>NC_139570.1:47701311-48325278 GCF_965112155.1 Podarcis liolepis | reverse complement strand
CTCCCCTCCAGCTGGTCCATCACCCCCATCATGTACCCAGCATCCTTCTGGTTTGAGGTGCCCAGCTCAGCTTACGTCTTCCTGATCGTCATCAACCTGTTCATTGGCATCACTGCCACCGTGGCCACGTTCCTGCTGCAGCTTTTTGAGCACGACAAGGTGAGCGGGACTCAGGCGAGAGGTGGTGGAAAAGTTATAGCCTTGGCTCTCCCATGAGGCTGCCTTGGGGAGCCATTTTGAACAGGGAAACTCTGATCTACTCTCATACTTTCTCTTCATTTGTAAGAAATTGATCTTTTAACGCAGCAGCGTTGGAACTCCCTGCCTGTTGACATCAGGCAAGCACCTTCATTGTGCCCTTTGGTGCCTGCTAAAAACATTTTTGTTCAGGAAAGCCAACCCAGATATGTAGAACATTGATGTGTGTTTTAGTTTTAGTTTCACTTTATCGCCGATTTAACTTTTTTAAAGTTTTAAATAGTTGTTTTTAACTCTTTTTACTGGTAATTTTGTTCCTTTGTTCTGTTTGTGAATTTTATGAAATGAATAAATAAATAAATATGCAAAGCATGATGAGTGGCTTTAAAAGTTATTGTTTATGGATTAGATATGCATTTGGTCTGACCCATCTCTGGGGACCTTCTTGTGGCTTCTTTCCGTAGGACCTGAAAGTAGTGAACAGCTACTTAAAAAGCTGCTTCCTGATTTTCCCAAACTACAACCTGGGCCATGGGCTGATGGAGATGGCCTACAACGAATACATCAACGAATACTATGCTAAGATTGGTAAATTTCCCAGCCTGCTTAAGCACCCTTTGCTTGGTTTTTTTATATGGATTAGTCCAGCCTTTGCCAACCTGGTGCCCTACAGATGTTTTAGACAATAACTTCCAACAGCCAGCACCCAGTGCAGGCATTGTGGGGTGATGGGAGTTGTGGCCCAAAATGCCTGGAGGGTCAGCAGTTTGCAAAGGATGGCTTGGCACCTCTTACAGCCATGATTTAGTCCTGGGACATGTGGACCTCTAGTGGAGGGGGAAAGAGTTATGAACAGGTGCAGAGCAGCTTGTCTATCCGCCACCAATCAAGTCACTACAACCAGCATCGAAAGAGGGGCTTCCCATGAGCACATCCTTGGCACTGATTGCTTTTTAAGGAATAAAGCAGGGGGCTTTTGCTAATCAAAGCCCTAAACAGGCCAGAACAGTTGCTTGGCTTGAGAGCGGCTGAATAGAAACAGGAACTGCTATATCTGATGTTACTCAGAAGAACATAAGAAAAGCCTATTGGATCAGGCTATCTAGTACAACCAGATGTTTGTGGAAATGGGCAAGTAGGACCCAAGCACAAGACCCTCTCTCCTCCTGTGGCAACTGGTATTTAGAAGCATTCATCATGGCTACTAGCCATTGAAAGCTTTTTCTACATTCCCCACCCCCCACCCAATGCTCTTTTAAAGCCATCCAGTTTGGTTGGTGGCCATCATTGTCTCCTCCGAGAGTGAGCTCCAAAGCTTTAGCTATGTGCTGTGTGAAAAGAAGTCTTTCCTTTTATCCATCCTGAATAAGAAGTGGACCCATTGAATTGGGTGGGCGTGTCTAACTTAGGACCATTGTTTTCAGTAGGCCTTGAGTAAAATTCAGTTGGGGATAAACCAGTGAGTGTTACTTCTCAGGTGATTGTGTCCAGCAAGAGGGAATTTTTTGGTGCCTCTTCAGCCACTAGCTCTGCTTTTGTGTGTCCTCTCACCTTAGGGCAATTTGACAAAATGAAGTCACCATTCGAGTGGGACATCGTGACCAGAGGCTTGGTTGCCATGACAATTGAAGGCTTTGTGGGCTTCTTCATCACCATCATGTGCCAGTATAATTTCTTCCGGAAACCACAGTAAGCATGAGGGCGGGGGGGGGGGCACTGGTGGCATCATCAGTATGCCAAAGGTTCTTTTGTTGGTACCATGGGACATCACCCATAACCTGTTTGGGTTTGTGCTAAGCAGGCAAACCACCTATTGGGTTTCTTTACAGCTAAAACTCCTGTCTTTGGGTCCAGCACGTTTCCAGACACCCAGTTAAGCAGAGTAAACACACAGCAGCAAAACGTGTAGGAGCTTCCAAGTCAGACATGGAGCAATAATTCCATTTCAGGCAGGAATACTTTTAGTGTCGGTTTTTAAGCATAATGGTTGCAGACGTCTACCGGAGCCCCTGTAGAGGTCCTCTTTGAAGTTGCAGGCCTTACCCTAGAGAGCTTCAAGGCTCTCCTCTGCCTCTCTTATATCCTTCCCATTCAAGAGACAGGATGAGACTAAATATCTCAGTCCAGTCTGGGAGTTGCACGTGTGTACAAACAGTTTTCACAATATTGACTTTGACACCTGCAGTAAACAGTTCAGCATTCTGGCAGCTTCTGGAATTTTCACAAACTTGCTGTAACTTCTTGTTTCTGGGAATGATTGGATGACACTCACCCCAACACTTATGTGACATAATAGTTAGAGCAGGGTCCTGCCAGCTAGGGGTGATGGGATTTGTAGTCCGACAACAGCTGGGGACCCAAATTTGAGAAACAATGTGTTAGAGTGTCGGACTAGAATCCGGGCAACAGAGGTTCTAGTTCCCACTCAGCCATGAAGCTCAGTGGGTGAGCTTGGGCCAGTCACTGCCCCTCAGCCGAAGCTACCTCACAGGGTTGCTGTGATGATAAAATGGGAATAGGGAGAGCCACGTTCACTGCCTTGAGCTGCTTGGAGAAAAAGATGGGATATAAATAGAATCAGTTAATTAGTTTCGCATTTTTATGTGACCCTATCAAATTTCTATTCCCCAAGCCAATACATGAAGCTGTCCTTTGAAATTTGCACTTCTGAAAACTGTGTGGTATAGTTCTCAAACCTGAAAGGCCTACACAAAGTGCAGGTGAAAATGTCTATATTAGGATAAGTGCATATGGTAATTGTCTAGATAAGGATGCAAGAAGCTGAACCCTCTCCTAAGTCATACTCATCTGGACACACACACCCTGATTCACTGTTACTGGCAATTATTATTATTATTATTATTATTATTATTTATACCCCACCCATCTGGCTGGGTTTCCCCAGCCACTCTGGGCGGCTTCCAACAGAATATTAAAATACAATAACCTATTAAACATTAAAAGCTTCCCTGGGCTGCCTTCAGATGTCTTCTAAAAGTCTGGTAGTTGTTTTTCTCTTTGACATCTGAAGGGAGGGCGTTCCACAGGGGGGTGCCACTACCGAGAAGGCCCTCTGCCTGGTTCCCTGCAACCTCACTTCTCGCAGTGAGGGAACCACCAGAAGGCCCTCAGAGGTGGACCTCAGTGTCCTGGCAGAACAATGGGGGTGGAGACGCTGCTTCAGGGATACTGGGCTGAGGCCGTTTAGGGCTTTAAAGGTCAACATCAACACTTTGAATTGTGCTCGGAAACATACTGGGAGCCAGTGTTGGTCTTTCAAGACCGGTGTTATATAGTCTCGGCAACTGACGTACCCACAGATTTGGTCAATGAAAAGAGCCTTATCAACAGTTCCTACTCAGTTTATGCTTTTAGCTGCTGAAGGCATTCCAGCCCACACTTTAAGAGTGGCTTTCTCACTCCTCTGTCTCTTTCTCTGAAAAGTGTAGGGCCATTTTTTGCCTCGTTCACCCTCCACCCTGAGCCTCATTCCACACTCTGTTCCCTTTCCTCTGATCCAGACGCCTTCCTGTGTCAAGCAAACCTGTTGAGGATGATGTGGATGTAGCAAACGAGCGCCATCGAGTCTTGCGGGGAGATGCTGACAACGACATGCTGAAGATCGAGAACCTCACCAAGGTAGGGGACGCCTTTCCTCCAATCCTGTCAGGGGCTGTGGCGAGGATTGGCTTCCAGGATCAGAGAGGGATTTAATTGGGCAGAAGTTGCCATAACACGAAGGGATCAAATTCCACAAGCAGCAAACAATGACTGCTGGGATATCCAGGACAAGTACAGGTGAAACTCGAAAAATTAGAATATCGTGGAAAAGTTTCAGGAATTCAACTTGAAAGGTTTCAGGAATTCAACTTGAAAGGTGAAACTAATATATGAGATTGACTCATGCCATGCAAAGCGAGATGTGCTTCTACTTCTCAGAGGTCCAATCTTGCTCGATTTGCAATCCTTGTTTTGCTAATTTCCTTGAATATTCTAATTTTCTGAGATGGTTAATTTGGGGTTTTCATCAGCTGTACGCCATGATCATCACAATGATCGCAAATCAAGGCTTGACTTATCTCACTTGGCATGTCACGAGTCGATCTCCTATATTAGTTTCACCTTTGAAGGTGAATTAGTGAAATCAATGAACTTTCCCACGATATTCTAATTTCACACAGCACAGAGTTAAACTGTGGAACTCATTTTCACAGGAAGCAATGATGGTCACCAACCTGAATGGCTTTAAAAGAGGATTAGGCAAATTCACAGAGGAGAAAGCGATCAGTGGCTGTTAGTCATGATGGCTATGCTCTGCCACTGTGATTGGAGGCAGTAGTGCTTCTGAAAACCACCGGAGGAGAGAGTTTTGAGTTGTTATGAACCGACTCATGATCTTTGGATGAAGGGTGGAAGAAGAAGAAGAAGAAGAAGAAGAAGAAGAAGAAGAAGAAGAAGAAGAAGAAGAAGAAGAAGAAGAAATAATTTTATTTATACCCCACCCTCCCCGGCCAGAGCCAAGCTCAGGGCAGCTAACACCAATAAAATCACAGTAAAAACATAGTGGGGGGGGGGTCAATTTAAAATACAGGTTTAAATGCAATTTAAAATGCAGCCCCATTTTAATAGTAGCCCATAGATCAAAACCATAAGGGGAGGGAAACATAAGGGTCAGACCGAGTCCAAACCAAAGGCCAGGTGGAACAGCTCTGTCTTGCAGGCCCTGAGGAAAGATGTCAAGTCCCACAGGGCCCTAGTCTCTTGTGACAGAGCGTTCCACCAAGTCGGGGCCAGTACTGAAAAGTCCCTGGCCCTAGTTGAGACCAATCTAACCACCTTGCGACTTGGGACCTCCAAAGTGTTGTCATTTATGGACCTTGAGGCTCTCCGTGGGGCATACCGGGAGAGGCGGTCCCGTAGGTACGTGGGTCCTAGGCCGCATAGCGCTTTAAAGGTCTTTAAAGGTATACAAATATAAGAAGATGATGATGATAGTAATTTGTGTGACTCTACAAGTTCAAAATCCAGGAAGGAGAGCTGCTGCTGGATCAGGCAAATGGTCTATCTAGTCCAGCATCCTGACCTTGCAGTAGCCAGCCAGGTGCCTGTGGGAAACCAGTATCACAAGCTCAAGAGCACTCTCCCCTCCTATGGTTGCCAGCTAGGAAAAACAGGCCATTTTGCCAGTTTGCTGCAAGCCTTGCTAACAGTACACCAGGTTGCACGTTGCGGGTGCAGCGCTTTCACTGATGACTTCACTCCTTCACCGGGTTCCAGGTGTACAAATCCCGCAAGATTGGACGTATCCTGGCTGTGGACCGACTGTGTATGGGCGTCCGCCCAGGAGAGTGCTTTGGCTTGCTGGGCGTCAATGGGGCCGGGAAGACGACCACCTTCAAAATGCTCACAGGGGACGAGAGCACAACTGGAGGGGAGGCCTTCATCAATGGACACAGGTGCGTCCATGGGGCAGGCGGTTGGGGGGGTAGGTGGCGCTCGGTTCTGGCTCAAGGTTGCTGTGCCTCCTGTTCTGTTGTAAGAGCCAGGCAAAAAGTTGCAGTTGGTTCTGTGCAAGCCTGACCCGTTCATGTACGCTTGTGTGACCATTCCCAAGAGGTTAACAAGCACTGCTCTTGGGGAAAGAAAAGAAAAACTTGGTCAGAGCAGCTTCTCAGTTGCATCTCACCCAGATAGATTAGGTAAGATATGCCCAGCTTGTACTAATAAATGCTGAGGTTCAGTTCAGTTAAGGCAGACTTCCTGCATCTGTTCTGGAGGACAGCATGTGCAGGTGTTTTGGAAGGATAGCCTACATGAAATTCAATAAATGATGGGATATGATGTTCCCTTTGACACCTTGGGATACTTAAAGGGGTTGGTAGACTCGTATTGATAAACCCTTTACAGTGGACGTTCAGGTTGCGAATGTGCGGGAGGCACGTTTGCAACCTGCAGCGCCATGTATGTGCATGCGCGGGTTGCGATTCGGTGCTTATGCGCAAAGCACGATTTAGCACTTCTGCATATGCGCGAGCACCAAAACCCGGAAGTAACCTGTTCCAGTACTTCTGGGTTTCGGTGCGTCTGTAACCCAAAAACGTGCAACCTGAAGCATCTGTAACCCGAGGTATGACTGTATTTACAATTGCAAGCATTTTTATTGCTGGGCTCTCACCCATTCCAGCCCTCTTGGAGTGATTAAAAACAAGAAAAATCTGGGACACTGTTTTGTCAGTTGAAACAAACTTGACTTCCTATGAAGTTACAACTAGTTGCTGATTCTAAACATGGCATATTTTAGTTATTGTTTTTAACTAGTTTGTTTTTATTACTTTGTGTTTTATTACATTGTTTTAAAAGTGGGTAGGGTGCCAGACTAGGGTCTGGAAGACCCAGGTTCAAATTCCCACTCTGCTATGAAGCTCACTGGGTGACCTTGGGCTGGTCACACTGCCTCTCAGCCTACCTCACAGGGGTGTTGTGAGGATAAAGTTTGTGCCATCTTGGAGGGAAGAAGGTGGGATATAATTGCCGTTAGCAGCAACAACTTGGGGGGCAGGCGGGAAATAAATACATTAAATGATAGCAATAATTGGGTGTCAAGGACTGGCTGAGAGTAGTGGAATGGTGGGAGGAACCAGCTGAAAAACTCTCGGGGGAGGAAAAGGCTCAGAGCCCAGGGATTGATGCTAGAATGATGATGAGTGGTCAGAGGGAGAAGACCGAAAGGAGGAGATGTCAGAAACTGAAGAGGTAACAGGGCCTGGTGAGCAGAGAGAGTTTGTGTCAGAGAAAAGTCCAGAATCAGAAGCTGATGCAGGAGAGCAGGGAGGGCAAGAGGCAGAGATTAGTCTGGCTGGTGGAGAGGTGCAAGTGTCTCCCCATCATCCTGCAACAACACCCTCTCCCCACTGGGTCTCCCAGAACCAGAAGAAGTGGTATGAAGTGGGAGGGGCAAAAACAGGCACGCAGGTGGGGTGTCAGATAACTTGGGGAAGCCCTGGAGAGCAGGGGACTTCAGTCTCTGCAACTGCTTCATAGGGGCAAGATGTATTGAAGAGTTCCTACGCGCATTAGGCCTGACACTCCTGTGTCTTTCTAATAAAGAGTTGACTCCACTCACAGTATCTGAAGAAGTGTGCATGCACACGAAAGCTCATACCAAGAACTAACTTAGTTGGTCTTTAAGGTGCTACTGGAAGGAATTTTTTTATTTCCACTCACTTGGTACGATTTACTGCTGGCTCACTCCTGACATCAGGGCTCCTCAGAGGAACTGACTTCTTTGCTTTGTCCCCTTGTTCCTCTCTGTCTCTGTAGCATCTTGAAGGACATTCTCCAGGTGCAGCAGAGCTTGGGCTACTGCCCACAGTTTGATGCTCTCTTTGATGAGTTGACGGCGCAAGAGCACCTGGAGCTGTACACCCGACTGCGCGGCATTCCATGGAAGGATGAGGAGCGGGTGAGCAAGCAAGTTGTGGAGGGGCTGCTTCCTCCGGGGGCAGTAGCAGAGAGAAAAAAGGCCCGGGTGACTCTGGCCTCTTCTTTCCCATGGACCTCTACCGGGTGGCTGGTTTGCTGGTCAGCCTGGACTGCTAATGACTGGGGCAATGGCTAAGCTGTGCATCACAGCTTTGAGCAGCAGTAGACTCGGGGCAAACAAGGAGCTGCTGCCGCTTCGTACAATGCATAATTAACTTGTGGAACTCATAGCCACAAGATGTGGTGGCAGCCACTGGTGCAGATGGGTTTAAAAGAGTGTTGGGGGATTTACAGAAGGGGTGAGAGGTTTGCTAATGGCTGTCGTCATGGCTCTGACCATCAGTTGTTGGTGGCAGAGTGTGGGGTGGTGGGAACCAGTGTTCACGCCTTGCCTAGGAAGCTTATGGCTGGCCAAACAGGATGCTGGGCCACGTGAGTGCTTCCACCAAATCCTGCAGGATGATTCTGATATTCTTAGGGTAGCTAAGAATGAAGCCTCCATGCCCAGATACAGTGCATCTCTTTTAGCATCAGTTAGGCTAAGGAGGAGGAGCCTGGGAGGGCCATTGCCTCGTTGCCCTGCTGAGGGGGCTGCCTGGAGGCACCTGGCTGCTGGTTTAGGTGAACCTTTGGTCTGATCCAGCAGGGCTCTTCTCATGGGGTTACCTTCTCATGGGGGTACCAGTTGTGTGCAAGCAGTTTCCTCTTTGCCTTCTCAGGTTGTGAAGTGGGCACTAAAGAAGCTGGAGTTGGCCAAATATGCTAACAAACCTGCCAGCACCTACAGTGGCGGCAACAAGAGGAAGCTATCTACAGCCATTGCCCTGATTGGCTACCCAGCGTTCATTTTCCTGGTGAGGAGAGGAGGTGGGGTTAGGGTGCGTGGCACTCAAGAGCAACCACAGCTTCAGTACTGTGTAATACTTTTTTCTGTCCCTAGGTGCTGCTATTGTGCTAGTGCTGTCTCTCTCTCTCTCTTTCTCTCTCTCTCTCTCTCTCTCTGTGTGTGTGTGTGTCAAAGCCTATAGTCCTCTAGCAGCACCTAGCAACAGAACCCTGGCAAAGAAGCCAAACCAAGTCTCCAACCACAAAAGATGACCATGTAAATTGTAGGAAATGTGTGTTCAGTTAAATTGGGTTTCCTGGGTTCCTCCTTCCTTTGATGATTTATATTCAGAATCCATGGCAACGGACAATAGGCTTGCATGAAGCCAACCCGAATGACGGTAAGGCTTAAGGATGCCCCTGTGGGCAGCTAATTCTGCCATTTGCCCCCTTTTCCTGGCAGGATGAACCAACCACTGGCATGGATCCAAAGGCCAGGCGTTTCCTGTGGAACCTTATCCTGGACATCATCAAGACGGGCCGCTCAGTGGTTTTGACATCACACAGGTTGGTGGGGCCTTGGGGTGCCTTTTTCTGCTTCATGAGACCCAGGGCAAGGGGGCGGGGCATGAACTGAGGCAATGGATGGTTCGCTGGAGTAAGGGCTTGTGATTGCCTGCTCACTCTGCATTGGGAGAAGATCATGTGGGCGACTCAGACCCAGCGTGGTCTACCCATCCAGGCTGGCTTTGTGCTGAGGCCCTCTCCTTTGTCTCCCTCAGCATGGAAGAGTGTGAGGCCCTCTGCACGCGCTTGGCAATCATGGTGAACGGGCGCCTGAAGTGCCTGGGCAGCATCCAGCACCTAAAGAACAGGTGAGCGGGAAAAGGTCAAGGGGCACCAAAGGGTTCATCAAAGGGACACTCTTCCAACCTCTGCTCATTCGCGTGAGAACTGGGCTGGCTGTGGGTGCAGATCCCACGGGACAGGACCAGCTCTGTAGTTGAAGGCGTTCTGGCTAAAGCGACTCCCCTTCCTCTGCCATCAGGCTTACCTGCCTATGGAGGCAGTGTCTTCAACGGCATGGGGCAGCTGCGACCAGTCACTCTCATGACTTCCCACACTGCCCCAGAGGTAGAGCAGAAGGCCATTGTGGGAAATTGAAGGAGGGCTGGATGCAGCCACCTGGTCCTGCTCATAGGAGGCCATGGCAGCTTCCCAAGGGTGCTGGATCTGGCCTAGCCAGGAGGCCCTGCTTCCATGGGTACCTGATCTGAAAAGGGTCTGGATCAGGCCCTGCCTTGCCCCGGGGCCTGACAGGAAGCGGTGCTGTAAGTTTCCTCTGCACTAAGCATCACTTTGAAAATTGCTTGTGAAGGTGCGTCATGGTTGCAAGCCAAGGTATGAGAAACCAGGGCTAACTTTTGCTGGCGAGGGGCGTATGAAGAAAGAGAAATGAGAGTGGCATGGTTGGTTTCCTGATCCCTCTGTTCCTCTAGGTTTGGAGACGGCTACATGATCACGGTGCGGACCAAATCCAGCCTGAATGTCAAGGAGGTAGTGCGGTTCTTCAACAGGAACTTCCCAGAGGCTGTCCTCAAGGTTAGGCTCCTCCCAGCGTGAGAATGCCCAGAGGCCCTGCTTCCTGCAAGCCTGGCCCCTGGCTGCCTCTGTGGTGGAGGGAGCAGATGACAGAGTTCTCTTTAAAGGGGGATTTCATGTCTCTGTTCCTGTGTAGGGGGAATTAGGAGGTCCACTTATTGGAGGTCAATAATAACAAGATAATTAAATCAATAACATTGGTTGACTGAACCTGCAAAGAAGCAACCTCACCTGTGGAAGTTGCTACCTTGCAACCAATAACTGTTATTGAATTCAGTAAGGGAAGTCCCTAGTTTCCCCAACACCTTTCCCAACCTCTTTTTGGCAATGCATCTCTAAAATCCTGATTCCCTCCCCCACCCTACCTGTGACATATGATTGTTATTATTCAAAAAGTGAACTATTCACTTGGAGGAAGGCTAAAAGGCCATTAACTGTTAATAACTCATCCTTGAATTGCCCCCCTTAAAAATCAAATTGCCCCCTATGGGGCGTGTGCCCCACATTGGGAACCACGACCCTACACCTAAACTGCCAGTAAGAGAACATAAAAAGAGCCTGGAGAAGTTTGTGCGGCATTGAAAAGGGAACTGTAATGAAATGATGTTCAGAGGGAGATTCAGCAGAGCCCCCACCTGAGTGCCCTGCCCACAATCTTGGTGCCAGATGAAAAATGTGAGGAGTCTAGGCATCTTGCAAACTCTTCTGAGCTACTCAAGACATCTTGCATTCACTCATGCGGACATAGCACTGGGTATTAAAGTCCACCAGGAGACAGATTTGGAAGGGAATGGGGTGCGAAAAAGGGAGGTGCCATTCTGGTGCTGTGCTGATGTTTTGTCTCTGTTTTCCAAGGAGAGGCACCACACAAAGGTGCAGTACCAGCTGAAGTCAGAGCAGATCTCACTGGCTCAGGTCTTCAGCAAGATGGAGCAAGTGGTGGACATCTTGGGCATTGAGGATTATTCCGTCAGTCAGACCACACTGGACAATGTGAGTGCTGGAGCCTCTCAGGACCATTCCCTGACCTCTTGAGGGTGGAGCCATCAAGAGCACCCGGCTATGGGGAACCAAGGGGCTGATAATAAGTGGTTATGCCATGGAGGTTCTGTTTAGCTCTCATGCTTGATAGCCATCAATAAGGCCTCCTCCCTTGACTTCTTCTATGAAGCCACCTAAGCCAGTTGGCTATTTCCACACCACTCAGTGGAAGAGCAGCTGCTTTGCATGCAGAAGGTCCAGTTTCAGTCCGCGGTTTCTAAGCTGGCAGGGGATGGGGAAGACCAGTGACCCAGAGAATCATGGCCAGGTGGACAGACAGCTGTCCCGATAGAAAGCAACTCCTTGTGATACATTGGACTTCTTGGCAGCAAATTTCATATATTCATTATGCACTGTGTGACAATCTCTTCTAGGGGTATTGTGGGACATAATATGAAAAACTGGTTTCTTAAAAATAACAGCAGCACCTTTGAGGCAAATAGCAATTAGAGGCAGGGGTGAGGAGAGGTGATTTCCAGAAGGTGCCTAATGTGGGGTCCCAAGCCATACTGGGATCATTTGCCATATCAGGGTCCCAAAAGGCTGTCTTCATTAAATGAAAGTGGCTGTTCTCGCTCTCCTGAATATCCTTGCCAATCCATTTCATGCAGAGCGGAGGCTTGGGTTCTCTTGTTAGGAGAGAGGGAGAAAAACTTCACTCTGTCCCATTCATCATGTTGCAGACTTCTGCAATTGCACTCTCCCTTTTCCCCCAAAGCTAAATAGGTCCAGACTCATTATCTTTTCCTCTTAGGGCAGGTGATCAGCTGCACACCAGAGATGTATGTATAGGGGCATTGCAATGCAGGCATTTGTATTTTCAATCCCTTTGCTAATAATACGCTAGCATGGAATTTGCCTTTCTCAGAGAAGTGAGTGCACTGAGTTGGCCTTCTCAATGAGTTCTCTGCCATGACCAGTTCGCACTTCTTACATCCCTGGAATTTCTGGTTAAAGGGCTTTTGGGGAACAGGAGTGGAGGTGACTTCTATCCAAAATTCCAGAGATTAGTTGGTGGGGGTCAGGCAATTGACTCCTTGGCCTCTTTGTTGTAAAAGACAAAACAAAACAAAAAAACCATCAAAGCAGTTTACAAAGAAAAAGAGCAAAACAAAACAAAAAAATCAGTAAAAATATAAAATATTCAAATAATAATTAATATCACCGATAATGTAAACATTCTACGTGTCTGGGGAGCAAACAAAAATGTTTTTAGCTGGTGCTGAAAGGACTACCGAGAAGGTACCAGCCTGATGTCAATAAGCACAGAGTTCCTAAGTGCAGGTGCTGCCTCACTAAAAGCCCCATTTCTTCCAAGTGTGGAACAAGAATTATGTGTCACTTGTAACTAGCACATATCAAAGCGATTGAGTGGGCATATACAGGGTAAGGCAGTCTCATATATGGGGGGGGGGTTAAAAATTGTCCAGTAGCATCTTAGAGACCAACTAAGTTTGTTCTGGGTATAAGCTTTTGTGTGCTTTCACTTCTTCTTATACCCAGAGCAAACTTAGTTGGTCTCTAAGGTGCTACTGGACAATTTTTTAATTTTTCCGACTGCGTCAGACCAACACAGCTACCTACCTGAATCATATATATGGAGTAAGACTATCACTTTGCTCTTCTCATCCTCCCCATCCGCAGGTGTTTGTGAACTTCGCTAAGAAGCAGAGTGACAACCTAGAGCAGCAGGAGAGCAGCCCGGCCTGTTCAGTGGAATCGCCTCTCCAGCGCTTGCTGAACCTTCTGCGGCCCCGTGCAGCCCCAACTGAGCTGCGGGCCCTAGTGGTGGAGGAGCCTGAGGACTTGGAAACAGATGACGAGGGCCTGATCAGCTTTGAAGAGGAGCGGGTGAGAGGACTGCTCTCAAGGCAGCCATGATACTATTTTCTTTTTCATTTATTCTTATTTGAAGTTTACAGTTGCAAGAAGAAAGGAATTGCACTTTGAGTTATGTATTAGAAAGAGGAAAAAGATAAATTAAGCATCATCATCCCCCCCCCCCGTATAGGTACTGATGAGAGAGTCCCTAATTTGCTGGTGTCTACAGTCTGAATGGGACGCGGGTGGTGCTGTGGGTTAAACCACAGAGCCTAGGACTTGCTGATCAGAAGGTCGGCAGTTCAAATCCCCGTGACGGGGTGAGCTCCTGTTGCTCAGTCCCTGCTCCTGCCAACCTAGCAGTTCAAAAGCACATCAAAGTGCAAGTAGATAAATAGGTACCGCTCCGGTGGGAAGGTAAACGGTGTTTCCGTGCACTGCTCTGCTGGCCACATGACCCGGAAGCTGTACACCGGCTCCCTCGGCCAATAAAGAGTCGGTCATGACTGGACCTAATGGTCAGGGGTCCCTTTACCTTTTTACAGACCGAGTGAGAAGTGTGAGCTTGCTTTGGCTGGGTAATCTCATTTTTATTAGGTCTAATTTGAGATAAAGTCTCGTCTCCTCATCAACACAAATAAGCCTTTCTCTTTTCTCATCTTTCATATTGACAGCATGATGTTATACTCTACTCAATGCTTTTTTCTGATGCTGCTCAATGGTACGCAGTGTCAGCTCCCCCACCCCCAAATCTTACAATAATGTGGATGGAGGGTGGGGAGAGCCAACATGCAACTGTGGCTAAAAGGAGGGTTGCAAAAAACAGGAGCCTGAGGCGGCAGCAGCAAGAAAAAGGTGGTCCTTGTTTGGGCTTGTAGTAGCTGCTCTCAGTCAACAAGTTGCGCCGTTTTCCTTCAGCTTCCCTGCAATGCGCACTCTCCCCTTGGATGTGCTGCTATGCTGCTGCGAGCAGCTGGGTGAGCATGAGCATCGCTTCCCTTTCATTTCTGCTCGCTCTTTCCATGTTGGCAGGGGAGGAGAGAGGAGGGAAGAAGAGAGATGAAGAAGGGGAGGAGGCAGCAGCCTCTGCTGCTAGAACCACCGTCCTCCTTGAATCTTCCACCACACTTGGCATCCTCTCCTGCCACTGAATTAAAGGAAGGCATTAATGCAGCCATCTCTTATGGAATGTGGCAGCTGCCGTTGGTCCTGTGATTCTTACCTGGCAAGACAGTTGGACTGCAGCATCTGGTGGATAAATGGCCATCTGTCAGCTGTAGATGTCCCTTGTGTTTTTCTTTTATTTCCCCCCTTCCTCTAGCCCAGGGTTTTGCACCAGTTATTGCAGAAAGTGCCATGTCCCAAATCATACCGTACTATTTTTGTACATCTTCCTTGTCTCCCCACAGGCTCAGCTCTCCTTCAACACCGACACGCTCTGCTGAGGAGTGGAGAAGATGCAACCCCCTCCCTCGGCTTTTGGAACCACCATGGACTCCGCCTCCCCCCACCCCCTCCTTGACATCTACCTTCCTTGGCCCTCCCCCACAACCTCCATCAAACCTCTGTCTAGCGGTAGTAGACAACTGCATGAGGCAGGTGGTGAGGGGCCCACCACACAAGCATCTGATCTGGGCAACTTGCTCTGGGCGGTTCCGTGTTGGCGGCTGGCAAGACCTGCAGAAAAGGAACCGGCCCAGTTGTTGGGGGTGGGAAGACACACTGCCTGAGTTGTGTCTGCAAGGAGAGCAGGAGGGCTTGCGTAAGGGAGCGTTTTTCCAGAAGCAGGAGAAGAGATGGAGACCCCCTGAGCCCAAAAGTTGTCAATTGGGACAGAACTCTGGTGTGTTTCTTTTGGTGGCGGGGGGTGTGTGTCGTTAATGGAGGGGTGTTTCCTGACTCTGAAGCAGCCAGCTAATTAAACAACTTGCCTCTGGGATCTCTGGAGGATGTTTTTCGAAGAGGGCTAGCTGTTGAGGGGAGAAGCTTCATCAGAATGGCACTCCAAATATGAGGGCTGTTTGGGTGGACTGTGAGGGCTGCTTTCTCGCAGGGCTTATTTGTCGGGAAGACCCTCCTTCCCCCTCTTTCTTACTTTGTCACTTAACGCGGGACAAAAAAAGGGATTGGTGGCACCACTTGCTTCTTACAGAGCTGGCAAATGCTGTTGAATCAAGGGCAGGTGTGCACAGGATCACACACTCCCTCTGTCTCTGCTCACTCTAACTTAGGCCTGGATTCTTCTGGGGTTTTTTTACAAAATGAATGATCCTGCCGTGCTGCTCTCTACAACACCCACCTGCCCGAAGCACCCAACTAATACTGCTACTCCTCCTGGCTGAAAACCACCTAAAGCTTTCAAAGGCAGAAACCTCTAGTGTGGAGCTTTGCATAGTTGAGTGCTTGGGGTGCGGAGAGAGGGCTTCTTCTCAGCTGAACTTGCTGGAAACCTTTGCTGGAAACGCCCCTCTGCCTGCAGTTTTGTCTTGGGGTTTGTAGGGAGTCCTCTAGTGAACGTACTCTTGAGCTGAACCTGAGCTACACACTCATTGTGGCAATAGAGCACAGAATGCAGGAAGTGTTGGACCAGCAAGTTTAGGAAGAGTTGCTGCTGGCTGTCCTCCCAGGTCTGGCCTCTCTCGCAGTCACGACTTATCAGTTGGAGTTTGCCTTTGAAGGATTGCAGTCCAGCCAGCTGAGTGCTGCATATTCTCTGAGTAACCAATGACAGACACACACACACACACACACACACACAAAAACACACACCAGCTCTCTGGTAGTGTGGGCCGTTTTATCTTGGCCAGCTTCTTGTAGTCAATCATTTCTGGCCTGATGCCCCTGGAAAGTTCACAGGCAAGGGTACATTTGAAATAGACTGCCCCAGCCATGGGGGCTTGGTTGAACCGCCATGTCTCATAGCTATTGTCTCCTGTCTCCTCCGTGAATTCTTCATGCCCAGTGAACCATCACCGCATCCTGCCTGCAGAGGGAGTGCGAGGTTCCCTTTAATAAAAATTTTGGCTTGGAATAGCGGTTGACCATACCAAAGAGGGTTGAAATAGCAAATTATGCAGGGAATATTTTCCACCTCATCCCTCGCCATGTTTAAGTGGACTCTGAAGACTGAAAGTGGGCTTCAAAGCCCTCTTGAACATGGCAAGGAATGAGGCCTGCTGCATCCCCAAAGGGGCAGAGTTCCACTGCTCTGGGGCCAACACTGAAAAGTCTCTTATTACAGCTGGCAATTCACCTGGTAAGTCTTTTTAACATGTAGATGCCTTAGCAAAAAAAGACAGGTAGATGACGCCTTAGCAAAATCTCTAGATTGATATATATAAATAGGTTCAGGTAACACCAGGGGATGGGAAAGCCCCATCTGTTCCTGAAACCCTGAAGGGCTTCTGGTCAGAGTAAGGACTAGGCTAGAGGGATAACATGGCATAAGACACCTTCCTGTAAAACTCTTTTTATTAATAGTTTAGGCGAGCACTGGAATAGAGCACACTGGGCTATACTGACTTAACTATAAAGGCACTTCATTTCCTCCCCCAAATGCTGGCCGCGGAGTCTTTACTCTCTCTCTCACACACACACACACACACACACTATGTCTTTCTGGTTGGAGTCTGATGGCCATCCTTTGGTACCTGGCAGCTTGCTGGTTCCTTACTCATTATTCACACGCATACACACGTGCATCTGTCTCATTTCACTGTCCTTTCATTTTTGTCTGGTAGACAATACTGGAGAAGATGGATGGACAGTTGGATCTGGTTTAAGGCAGCTTCTTATCCTGACTCCCCCCCCCAAACCCCCAAGCAGCTGAGCAGAATTTGCCAAATTGAGCCACTTGACACACGGGATGTGTTGATTTACAAACTGCATTTTGAAAAATCTGAGGATTTGGGGCGTTGATTTTTATAATTTATTTTTAGTGTATGTTGAGCAAGTGCAAGGTTTTTATTTATTTGTGTTAGGGTTTTGTGGAAGTGTGTGTGTGTGTGTGTGTGTGTGTGTATACACACACAATCTTGGCTAGATTAAGGAGGGAAGGAAGATCCAAGGAAAGGGGCCAACTGCATGCATGAGAGTTGGGAAGTGGGGCTTTTATTGCAGGTTCCCAAAACCTGAGTAGTTTCAGCTGCTACAGCTCAGGCAGCTTTTGGTTAACAACCTGATCCCTGGAAACTTCTGTTTTTGAGCTCTGCCAAGAATGCACCTTGGAAGTCTGGAGCAGAACGTGAGACTTTCACCCACATCTATGAGGAGCAGGCGAACTGAGAGACTCCTCCGGATCCAGCCCTGGGTGGGTCTGCGCTCCTGTGATTCTTGCTCTCCGGTGCTCTGCCTTAACACTCTGGGCTATCTTCTCTTTCAAGTCTCCCCCAGCCCCTTGACATGTGCCACCTTTTCATGTACTGTGCCTCACCGGGCTGGAGTCCTTCCCTTCAATTGGTTTGCATGGGAAGAACTGGCTGTTGGCGAGGGCCTTGCAAGAGCCTGTATATTGCAAGCAAAAAACAAAAAAACCCAACAAACCAGACAAACAAAATGTGAATATAATGTTTGTTTTAATAAAAATATAATAACCAACTGGTGGTTGATGCGTTCTTTATAGCAGGGATGGACAGGTTTTAGGCTGGCGGGAATATGCTTTGCTTCTCATGAGAACCCTTGAAGTCTGCCAGCTGGAACTGGCGTTCAGCTGATTAATTAACATTCTATGGCTTTTTAAATGGGGGGGGGTTGGGTTGTTTTTGTTTCATTATGTATTTTTTATCTTCGTTCCATATTTTTCTGTTGTCAAGCTCCCTGGAATTGTCGCCTGAAAGGTGGTTAACAAATTTAATAAATAATACCGTAATAATAATTTGGTAAGATAAAATGGCTCAGAAAGGTAGACAGTTGCAGGACAGGTTGCCTGCAAGCACACATTTAGCCCAGGATTTTTTTGTTAGTACCAGAACTGAAGCACACTCTCCCTCCCTCCCTCACATACAAACACACACATGACCCTACTTAAGTTTTTTTCCATTCTCTCTTCATTTCAGCACAGTGCAGAGGTTGCCCTGAAGTCAGTGCTTTTATCACTTGAGTAGCATGCTGGGTGAGGAGAAAGAGGTCCCAGTGTTTCCCATGATACTCTGCAATTTTGGGTGAGACACACACAGAGACAAACACGTGTGTGTGTGTGTGTGTGTGTGTGTGTGTGTGTGTGTGTGTACACACACACACACCATCAACTCCTAAAACACCAATGTGGTAATCAAGATATACAGTACAGTGGTACCTCTGGTTACAAACTTAATGCGTTCTGGGGGTCCATTCTTAAGCAGAAACTGTTCTTATCCTGAGGTGCGCTTCTGCTAATGGGGCTCCCACTGCGCGCATCTTCCACACACGATTTCTGTTCGCATAATGGGGGAAAGCTTGCAACCAGGAGCTGCTACTTCTGGGTTAGCGGAGCTCATAACCCGAAGCATTCGTAACCAGAAGCGTTCGTAACCAGAGGTACCACTGTATGCCAGCGCAAAATAATCACTAAAATGTTTGCCTGCTCAAAAACAACTTTAAACAGCTACATTTGGCATAGAAAGGTCCGCAAGAGAGGCTACACACTGAGCTGCCTTCCTCTCCTATAGAAGGAGCTCCTTTCTCACCTCATGGCTGGCTGGCTCCCTCCCTGACCTAGCTGTGCTCTGCTGTCCAGGCAGAGGGACGGATAATAATAATAATAATAATAATAATAATAATAATAATAATAATAAATAAATTTATTATTTATACCCCGCCCATCTGGCTGGGCTACCCCAGCCACTCTGGGTGGCTTCCAACATAACATTAAAATACAGTAATGCAACAAATATTAAAAGCTTCCCTAAACAGGGTTGGGGGCGTGTTGCTAGTCAGCAGAACAGGCTCTATGACGGGCTGGCAACCACAAGCGGCCCACGGGGGTTGTTTAAGCAGCCCACAAGCCGCCCCCGAGCCAAGCCGCCCACTCGGTGAGTCCCCATGCATTGCGCTAAACCGGCGGAGCGGGGACTTGCTTCCACAGCGCTAGAAATTGCACATGCCAGACATGATCCTGCCCGCGGAGCGATCTCTGCGGGAGTGAACCAGCCCAGGCGAGGTAAACCTTGCCGACCCCTGCTCTATGACCCTAGTGAGGAACTGTTTGCGTGGCGAGTTCCCACCTCTCCCCGAGGAAATAAAGACACAGGACACAAGAATTCAGGTTAATGGGTCAAATTGGGCCACAACTTTATTGATTACAGTGGTGCCCCGCAAGACGAATGCCTCGCAAGACGGAAAACTCGCTAGATGAAAGAGTTTTCCGTTTTGGAGGTGCTTCGCAAAACAAATCTATGGGCTTGCTTCGCAAGACGAAAATGTCTTGCGAGTTCCTGCGGGGTTTTTTTCCCTCCCCCCCTTTTTCTAAGCCGCTAATCCGCTTATCAGCTGATCCGATAAGCCGCTAAAAGCCGCTAATCCGTCAGTGGGCTTGCTTCGCAAGACGAAAAACTGCTAGACGAAGAGAATCACAGAACGGATTCTTTTCGTCTTGCGAGGCACCACTGTACAGGAATTGAGCGGTATTGGCTTAGGCATCGGTCCTAACTACTAACCGGCTTGTAAGCCAGAAGGGTTAACCACAAGTGGGAGGAGTTCTGCTGAGGCACGTCAACTAGGACCTCCCCCCCGTGGGGGCGTGCCGTGGGCCCACACCTCCTTAGGCTTAGGACAAGGCCACGCCCCCCAGAATCCTTTACCGGACTACCCTTGTTTGGGGAAGGTGATGGCACTCCTTCCCCCTCAGTGGCGTAGCGTGGGTTGTCAGCACCCAGGGCAAGGCAAGTAATTTGCACCCCCTAACCCGTGGATTTGCGCCCCCTAACCCTAACCCCCAGATGTTGTCCCGGCCCCCCCTGACCCCCCACGCTACGCCACTGTTCCCCCTTCATTTGCATAACAATAGGACAGCACCCCCACCAATGCCTAACCGCCAGTACCAAAAGAGTTGTGACAGTTTGCTACGAGGTAGGCGAAAACCAAATGGCTGGTGCCAATCTGCCATTGGGGAAATTCCTACCAGGCCCCTTGACAGCGACCGGAGTTCATAGCAACGTCAGAACCTAGCCTAAAGAGGGTGGGACGGGAGGGAAAGCCACGTCAGCTGCAGCGAAGGAAAGAGGAGGAGCCTCAGCTGCAGCAGGTTTAAATAGCCGAGGCCCCGCCTCCGGAGCCAGCCAATTGGTTGGCCCAGGGTAATGATGCGGCCGGGGATTCCCTCTGCTATAGTGGGGGCTGGAGCCAGCCCCCCCCCGGGAGAGTGGGGAGGGGCTTGAAGCCCGCAACCCCACCTCCTATGTGATCGTGGAAGTGGCTTTCTAAAGCCAGGCTTCTCCCTCCCTGCTCAAGAGGCCAGTCCCTGATGTTAGCAGAAAAGGGAGGCAGTGTGAACTCCTCACAATGTGTGTGTGTGTGGGGGGGTAATAATGACTTTTTAAAAACCCCACAGCCAATTCTAACAATTGTAGGTTAAGGTTACCAGGTTTTTTTCAATGAATCCGGGGACACTTTAAATAAATACATACATACATACATACATACATACATACATACATACATACTGTACTACACGTTCTGGACGCTGATGCTGCAGAGGGGCAGCTGTCACCTTGACCTCAACTGCTGTGTTTCCCCTTCCTCCGAGGCTTCTATCTCCTTTCTGGGCAGCCCCTGAGTTGTTGGTTCTTCGGTGGTCCTGGTGGGGAAATGGTGCAGGGTCAGCAACCTTTTTCAGCCGTGGGCCGGTCCACTGTCCTTCAGACCATGTGGGGGGCCGGACAATATTTTGGAAAAAATAATGAACGGATTCCTATGCCCCACAAATAACCCAGAGATGCATTGTAAATAAAAGCACACATTCTACTCATGTAAGAACACCAGGCAGGCCCCACAAATAACCCAGAGATGCATTTTGAGTAAAAGGACACATTCTACTCATGTCAAAACACACTGATTCCTGGACTGTCCACAGGCCAGACTGAGAAGGCGATTGGGCCGCATCCAGCCCCCGGGCCTCAGGTTGCCTACCCCTGCTGTAAGGCAGTCTGACTCCCATCACCCATCGTCTATTTTCCAGTAGGACAGTAGTTACTGTCTATGCTTGAGGGTCCCCTTGATCGGGGGAGGGGGGGGCTTCCTTGGCTGCAGCCTCCGCTCTTCACAAGTCAAAAGAGGATCCACCAACGGCTTACGGTCTACCCAAGTGGGCTTTGGGTGGACATGATTGATTCCATTAGACTGGTCTTTTGATCTGGGTCAGCTGAACAAACTGGGCATTTGATACTTCCAGTTGAAAAGGTTTGTGCTGGAGAACAGGACGTGAACCCATGTCAGTTGTGCCTGGAGACCTGCTGGCATTTGCCTCAGAGGGTAAAGACTCTGTGGAGTGGATGTCAGGCTTTTTCCTTTCTCATGCTGCCTTTTTAACAACCTGTTTTCCTACATCAACTAAGGCAGTTCCCAATTCATCCCCATCCCTCAGAGTAGAGGTCTGTGGGTCCGTCCCCCCCCCCACTTTCTCCAAATTAGCAAGGTCTCTGCTCAAATCCTCTATGCCACAATCCAGCAGGGAGATTTCAACCTCATTGGCCTCCCCTAATTTGGCTTCTCCACCTACAGCACCAAATTCCCTCAGCTTGTCCAGGGGACACCCAAAGGAGCCGGGTGTCCTCTATTAATCCTGCAAAGGAGGAGCAGGAGGGGAAGCAGAGCTCACCTTGAGCACTGCCTCTAATGGATATTCTAACTTTTAAGCTTTGCGCCAGGGCAAGAGGCAGCAACAGCAGTTCCCACCTCTCCCTTGCACAGTCACTACTGCCTCTGTTCCCCTCAGTTGGGAGACACCAAATCAAAAATGTTTATTCGGCTTTACGCCCATCATAAAGCACAACACACAAAACAAATCAAATAAAACAGCGGTCTCGTACAAGCCACAAGTAATATAACACAATTCACAGCTCACAAGGACGAATATTGGCAAATCAAAACAAAAATTTAAGATTAAAGTTAAAAATTTAGGCACTACGCTAAAATCAATATCTGATGTCAATATCAAAAATTCTTATAACTATCAATAATCAGCTAACATTCCATTCCGTCTCTTGAACGAGAGGACGGCTGTTAGGAATTTAGCAACCTGTAGAGTAATATAAGGATCTACATCTTGAAGAACCCAGGCAAGCTGTAGGTCTACTGGTTTGTCAGCCATAGGCTGGATTATGGAGTTTAGTATACTAGCACGAGCTGAACTGTACATAGGGCAGATAAACATAACATGATGTAAAGATTCAGATGTTTTCATTTCACAAGCACACATTGAAGGGACTTGGCCCTTAGTGAATCTATGTCTCAGCACGTTTGTTGGAAAAACATTGAACCTGGCTCTAATGAAGGCATATCGGTGAGATGGTTGGGAGACACCTATCACCACCACTCGTCTCCTCATTCTCCTCTGGGGAGGGCAGGAATCATTCGATGTGCTGTGCCTTCCAAAGCCTGCTTGGAGTGCTCTAAGTCTGCCCCTGCTGCTCTTGAGTCTTCCCCTCTTGTCTACTGGAGCTTATTTTGATATCATGGGGATCAGTTACAAAGGCAGGAACCGTACGGTTTGAGTACTTCCTATAACTTCCTCCCGGCTGGCCATCTCCAGAGTGCAATTCTCTTTTTCCAACATCATCTCCATGGAAGATAGTAACAAACTCCAAAGGAAAATTCAGGTGACTATGTTTAAAAATGTGTAGGGAGCATTTGTGAAGATGAATGGTCAACCAGGAAGGGTGAACTGATCACCCTTTTCTCATCCCTGGGCTGCTCTTCCACCTTCCATGATGATATCATCTGATTCTAATATTCTCCTCACCCCTTCCTCACATTCTGCAGGGTTACCGTAGAGACAGCAGGAAACAACTTTGCACCATCACTATTCCGTTGCCCACTTCTTACCAGACGTTGTTCAGTAAGCAGTGTGAGGCGTGCTCTCAGATTAGATAATTGTGGTTTTTGTGTCAGCATTCCTATCAACATGGCAGGTAGGAAATTGTGCTATCTAGATGCTCTCCTGATCTGCTTCATTGTCCCATGAAGCAGACAGAGAAGCCAGCTGAGAAGGTAAGGATTTATAGCCGGGGAATGGATGAAATCTTTGGACAACTTAGAGACAGTAACATACATGCAAGTGGATGCTGCGATAGACAGCAAGAGAGAAGGGAGAAAGGCAGATTCTCTGAAAAAGCCACCCCAGTTAGTCAAGGTCCCAGCACCCCCCATGGGGCTTAGATAAGCCATGACTAAGGCCCATTCAATGGCCTACTCTTGAATATATATTTCACAAGATGTGCCGATAAATTCTGAGGCTCCTTCAAAATCACATATTTATTTTCAGTACTACTGTCCATCTACATTGCGTTTTGTAGAACAATGTACATTGCAATGTCATTGCAAATGACAACATTTTGGAGGTCCCAGGTCGCAAAGTGGTTAGATTGGTCTCAACTAGGGCCAGGGCCTTTTCAGTACTGGCCCCGACTTGGTGGAACGCTCTGCCACAAGAGACCAGGGCCCTGCAGGACTTGACATCTTTCCGCAGGGCCTGCAAGACAGAGCTGTTCTGCCTGGCCTTTGGTTTGAACTCAGTCTGACCCTTATGTTTCCCTCCCCTTATGGTCTTGATTTATTGGCTACTTTTAAAATGAGGCTGCATTTTAAATTGCATTTTAACCTGCATTTTAAATTGGGGTTTTTTCTTCCCCCCCCCCCATTATGTTTTTACTGTGATTTTATTGGTATTAGCCGCCCTGAGCCCGGCTCTGGCCGGGGTATAAATATAAATTATTATTATTATTAGTCCAAAGCAGCTTACGAACAAAGAGTTTATAGGGAGCAACAACACAAAACATCAGTTTGGGAGGAAAAGCAGTAGATAAATACGCAAATATCCATCAAGATCCACATTGATCCAGAACCGAAAAGCAGTTTGGTTAGATTCCGCTCTCGTGTGAGAGCCTGAAATAGCAATTGTTCTTTAGATGAATGATGATCTTTGTTGCTGTTGTAACCCCTATCTCACCGAATTGTAGAAACAGGTGAGCTTAACAGGTATAAGATTTAGCCAGTGCCTAAATCTTTAGCCAGAGTGGGCCTCTACCATCGTGGAACCTTAGCCCCCATTCCACAGGAACAGAGGAACCCCTCTGTCCAGATTGGGAGCTCTGTCCCTATGCTATTAGCCACAAACAAGGAAATGCTTCTGGTCCTCCAGAAGGTAGAACCCCAAACCCGCCTGGGACCTACTCGTACAGGAGTGGTTGCAAACAGAAATGAACAAAATTCAGGCCTCTTTGCAGAGGATATAATTTTATGCACCTCTGACCCTATCACAGCAGGAAAAATCTATGTACAGAGTTGGAACAGTTCTCCAGGGTCTCAGGATTGCAAGATACTTTGCAGAGGTAATGCTTTTTCATACACCACCCCATTCACATGCAGTAGACTTTTACAGCAATGTTGAAGATTCCAATAGCTAGGGAAAGTTTAAGATATCTGGGGGTGCAAATTACCCAAAACCTGAACAAACAAGTTGTATCAGTTTAATTATAGTACAGTTTGGAAAGCTCTAAATATGGATATAAAACATTGGAATAAATGAAGACTCTCCATTATAGACAAACTAGTTGCATTGAAAACAATGATTGTACCTCCATTTCTTTTCTTCCAGACTTGGGTGAACGCCTGAGATGGATGAAGACCCTGGAACCTGTCCCTAAAGGAATCCAACAAAGCCCACCCACCCGTGGGAAGCAAGATAGGGGAGACCTGGCCATAAAAGGGATAGGCATACCTAACCCCCCAAAAGAGAACCCCCAAAGAAGCCCCAAAAGTGGAGAAAGAGGGCATCCAAGGCATCTGAGGGAACAAAATAACCCTGGAGGAAAGGCCTAAAAAACACTCCAAAAGCTTCTTTCGGCTGATGCCCCCTCCCCAGCTGAAGCCAGCAGCCCAATTTGGGCAGAGGCTGGCACCCCTCTCCCTGCTCACCCATGTGGATTACTGCAAGCCATTAACATCTGACTCGCATCCATATGGGTGGGCACCCCTCTCTCACCTTTCCTTCCCTACCCGCTGGAGACCCCTGCCCAGCATTGGTGGCAGGGGTCCCACGCTACCTGACCCACCACCTTTGCCCCCCAACCCTCCATATTGCCAGACACCCAGCCCTCTGAAGTAACACCTCCAGGAAACCTCTCAGCTTTGACACAGAGGGAAGGATGTCTCTTTCTAGGCGCACACGGAAGGAACTTGCTTCTTAAAAAATCTCCGGCACAGCTATGCAACACCACAGGAAACATTTTGTCAGGGATAAAGGGTTGGTAAAGTTTGCTCTCCTTCCCGCAAAGAACAAGAGTCTGTGCTTAAATGATCAAACAGTTCTGCCATCAGTTTAGTTGCTGGTGTGATTTTCAATAGGGCCGCGGAGTCATAAGTTATTTTCATATTCTTTTGGCAACAAGCCCTACCATACGCTCTTTCCCTGGTTGGCATCTCCCAAATTTGACCGGGTTAATCTGGACACCTAGTGAACTCACAAGCCCCGACTAAACCTGTTAAACTCATCTGTTTCTATAATTTGTTGAGATAGGGGTTACAACAGCAACAAAAATCATCATTCCTCAGCCACTAGTGGAAGAAAAAGACATAACAGCCAAGAGACATAATACAGTGGTACCTCATGTTACATACGCTTCAGGTTACATACGCTTCAGGTTACAGACTCCGCTAACCCAGAAATAGTACCTCGGGTTAAGAACTTTGCTTCAGGATGAGAACAGAAATCGTGCTCTGGCGGCGCGGCGGTAGCAGGAGGCCCCATTAGCTAAAGTGGTGCTTCAGGTTAAGAACAATTTCAGGTTAAGAACGGACCTCCAGAACGATTTAAGTACTTAACCCGAGGTACCACTGTAGTTAAAAACAGCAGGAAGAGCGACACAGCGGCCACTAGTGGAAGAAGAAGTCATAACAGCCAAGAGACATCATCCCTCTCTCACTGCCTCCGTTTCTCCCCCTTCTATTTGCCAGGAGCTGATGGGACCAGCGGCCATTTAAAAATAATTATTATTATTACAATTATAAGTCGTGTGTCCTTGTTTCTTAATTTAATCCTTTTACATTGTTTTGTATGATTTGTGGTATTTTAGGTATTGTGGTTTGCTGCTATTTTTGTCGATTATAGATGAGCAATTCTTCATTGTAATTGATAAGTGTAAAGAGTTTAATTATTACCTGCCAATGTTTAATTTTAGTGTTTGCTGTTGGATTCTAATGCATTATTGCATACTGCTTTATTTGGTATAAGTTGTTTATCTTAAAGTTATTGTGACTTTTCATGTAGGATCTGATTGTTGTTGTTTAGTCGTTTAGTCGTGTCCGACTCTTCATGACCCCCTGGACCAGAGCACACCAGGCACTCCTGTCTTCCACTGCCTCCCGCAGTTTGGTCAAACTCATGCTGGTAGCTTCGAGAACACTGTCCCACCATCTCGTCCTCTGTCGTCCCCTTCTCTTTGTGCCCTCCATCTTTCCCAACATCAGGGTCTTTCCCAGGGAGTCTTCTGTTCTCATGAGGTGGCCAAAGTATTGGAGCCTCAGCTTCAGGATCTGTCCTTCCAGTGAGCACTCAGGGCTGATTTCCTTCAGAAGTGATAGGTTTGATCTTCTTGCAGTCCATGGGACTCTCAAGAGTCTCCTCCAGCATCATAATTCAAAATTCAATAGTTACTATTAATGTTTAATGTTTTATTATTATTATTGTGTGTGTTGGAAGCTGCCCAGAGTGGCTGGGGGAACCCAGCCAGATGGGCGGGGTATAATAATAATAATAATAATAATAATAATAATAATAATAATAATAATATAATTAGAGGGAATAGAATCATCCTTGAAGAAAGGCCTGTCAAGAACATGCAGGTCCTATCGACCTAAGCTGATGCCCCCTTCCCAGCCCCACTCCCTGCTGAGGCCAGCACCCCACTTCGAGCCGTTACGGAATTTCCGTGGGGGGGGCACAGTTGCGTTGTGGGTCTCGCCTATCCCAGAAACGCTCCCCCACCCCCATACTTAGGGCGCGAGACGATGAGCTCAAGAAAACCCTTTCCATACACTGTTGCACCAAGCACCACTTACTGTATATTTCATTAATAAAGACTCTGTTTCCTTTTTGTTTTTGAAACCCCCTTATCAATATGAACAAGGACTTGTGAATGAACTCTGTGTTTGCATACTACTGCGTATAGACCAATCAAAAGCGTCGGATTTTGACAGCTAGCCAATAGCGATTAGCGGATAGCGGCCTCTAGTGGACAGAATCTCTTCCCACTCAAGCTGCCTTTCCCCTCTGCAAGGTGACTCAGCTCGACCTTTTGCGCGCTTGTCTGAGCGGCTGCCCGCTGAGAGAACAATGGATTCAGTCTATTAAAACGTCATTAGCTAGGCTTCGATTGCTAAGTTGATACTTTGTTGCAATAAATGTGTCAAAGCCCCTTGCCCATAGACTGTCAGCTTGGAAAAACCTTAAACCTTCAGAAAAATCATATAAAATAAGTAGTTTGACCAATTCTCTTCATTCCAACGCCATTTTGGCCTTAAGAAAAAGGACTTCCTTCCCCACCACTTCCTGCCATAATCTCTCAAGCGTGAGGGCACGTACACCCCCACCCCAGGGAAGTGCCCAGAATGTCAACTGCTGAGCAGTTAGCTGACTAAAGAAACCCAGAACCCACCACCGAACTTGCCCCCAGGGCCTGGGTGCGCAAAGGGATTTATAACGTACCTTTGGATGGTGTGTACTTAAGAGGCGTTGAGACATGTTCGCCTATGTCAATCTTGTACCTGGACATGTTTTGCCTATGCTAATTTGTAAATCCCTCTGTAACCCTCCCCTTTCATGACATGTCAGTGATGTAAAGATGACGTATCAATGATGCTGTACAAACTGTATTCTGGGATATTGTGGGAAGTTTTAAAAGTCAATGTCACCCCATTCTCGGGGTTCTTGCTCCTGTAGGTGTTAAGTTGTGGGTGAACATATCAGACGACACAGCGATTCTTCAAACAGCTCTTGTTTATTCAGAGGCCAGAACAGAACTGAACTGAAGGGTTCAGTCAGCCTGCTTATATAGAGCTCCAGTACAACGTAACTGTAACAATTTTCTAAAACTATCCAATCACTGAATGTCACTTTCGATCCCTTATTTGCATAACTATCTACAGTATCCCCCAACTGGCTCAGGGTGAGAACTTCAGTACATAACAGTAGGAACCTGTTGCGCAACAATAAAGATATTGGTCTACTGACCGCTATTTTGCTCTGGTTTGTGGCTGGGATTCCCTTCCTTTATGACCGCAAGTACCCGCAGGCTCTGCCCAAGGAGCTGGGCTGTTGAGTAGCCTCACACCCCGTAAATTTTCCCTTTCAGTGCAGAGACTGACACCCTGCCAACCCATGCGTATTATCCAGAACCATTGCCAAAACCATCAGGCTCACATTCACGTGGATGGCCACCCACCTCTCAGCTCTCCCTCCCCAGCTGGTGGAGACCAGTGCCCAGAATTACTGGGAGGGTACACTCTACCTTGCCAGCTTTGCCAGCTCATACCTCCAGGTTCCCAGACAAAATGCAAGTGTGATAGGAATTTTGAGGTCTTAGGTATATGTTAAATGTTCATAAGCGTACCAACCAAGCACATACATAGATCAGCACAGGAAGACCGACCTGGAACTATTTTGATTCCCAAACTGAGCAAATGTTTTCTCTGCAAGGTCAAAGTGGGAAACCTCCCCATTGTCTCTTTCCTCACAAATCCTGTCTTAAGGGCACATTTAAGATATGAATAGGGTGTGAGCCTGTGACCTGGCCCAGGAACTAAGTATTTATCATTACAAAAGACTGGCCAGGCTCCCCAGGCAATCCAATCTAGGAAGCAGGGTATCTAATCAAGTAACCTGCCAGACAGGAGATAAACAAGGACAGGAGAAAAACAGCAACAAATTTCTGTTTTAGACCGCCTTTTCTGTGATGTAGGTATGATGTATCTGGGGGTGGTATTGAGCACCACCCCTTCTGTGATGTATGTATGATGTTTCTGAGGGGGGTCTTGGACTCCAGGGCGGGCAATTTAAAATGTCTATATAAGGCCTTGTGGGCCATTGTTCTGGGTTCCTCCTCCCTCCTGCGATATGGCTGGTGAGGACCCTTTTGCAACAGATCAATAAAGATCAGGCTTACTAGCTGCTTTGCTTCTCAATATTCTCTGGTTGGCCTCTGTTATCCTCTCCTACCAATAGGGAACCCAGGTAAGGACTCTATATGGGCTCTTGGATACCCCATAAGGGGGAAAGGGCAGATTTTTGTTAACAACACAAGTTAAGACCTTCAGCCTCTCCACCATACAAAAGGGATACAAAAAGGAATTCTGTGCAGGATGCCTCCATTGTCAACAACTGAAGAACAACCGCCCATCCGAGGGGCAATGAAAAAGCAAGCTGAAGGAGGGAGGGAGGAGGCAGCACATTGGATATCCGAAGGGAGGATAAAAAAAATTTGTGAACTGAAAGAAATGAGCATATCGAGTCTCTATGGCTATCCATGGCATTACTGAGGGATCTATAGGTTCGATCTATTGACTAAGGCGAGTCATAGGCCATTGATGACAGTATTGTTTACTCCCCCCCCCCCAACATATTTTCTAGGAATAAGAGTAAGGTTATTCTACAGCAACCTCACTGCTTCCACAGTGAGAGTTCATGATAGTCTGAATTACTCTAATTAAATTAAATTATTCTAAACATAGAAATGTTTACAGTAGAACTTGCCAGTTGCTTTACCTTGTAAATTTTAAGTTTTAAATATAGTTTGTCCATCTATCAATGAATAAAATGAAAATGAAAACATAAATATATAAAGAGTAAGACAGTATTGTAAATCAAGTATAAAAGGTGCTCTTCTAGCAGTGGGGTTATATATAATTGTCATAAGAGAGTCAGGGTCAGAGAGGGGAATAAAGGTAAAATGATCCTAATGATATCATCCTACCCAAAGTCTCACAATAATAATAAACTGTGCCTTAAAGAATGCATTGTTGGGAAGATGCCATCTTACTGTGTCTCTTCACGTATCATTGAATGTAATATAATGTGTGCCTTTTAGTGCATCATCTTAACGTAACGTGCCTGTTGCCATGTACCTCTTTCTCCATGAAGCTATCCTTTTAAAAAGTATTGAATGTATCCAAAATGTAGTTTGCTGTACTTTTCTGAATGTATCCAAAATGTAGTTTTAAAATAATGTAACAATCTAAATATTTCAAAATGTATATACTTGACTCAATATTGTATCCAAAAGGCTGCCAAAACTCAATCCACCACACTGCCTCCTACTGGGTCTGCAAACCATACCATGAATACACACAGATATGAGCTCAAAATAAAGCAATCCTATTTTCCAAAAAAGGTATGCAAACATCAGGCTATCACCCGAATTGATAGCAATGCAGAATAGGATTTCACATTAACATTTAAGTTATTTCCTGAACATCTTCTCAAACATCCAGCCTCACACCTGCATGCTGATTATCAACAGTTGTGGAGGTTTTCCTGTAGATAAAGGAAAAGCCATTTTAAGCAGATCCAAAATTAAATAACACGAAGATCGACACATACTACCTGAAGATCGACACCTACCACCTGAGCCCTTCAGCAAATTGACACCTTCAGAAACTCTTTCAACATCCTGTTTACCTTATGTTAATCCACTCTTCACACCCCTCATATCGCTTCCCCCCACCTCCTTGCTATTGATCTGAATGAAAATCAAAAGGTATAAGAATCAAGGCAGTCCCTTTGTTCAGGGTCTCTGACTCCGTGTCATTGCGTGAGCGGGGACCCTGTTGCAACAGTTTTTTTGTGTTATTTTTTCTGTTCTTTCAATAAAGATCAGGCTTTGCTTTTTTTCCAATCCTGGTGTGGTCTCTGTCTTTTCCCGACCGGTACAGAGCCTTCACTTGCACTCCTTCCGGGGCCCTGGTCCTTCCCCTGAGGAGGGGGGCCCTTGGGGAGGCAATTAAATACTTATTTCATTTGGCGAGCCAGCCAGGAGCCGGTTACCCGGGATTTTTGGGGTGTCAGGGACTGAAAGCCCAAGCGCACCCAGCCTTTTGCAAGGGGGGCTTTTCTTTCCCTGGTAAACCTTGAGTCCCGGCTCTAACTGGGATCCTGAGCAGGACCAACCAGGAAAAAGCAACGGTGATCTAGCCGGCTGTGTTTGTTTGTTTTTGGTTGTTTTTCTTTTTTTGGGGGGGTGTTTCCTTCTGATTTTTCTCTCCCCGGTATTCCTGTCATCTCCAAATCCAAAGCTCCCTGAAAGAAGAGGGACAGCGCGCCTGCGAAGTGAGTATAAGTGGGAACACGGGTAGTGGGTTGGGTTCTCTAAACCACAGCAACCGAAATTCTTTAACTCTTCTCTTTTGCTTCAAATCTAAAACTTTCTCCCCCCTTATTCCAATCTTAACACAAGATCCGAATCCATCGGAGCTGCCCAGAGGAGGGTCTTGTGAGTCTCTTCCCCTTTAACTCTATAGCTGACCTAGTCTCTCGGAGGGTGCCCAGAAAAGGTCGTGCTTTTTCTTCTGTACTGAAACTATAACTTCTCAAAACTATAACTCCCAGGTGTAGCCGCACCTCTGCCATGGCGATCTTTGTTAGAGATGACCTGTGAGCAGAGAAAGCAAGGGCGCCTGACTCCTTTCCTTCTTTGTCATTTCTGAGTCCCAATCTGGCACTGCGCTACGCAAGCGTCCAGTAGGGAACTCTCAGGTTAGATTGTAAGAGGCAGGAGGTTGCTGTGGGCTCCCCGGCTGAGTAATGACCATAAGGGGGGGGTTGAGATCGCTGATCGCACTGTTAGCTTAGTAGCCAGGGAAGGCCAACAGCTGTACCAGCCTAGTAAGTCAGGCCAGACGAACGGCGGTGTGTAATTCTCGGAGTTGTCCAATAGTTGTGTTCCTGAAAAAGTGGGGATAAAACCCCGACTGCAGTATAAAAGTTAAATATATATATAATAATAAATAAGTAAAAACTAGCGCTATTAAATTCTTAAAATGGGTGCACCCCTATCCAAAGAAATGAGTTCTCAGGCTCCTGGTGGGAAAGAAGCCGGAATTGTGCTTACTTCCCGCCAGAATCCTGACAGTCCCCTTAGATATGTGCTTCAAACCTGGAATGATTTGCCAGTAACAGAAGGACTTTCAAAATCCAAACTGGTGAAACTCTGTACCAGGGACTGGTTGCGAGCTACAACCCGACACACATTCGAAGAAAGATGGGTTAAAGAGGGATCGTTTAATATCCAGCGCCTTGTTGTTTTGCGCACTGTTTTGGAAGACCAATACCCTCTTCAAATCCGATACCTTGAACTATTTGAGCATGCCAGGGACAAAAAACTGACAGTGCCATGTCCCGCCAAATGCCCGTTTTTCCAACCCAGAAGAAACCTCCTCCCTACCAGGAAGTTTTAGAAGATGAACCCAGCAGCCTAGCCCCACTTCAGAGACAGCCCATCACAGGATTGCCCCCGCCACCCGAGAACAGCAGCAGGAATTTTGTGTCCGGGACTTCCACCTCCGCTAGCCTTCCCAGCAGTGGGAACAATGTTCCACCAATCCTAAATCCTGAGCCAACTGAATTCAGCAGAACCTCTACTGCAGATTCTACCCCACTAGAATTAAGTCCAATTGCATCTCGAACTCGTAGCAAAAGTCTGGATGATGAACTAATGTCCCAATTCCTCACTGCTTTAAAGAGTGTGGCTAGCCCTAAATCAGACCAAAACACTGAAAATGCAATGGGAAATAGCAAAGCCATAGGAAAAGGACAGTATCCCCTTAGATCAGTCCCTATTGCACCGGCAGCAGTGGGACAGCCTACCACGTTTGTTTATTCCCACGTTCCATTTCTAACATCTGACCTGATGAACTGGTCAAATCAAATGACCTCCTTAAAGGAAGATCCAGATCGATGTTACCGTCAGATATCTACTATTTTTTCAACCCACAACCCTTCATGGGCTGATGTTCACATGCTCCTAAACGCTCTCTTCAATGACCCAGAAAGAGAGGAAATATTTAATAAGGCAGCAGAAGCATTAGGAAAACCCCAATTCCAAGACAAAAAACCCGCCACTGCTGAACTGGTAACTGTGCCTCAACTACATAATGACCCAAGTTGGGACTACAACACAGAAAAAGGAATCTGGAGCTTAAAAATCTTCCGGAAAGCTATACTGGAAGGCATAAAATTGGCGGGGAAAAAGGGCATAAATTGGACAAAAATCCAAGCTATCAGTCAAGGGTCAGACGAAGCCCCTTCTGCCTTTTACACCAGATTAATATCAGCCTTCAGAACCTGGGGAGGAATAGATCCTGATAACGCAGAAAATCAAGTCATTGTAAAAAGCTTCTTCAAAGATCAATCCAGCCCAGATATTAAAAAGGTCCTCACTCACCAACTGGGTTATGAAGGAAAACCTATGAGTGAAATCCTAGCAATTGCAAAAACTGTCTTTGATGGAAGAGATGAAAGGAAAAAGAAGGAGGATAAAAGGGAGAGGGAGGAAAATGCTCGTGTTTTAGCGCTAGCACTTGGTGCGCCCTATAATCCTCCTCTTCCTCCTCTGAACCCACCATATAAAGCTCCTTCAACACCTACAAATACCTCATATAAACCACAACCAAACCACCCCTATAGCCAACCTCCATATAAAGGACCCCGACAAAATAATTATTCATTTTCCCGAAGCAATCATAAGCAGAATGCCGACAATGAAATAAATCGCAACCCCACAAACGCACGCTGTTATCATTGCCAGCAAGAAGGACATTTCCGAAGGGAATGTCCTGCACGCTTAAATGCCACTGGTCAAACCTTCAATACTGCTAATCACTACAACCAAAACCCAGCATTAAACCCGAGCCACGAAAGACAACATCAGAATCCCTTCCTTCAAACCCAATCTCGGAGATCTGACTATTGACAATTAGCAGGGAGTTCCGAATCAGCTGCCCTAGTCTGCCCAACATTCCACCTTTCTTCCAATGAACCCATTTGCACTATAAATATCAATGGACATGAATATAGATGCCTAGTGGACACGGGTGCTACATTCTCCACCTTAAGTGATAGTCATTTAACTCCAAGTCACAAAAGGCAACGCATCATGGGCATTGACGGAATTCCCAGAACATGTAATCTCTCTAAACCCACCACAGTGACAATAGGACCCTTAACAGCTGAACACTCCTTCCTCCTCACTGCCAGTCCTGTAAATCTTTTGGGAAGGGATCTCTTGTGCAAACTTAAAGCGACTATCACATGTAGCCCCGATGGCATTTTTCTACACATGCCCGAAGATTCTGCAGCCTCCTTCCAGGGTATCTTAACTGAAGAGAACTCCCCTGATGTAGGAATTCCTCCTTCTATTGAGAACACTGTGCCCCCTTGGCTATGGGGAACCACTTCCACAGCAGTAGGACTTCTTAAATCTGCAGACCCCGTTATAATCAAATACCGCACAGACATTCCTTTTCCTTGCGTCAAGCAATATCCCCTCCCCACAGAAGCAATAGAAGGATTGAAACCAATGATAAAGGACTTCATGGATCAAGGAATCCTTGTGCCCTGTGCCAGTCCATGTAACTCACCCCTCCTGCCTGTCAAGAAACCTGGCCCCCCAGGGACTCCCATCAGATACCGTCTTGTGCAGGACTTGCGGATCATAAATAATTTTGTAATCCCAAGACATGCCATCACGGCCAATCCAAATACCATATTAACAGGAATCCCTCCTGACAGCACACACTTCAGTGTCGTGGACCTGTGTTCTGCATTTTTCTCTATAAGAGTTCATGAGGAAAGCCAGTTCCTTTTCGCGTTTACATGGGGAAGCAGTCAATTAACATGGACTAGATTGCCCCAAGGCTATGTAGAAAGCCCTACCATCTTCGCATCAGCCCTGCATAAGGACCTACAGGACTTAATGTTCCCAGCAGGATCCGCACTCTTGATGTATGTTGATGACTTGCTCTTGAGTAGTACCTCAGAGGAAAATTGTCAAAAGGACACCATTTACCTCCTTACAGCATTGGCATACAAGGGGCACAAAGTCTCACCAAAAAAACTTCAGTACTGCCTTACTAAAGTCAAATATTTGGGCCATATTATAGGACAGGGAACTAGAGCCCTTACCTCAGAAAGAGTAGAAGCTATTGAAAGAGTTCCCTTACCAAAGACTAAGAAACAATTGAGAGGTTTCCTAGGAATGAGTGGATTCTGCCGTGCCTGGATCCCGGGGTATGGTGAACTGACCAAACCCCTGGTGCAAATGACTAATAAGGATGGACCAGAGCCCCTTAAATGGACTAAGGAGTGCCTCAATAACTTTGAAACCATAAAACGTGAACTAAGATCAGCACCTGCCCTAGGGCTCCCTGACTATCGGCTTCCCTTTTCCTTGTTTGTTCATGAACAGAGAGGGGTGGCTTCAGGGGTTCTGACTCAAACATTCCGGGGACAGGAAAGGCCAGTTGCCTATTATAGCATCCAGCTGGACAGCGTTGCAAAAGGGACAGTAGGATGCCTGAGAGCAATAGCTGCATCAGCAGAATTGGTGGAAAGGGCATTAGAAATTGTGCAAAACCAAGAACTTGTCCTAAATGTGCCCCATGCAGTAGCCACCTTGCTAAATTTGCGTGGCTGCCAACACTTCAGTAACGCCAGACTCAGCCAATATGAAGCTGCCCTACTGACCCCTTCAAACGTCCGCATAAAGAGGGTTAATACACTCAATCCTGCAACCCTCCTTCCACTCCCTGATGACGGCACCCCCCACCATGATTGTACCCAAGCTGTCAGGCTGGCTGAAAAACCACGAGATGATTTAGATTATCTACCATTAAAGGACCCAGATCTCACCATCTTTACAGATGGGAGTTCAAAAACCATTTCTGGAGTACGGAAGACAGGATATTCTGTAGTCACCCATGAGTGTATATTGGAAGCAGCACCTATCAGTCCTAGGTACAGTGCACAAGCTGCTGAACTAATTGCCTTAATAAGAGCATGCGAATTAAGTGAAGGAAAGCGCATTAATATATATACAGACTCCAAATACTGTTTTGGTCTAGTCCATGCTACAGGAATACTATGGAAACAAAGAGGATTTCTAACAGCAGCAGGGACCCAAATCTCACATGCACCACTTGTAAAGCGGCTCATGGATGCAATACATCTTCCTGAGGCTATTTCTGTAATTCATTGCAAAGCGCACACTAATGGAACTGATTTTGTCTCTGTCGGAAATCGCATCGCCGACTCCACAGCTCAGGAAGCCGCGATTTCCTCACAGCCTCAAAATGAATTCCAGGCTCTTGTAGTGCCTTCAGATGTTGATTTTGCACGTATGTACAACTCAGCCCAGGCTGAGGAAGTTAAGCATTGGCAGGACATAGGGGGGCATAAAGTTGGTCAAACCTGGACACTTCCTGATGGGCGCCTCATAATGCCCAAAGCATGGGTCCCCAAACACTTGCGTATCTTACATCAATGCACGCATTGGGGGGCAAATAGACTGGCCGATAGTCTCCTTAGACACTGGTACGCCCCAGGCGCTCACCAACATGCAAAGGCTGTTTCAAAGAATTGCACTATCTGTGCCAGCTACAACCCAAAGAGGGAACCCAAAAAGCCCCCTGGATCTCGACCATGGGCTTTCCTCCCTTTTGAAAGCCTGCAACTGGACTTTGCAGAACTTCCCAAATGCTTAGGCTATAAATTCATACTTGTCATAACAGATCAGTTGTCCTTTTGGCCCGAAGCATATCCAGTCAAGCGCGCAACTGCACAAACTGTGGCCCGTATTCTGGTACAAGAAATCATTCCCAGGTTTGGGGTACCTAGACGTTTAGACAGCGACCGGGGCTCTCATTTTACTGCGGAAATAGTGCAGTCAGTAGCAAAAGCGTTCGGCATTAAATGGCAGCTGCACACCCCGTATCATCCCTCATCGTCAGGGCAAACTGAACGCATGAATGGACTAATCAAAACTCAGTTAGGAAAAATATGTGCAGCCACTGGTCTCAAGTGGATCAACGCCCTTCCTATTGTATTACACAATATCAGGAGTCAACCGAGAGGAACCTTAAAACTTTCCCCTTATGAACTCTTGTTTGGGCGCCCATCCCCTACCCACACCACTCAGCTTCCTGTGTCCGAACTTGAGGTGGGAGAAAACGAACTGACTAATTATGTTATACAACTACAGCGACATCTTAAGAAGCTGCACCAATACGCTGCAGCAAATCAAAATGTTCCCCTGGATGTGGATGCCCATCCCTTTCAACCTGGGAACTGGGTCCTAGTGAAATCATTTAGGAAGGACACTCTAGAGCCGTCATGGGAAGGCCCCTTTCAGATCCTTCTCACGACACCCACCGCAATTAAAATATCAGAGAGGAGTGCTTGGATCCATTACACCTTCTGCAAGACGTCCAATCCTCCAAGCTTCCCCGACGCAGACCCAGACCCCTCGCCGGACGTGACTCTGCCTGACAATGAGGATTGCCCAACTGATGACAACGGGGGTAATCGTAGTCCCCTAGCAGCTGGAGAGGAACCAGGGAAGAGTTCTGAAGAAAAGTGGCTCTCGAGGATACTTGTCGATCCTAGCCCAGAAGACCCCGACCACCCCCCCATCAGAATGCAGTTCCGGAAGGAAGAAAAAACCAGCTCCAACACTGGATAATCTCTCTTCTCCCCCTTGTTCCCCCCTTTTTGTCACCCCTCCCCCTCCTTGTGTGTGTCTGTGTGTGTTGTCTGTCTTCTTTTCTTTTTACAGGTTCACCACTATGACTTCCTGGAGAATCGCCTGCCTGACGTCCCTGTACCTCATCTGTACCCTCCTTCCAGTCACCACCAGTGTACCGCCAGGGTCCCAGTGTGGAGACAACCCCGTGGAACACTTCTACCTTGATCGCGACCTTACTGACGCCAACGATTTCAACGCCTTGGGAGACTTCGACTTCTGCCTGTCGGGCACTAGGAACCTGATTCCCCACGCCTTCCGACCACGACTCAGAAACACCCAAGCCTGGGAACTTATCATCAGAAGCGCCTCCTATGCCATCCTGGGACGAGCTATATACACCCTTGAAGATCCATGGATCCGCTTGGCCTGTCACAATGGAACTTACATCCAAGCTGAATGGGGAAAAGTCAGCAGACACTATCAACCCTCTGAAATCGGCAAAGGACTTTGGGAAAGCTACACAGATTCCATGTACTACGAACATTGGACTTATGGATTTTATTGCACCAATCAAATGGCTACTTCCACCTACCAAGGTATTTGCGTCCGAAGATTCTGCTGTATATGGGACCTACACACAACTTCTGACTGGGTAGGAAAAGCGTATCTTGAAGGGTGGTTGCATCCTGTGGGTGGTGGGAAAACCTTGGAATGGGATCCTGAGGGACCGCAGCGATGTGGGGGAATAGCAACTGACCCAATGCTCCTCAAGTCCCAGGACCCTGTCCAACCCATAGGAACTGCCCCAAGACATGTTAAGCTCTCAGAAATAACACCTCCCCCCCCAGCCCGCAGACTATCGTCATGGCAAGCAAACTCTTATGTACAACTGTTACAGAAGGTAGTACAAACCACAAATCTTTCGCAGTGCTGGATCTGTGCACACGCCCCGTCACATATTGATGAAGGGATACCCTTCATAAGCACACCCCTTACACTAGATCAATACAGATCTAGTTATCTGCTTCAACGCAACCTAACTTTCCTGAAACCCAGCTCCCAATATATTTATCTGAGTGGCCGAACTTTTGGACCAGTGTGCAAGGAGTTCTCGGGAACTGGAGACCATGTAGGCTCCAGTGCCTGTAATGTTACCATCAAAACCGACCCCGAGGGACTCACCACACTGGTTCGTAACCACTCCCACACCCGCTCATTCAAATCTCTCAGTGATGCTTTGACTGCAGTACTGACACCCTTCACTCGAGAAAAACCTATGCCAGACCTCATTACTGCCTTCCGCACTGGGCGTATAGAAAAGCCGCTGGGAGGACTATTTTGGATCTGTGCACAAAGAGCTTATACGTGGGTCTCTATCCATATGCAGGGGTCCTGTTACCTCGGCCACATTCACCCAGGGTTCAGAGTTACCCTATCTCTACCTGGCGGCCGCTTGAGAAACAGGCGATCCCCCATTCCCACGACACGCCCACAGCCAAAACCAAATGGGGAAACGTGGCTCCGAGCCCTCCTCCCCGCTTATGGAACCTTCTCAAATCACCTAGACATTCTTAGGCTTGCTGATGTCCTGTTACAATTCATGAAAGAGTCAGAAGCCACTACACGTTCTGTCCTTACCGAGCTCACTGAAGTGCGCAAAATGTCCATTCAAAACCGTTTATGTCTGGACTATTTATTGTCATCCCAAGGAGGTGCTTGTAAATTAATCGGGACAGAATGCTGTTCCTTTGTGTCAGACCAGACCCTCAATATCACTGGACACCTTGACTCCATAGATTCCCTAACTGATACTCTGAAAGAGATCCCCCATGAAGGTCTTTCCGATTGGGATCCTTGGTCATGGCTGCCTCAGACCTCTTGGCTCCGTGAATTAGCAAGAGGCATACTGATTATATTCATTTCCCTGATTGTCTTCCTTGGTCTCCTGTGCTGCTGCGGACAATGTATTCCTATCCTTATGTCCAGTTTCCATTCACCCTTACCCCACACTCCCATTCTTGCACCATTGCAACCCGATCGCACCCTTCCCGAAGTCCTGCCCATGTATCACCTTGGAGAAGGAGAGTATGTAGCAATGGATGTGAGGCAATAATTTTTTTCCAAAAAATTAAGCCTCAGAGAGGGGAATTGTCATAAGAGAGTCAGGGTCAGAGAGGGGAATAAAGGTAAAATGATCCTAATGATATCATCCTACCCAAAGTCTCACAATAATAATAAACTGTGCCTTAAAGAATGCATTGTTGGGAAGATGCCATCTTACTGTGTCTCTTCACGTATCATTGAATGTAATATAATGTGTGCCTTTTAGTGCATCATCTTAACGTAACGTGCCTGTTGCCATGTACCTCTTTCTCCATGAAGCTATCCTTTTAAAAAGTATTGAATGTATCCAAAATGTAGTTTGCTGTACTTTTCTGAATGTATCCAAAATGTAGTTTTAAAATAATGTAACAATCTAAATATTTCAAAATGTATATACTTGACTCAATATTGTATCCAAAAGGCTGCCAAAACTCAATCCACCACACTGCCTCCTACTGGGTCTGCAAACCATACCATGAATACACACAGATATGAGCTCAAAATAAAGCAATCCTATTTTCCAAAAAAGGTATGCAAACATCAGGCTATCACCCGAATTGATAGCAATGCAGAATAGGATTTCACATTAACATTTAAGTTATTTCCTGAACATCTTCTCAAACATCCAGCCTCACACCTGCATGCTGATTATCAACAGTTGTGGAGGTTTTCCTGTAGATAAAGGAAAAGCCATTTTAAGCAGATCCAAAATTAAATAACACGAAGATCGACACATACTACCTGAAGATCGACACCTACCACCTGAGCCCTTCAGCAAATTGACACCTTCAGAAACTCTTTCAACATCCTGTTTACCTTATGTTAATCCACTCTTCACACCCCTCATATCGCTTCCCCCCACCTCCTTGCTATTGATCTGAATGAAAATCAAAAGGTATAAGAATCAAGGCAGTCCCTTTGTTCAGGGTCTCTGACTCCGTGTCATTGTGTGAGCGGGGACCCTGTTGCAACAGTTTTTTTGTGTTATTTTTTCTGTTCTTTCAATAAAGATCAGGCTTTGCTTTTTTTCCAATCCTGGTGTGGTCTCTGTCTTTTCCCGACCGGTACAGAGCCTTCACTTGCACTCCTTCCGGGGCCCTGGTCCTTCCCCTGAGGAGGGGGGCCCTTGGGGAGGCAATTAAATACTTATTTCATAATGAACAGAAATATATAGAGTAAACTACATCTTATAGCTATAAAATCAGGACAGTAAAGAAATTGGTATGAAGATGAAGGTATCAAGGGGGGCCATCAATGTAAGTCTGCTGTACATATTAAATTACAGCTGTTCTCATTTTTAATAATGTTTTCACCCTGAGTAGCAGAGCTGCCACCCTTTGAAGTCAGTGTCCCAGGGACATTCCAGTGTTAAAAGCAAGAGTGAGATAATCAGAGTAGCGCTTGGTATGCTTCATAAATACTGAATTTGAGCTTCGGAGCATGGTGACTCTACTCATGTGAGGATTTTAAAGGATCCCCCCAGGATCATTCAAATCACAGCCTGTGCCAGTGGAATTCTTTCTTGCCAGTGCGCTAAGTGAAAGGACAGTATGCTTTAAGATGGCAAGAGATCACGAGGGCTGGGCAATATCTGCTTTCCAACATTGTGGCTTCTCAATATGGCAGTGTATTACGATGTCAGAAAGGAGGTGTGGGGGAAGAAAGCAATTGCCAGCCACAGATGATTAACCTCACCATACAGAGCAACGGGCTGAGCTCCTGTTGCTCGGTCCCTGCTCCTGCCCACCTAGCAGTTCGAAAGCACACCAGTGCAAGTAGATAAATAGGTACCGCTCCAGTGGGAAGGTAAACGGCGTTTCCGTGTGCTGCTCTGGTTCGCCAGAAGCAGCTTAGTCATGCTGGCCACATGACCCAGAAGCTGTACGCCGGCTCCCTCGGCCAATAAAGCGAGATGAGCGCCGCAACCCGAGTTGGCCATGACTGGACCTAATGGTCAGGGGTCCCTTTACCTTTTACACAGCTGCTGCCTAATCCTGGTGAGGCCAGGCGATCAGCGCTGACCCAGGCTTCCTGGAACAGCCAGCAGTGGTGCATTCCGACAGTAGTCTTGCCATACAAGCAGCAGCCACCAGAAGCCACTGTTCCACTTGGAGGAAGCAGGCAGCCTACCAGCGCTCACCCGTCCAGGGAAAGAAACGAAGGCGATGGGTGGCCAGTGGGCAAGCAAGCACCACTCCCAAGGCCAGCGGCTGGGCTGCAGAGGGAGGGAGGGAGTGGGGTGGCCTGACTGAAGGGCACAATGCTGGCTGTGAGCAGGGCCGGGGGGTTGTAGCACATCACTTGGCTGGGAATTCTTAAATCACTCTCAAGATTTTAATTTTAAACCAGTTTCAGGCAATATATCAATACATCACCCAGACCCATAGATAATGGTAAGCTTTGCACAGACATTATGTAAAACTGCGTTAGATATGCCCCTCCACCCACTCAGTGACTATAAGGTGAAATAAAAATGGCTATAATTGTTTTCCTTTTCACAGAAGCAGATAAAATATGCAAGCATACCTGCTGCTGTAAACCCAGGGATTTTACAGTCTCTATCAGAGATGGATGCTGTTTGTAGGCCTAGCCATCCCTTCTGAGTAATTGCTATATGGTTACTCCACAAGCAGAAACTTTAGCATTTTGGGATAGGCATAATACAAATCATAGGCAGTGGTAGGAAAAAACAGAACATGGATTCTCAGCACAGAGCGAGCTATGAGATATGTCACTCCTCCCCACAGAAGAAAAGTTTTCACAGTTCCACATGAAAAACGATCAGTTTTCAATCCATCCCTGAAAACACTGAGGGAGCACCCTAGGGAAATGATTCACTTTGGACACTAAGCTATGTCTCATATCCATTCATGATGTGGCCAATGCTGACCATACTGCTCAACAATCAATCATATATCTATTGGTTGCTGCTCATCTTGTGTGAAAGGATGCATCTTGTTACTCTATGGATGTATGGTTTAAAATAGTTGTTTGTGTTTGTTGGCATTTAAAAAAAACTTGACTCATACAATACATTCTGCTAGGTGTGATTCGGACCTCTCTGACTTTGCAACTGCTTGGGGGCAGTTTGCGATTTATATGACCAAAGAATCTAATGGATGGAACATTCCCACTAAATAGGGGTTTATTTGGCAACATTCATGAATGGTATGTTTGGTACAAATAGGAACTTTGTTTTCCACTGTGGAAAAGATTTCCCTTCATTCTTTTTACGTGTTCTATGATTACTGTATTGGCCCCAATATAAACCGCACCGTTTTACCATGTGTGTTTCAGCAGCGATATCATAAAACCCAATTTTTGTAAGGTCGCAAACTTAAGCTGCACTTTTAACTTTTAATGGTCGGAATGTGGAAGAAAAAGTGAGGCTTATACTTAGGCCAATACGGTAAGTACAGAAAGGGTGAAACTACAGAATCAGCAGTTTGGTGCAAACAGCCCTTTGGAATTTTATTCTCTATGAGGGCCACTGGCTATTAAGGGCTGGTGCTGAAACATTTTTATTGTAACAATCTGTATGTGGGCTTTTATATAAATAAATTGTCCATTAGCACCTTGGAGTCCAACTAAGTTTGTTCTGGGTCTAAGCTTTTGTGTGCATGCACACTTCTTCACATACACTGAAACAGAAGTCACCAGACCCTGTGGGAGGGTGGGGTGGGTTTTTTTATCAGAAGAGTAGTAGTAGATGGGTGATTGACACAATGGATATGGTAAACCTGTTGACGACTGTTAAGGACTGCAATTAGTCCTACCGGAAGAAGCAAGGGATAGTATGCAGATGACCAAAAATAGCTTTAGCATGTGTAATGAGACAAGAATCCAATATCTCTATTCAGACCAGGTCTCTCCATAGTTTTCAGTTTAGTAATAAGATGTAATTCAGCAACTTCTCTTTCAAGTCTGTTTCTGAAATTCTTTTGTAAGAAGACAGCTGCTTTGAGATCCTGTATTTAATGTCCTGGAAGACTGAAATGTTCTCCTACTGGCTTCTCTGTCTTGTGATTCCTTTTATATGTATATATTGTGTATGCGTATATTATAAAGTTATAAAAAAACAACAACAAAACATAGGCCTGTCCATCAAAATGAAAGACTCTACCCATCTCTCTTGAATTCTGGACAGTTTGACCAGTCAGCTTGGTTTCATTTCTGGAGGGCAGGAAGACAGAAACAGTCATTTTTCAAGGGGGTAGTTGGTGCTAAGATTTGAAGCCCATCCCAGCTCCCAGCAGGAGGCTGACTCTGTTGCCTAAGGTTGGGAATAATTCACACCCTTGGATGGAGGGTCCCCAGAGGCTGAAGAGGCAAGGCTCCTCAATTTGAATTAGCAATGTGGTTTTACAGAAACTTACTCATGAGTAACCTAGCAAGCTCATGCCCGGGGTCAGCAACCTAATGTCCATGGGCCGGAAGTGGCCCGCAGAGGTCGTTTGATCAGCCCACAAGCCACCCCTGAACCGAGCCGCCCACTCGCACTCTGCGCTAAACCACTGCAGCGTGGCGCAGGGACTTGCTTCCGCAGCACCAAAAATCGCGTCTGCACAGACGCAGAAAATAACGTGCATGCAATCAGGCCCATGAAGGGATCTCTGCGGGACTGATCCAGCCCAGACAAGATAAACCTTGCTGACCCCTGCTCATGCCCCAATGTAGTGAAGATCAGTATGTGCAGCATGGAAGCAGGAACAGAGATGTTATTCATCACATAAGGAAGCTAAAAATAACAGAGACACACAGAGCTTGAAAACAAAAAATCATGGGATATTTCACAAACAAAACATTACTGTTCAACACAAAAGTCACATATGAAAATCACAAGTGATCAGAGATATGCAGCTCTGGAAAAATGGATCCCATGAACCTTTACAAGAGTACAGATAGTATGAAACACCTTTCTTTAAAAAATAGGGCAGGTGCTTTTCTCCTTCACATACACAATTACTGAAATCACACCTTTAAACTGATACTCACCCCTAGAAAAACTGGAATAATGCAATTAAAAGAAAAAGGAATGGTTTTCACACCAGCTATGTCTGGCCCAAGGCATGCTGCTAGCAGACACAACCTTTCATGGGTTCACAATTTTTCAGATGACAATTTTTATTATTATATTTTAAAAAATCTAAATATTTTGTTCTGCATTCAACAAACATGATATTTGAAACTCATGGCATAGTGAGAAAATCATACATAAAACATTAATAAAATTAAAAGATGATTAAAACACTGCAGGTTACTTTCAAAACATGCAACCTCTGTAAGGCACTAAAAGACAAGAAGGGGTGGTAAATGTGCCCCTTGTTGGCCCGCTTTAACATGGCTTATGATACACAATGCAGCCCTTAATGCCACCACCTCACCAACATAAAGGGAGGATGAATCTCCCACGCCAACAATACGATGAAGATCCTGAGCTATTTAAGTTCCAAAATCAGATATGGCTTTGAAATAGGTCCACCCAGCTGAGCCTGTAGCAAGAGGGTCCTGGAAGTTAAGGAACAAGGTTTGATCACAGTGGAGATCGAGGACGAATCGGGGAGGTTGATAAGGCACTGTCTCCAAAGACGTTGGCGTAAGAGGACTTGAGGAGCTGCACGTAGCTTTGCATGCTTCGGTTGGTGCTCTCAGACTGTTCAAGACGATCCTTCAGGTCATGGAGGCGGCTTTCATACCGACACTCTGCCTGCATGAGGACGGGGAAAATTGTTGAAGCAGGGGAAATCACTGCCACGCTCACCCCGTTATGGATTCTTCATACAAGCAAGTAGCAGTTCACCATGCCAAGTGGAAATACCAGGTTGCTAAACCCCTTTATCTTACAACTTTAGCATATATTCTATGCTCCCAATCAGTTCCCTGTGCTCCATCCTACTAAAAAAAAACAAACCAAAAAACCAACCAACCAACCCCCCCCCCCACTCATCCACTTCCTTGCCTCCCTATCAAAACACAAGATGGGATGGACCTAAAAGTCCTTAAGAGAGTTAAGAGAGCTGCTGCTGCTGCTGCTGCTGCTGCAGAAAGCCACTCACATCATCTTTGCTCCGCCGCAGCTGATTCAGTTCCGTCTTTGTCCTGCTCAGTTGAGTTTCCAAATCTAGCATCTTGGACTGGGCTGTTCTCTCCCTTGCTGCTGCTCGTTCCCTTGTCTGTTCCAGCTTTTGCAGGCAAGGCAATAGAAACAAGACAAACCAATGTTTTGGGCTTTAGCAAAAAAAACAAAAAAAGCATCCCTCTAGAACCTTTGGGGAAAGAGAGCGGCTTGACTCCAATTTTCCAAAGCTTCTAAAGCCAGGAAACATTAAAAAAAATGTAACACTCACTTTCCTGTTGTATTAGAAACAGGGTTAATCTACATATGCAATGTTAGCAGGGGAAAGAGCAACAAGACAGGAGGGAAATTTCTGTCCTCATCCCCCCAGACTGGAGTTGCTTTACAGTCAACACACGTCCTTCACACACACAAACATGTTCTTCAAAATACATGCCCACCTCTCTAGAGTTTGCAAGTAAAGTAACAGGTGTAAAGAACCTGGAGAAGTAAAATGTGTGTATGCATGTATTGCGGGGAGGGAGCATTGATTTTACTTTAAATATCTAGAGACAATTCAAGTGATCCAATATATTATTATCTTTGCATTTATACTTCCCCACCAAGCTCACATTTCTAATATGAAAGACTAAGAAGAAAGAAAGAAAATCAAATCACAAACAAACACAGAGACAGAAAACATCCTGGGAGCCAGCAGGATATGTAATGGCTAAATGTTTTGCTTACACGGGAAAGAGCTGAGTGTGGGTCCCTATCCACCCACAATTTAATTGAGTGCTCTCTCTCAAGCTAAGCACATCTTTCACAGCTGTTATAAGGAGAAAAGAGGTTCCTTGCATGGGCTGCTCTCAAGAGCCCCTCAAAAGTAGGATGGGATGGAAGTGTATCAAATATACATGACCTCCTACTAGGGCAATAGGGAAGGGCTCTTTTCAACCCAATTCCCTGGTGGGAAGCCTTGGGGAAAGCTGTGGCAGGGCCGGCCCAAGACATTTGGCACATAGGCGAACCACAAAATGGCGCTCTTCTCCCACCACCAGGGAATAAAGGGTGAGTGAGGATCTATATTAAGAAGGGGGTCGGGGAGAATAAAGATTTACATTGGTGGGTGGGTGGGCGTCAAACCAACCTTACCAGATGGCTGAAGTAGGAATCAAAGGCCTCTGTGGGGAGAGGCCTGTTCTGTATCACGCTGGGTGGGTGAAGAAGCCAGGAGAACCCAGAGGGCAGCCCTGCCATTTTCTCCCTAGGGACAGGAGACTAGTAGTGCCTCCTGCTCACCAGGAAGCTGCTGCTGCAGCAGCAACAACAACAGGAGACACATTCTCTGGAGGCTGAATCTGCTGCCCCTGTGGATCTTGCTGCCTCACCTCATGGGTGTGATGGCCAAGGCATGTGGAGGGGACTTTTGTACAGTGGGCTACATTTCCAGCAACAGACACCTCTGCCTCCTTCCAGGTAAGTGAGGCATTGCCACAGTTCAAGGACACATTCCTGCAAAGAACTGCTGAGCAAAACCATGCAAGGAGGACACTCAGAGCAGGGTTGGAAGAAGCATAGAGAGTCCCAAGGACCACATTTGGGATCCAGGGTTGAGATTCCCCACCCCTTGTACTAAAGCATCTTCTCACTGATCTCCTGAAGCTGGTCCTCAACAACAAAACACTTAAGAGAATTCTGCTCCCACTGCAATGGCAATGCTCCTTCACTCATTGCCCAGTGGAGGTACCAACCTGCCTCTTGGCATCGCCAATTGCTATCTCCAGCTGGCGAGCCAAGGCGCCACATTCCCGGGTCTTCTCCTCTAGTCGCAGCTGGGCCTGATGGATCGACTCCTCCCTTTTCGCTATGACCTGGATAAATTCTATATTCTGACCGCTTGCTGCTTCAAGCTTCCTGAATTGCAACCACAAGGAAGATTCATGGGTATATGCCAATCAAAACAGGGCTCAACATTTAAATGGACTAGATGTGCCTGTAAATAAGTTTTGATAGGAGCTACTTTATAAAGTGGTACCTCTACTTACGTTCACCTCCGGTTATGTATCCTTTGGGATACGTACACGGCAAACCCAGAAGTATTTTTCTGGGTTTTGCTGCGTGCACATGTACAGAAGCGCTTTACCACCATGTGCGCATGTGCAGAAGCGGTCCCTCCAGTTGCAGAAATCTCGGGATCCGACCGGAGCTCCATAACAGATCCTGTCCGCAACTGGAGGTACCACTCTGTGTGTGTGTGTGTCTCTACGGTATAAGCTGAATAGCCAATGTAATGCCATCCAGGGGCTGGTGGACTCTTGAGTCTCATCCAGAATGGCCAAAGGTCAGGGTTGATGGGAGCTGGAGTCCAGCAACATTTGGAGGGTATGATGTTGGCTACCCCTCCCTCATAGAAACTGCAGGTGGCCAGCACAGTCATTGTCGCTTTGCCAATAAGCAATTTTCTGGAAACAACAACAACTTGTTTGAATACAATGTCTGATCAAGCCACAGGTCTAGTGAAAAGCAAACAAAGGCCTATTGACAACACTGATATTGCAAAGGAATGTGTTAAGCACCAAGTCAGACCATCATTTCTGCCCAGCATCTGCTGCCGGCACTGCCCGCCTGCAGTTCTCCAAAGCCTTAGGTGGGAAAAGGTATTTCCTTCCCCATCTTTCCCAGCTACCATGATTTTTTAGCTGGAGATTTGATTTCCAGACCTCCTTAATGTGAAGCCATCAGCAAGCAATAGCGGCTTGCAACAGAACATTGCATTTGTTTTGCTCTATGTGTCTGCTTTAGTTCCAGTGCTTCTGAAAAGGTCTGGCTGAACGAGCTGTCATGAGAACTGATCACTAGCTGCTGCCCACAGGAGGAGATTCGTCCTAGGAACCAGAACCTATCTTAAGAGGCAGGTTGGGGAAAGCATATAGCTGCATAAATTACTACAGTTCCTTGACTCCTCCCTCTGGTCTCCCCCCACCCCACAAAAAAGTATAATGTATTGGCCTGAACATAAGCCGCACCCGAATATAAGCCACACCTTTAAAATTCAAAGGGGGTAGGGAGAAAAAACACAATACCCGAATATAAGCCGCTCCCTTAAAATTCCGCAGGCGCTCACACCCATTCCATTTTACCATATGTATGTTTCAGCAGCAATATCGTAAAAGCCAGTTTTTGTAAGGTTGCAAATTTAAGCTGCACTTTTAACTTTTCACGGTCGGAATCTGGTGGGAAAGTGAGGCTTATATTCAAGCCAATACAATATTAGCCTGCATTTGGAATGCACGAGGCCTGCACTTTTTGCCTTCCCAACACGGCCAGTATCCTGGTTTGCATATCACAGTAAGCGAATGCAGACGTGTGGGGGCTCCTGAAGAGGAGATTGTGGCCATTTTGTTTCTCCCTTGTTGTTTTGCTGCTGCATCAACACTGAACGAAACCATAGTTTGGCTTAGCATGTTGTCCAAACCCAGGCTTGTAGCTTAGCTCTTCCAGGCAAGCCACAAGCCAGGAACTAAAGGACAAACCCTAGTTACCGCCAACAGTTAATCTGGAGAGAGTTAAAGTCTGACCCCAGGTCCAGACTTACAAAGATCACTGTAGGCAGCAGCAAAACTCTGCTGTGACTCAGTTGTGAACTCCTGTCCTGAACTCCCTATGTTCACGCTGAGCCATGGTTTGGGCTTTGCATGGTGTGCCAACCAGAGCAACTGTTTTCCCCACCATCACCACCAAGCCCAGCATCCATGACAAGACTACAGAGTTCCGTACTCAACACTGATACAGCACCTGATTGATCTATACGCACAGGAAAACATTTGCACAACACAGCCTTTCAGTTTTGATCACTCTGCTCCCATCCTTGACAAAGCGGCATCCTCCCCAATTGCTCCTAACCTCTCCAGCTCTTCAAGCTTGAGGATCAGCTGCTTGTTCTCTTCTTGGGCAGACTGATACCTCTCTCTCATCATCTCCATCTTGTCTCCCTGAAGCTCAATCTGAAATTTGATTTGACTTGATTTAATAGTTGTATTCCGGTTTTCCAACAGCAAATGTTCAGCTCAAAGCAGCTAACATGGGCATTAACAAAGCAACAAACATCGCAATCACTATAATATCAAGCACAGCATCATATAAATAAAGCAAACGGCAACATTAAACCATCAAAACAATTAACACAATCAATACAATTAAATCAAACCATAGTAATTCAAGATACGAAAACGAAAGATTGGTTTAAAAAATAGGAAGGGGGAAAGGTAGATAATGTGTAAAGTCTTTAAGGCCTTCCCAAGCTACCAGTGACAGGTGCTGCTCATTTTGATGTCAAGATCTCCCCATTCTTTTATTTCCTAGAGAAACAAGAATGGAGTCATGTAGAGAGAGACAGAAAGACAGACAAAGAGAGAAAAGGAGCAGAGAAAAACTACCATGTTCAGGGCTTAAGTGGACCAGGGCTCATTTGGTGCTTATTTAATGTTACTATTTACATTGCACCTTTCTTCTTCCACCATGGAAGGTCATCCACATGTGGTTTCCAGGTACTGAGCAGACCCAAAGCTACTTAGCTTCAGCAAGGTGATGGCCTTGTGTGCTTTGAGACCAAATCCCAGGAGCAGAATCTGATTTCAGTACCAGGAGGTGGGACAGCCTTCTGAGGGAGGTGTCTTTGCCTCACCAATAAACAACTATAATCAGCAACCCCTTCACATACACCCTCAACCCCACTGGTCAAAGGATGGCTGCAGGGCAGGGAGGAGCCCAGGCACCTCCTGCTGCACACATTAAGCACTGTACGTGTTCCTGTTTTTGTGGCCTTTTCAGAGCCTATTTTGATCCAGCATGATTTTTTTTCTTCTCAGCGCTGCACAAATGAGCCGCCAGCCACCTGCAAGCAAAGTGAAGCACACACAGATTGAGGCAAAAATCACAATCTCTCTCTCTCTCTCTCTCTCTCTCACTCACACACACACACACACACAAGCACACACAGAATGAAAGGTTTATGGAGCCGAGCAAAATTAACCATGGGTTGCTAAAAAGATGAAGTTGCCTTTGACAAGGAATGGAGGCTCAGGAGCTTGTGTTCAGGCACATGTTATACTCATGCTGGTTTGCACCCCATACCAAAAAAAATAAATAAATCTATGCAAATTAATATAAAAAACCAATATCTGATTTAATCCACCTAGAGCTTATTTCACCTGGATTTACTGTGCATAAAGATTTCTGGCTCAAAAAGAAAGACTTTAGAAGAAGAATTTGGGTCAGTTTGGAAGCACAGTACAGCAGCTGTAAAATTAAGGCCAAAAAGGTCACACAGAGAGGCTTAGGGAACCAAGCATTGACTGTCAGAAAGACCAAAGGACTGGAACTTTAGCAAGTGTAACTAAACCAGTCACCATGAGCTGAACCACAGCAGCTCCCCACCACCCACAGCCCAGGTCTTTGCTTTCAATTTTAGCACATACCACACTTAGAAGGATGTGTGCGTTTCAAGACTGAACAACACAGGAGGAGAAACTGAAGTGAGTGCATCCTAAGAACTTCAGTTTCTATTTCCTTCTTCAAAATGAAAGAAAGCAATCCTCAATGGCATTACTTAAGTGTTCCATGCCTAGGTTGCGCCTTCTCTCTCCCCCCACAACAAGATAAATAAATTATGCAAAACAAGCCAACATGTGCAAATATTCTGGTACGCAGTTTTGATTCCTCCATCCCACTCAGTGCCCAGAGACCTGCCTAACCATTTTCAAATTTTCACCCCTCTCAGTCATGAGGTCTAGAAATTTGACTTTTTGTTGATGAATTTAAGTTTCTAGCTTGAACTGCAATTACACAGAACCCTGGGGAACCTATGCATTGCCATATGAAGGAAGGACCCACAAATGAAAGCGGGAAGGGGGCTGGTGGATCTTAACTGCATGCTTTCACAAGGCTACCCATTTGTTAACTTGCCAGAGAAGGTGTTGGTGGACTGAGAAAAGCAGCAGGATTAAATGCAGATAGCAAAACAGCAAAACAAAGACATGCCACACGTCCTTTTATTCTGCAGTGCAGATGTTTAATCATTTCAAAAAGAGACGAGACAAGAGACAAAGATTGCATTTTCTTGATGCTAGAGGCTCATTTTGGTCCTCGGCTTGGGGTTCGTGTGGGCACCTTCTGCCAATCCCTTACCCGCTGACGGAGGTCTGTGATCATGGCTGACAGGTCCATATTTTTCTTCTCGTAACTCTTTAGCTGTTCCTGACACTCAGCCAGTTTAGACTCTGTCAGCTTCAAGATCTCGGGAAGCTTTTCTAGCTCAGCAACCTGACTCTGGAACTGCTTACGAGCCTGTGAGCAAGAATGCAAAAAGTAGGAATTAAAGATAAGAGAGGGTGCTTGGCCACAAGACCTATTGACCTGATAACAATGAGGCTGAATCTCTAACATTCGTAGAAAGTGATAAATACGATTCAAAATGTACAAGCGGTATTCCTCTCATGTTTTGGTGAGGTACTAGTCTGCTCCTTCTCTTCCACACTCCATGAAAAGTTCCTGTGCAGGAGCTACAACACATGAAACCTCCAGATTTTATGGCTCATCTACAGCTTAGACCAGACACTTACATTTTCAATCTCCTTGGTCATTTCTTCTTTCAATGATTTGTTCTCTTTTTCACAAAGCTCCAGTTTCACAGTCACCTCATCAGCTTCCATTCGCGTTTTCAGCACCTGGGGAAAATATGTTGGTGGGTTGTTGTTTTTTAAGGAGAAGACAAACATGTACAGCAGCTACTTTATCAAATGGAACTGAATTAATCATGTTTCAGTTTGGGTTTAGTGAACGCAACTGTGAGAAATCTGAAGAGAAAGTATTAAAAGTCTTGTTCACATAGACACTCCATTTTTTAATCAGTCCTCAAAATAAAAGTCACTGGAGTTATGTTCTCACCTAAAGGAGTCAGAACTCAGAGGGAGACACACCCACCTGCCCTGCTGAACTGCTTTTCTCCATTTGTGTTAGAGCACATAAAATCTACCTCTAACCCAGGGGTCAGCAACCTTTTTCAGCCGTGAGCCAGTCCACCGTCCCTCAGACCATGTGGTGGGCTGGACTATATTTTTTTGGGGGGGGGGGGAATGAACTAATTCCTATTTCCCCACAAATAACCCAGAGATGCAGTTTAAATAAAAGAACATATTCTGCTCATGTAAAAACACACTAATTCCCAGACCGTCCGTGGGCCAGATTGAGAAGGTGATTGGGCCGGATCCAGCCCCCAAGCCTTAGTTTGCCTACCCATGCTCTGACCTATACAGGTGCCTTTGGTTCATATTTTAGAGACAATTTCCTCTCTAAATACCAAGAGTGGAATATAATTCTGAAATCCATACCCTACAGCTTTACTCCTCATAATTCCACAATGATGGGCTCATGACTGTAGGTTAATTCCACAGGGGCCATCGCTCTGTGAATCACTCCGACTGGGCAAGATACAAAGTAATGAATCCTCCCATTGTCTCTTTAAAGACAACATCCCCACACACCCAGCAATGGAAAAGCTCTGGAGGCATGGGGATCCATGATGAGCCATAATCTCCAGATTCCTAGCTTTTCTTTAAAAAAATATATCAAAAAAATCTCTAGCATCTGTAGAACCTGACATATATGAGGCAAAATGTGCAGGGACCATTCTTCTCATGCTTCTGTGAACTACTCCTGCATGCAAGCCCTTTGAAAGAGCCCAATTTCACTACAAGGTGAGACAAACCCCTTTCAAGTGTGACAGTTCAGATAATAAAAAGACACTCTAAATTAGTGGACAAGGCTTTTATACAGAAGTGCTCCAGTTTGTTGGCTTTCCTCTTTGTTGGCCTTTGCCAAGCTGGAGTCCTCTCCAGATGTTTTGGACTACAACTCCCATCATCTGCAGCATCATACAGCTGTGCTGCCTTGGTCTGATGGAAGCTGTAGTCCAAAGCATCTGAAGGGTCTTGGTAAATGTTGCCATTTATGAGCCTAGCCTAAGCCAAGGCATCTGCATCACCCAAGTCTTTCATTGCTGCCAAGAACAGAGTGAGAGAAGCTCAAAATCAAGTAAGAAAAGCCTTTGGAGACACCTGAGAAAACTAACCAGTTTAAGCCTATTTTATGTTCTGCAGTTCTCAAATCATTCTCTGTATTTGATGTGCATTTGTTTATTGCTTTTTAATTACTACCACAATTGGGCACCCCTCAGATTTTGAAATATTGTAATCCATCTTGGGTAGGGGTATTTTTTTTATTTTTAAAAAAGATATATACTATTTCTACATTCAGTTTCCCAATAATAGAGGGCTACAAAATGAAACAGACCAACTTTGAATCCTTTCAGTAACACAAAGGGAGAAGAGCAGGTGCTTATCAGGTACCCCCACCTCTTGCAAATATCTAGAAGGGAAATTGCCAAGTACTTGCTTAGACAAAAGACACAGAATGCCTGAAAACCAAAGTGCACCTCTGCCCCACCCCCCAAGTTCCAGGGTTTTGGAGCTCAGCAGGGCATTCCTGCCAGAAGACGGAGAAGGAAGGAGGGTGCCAAAGGTCTTTCGAGAGCAGTACCTGGTTCTTGTAACTTTCAATTGTCCCTTCGTAGTTCTTGAGGGATGCTTTGAGCATTGCTATTTCCTGCTGAGCTTTATTCAACTTTTCCTCCACCGGCAGAATGCTATTCTGGAGAAACCAGAAGAGAGACGTGTTCAGTCAGAAGAGAAAGGGCTGCTGGGTTGTACAACAAGCATCTCCTTCCTGGCGTAGGCAGTTAAGACTGTCAACTAGAACCTGGGAGACCCGGGTTCGAATCCTCCACTCGGCCACGAAGCTCACCAGGTGACCTTCGGCCAGTCACTCACTCACAGCCTAATATACATCACCAGGTTGTTGTGGGCATCAGAGGAGGAAGGGGGGGGGGGCTTGGATAACAGCCCGGACTGGAATAGAGTCAGGGGAAGCTGCACTGGCAAAAAGACAGTTGGAAAAATATATATACACAAATAAAGCTGTATTCGATGGATGAAAGGATCTATGATGTTTGACAAAATTGAGAATCGCAGAGCCAGGAATGGAGAATTTTAAAGAGTTAAAATCGGGGTGTGGAAAATATGGAAACAATGAGGAGAGGCAGGACTGAGATTTGGATATATGCTTCAGAGATCCAGACTTACAATTTGGATTATAATTTGGTCTTTTTTTAATTTTAGTTTTTTATTTTAATTGGATTATGATTGGATATGTTAATTGGATGTTTTTTATTGGAAAATTAATAAAAATGATTTTTTAAAAAAGAGGAGGAATGGGGAGAAGCATGTACACCACCTTGAGCTCCTTGGAAAAAAGATGGGATTAAAATGCAATAAAATAAACAAACAAACAAATCCCATGTGGAACATCTCCAGCACTATCTCCACTGAAATGATTGGAAGTTATTTAAAAAGGATGGTGGAGATGCCCCTAGCAGAACTAGACCAGATTGTGCCCTAAGTATATATGTTTTGGACTACAACTCTCAACAGCCCTAGCTAGCATGATTGCATTATGCTGGGCTGATGAGAACTGTAGCCCAAAACATCTGGAAGGCCTCAGCATGGTGAAGATGAGAACTTTTCTCTACCAACCTTCAACCTCTCATTCTCCATTTTTAATGAGGTACTTTCTGTGACCTGCCGGTGCATTTTGTCCACCATGGAATCTCTGTCTTCCCGCATCTTGTCTTCCATAGTGGTTTGCTGTTCCACCAAGTCTGAAATACGGCTTGAATACATGTCAGGGAAAGATACATTAGTCCAAGGAAGAAAGACGCAGTCTCAGTTCAAAGCAGAATTTCACAAAAATGACAATCATTTTAAGGCACATGATTCCCATATAGCAGAAGAGGGAAATCTATGGCCCTCCAGATGTTGGCTGGGGCTGACGGGAATCTAACAACAACTGAAGGGCGACAGACAGCCTGCCCCTGTTAGAGACAGCCAGTGTTGTGTAAGGGTTAGGGTGTTGCACTAGGACTGGAAGAGATGCACATAGGTTCACATCCCCACACAACCACAAAGCTTGGGTGACCTTGAGCCAATCATTATCTCTTTGCTTTCTCTTGCAGCAAAGAGATTAATGTTTATATATTTATCAATAATCTGGAAAAATTAGAGCAGCTTCCCACATGCAACCCATCCCCTTTCATTTGGCCAAGGAACTTGAAAAGAACCAGACCTAGGAATTCACTCTAAGGTAAGTCCACCCAACTGTGCTACTATTCACATGGGAAGAGCAGTCTCAATCTCCCTTTAGAGGTGGACCCATTATGTATGACAGCCAAAATATATCAAGCTTTGCATGTAAGGGGCACAGGATCTTTGGAAGACATGGGATTAGTTCACACCTAATGTCAAACTGAGATCAAATCCTAGTCTACCATCCTAACTTGAAATGCAAAAAACAAACCATGGTATGCCAGCTCGGATATTCTGAATTGAGCTAAGAAGGCTTGGTCACAATTTCAACCCAGGCCTCCAGGGGAGACCAAACATCTTCTGACACCCCAAATGCCAAGGAGCAGCTACTGGAATCATTTCACTTTGGATTTCCTAATGGATTCCCCTTTGCACTCAAGCTATCTGGATCCTAGGAACAACCACTGTGCAAGAATATTCCTCAGTTTTGGCAATTGTATAGAATACTTAGATTTGCTAAATATTAATTAATGGACTTAGCTTATTTCATATTAGGGAATTTAAACCCAAGTCCACAATCAAAAATCATACTGATCTGTCTCATAATGTCAGTAGTGAAATACTGGATATTTTTATTTGCTAATTCCAGTTACAGATAGGTAGCCGTGTTGGTCTGCCATAGTCAAAATTAAAAAATTCCTTCCAGTAGCACCTTAAAGACCAACTAAGTTAGTTCTTGGTATGAGCTTTCGTGTGCATGCACATTTCTGAGTGTATCTGAAGAAGTGTGCATGCATACGAAAGCTCATACCAAGAACTAACTTAGTTGGTCTTTAAGGTGCTACTGGAAGGAATTTTTTAATTTTATTTGCTAAGTTTTAAAAAAAGTAATTTCAAAGTTTCCATTTAAAAGAACATACCAAGAGTGGCTTACAAAATTTATAAAATACCTCACAGACATAAATATTCAACTTCTCTGTCTTTACTGGCAGTAATTTTTTTGTGCAAGGCTCTTACTTGCCTGTTTCACTACACTGGGGTGGTTAATGTCAGATCTGAGGGCCCACTGGCATCTCTTTCTGGCCCTCGGAACACTTTTCAGACCAGACTGTCCTCTCTGCAGGCAACTGTTGTCTTTCATACCCCGCACCCCGTTTCATAACCTGATCTCCTGTCATTCCTTCAGCCTTTCTGCAAAGAAGTCCACATTCTTTGACAACTTAGGCCTTGAAAGCAGACTAAATGCAAAGAAGCCAATACCAGCATTCTGTGACTTATTGCAAACTCGCACAATCTGAACCCCCTTTAGCACAGAGCACCAACAGGATTATATGCTGTACACAACACAGTTCTGAATGGATTTTTTAAAAAAAATCCAAAAATCACAGAGCTGGCAGAATTGCAATCACAAGTCATGGAGGAAACAGAAATGACAGAGAGCCGGGACATATGGCCATCACCTTCTTAACTAACTAAAAAGAGAGTAATGCAGTGATGGGGAACCTGTAGCTCTGCAGTGTTGTTGGACATTAAATTCCCTCTACCCCAAACAATTGGCTATGCTGGCTGGGGCTGATGGAGCCCAGTAGCTTCTTCAGGAGTCCACAGTAATCTTTTGGATCTGAGTGTTGTGCTGCCTCCCATCCCTCCCATTCCATCCCTCCACGCGAGCCGTTTTGGGAGCCAGCTCCAAATGGGACAGCACAGCTCTCACCTGTTCAGCATCACAATCTCGACTTCCAGATCACTTTTTTCTTTCACCACCTGGTTGTAGCGGCTTCTCCATGATTCCAAGGTGGACAACGCCTCGGCAACATAGTTGTCCTGCCAAGCAAGGCAACAGGCAAGGTTAGAAGAGCAGCACATTGTTTGGCATAGAAAACAAGAACTCATCTGACACCCCACACTAATGACAAGTTGTACAAAGCAGATACAATGGACCTTTGGGTAACACAACTTTTGGGTTGTGAACGTGGCAAACCTGGAAGTGTATACTTCTGGGTTTTGCCATGCACACATGCACAGAAGTGCTCTATCGTGCCACATGAGTGCGCAGTAGCGCACATGTTGCAAACTTTTCGGGGTATGTAAGGACCCCCGGAACGAATTAAGTTCGTATCCGGAGGGTCCACTGTAGACTTTCACAGCAGCCCTGTACTTCTAGCCACCTTCAGCCAAAGCCAAGCCTAGAAGATCAAGGCAAGCCCAATACAGATCAAATGCTCCTCAATGTCCTAACCAAGTTAAGTGGTCAACAGCATGCTCATTCCCTTTGCAGATTCTCCCCTTCTTTTCCTTTTCAGCTTTCACAAGGGTGGCACAGTTACATCTGCAGCGATGACTTTGATTATACCTTGCTTTAAATCAAGAATTAAAGTTGTTTTGGTTGAGAACTAACCACAGTTGTCATTTATCTCCAGTGCATCATAACACTAAGCCATATTAATGTTGGACAGGAAGGGAAGGTGAGAAGAACAGAAGGAAGAAGAAGATGGGGAGGAAGTACATAAGCCTATGGGGAGCTCCCAGGTAACATGCTTCCATCCTTATTGCTGGTGTCCTCAAATGAAAAAAATAAATGGTGTGGGGGGGCCACTCCATGAAACTTTGGCCCAATAGTATGCGATGCCCTGGCATGGAGGCACCAGAGCAACCATCACCTTTTCTGCCAGCTGGGCATTCAGTTGATCTGCATACTCCTCGCTGCGCTCCGCTCGCTCTTTCTGGGCCTTGATTGCATTCTTCAGGGCGTCCTTGTCACGCTCAGTCTTCGTCTTCAGCTCTTTCAGCTGTTCCATGATATTTTCCACTTCTGCCTTGTGTTGAGCTGCAACACGCTCCAGATTCTGAAAGGAAGGCAATCAGGGTACGTGAAGAAATTAATTGCGGTTGAGGCAGCCAAAGACTAACTTTTCCTCCCTGCAAGAGCTGAGAGCAGAGCAATGCAACATAGAGAAATGTCTCAGGCCAGTCTTATGCTATCCAAAGACCTAGTAAAACTAGCTGTACACAGTCTTAGCTCTGCATCTTTTTCTCAGTTGGAATATAGAAGGAAGATGTGTTCTGTCACCCCTTTCTTCACACTTATTCCTACCACCAAAAGTTTCTACTATAATCTCTAGCTGTCTGTCTATTTATTCTGGAGGATCTGGGGCAAACCACTGCTCTGGGGCAGGATGCTAGAACAGATGCAGAACCACTGTAGAACCCCAAGTTTTTGTACCCTTCTTTCCCTACTTCTGACCTAAATGATATTATAAAGGTAAAGGTACCCCTGCCCGTACGGGCCAGTCGTGTCCGACTCTAGGGTTGTGCGCCCATCTCACTTAAGAGGCCGGGGGCCAGCGCTGTCTGAAGACACTTCCGGGTCACGTGGCCAGCGTGACGAAGCTGCTCTGGCGAGCCAGCACCAGCGCAGCGCACGGAAACGCCATTTAACTTCCTGCTAGAAAGCGGTCCCTATTTATCTACTTGCACTTAGGGGTGCTTTCGAACTGCTAGGTGGGCAGGAGCTGGGACCGAATGACGGGAGCTCACTCCGCCGCGGGGATTCGAACCGCCAACCATGCGATCGGCAAGTCCTAGGCGCTGAGGTTTTACCCACAGCGCCACCCACGTCCCTTAAAATTATATTGTTATATATATTGTCATTCATGATATGTCTGTTTCTGTAATTTTTTTATTCTATCCTATTTTTCTTGCTTCAGGACCTTTTAGCGGGAAGTGATGCACAAATTTAATAAAGCTAAAGACCAAAGTGGCTCAAGAAACTACTGGTTTCTTTAGCAGAAAAAAGCACCAGCTAAAAGTTTATAAGTAGCTATGTAAGAGGACAGGAAGCATCCATCAGCCTGGGAAGCACAAGTAAACTGAGTGAGACCAATGGTACATCTAGCTAAGTACTGTCCTACATAGAAATACAAAAGAACCACTGTTTAACTGGGCAGTTTTTTTATGAATTACTTCTAATATAAGAACTTATAAAAACAGCAGGCAGTAGGCACTATTTTAAGAGGCTCCCTTTTGTCTGAAACAACTTCCTCGTTCTGAGACCATCACTTTGAGAAAAAGACAGGGCTTCCACAGCCTGGGCAAAGCTCAACTCACATGAATAAGTGAATTCCATGAGGGCACTGCAAAATCCAGGTTTTAGAATTTAATTATTGGGTGTGGTATGCATAGAGTCTGGGGAAACTGGGGTGCAAGTTGGGCCACAATGTGACTGTATTCATGGAACGTGGCAAACTGCTTCCATTCATCGAAAAGTTAACCATACCCCTGCTGGAATAAATGGCCCATCCCCCTGTTTGCAGAATGCATAGAATTCTGTGTGTGACCCAATGCCATGTCCCCCTCCCCTCATTCACTACAATCTATTCTGAACTCGGGCCTAGTCTAAACGTGCAGCAAAATGAGGTGGCTGAATTTTGTGATGGCAGAATAAACCGTACCACTTTGGACTGTGCCAGAGAGGTAGTGACACTTTTCTTTCGAATGCGCTCCTCTGTTAAAAGCCCTCTGCACATAGTAAGTGACCACATACCAGAGGAAAAACTCTGCACAGTCTTCCTCTTAGTGTACTAACTTAAAACCGCACAAACCGTTCAAAGGAACATTAAAATAATAATTGTATTCCTCCACCCCCCAACCTGAGAAGTCCACTGTACCACTTCATCTGGCTGACTGTAGAGCACTAGGCACCACTGTTTGCTCAGTATCACAAAGGTACTGTACCCGGATCTGGATCTGCAGGCGGTTATTCTCAGCTTCTTTGTTGCGCAGCTGTGCCTGCAGGTGGCCCCTCACGGCTTCCATGGATTTGGAGAGTTCAGATGCGGTCTTTGCTTGGTCCTAAAAGAAGGGAGCAGGGAGGGAAACAGGTCCATAAGATGATTTCTTCACCCTATTGCCCCCCAATTTCACTGGGAAGCCAGGTAGACATTTCCCAGCCAGGTGGGAAGGGTAGAAATAAATCATCATCTCACAGCATAAAATGCTCTGGAAAAAAACTTACCTTTTCCGTCTGTATCTGAACCATTAGATCATCAACTTCTTTTTCTTTCTCTTGCAGTTTTTTTACCAGTTGCTGCAAAACAGAGAGCCCACAGTGGTTGACGATAGTAATTATTTGTCAAGTGTTCAAAATTTCCTTGGTGATGTGCAACAACTGCAACAACCAAGCAACCCCAACTTCAATCTTGTATTTAAGTACTAGCCTGGTAGCCATAGGCGAGAAGGAACCCCATGTAGGCCACGGAGTGGGCCGGTGGTGGAGTGCCAGAGGGCTTCTTCCTCCCCTGTGCCCAGCACAGAAATGAAGCAGACTGCTGGAGGGATGGAACACTCCACCCCCGCCCCTGGAAAAGCAGGCTAGTATTATTAATTTTCTTTTGCGGGCAAGTAACTGTTTTGCACTTGTTTACAAAGCTGCCCTTACTGCTGGCTTATAATCTAACAGACGCAACAGCAAAGTAAAGGAAGAAACAGGAAAGTGAGCAAACTGAGGCTCCATTTCTAAACGTTGATGTAACCCAACGAGCCTATGATGAAGGGTGGATAACTAATTGAAATACGTAAAGGTAACTTGCAACTAACACATGCTTGACTTGTGTGCAAATATAAATAAATAAAAATTTATAGAAAGGGTGCAGAACCTCGGGTGGCTGGGAGGTGGGGGGAATTTCACAATCCCACCTGCCATTGAACCCAATGCATTTTCCCTATACATGATTTTTGCTTTACCCTGGAACATAACCCCCATGTAAACTGAGAATGACCTGTAACAAAAATAATAAAAAGCTTCATGAGGCAGAAGAACTGAACAAAGATTCATTTCCCTCTGGGAACTGTTTACAAGAGATGTATGTTAATTGATGAACTGGTCCTCAATTGTCCTTATAACAGCCCTAGGTGGATTATTTTCCCCATTTTACAGATCAAGGAACTGAGGCAAGTGCCATTTCTTCATTAGAAAACTAATGCTCCAGTTCCACCTCCAGGGCAACCTGGTTTTCCTGCTTCAGGCACAGCACTTTGTCCGCAGGCAAGAACCCAACATTTTGTTTCAAGAAGATAATCTTAAGTTCCTTCAATATACAGGCAAGAAACACAGAGAGCAAATTTCTGGCATATATTTACCGCTTTTTCGGCATCAGCTTCAGTAAGCCTCTTCATTAGTTGCGCCTGCTGCTCAGCCAACTTCTGAGAGTCTTTCTGCAGAAAGTGTTAAAGAGAGAGAGGAAGAAACCAAAAAGGAAGGTGTTTTTTTAAAAAATAATCCATCCCTTTTCCTATAGGGCTGGCTTTTGCAGAGCAATGATGGTGTTGCTTCTGAAAGGGGTCTGTGTGTCGCTGACTTTTGCACCAAAAAGAAAACTACGGTATATCGTAATGAGATAAAATGATAGTAATGAGAATATATGTAAATAAAAGACTACAAAGTTAAGATAACATAATGTAAGCAGTAGTATTGTATGTACAAAAAGCCAGAAAGAGGAAGTTGAGGGAAGTCGGGGGTGGGGGGGGGGGAATGGGTTGCTTGAATTTTGTTTTTATATGATTTATGTGACTATGATAAATTTAAATTGTAAAACCTAATAAAAAATTAAAGAAAAAAAGAAAAGAAAAAGAAAACTATCGCTTTGTGCCCCTTTCCCTAATGCTAGCAAACCTAACATTATGAAACACTACAGTGGTGTACAAAATAAGCAAAATTGCGTCTGTGTGTTATTACTACAGTATACAGGAGACTAATAGGCAGCCCTTTTGATTAAAGAGCTTCCAATATTATTCTAAAGTAATCAGAAATGAAAACAGCAAATTAAAGAAATGAAATGAAAACAGCAAATTAAAGAAATACAATTCAACACCACACACAATCATAAAATCTTTTTTGAAAGTTGGGAAAGGGTAATTAAGTCTTAAGGGCACCATGGAAAAATTGAGGTGGCCATCCCTAGGGGGAGAGTATAGAAAGCAGGAAGTACTGTATTAACTGTAACCCAGAGATAGCCAAGATGGTGCCCTCTAGTAGCTGTCAGACTAGAGTGGCCCATATTCAGGCACAACAGGAATTGGAGTCCAGAAAAATGGGGGAAGCACCATGTTGGCTACCCCTGCTGTAACCATTTCTCTTGCCAATTGCACATTTAAGTTTAGGTGGCATCTGGTGCCACATGTTGAATCCCAAAAGACTTGCCATTTGTGTTTTCGAACAGCTACTACCTCAAAAATGTGCACACGCAAGTTAACGAAAGCTGCACGCAGGAAAGGAAAAGCCTTGTGTTCTGCATTTCTTTCCCTTGCTGTTTAACCATAAGGTCACCCGTCATCACCATGCTCCCTACCAAAAATATCCCAGCTTCAGATTTGTGCTTTTTGCAAACATAAAACAAGCAATCCAAGACACTTCAAGCTGACTGTGAGAATGATCAGCACTGCAATCTGCCTAGATATTTTGATCAGAAAATTTGTGTTTTCTTGGACCAGTTTAGGATTCTCTGGTGTAACATACCAGATAGTCAAACGCAATCATAACACAGAAAATGTAAAACAAATCCTTCTGTCACACCGAAGGGCTGCTCTACACCTTGTGTATATGCACTGCATCAAAATGGGGTCACAAAATCTGATGACTCAGGGTGGGGATAGGGAACCCACAATTCTCCACATGATGCTGGACCACAATGCCCACCAAACCCTGACCACTGGCCACGACAGCTAGGGCTAGCAAGAGCTGGTTCAACAGCGATTTCCAGTGTCTGTGCAGACATGATTTTCACTGCCATGCAGGGACTCGCCAAGTGGGCGGCTCGGTTCAGGGGCAGCTCGTGGGCTGGTTAAGCAACCACTGTGGGCCGCTTGTGGTTGCAGACCCCTGATCTAGATTCTAGAGGCACTACAATAGCTACCCCTGAGGGAGACGAGTCAGATGTACCAGTAGGCCTACTCAGTAGAAGACAGCTTCCTAAAGATGCACTTCCTCTTGCATAAGCAGATTTTGAGAACCAGACAGGAATTTACCCGTGACAGCACTATGCACTTCCACTACCCTGTTTGTGCAAAACTACTAGCAGGCATATTTGCTATGCACAGTTCTTTAGGTCAAGTCCAAAGAAAAATAGGAATCAGTACCAAAGAGCAGGTGTTTCAGTACTCACTCACCTCTCGACCATGTTGCTCTCTAAGCAGGTCTCGGAGCGTACGGTTGGTTTCCTCAAAAGTACCTAACTTCTGCAACAGCAGTTCTTTTTGTCTAGTAAGTGTGTTGATGTCCGAGACTGTCATGTTCTTCTCCTGGGGGGAGGAAGAAAAAAAAAACAAAGCCAAGGCTATCAGATTTGCTATCCAACAGTATAGCTTCCAAATCTTTATTCAACAAGGCTTTGCCAGCTACATGTGTAAACAGCTTCAGGGCAAGTTTTGGATGGCAGAAAGATCCACTATTTATGCTATTCAAGTACTTAAAAATAAAGTTGTTGCACAGTGCTTTACATTTGCCACCTCACCTACTGTGAAATCTAAGATTAGCAGAGCAAAGCTGCAGACATTAACTGATCAATTCATAACTTGATTAAAGATGTAGGATTGAATAAAGAGATGCCACTGTTTAACTAGGAAGCCAAGTCTGTACTTGGAAATTAATTTTTTTTAGTGCACACAGTTATTGAGAACTGTGGGTGTAGAGCATGCGCCAAGAGATTTCGCTCCAACTTATCCCAATTTCACATACAAAAGTTGACTCTTACACCGGGAACTAAACGGTGTCCTCTGCTGTCAATGAAATCAGCAGGGCAGTTTCCTAGAAGGAATTAGCACCCATATTAATATGGATCTTGAGAACCAGAAGACATACTGAACTGCTGCAGTCAACTGTTACATCCATGCAAGGAGCACAATTTAGCTTGGCCAGGTTTTAACTCAAGCCATCCTTGCCACAAGTTTTTCCACAAACTGTGCCCATCTACCCATCAGCTGGCATCGCTTGTGACATCAGCTAATAGGCAGGAGGACAAAGTTTAATCTTCTGTTGCTGCTGTAATGGGAACAGGATCACACAGCCTAAGCAACAGGATCAAAGGTGGGAGCTTGAGATTGGGTACTTGAAAGGCTTTTGCAAATCTCACCTTTCTTCCCTTCTAAGTTCCTAGTTCCAAGCAAAGTCAGAGCACTGGAGAAGTTCCCTCCTTTGCTTGCAAGACTTGCCTCTCTTAGTCCCTTCCTGATAAGGATCTGGCCCCGGAAGCTAAAGAGGTCGCGCCCCCCCCTCTCTCACACACACATTATGTAGGAAGCATGGTGCCCTCATTTGTGAGGGTCTGGTTTGTACACACATAAGAACAAGGTGGAAGGATGGATGAGCAGAGGAGAAATCATATGCTTGGGGCTCCCCCTTCCTCAAATAAAAAACTACACTGTAAAGACCAGCACAGCAGGTAAAGGGCTGGGACTGAACCCCCCTCCTTGATGTGTATCTATTTGCAGTTGTTTAATAAAACAGGGAAGGGAGCAGATGATTCAAAACTTATTGAATTGAATCCACAGGTGCCTTCAGAAATCAGATGTCCTTCCTTCAGCTGAAGCAGTTCAGAACCAGCAGTGGCATTTGAAAACAAAAAGAGGAGATGAAACAATTTTTGCCAACTCTCTAGGGCTGGGTGATGTTAGGTTTCCAACACCCAAACATCTCTACTTGGTAATAAACTGCAATGTTGAAAGAAGCTATACTGGCCCCAGCCGGTGAGACGCTGGACGAAACTGCAGCAGCTCTCACCGCGGCAGCTGAGGCGCTTTGGACTCCAGCACCTCACAGGATGAGGCCAATGCAACTGGCCCCAGCCTGCTGATCAGCTGGAGGGTGGAAAGGCTCCTGCCCGCAATGGGCTGAGCAAGCTCCAACAGGGAGCAACAGGAACCTTGAGGGGTCCTTTGTAAAGCTCCCTCAGGCATGCTGCCTCTTTGTGGGATAGTTGTTCACCCTGAGAAGAAAGACACAGCTCACCCTTCTGGGCTAAATCCGCAAGGCGGGGGAGGGGGAGTCTAATGGAGCTGGGGACAAGTCTAACAGGCAAGTGGGAGCTCCTTTCAACATCTCCGTTAACGGGAACACAGCCATGCACCCGAGTGGAGAACTGTGATGGAGCCCGCACCTCCCCATCTGAACAGCCGCGATCATGCTCCTACTCACGTGCAAGCAGGAGCCGAAATGAGGCTCTCATAGCTGGAGAGCACATAACAGAGCCCCCACCAGTCCTGGCTTGTGTGAGCCGGTGACAGGTCAGGGGCTCCATAAAACTGATTGGCTGAGGCGAGGGCAGAGGCGCACGCTTCAGCCAAGCAGTTTAAGGAAGCAAAGGGAGGAACAAGCTATATCATGCCTCGCTGATGCAGCCTGTTTCTCCCTCTGCCGGTGAGAGTAACAGTCCACCATGACAGTTTCACTTGATGGTATATCACTGGTGAAACAGCCACTGCTTTGGAGTCCCTCTGCCTCCAACGCCCAGCTGCAGTTTGTTTCCCCCTCAGCATGCTGGGTGCTGGTAGCAGAGGAGGCATCGGTTTCATCCACGATAAACTGCTGAGTGAAACCACCATCGTGGTCTCCCTCCCATACCAGTCCTGAGCAATATATCAATATGTCACCCAGGCCTACAACTCTCCCTTCGGTTGCCCCTGCCAGGTCCTGTATTGTTCAGGAGTGTCCACCCAGTGCTCTGGATAGGATTTCTGGAGTGGGAGTGGCTGCATCAGGAGAAAAAGAGAACCAAGACACAAGGGATGCCCTGTCTCATGAGCAGAACCGTTTTCCGGGGGCTCCAAATCCAACCTCCCCCTGCACTCTGAAGTGGTGCACAATGTAGTGTTACCACCTCATCTTCCTTGTACATCTAGACAAGCTTAAGCAACACCACCTGGGAACGGCCAGGGGAGCAGGCTGCCGTGCTTCTGCTCTTTTCCCAATCAAGAGACCAAGGCAAGCCACCAGACTCCCCACTGAAACCGCCTGCTCCTCCTTGGGGATGCTCCCAACCACCACCTTTTGAAAAGCTGCTTCTATGCACTACTCTGGACTGGCACATACAGATTTTAGTTTGCAGATAGCGTCCTTCAGGGCCTTAATCTGTTTGGCGGCAGCTGCTCCATCCAGCTCAGCCTCCACTAGCTTGGACATCAAGCATTCTTTCTCGTGCATCAAGTGCCGCTTCTGAAGTCTGGAAAGGAATAATGTGTTAATCCTCAAATATTATTATTATTTATTCATTTTTTAACCTAAATTTTATTAAATCCCCTATGCCTTGTAAAAAAAGGCTAGAAAAGACACTAGGCTGGAGATTGCGCCCCTGATGTGCCAGTTTTAAACGTATAAGGAATCTTGAAACAATTATAAGGAGGTAAACAGGTAAAGGTAAAGGACCCCTGACAAGTCCAGTCGCGAACGACTCTGGGGTTGCTGCACTCATCTCGCTTTACTGGCCGAGGGAGCCGACATTTGTCCGCAGACAGTTTTTCCGCAGACAGTTTTTCCGGGTCATGTGGCCAGCATGACTAAGCTGCATCTGGCAAACCAGAGCAGTGCACAGAAACACTGTTTACCTTCCTGCCGGAGCAGTACCTATTTATCTACTTGCACTTTGACGTGCTTTCGAACTGCTAGGTTGACAGGAGCTGGGACTGAGCAACGGGAGCTCACCCCGTTGAAGAGATTCGAACCACCAACCTTCTGATCAGCAAGCCCTAGGCTCTGTGATTTAGACCACAGCGCCACCCACATCCCAAGGAGGTACTTAAAGTCATAGAATTCCTTGCCTCTCACCATGAAGAAGCACAGCCTACCAACTCAGGATTCTGCCACATGTTTAGACTGAGCCTGAACAACAAAATTACAACAACAGCAGAAGGCATAGGTCACACCACATCCCCCAAATGCTCTTAGCTGCCCAGGAGCTGCAGTCTATCATGAGAAGTCTGACCCTCTACTGACAGTTCTGCTGGTGCTTATGAGCACTTGTCTGGGACAAATGGGGGCATTTCCCCTGGTTTGACACAAGCCCCACAGTAGAGGTGGAGGAGTAACAATGCATACAATACGGTTGCCATTTTCAGCGGCTTCCACCCAGACTGCTGAATCTTGGCTATGTCAGGGATATTTGGTTGCAATGGTTCAGATCAGTTATTCCAAGAAAGCCCTGCTACGCTGAAGCAGACAGAGGCTGCTCCCAACGAAAGAGGCCAAGTGTAAAAATCATAACCCTAATTCAAAAGAGAGAATAAGAACCCACTCCTGCACGACCACAACCACCTGTAAATTGTAAAGGGCCATGGGCTTTGCCCACAGCTGCTCTCCCAAACCCGGTGATATACAGAGATAGGAAGGCTCAAAAGCTTAATTACATGCTAAGGTCTTTCTCCTCCTTCATACGTTCAATATTGCGCCGGAGAACAGTGTTCTCATGCTCTGTCTCCACCAGTTCCTGCGTGACCTCGTCCAGCTCTTCCTTTTGCTCTTCAAGGAGACGCTTAGCCACACATCGCCCATCATCGCGCTTTGGCATTTTGATCTGAGGACAGATCTGAGGACACATCTAACAAATTCAACAGAGAGAGAGAGAGAGAAAATGTTCACCCACAATATATCAGAAAATAAAAACACTTTGGCCAACAAATTTAGCAAGATTTTAGTAAAAGAGGAAATATCACAATTCTGCCCATTCATCCAGCTCATTCAAAGTGGAACAAATTCTGCTTTGCCCAACAGGAAGGTGGGCTCTAATAATGCAGAAAGTGAGAACTGGTCACCTGAACGGAACCCTTGTACTTGGAGCTGTTCCATTGTTACAACGTACCGTAGCGTCTAGACTAAATGCCCCCAGGTCTTAATTCTTACAGGGCTGAAATTTGGAGGATGTCAACTGAACAGGGAAACACACGTTATACCAATTTACATGGTAGCCATTACAGAACATGAAGAGCAAGTCAATAATCCTCTTAATAAAGGTAAAGGGACCCCTGACCATTAGGTCCAGTCGTAACCGACTCTGGGGTTGTGGTGCTCATCTCGCTTTATTGGCCGAGGGAGCCGGCGTACAGCTTTCGGGTCATGTGGCCAGCATGACTAAGCCACTTCTGGCAAACCAGAGTAGTGCATGGAAACGCCGTTTACCTTCCCCCCAGAGTGGTACCTATTTATCTACTTGCACTTTGATGTGCTTTCAAACTGCTAGGTTGGCAGGAGCAGGGACCGAGCAACGGGAGCTCACCCCGTCACAGGGATTCGAACCACTAACCTTCTGATCGGCAAGTCCTAGGCTCTGTGGTTTAACCCACAGCGCCACCCACATCCCAATCCTCTTAATAGAAGCCTGCTAATTTTGCTACAGCTGTTTTGTTCTGCTAGCTTTGGAAAACTTGTCATCAGGCACCTTTTCTTGTTCTCTGCTGTCTTTTTTAAACAGGGTAAAAAAAAAAAGCAGAAAAGTTGGGGTGGGGAACCTGAGACCCTCCAGATGCCCAACTCACATCGCTCTGAGCCAGAATGGCCAGTGGTTAAGGATAATGGGATTGGAATCCAGCAACATAAGGAGTGCCAAAGGTTCCCTGTTTCCTCTCTTTCCTCTTCAAACTCAGGTTTCAACAATGAAATTGGCTGGCAGAAGGATGGGGCAAAAATCTTCACACAATTCACCCTGACACCACGAGATGTTTTACAAGGGGGTTGTGCCACATCATTTTCTACAAAATTCCAAAAGTGAATTCTAAACATGTTGGAAGAAGAAGAAATATCAACTCAACTCTGACCGCCTCACCTCATTTTTCAAGGTGCCCACCACGTTCATTAAGCTCCCTATCTTCTTCTCGTACTTGTCCATTTTGCAGTGAATGGCGTCCTCCTCGTCTGTTGAAAGATCACTCAAGCGGAGCACTGACAGTAACTTATCTGAATCTGGAGGAGTTATTTCCAGGCGATGGGTTGGTCCCTGATTGAGGAGGATAGGACAGAGGCTGTTATTTTGCTTCTTACACCTTTCCTCTCATGAGAGGATTTAAAAAAAACAACCCAACAACAACAAACTATTCTTAAAAACCTGTTTTTAAAAATCATTCTACAAACAGTTAAAAACATTGTGATCTCAGGGTTGCCAGGAAAACTCATTCAGACGTCTAACTCCAGGGTAAAGAGGAATGATTGCTCTTTTAGGTCCTTGATCCCAATCCATTCAGGATTTTATATGCTGGTACTAACACTATGAATTGAACCCGGTCGCTCACCGGCAGCCAATGCAGTGCTTTCTGGACTGGGGCAGCAGTGGTTTCATGGGGCTGCCCCACTTACCACCCAGCAGCTGCATTCTGCACCAACCTCCACGCCCTCCTGTCCTCAAGGGCAGCCCCACAATTCAGATATCATGTCAAACAGCTATTAACAGACAGGTCCTCAGTTATTTTGTCTGATGACTTTTTAATTAGGTGTCATGCCATGTCACTCACTCCTCCAGGACTGTACCAAAGAAGAGAACATGAGTCAGTTCCCATTTCCATTGTTAAAATGAAAATGCTGAACTGGAAGATTACTTCACTCAAGTAGATGTGATCAACTCTGCACGCATCTGGCTGGGTTTCCCCAGACACTCTGGGTGGCTTACAGCATATATAAAAACATAACACATCAAGCACTAAAAACCTCCCAATACTGGACTGCCTTCAGGTGTCTTCTAAAAGTTGTATAATTCTTTATTTCTTTGACATCTGAAAGGAGGGCGTTCCAGAAGATGGCTGCCATTACCGAGAAGGCCCTCTGCCTGCAACAAGCAGAAGACCCTTGGAGAAGGACCTCAGTGTCTGGGCGGAGCAGTGAGGGTGGAGACACTCCTTCAAGTATACTGGGTCAAGGTGGTTTACGGCTTTACAGGTTAGCACCAACACTTTAAAGGTCAGCACCAACACAGTGTTCTCGAAGCCACAAACATGAGTCTGACCAAACTGCGGGAGGCAGTGTAAGACAGGAGTGCCTGGCGTGCTCTGGTCCATGGGGTCACAAAGAGTCGGACACGACTAAACAACAACAACAACCAACACTTTGAATTGTGCTCTGAAACGCACTGGGAGCCAATGAAGATCCTTTAGGGCCGATGTTATATGGCCCCAGTGGCCGCTCCCATTCACCAGTCTAGATGCCACATTTTAGATTAGTTGTAGTTTCCAAGTCACCTTCAAAGGTAGAGCGCATGGCAGTAGTCCACGCAGGAGTCAACCAGAGCATGTACCACTCTGGTGAGACAGTCGGCGGGCAGGTTGGGTCCCAGATGGAGCTGGTAGACAGCTGCCCTGGACACAGTACTGACCTGTGCCTCCACTGACAGCTGTGAGTCCAACATGACTCCCAGATTGTACACCTGGTCCTTCAGGGGCACAGTTACCCCATTCAGGACCAGGGAGTCCTCCACACCCACCCTCCCCCTGTCCTCCAAAACAGTAGTTCTGTCTTGTCTGGATTCATCCTCAATCTGTTAGCTGCCATCCATCCACCAGCCACCTCCAGACACTCACACAGGTCCTTAACTGTCCTCACTGGTTCTGATTTGAAGGAGAGGTAGAGCTGAGTATGATCCGCATACTGATGAACACCCAGCCCAAAGCCCTGGGTGATCTCTCCTAGCGGCTTCATGTAGATGTTAAAAAGCACAGGGGAGAGGACAGAGCCCTGAGGCACCCCACAAGTAAGAGGCCAGGGGTCTGAACACTGATTCCCCCCCCCACACCACTTCACTTTCTGGACCTGGCCCAGGAGGAAGGAGCGGAACCACTACATAACACTGCCCACAACTCCCAGCTCCTCTAGACAGTCCAGGAGGATGTCATGGTTGATGGTATCGAAGGTTTCTGAGAGATCCAGCAGGACCAGGAAACTGCTTTCACCTCTGTCCTTAGCCCACTGGAGATCATTGACAAGTGAGACCAGGGCAGTTTCAGTCCCATGATGAGGCCTGATTCCCAACTGGAAAGGGGTCTAAATGGTTCGTATCCTCCCGGCATGCCTGGAGTTATACAACAACCATCCATTGTTCAGAGACCACCTTGCCCAAGCATGAAAGATCTGAAACTGGGCAATAGTTGCTCATATCGGCCAGAGCCCATCCCCCAGTCCTTCGTGGCTTGCTTTTATAAGCCAGGATGGGCAAGGATCAAGGAGACAGGTGGTTGGTTTCACTCATCCAAGCAGCCTGTCCACATCCTTGGAGGTAACAGATTGGAACTGATCCCATGCAACTTAACTAGACAGGACCCTAGCACTCTCCCGCCCCAACCCTGCTCCCATAGTGGAGCATACCTCTTTCTAAATCTGAGTGACTTTATCTGCAAATAATTTAGCAAAATCTTTGCAGGAGATCTTGGGGTCCTCACCAGGCCCCAATGGCGAAGGAGGCGGTTAGATTGAAAACCACCTGAAAGTGTCTCCTGCTGCTGTTCTCTGCAGATGCAATAGAGGTGGTGAAGAAAGTCTTTGCTGTTGCTATCGCCACTTGGTAGGCTCAACGCTGAGCTCTAACCTGTGTCTGGTCCAATTCAGAATGAGTTTTCTGCCACCGGTGCTCTAACCGTCTCAGCGATTGCCTCACTGCCCTCAGCTCCGGGGAAAACCATGGGACTGTCCAGGACCCATGCAATTGGGAGAGGGCGCTTCAGAGCCAGACAGTCGACAGCCCTGGTGAACTCCACATTCCAGCAGACCACCAGGGAATCAGCTGAAAGACCATCAACATGGGATAAAATATCCCCTACCACTCCCTGGAAACCCTTTGGATCCATTACGTAGAAGAGCTGGACTATTCGAATGAGCCCCATCTCCCTAAAGAGGGGGTCGCAGAGAAGTCTATCATTTTCATTTTACAGTAAGAACACTGAATGATGATCCAAATACACATTTAATTTTGACATCCCCCTGCCTTTCCACGGTTCACTTCATGATTTTCTTTTCCACTACATATTCTAATTAATCCCTATCTTTTCATTTTCTCATTTTCTATATCTCAATAGTTATTACTGCTGAATTTACTCGGTTACTGCTAACTTTTTAATCACAGTTCAGTAGTTTTCTTGCACCCAGGGCAAGCAGGGAGCAAGAGGAGCAGATGGAGCACAGAAGCTCCATGCCTGAACCAGAGTCTTGAAGATTATGGTGGCTGTCACAAACCTTCATCTCCTTTACACTTCATAAGGGAAAGGGAATGCCCCATCACAGTGCAAGAATATTTTCATACCAAAGCATGTGCATTGAAGATTCACCCTCCTGTCCCAAAATACAGACCTAGACCCCCCAAATTGTCAAACAATTCCATTGTCTTTTCATGATCCTCAAACCCATGTACCAAAATAAATGGATCTTATTCGTAGCCATTAATGCTCCCTGTGGCCGTATACCACAGGAAGTTATAACCCATTGATTTATTTTAATTAGTTTTTTGTTCTATATATTAAAAACAAGAACAACACTTTCATAAAAGCAAACGTCTCTTTTAAAAACCCAAGGCTCATTCCCAAGCTCTTCCTGGGGGAAATCTGGGGGTGGGTACATACAGCTCCTGAGCATGGGAAGCCAGAGACTCAACTAGGTGCCAGGCAAAAACATTCCTCTATAATCAGGCCTTTGGCTGATTAAACCATCTATGGCCTTTTAAACAGGGCAACAGTGGGAAGAGTTCTTGTTTTCATTTCTTATGTTATGTATTTTTTTGTTTTTATACGGCAAACCGCCCTGTGATCCTTGGATGGAGGGCAGTATAAATTTTTTAATAAATAATAACTGTTGGCAAGGTGGCCAACATGAAAAGCTGCCTTATACAGAGACAGACAGTTAGTCCATCTAGCTCAGAACTGCCCAACATGCTCTATGTTTTCAACCAGTGTGCCATGGCACCCTGGAATGCCTTGAATGATGGTCAGGGGTGCCGCAGGCAACACTGGCCTCTGTCCCTCTTTCCTTCCCTACCTTTTCTGATGCCCAAAGACTTCCACAACTGTTTGCTGCAATGGTCTTGGCTACATCTCCACAAGTGAATGGTGCTCCTGGGGCTGGCCAGAGGGTGCTGGTTGCCAGGAGCTGAGGCGGTCTCGGAGTAAACAAGTTAGCAGACAAGGGAGCCCAGCAAGCCAGTCCACCAGCCCTTGATGCTGGGAATGCACAGGCAAGTGGGAGGCCAGGCAGGCATTGTGCTGGCCTTTGTTGTGCTTGCTGTGTGCAATGCCTGCCTGGGAGCTGAGTGCCCAATGCCAAAGGGGAGCCTTTCTGCCATGCAGGTCCAGCGGCACCTGCTACTGCCACTGCTGTCTTCCAAGGTAAGGTGCTGGCCTCATGTTCACCTTGGGCCAGTCTCCAAGGGGCAAGGGGTGACATAACTGGAATTCTGAGGCTCTGAGCGTGTTTCCCCACAGGGGAGCCGCAGAAAGAATGTAGTTGGTCAAGAGAGCCATGAACTCAAAAAGGTTGAAAACCTCTGCTCTATACGATTTCAGCCAGGAATGCTTCAGCCCACCTGGGACCTTCCGCACACAAAGCATGTGCTCTATGACTGAGCATCAACTTCTTCCCAGTTCAGCTTCTGAAAAGGCCTCTTATTAGGCTGCAAAAGAAACAGCAGCTGTCCTACCTCCCACTTGTATGATGACTCTCGGCAAGATGTTTTGCCTGGGGGCATCCAGGGGACTTTGGTTTTTACTCGAACACTGCGGCGCACATTCACGGTATCCCCTTTCATTTTCTGCTTGTGCTTTTGCTGTGAGGATGGGGGAGCAGAGAGGGGGAAAGGGAGAGAGAGAGAGAGAAGTACTGTTTTAGTTGCCCGAAACACTTGCTGAGATTACTTCCACCCCTAAAATTTGTGCAACGAAGCTGGAAGCCCCCAACAAAACTATTCCAACAAACTGTACCACGAAAAAGGCTTCACATTCTACATCACAGTGCAGTCTCAGTAACCATGCTCAGGAAAAAGAAATATAGGTACCGCATAGCGAGGAGTATGGTACCCCTGAAAGCAGCTTTATTCTTTGTCAGCCAGGATCATTATGACATCATCATGTCTCTTAGTCTCTTATGATGCAAGGTGGGCCTTAGTTACCCTGGGAAGATTAGATCTAGTGTATGGTAGGAAAGATTTAGGTCACAGCTGCAGCAAAGTACTGATTGTGAATTGGAAACACATGATTCTGCATCTGATCCCCGGGCCACCTACTACAGGACTTACCAGGAACCTGAAGCTGCTGAGTGGGTAGGCTGCAATACATCATTGAAAGTGACCTTTACTGCTGAAAGGCCTCGGGCCAAAACACATGTATGTAGACAACAGAATCGCAGACAAGACACCAACTCTTAGAAAGACAACAGAAGGTGTTTCACATGACTAGATGAAATTACAATTCTCCTGTGGCCCACAATATTTGCATGTGTTAAGAAAGAGTCAACAAGGTGCTTTGGGCATGAGAATGTGCTAAAATTGAAAGGGCATTAAACTCAACTCAACTGCACCCATTTTGGCAGCTCTGTTAATTAAAGCCCACAGCATACACACATTTAACTTGCGCATGTTCAACTTTACACACATGGGGGCTGAAATAAATTAAATTTAAAAGGGGCAGAAAGTAGGTGGGGTTCCAGGAAAAATGACTTTGGTAATCCCACCCATCACTGAACCTAATGGGTTTTTGACTATACACAATTTTGACTTTAGGTGTGATCCCCAGAATGTAACCCCCCACCTAAGTTGTGGGCTTACTGGTTTTGATTAATTAGCTGCTGGTTTGCTCTTCAGCTGTGGGGTGTAACGTTTTTAAGGAATTATACAATTTTCATTCTCCACGGGAAATGCATAGGTTCCACCGTTTCTGCTGGTTTGGAGTACCCAAGTTGCCAGACAGTGGATGGTTTACAGGGCATGAGTTCATTGCACCCACTATTCCTCTCCCCACAAGCACTAGGGAGAAACAAATCAATAGCTCAGCGTTAGCTGAACCAGCTTTCTTGATTTGTTTTGCTCTCCATAAATCTTGATGGATAAAGCAGAGGTTTGTTCTTAGCTTACTGACTTGTCATTTGAGCAAAGCAAACCACCATCCCTGGTAAGGAACACAGTTTGCTTTTTTCATGCACTAGGTAAAGGTAAAGGATCCCTGGACGGTTAAGTCCAGTCAAAGGCAACTATGGGGTGTAGCGCTCGACTCGCTTTTCAGGCCAAGGGAGCCAGAGTTTGTCCGCAAACAGCTTTCTGAGTCAAGTGGCCAGCATGACTAAACCGCTGCTGGTGCCCCAAGGACTGTGCACTAGCAAAGAGGAGCAAACCAAACCAAATTAGGTCTACTATGAAATGTAAACTGGATAAATATGTTAATTTCAGCACAGTTTGGAAAAAATCCCCTTCCTGCCATGACATTTGCCATCCTACCCCCCCCCCTATTATTTCCTTGATTAATGTGTAAGACTTCAAATAGAAATTTGTATTAATGGGAGGAAGTGGTATTGATTTTGAAGGAAGCACTAAACAAAAACAGTCTTTCAGCAGGAAGATATGGCACCCATGAACACAAGCCAGAGCAGTAAAAAAAAAAGCAAATTTTCTACATCTACACATTGTGACAAGAGCTGCAAAGTAAAGCAAACAAACCATTTGGGCCTGCTCTTCTTTTGCAAGGTAGGAAGAGGGCTGGGTTTTCACTGGTGCTTCTGGGGGCTGGGGCCTTCATGATAGAGCCCCTACAAACACCCAGCTGCACACTCATACCTGGGATTTTGCAGGTGGTGGTGTTTTCTGACCCTTTTTAATATGGACATGGACAGGGGTATTTTCATCCACATGGACGTGCAAAGGGGGAGTTGTGGAGCGGCTCTTCATGGTTCTTCTCCGATAACTGGGAAAGGGCATTCAATACAATGGAAAAAGGACCTGTGAATAAGTAGACCGGAAATAACAACTGTTCCTTGGACCCAAGTTTTTTTTAATAAAAAAACCAGGACGTGTAGCTCTGTTGGGTAGGAACATGCAACTACTTTGAAGCCCACTTGATCACATAGCCATCTGGCCAACGTACAAAGGAATTTAAAACAAGTTTAAAGGGAGTCTGGAAACTGTGGCTTTTTTAAAAAAACATGTTGTTCATAGTTAGTGTGTCACTTAACTGTGATTGTTTAAATATGGTTTGTTTTAACAAGTCACCTCCATGGTTTGAAGCTGACTTATTCTGAACAAGCCATAGTTTAAATTCTCCACAGTTTGTTAGTTTAGATGACAAATCAAGCTGCAGAAACTTCCAAATTCCTAGACCAGAAGGCAGGGGAGCATGCAAGTCTCAGGCTCACTGCTGTTTATTCTCATCATGCAAAAGCAGCTGTGGGGAACCTCTATCCCTTCAAATGTTGCTGAACTATAACTCCTATCATCCCTGGCCATTTTTACTGGGGCTGGTGGGAGTTGTAATTCAGCAATGTCTGGAGGACCGAAAGTTCCCACCCCATGCTAAGGTTTAACAGCTGAACTGCATTGCCTCCAAACAAGATCACTGTCTCCAAAGAGCATCTTATGATCTTGTGCAGTGTGTCCAAGAGATTTTGAGAATATGCTAATCCAGCAACTGTGCATGCTCCAGCTCACCTTGATTTCATTTTTTAAAAAACTACTCAATGAAATACTCTGGAACACAGAAGCTAAACTAAATACCCCTTATTTTTCTAGGATTAATCTAAAACATTGTATTTCAACTATGAGTAGAATGCCTGGAATAGAAACACTGTATATAAAACTCTTTACATCTTAAACTATGTTTGTACCTTACCTCAGTACATACCTTCACAAAATGTAAACGCCGTTCCCTGCCTCCATTTAATGACCGCTAGAGCATTTTGCTAACTTCCCTAGTGACCATCTATGAATACATATAGCCTAGCATACATTCCGTTCTTGCTGCCCTCATCATGTGGAGACAACCCCCTCTTAAAAGTTTGCACTATGGCTAACTTATGCTACGTGGTACAATTACATACAGTTAGCAGGAGAGTGTCAGATTCTGGTGATGCGTTTTTTTGAGTTGTGACAATTACTCCACTCCTGAAAGAAGGGGAAAACCTAGAAAATAAAATGAAGCCACTAATTTAAAACAGCAAGCGTTCTTGTTTCCATTACACAGGTACAGCAGTGAATCCAGAACCAACTGACTGAACATTCATACTGTTATCTACATAACTCTGTGCTTCTTGCAAACTACCCATTTATTAGCCTCAAGCCCAGATGGTTATATTTAGGCTATTAGCAAAGTCTGCTTTAGGTACCAAGGACTAGTGTATGCTTACCCCCCAAAGGGCCTCTAGAGATGTTGCTGGACTACAACTCCCAGTCACTAACCATTGCCCATGCTGTCCAATGCTGAAAAGCTGGGAGTCCACAGCTTCCCCATCTCTTGAGAACTAACTCATGTACCATTGTCAATCTGCTGGCCTATAGATGTTTTGGACTACAATTCCATCAGCCTCATCGAGCATGTGTGTGCCCTTCCAGATACGGTTGGACTATAATTCCCGTCAGACACAATATGCAAGGCCAATGGTTAGTGAAGATAGGGCTTGGAAGTCCCACAGCAGCTGAAGCGGTGTTTCCCACACTCTTTGCCCTCCCTCCAATGGATGACTTAGAAATTGCAGGTGGTGTTGGCAAACCACTTATATGATTTATCTGATCGCTGCAGCAATTGAAACCCACTTTGGTAGATGCTTGGTGTGTTTTTTTCTTGCATTTGCACCGTTCCTTCTCCTCCTCCTCCTGTGCCAGGATCCCCCGCCTTGTCCTCACTCCCCACCCCGAGCAACGCTCCCAGCCGCCGTTTCCTCAGCCTCCTGCCCCCGGCTCACCATGGGGTTCTTAAGCGGCTTCGCAACCGCCGCCTCACGACGTCCTCAAAGCCGTGGATGAGGCGGCGGTAGCTGCAGAGGCTGCTGGTGCTGCCATGGAGACCTTGGCACCGTTGGGGCGCCGCCACCTTCGCCGCCGCGCGAGGACAGGAACTCCCACCGCAGCGGCACGGCGCCTCCGACGAACAGCTGCAGCTCCAGGACGCGCAGGCCGACTTCCGGCTCCGCCCCCGGCACGCCGCACGCCGCTCCCCCATTGGATGGTTCAAACCCCCGCCGCCGCCCTCGTGACCCCAACCCGATCGCCCGGCCGCCACAGGCGCTCTCTTTGGCGCTCGCGCGCACTCCTGCCGGCCCCTCTCGGGCACGGGCCGGGGGCGCGCGTGGCGTCACAAGAGTCCCGCCTCCTCCCGTCGGTTGCTATGGGAACTGAGCGGCTTGCGTCCTGTTTTGGGACGCGCGCGAGGTGAGGCCTGGAGACGTTACCAACGGTTGTTGAGTTGGACTCCAACTCCCATCAGCCCGCAGCCGGCGCGGCCAATGGTTAGGGCTGACGGGAATTCGAGTCCGGCAAAGGCCGGAAGACCTCGGAAGTCCGCTATTGGCATGGGGGGGCGGGTGAGGACAGCTGGGCGTGTATTCTGTATGTATGTAATGTATGTATGTATGTACAGTGGTACCTCGGGTTACATACGCTTCAGGTTACATATGCTTCAGGTTACAGACTCCGCTAACCCATAAATATTACCTCAGGTTAAGAACTTTGCTTCAGGAAGAGAACAGAAATCGTGCTCTGGCGGCACGGCAGCAGCGGGAGGCCCCATTAGCTAAAGTGGTACCTCAGGTTAAGAACAGTTTCAGGTTAAGAACGGACCTCCAGAACGTATTAAGTACTTAACCCGAGGTACCACTGTATGTATATTATTTTGTTTACAATGTGTATGTCTTTATTGTTTGAAAATACATAGATACATTTATGCCAGGAAAGCAAACAAACCAATAGACAAACATACAGTCAAATAAACAAACTATAAATTGACAGACAGTAGCAATATATGAAACAACACAATTCTTATAACTAACATCCTGTACTCCCAATGATGTAAACAATTGTAAAACAAGAAATTAAAAATGACTTCCAATTAGTCTTGCTGTACTTTATCTGTTGATTATCTTATACCGCACAGTTACATACAGTACTTAATTCGTTCTGGAGGTCCGTTCTTAACCTGAAACTGTTCTTAACCCGAAGCACCACTTTAGCCTATGGGGTCTCCCACTGCTGCTTCGCCACCGTCGTGCAATTTCTGTTCTCATCCTGAAGCAAAGTTCTTAACCTGGGGTACTATTTCTGGGTTAGCGGAGTCTGTAACCTGAAGCATCTGTAACCCGAAGTACCACTGTATTTCTTATATAGTTTCTGTTAACTTCCCTGTATTCTGCATCTATATTTAAATCTCTCTGCCCTGCCGCCAGGGCAGCACTTGCGGTATTTTTAATCCACGCAACATCCTTGTGAGGTACACCTGGTTTGGGAGAGGTGGTCATACGCTGACCCACAGTACTTCATGGCTTAGTAAAGATTCGAACAGAGGTCTCCAGAATCATATGTGATGTGAATGCTCTTGCCTCTGTGGCAAGTTGCCTCATGTGTGGGCTTACCTCCTTTTCTGGGCCAGTTCTCCAAAGAGAATAGTAAATGAAGAAGAGGGCATGTGCTTTGGAGCACATGTAGATGAGTCACCATCCATCATAGAATCTTAGAGTTGGAAGGGACCATGCGGATCATCTAGTCCAGGGTTCCCCAAACTTGGGTCTCCAGCGGTTTTTGGACTACAGTTCCCACTATCCCTCACCACAGGTCCTTCTCGGTAGGGATGATGGGAGTTGTAGTCCAAAAACAGGTGGGGACCCTAGTTTGGGAAACATTGATCTAGTCCAGCCTTTCTCAACCTGTGGGTCCCCAGGTGTTGGTGAACTACAACTCCCATCACCCCCAGCTAGCAAGGCCAGAGCTCAGGGATGATGGGAGCTGTAGTCCAACAACATCTGGGGACCCACAGGTTGAGAACCGCTGATAGTCCAACCTCCTTCAGTGCAGGAATCTTTTGCCCAAAGTGGGGCACAACCCTCAGATTAAGAGTCCCATTCTTTACTGACAGAGCTGTCCCAATTGAACCCTGTACTTTAAACCCCTGCAAGTCCTGTCCTGATGGTGCCACTACAGGTAACTCACATCTTATCATCTTATTCTTATTTTACTTATGGGATCACAGCTTTATGTGGACAGGGCAGTGGGAAGTAAATAAATAAATGATAAATGGGAGCAGAGGAGACCCACTCTCCATTTATTTATTCTGCCACTGCTGCCCCACCTGTGCAAAGCTGCAATCGCATAAGGTTATTTGAATGCTTGATTGCATCCTTAGAGGTTAAAAAAACAGATACTACTTTTAGTATATATTTAGTGTCTATTGATCAATTTGACGCACAGACTTTGAGAAATGAAAGAAAGAAAGAATTAGCAAGCCCCATCTTAGTTAAACAATGGGATAACGTTTTAGCCTCCATGTCTAAGGTCATTAGATTATAAACTTGAGTTTCATACAACAAAAGATTTTATTTCAAGTTTATTGGATTCCATTACGACTGCATAAACACTGGAGATGCAATAAAATGCTTGTTTGAAACCTATGTTTATACAGTGTTAGGTGTTCGCAAATTGGGGGCAGGACTATTGGAATGCATAAAAACGGAGGACATAGATGATGCCTTCCTGGAACAGATGGCCAAGCATGCAAAAGGAAGGGAGATTGTAGTAATGGGGGACTTCAGTTACCCGGATATTTGTTGGATGTCAAACTCAGCCAAGAGCATAAGGTCAAACAGATTCCTCACTGGCCTTGCAGACAACTTCATTGTCCAGAAAGTGGGTGATACGGAACGGAAGGGGGGGGCTCCTCTCCTCCCCCTCTTCTTTAGGAACATCCGAGGCGATGACCTCGAGGGTGCCCACCACACACTCACCCTCAGCCCCCTCACCGTTGCATAAGCACCACACTTCTCCCAGACCCCCCCCCTTCCCTTCTTTCTACGAGCGAAATAAGCTCATGTATATATCCCTATCTCTTGCTATGCCTGTTCGCGCTCTATACTTATAACGAGTAGACCGTGTGTTGCTGTATCTCCGCTTATTCCTATGGCCGCGCTTTAGCCAATCAGAGCCATGCATTCGCTCTGCAGAAGCTAGCTCAGGGAGCTCCTGCACGCCTCATTTCACTCCTGACAAGCTGCTGACGGCCCCCCACTGCGAGAACAATGGATCTGAAACCAAGGACCTCGTAAAACTGTCAAAATCCTGTTACAATGTATCCATTCTGTTTCCGCTTGTCAAAATCTTGCTACAATGTATCCATTCTGCTTCTGCTTTTGCCCTACAGTACAGAATAGGTTAGAAATCATTGAAATCTTTAGAAAATAATATAAAATCAACCGTAACCCCGATTTCTTCGATCTCGGTGTCATTCAACTCAGTTCCCCTTGGACTCCATGATGCTGTCCCTACTTCCATAATCCCTGAAGCGGCAGGTCACGTACGCAGGAACTTCCTAATCCTGCCAGATCGCTTCGTCAAACCTTTCCTCTAGGCAATATTAGGTGGCAGACGATGCATATCTCTGACCCATTGTCTTGCCACCACCGGTACTCAATAAATGTTTATCTATGTATATTTCTTGCTCTGCATATCTCCCCCTCCCTCATCCGAAATGTTAATGAATGTAATCCCACCCTTCCTTAATCTATTCATGACGTGTGAAATATATTCATGATGTAATTCGTGAAACATGACCTTCCCATAATGTATTCATGACGTTTCCTGCACTGTATTCTGGGTTATGGAGGGAACTTTTAAAAGCCTATGTCACCCCATTCTCGGGGTTCAATGCCATTTTGAACCTGTTGCGCAATAAACTTTGGGTCTCTGCAGTTTGCTCCTGTGTCTGGCTGAGCTTACTTTTCCCGCTAGGACCCGCGGACTTAGTCCGACGAGCTGGGTGGCAGGACAACTCCGCACCCGGAATTTTTCCGTAACATGGGAGAAGCAACAAGAGGAACAGCCACTTTAGATCTGGTCCTAACCAATGTTGATGACCTGGTTAGTGGGGTAGAAGTGGAAGGATCATTAGGCGCGAGTGATCATGCTCTTCTGAAGTTTACTATACAGCGGAAAGGAGCAGCCAAACATACTAGGACTCAATTTCTTGACTTTAAGAAAGCCGACTTCATAAAACTTAGGGAAGTGCTGGGTGAGAGCCCATGGACAGTAATACTAAAAGGAAAGGGAGTTCATGATGGCTGGGAGTTTGTTAAAAGGGAGATAGTAAAAGCACAACTTCAGGCAATACCAATGAGACGGAAACATGGAAGGTGCCTGAAGAAGCCAGGGTGGCTATCTAAAGAACTTTTAACTGAGTTAAGATTAAAAAAGGATGTGTACAAAAAATGGAAAAGGGGGGAAACCACCAAAGAGGAATTCAAACAAATAGCCAGCACATGTAGACACAAAGTCAGAAAAGCTAAAGCACAGAATGAACTCAGGCTTGCTAGAGAGGTTAAAAGCAACAAAAAAGGCTTTTATGGGTATGTCCGTAGCAAAAGGAAGAACAAAGAAACAGTGGGGTCACTCAGAGGAGAAGATGGTGAAATGCAAACGGGACACAGAAAGGGCTGAACTCCTCAATGCCTTCTTTGCCTCAGTCTTCTCCGATAAAGAAAACAATGCCCGACCTGAAGAATTTGGAGCAAATGATTCAGCAGAGGAAACACAGCCCAGAATAACTAAGGAGATAGTACAAGAATACTTGGCTAGTTTAGATGTATTCAAGTCTCCAGGGCCAGATGAACTGCATCCAAGAGTATTAAAAGAACTGGCAGATGTGATCTCAGAACCACTGGCAGTCATCTTTGATAATTTCTGGAGAACAGACAAAGTCCCGGCAGACTGGAGGAGGGCAAATGTTGTCCCTATTTTCAAAAAGGGGAAAAGAGAGGACCCAAATAATTATCGCCCAGTCAGTCTGACATCAATACCAGGGAAGATTCTGGAGCAGATCATTAAGCAAACAGTCTGTGAGCACCTAGAAAGGAATGCTGTGATCACCAATAGTCAGCATGGATTTCTGAAAAATAAGTCATGTCAGACTAACCTGATCTCGTTTTTTGACAGAATTACAAGCCTGGTAGATGAAGGGAACGCAGTGGATGTAGCCTACCTTGATTTCAGCAAGGCATTCGACAAGGTGCCCCATGATATTCTTGTAAAGAAGCTGGTAAAATGTGGTCTTGACTATGCTACCACTCAGTGGATTTGTAACTGGCTGACTGACCGAACCCATCAGTGGTTCCTCTTCATCCTGGAGAAGAGTGACTAGTGGGGTGCCACAGGGTTCTGTCTTGGGCCCGGTCTTATTCAACATCTTTATCAACGACTTGGATGATGGACTCAAGGGCATCCTGATCAAATTTGCAGATGACACCAAACTGGGAGGGGTGGCTAACACCCCAGAGGACAGGATCACACTTCAAAACGACCTTGACAGATTAGAGAACTAGGCCAAAACAAACAAGATGAATTTTAACAGGGAGAAATGTAAAGTATTGCACTTGGGCAAAAAAAATGAGAGGCACAAATACAAGATGGGTGACACCTGGCTTGAGAGCAGTACATGTGAAAAGGATCTAGGAGTCTTGGTTGACCACAAACTTGACATGAGCCAACGGTGTGACGCGGCAGCTAAAAAAGCCAATGCAATTCTGGGCTGCATCAATAGGAGTATAGCATCTAGATCAAGGGAAGTAATAGTGCCACTGTATTCTGCTCTGGTCAGACCACACCTGGAGTACTGTGTCCAGTTCTGGGCACCACAGTTCAAGAAGGACACTGACAAACTGGAACGTGTTCAGAGGAGGGCAACCAAAATGGTCAAAGGCCTGGAAACGATGCCTTATGAGGAACGGCTAAGGGAGCTGGGCATGTTTAGCCTGGAGAAGAGGAGGTTAAGGGGTGATATGATAGCCATGTTCAAATATATAAAAGGATGTCATATAGAGGAGGGAGAAAGGTTGTTTTCTGCTGCTCCAGAGAAGCGGACACGGAGCAATGGATCCAAACTACAAGAAAGAAGATTCCACCTAAACATGAGGAAGAACTTCCTGACAGTAAGAGCTGTTTGACAGTGGAATTTGCTGCCAAGGAGTGTGGTGGAGTCTCCTACTTTGGAGGTCTTTAAGCAGAGGCTTGACAACCATATGTCAGGAGTGCTCTGATGGTGTTTCCTGCTTGGCAGGGGGTTGGACTCGATGGCCCTTGTGGTGTATTCCAACTCTATGATTCTATGATTCTATTGTGGGGAATAAATTAAAATTTCAGAAGAAAACATAATCTTAAACTATATACCTAATATATGGGGCTTGAAATTGGTCAATGTAAATAGATTCTCTGTTCCCTTACATCTGCCAAACAATTGATATTAATACGTTGGAAGGACAAAAATATGACCTCTGTGGATAGATGTCATGACAACTCTTGCAACCCAGATGAAGATAATGCATGGACAAATTTAATTATATTTGGAATGTATTTACCAAAACTATAGTAAGCTATGAACAAACATATACTTGAGGGAAACAAATAAAAAATATTAAAAAATTATCCAGGAGCACCTTAGAAATCACCTAAGTTTGGTCTGGGTATAAGCTTTCATGTGCATGCACAATCTTATAGCCAGAGCAAACTTAGTTGGTCTCTAAGGTGCTACTGGACAATTTTTATTTCCACCCCAGCTGCGACAGACCAACATGGCTACCTACCTGAATCTTGATAAATTTAATCAATTTACATATATGCTATATAATTCTGTAACCTTAATTGCATTTTTGTTGTTTTGTTATTGTTGTTTTCCTCTGCCTTTTAAAACGTTTTTCATGTGTCTGTTTTATTTTTATTTTTAAATCTTATTTTGATTTACTTTAACTCATTCTTCCAGTGCTCCAAATCCCGCACTGCGGCTAAGCAAGGCGCCTGGCTCTGGGAAGGAAGTTCAGAGGCAGGGTCCCAGAGCCCTCCGTCCGTCCTTAGGAGATGCAATACACTTGCAGCAAAATAGCAGAGTGAAATGCATGCACACACCCCTCCCACTGCTTCTGTCCTTGTAACTCTAGCTAGCAGGTGGCTGATAAGGCTGAGGCAAAGGGATATGTACAAGACCCACCATTTATGATGTCTTTGCTGCATTTGCAGCACCAAAGTGACCTCTCTGGGGCGCAGGTCTGGCAGTGTGTATGGAAGTCCTGGGCTTACAAGACCCTCCTCTGGGCCTCGCTGATGTGGTCCAAAGGAAAGCAGAGCAATAGGTTTGGCACCAGCTTGGCTACAGCAGTTGAGGCGCCTTTGGTAGGGTTACTCCTTAGTGGATGTCTTGTTGTTGAAGTGTGATAAGAGGATGGCTCTCCTGAAGTAACAAAACAGAAGCCCTTAAAAGCCCATAGCTGAAGGGCAACATTGTTTCTCAGAAACTATCTTTAGAAGAAACAAAATTAAGCATAGTAGTTCAACTGTACAGTACCTATAGCGTCACCAAGTGGTTATTATTGGTAATGGGACTTCTCAATTTTGTGCCACATCAGCTTGGCACCCTGTTCAGAAAAACTACAGGATCCCAGATCCAGCACTACACTGAGCAACGCAGCTGGGTCTGGGAAGGAGACTCCAGGGTTCTGGTAGAGTCCTAGAGCCCTTTCCTCCATAAAGCTGGGAAAGGGCTTCCTAGGCTTCCAGCTTTGGGAAGGCAGTAGCAGTACTGTGGCAGCAACCCTCCCAAACACAGAGAAAGTGGACAGACTTTGCCCTCTTCCATAACTTAGTGCCTCCATGTGGGTCTTCTATATTTTGTGGCAGCTCTTCACTGCTTTTGGCTTTACCTTGGCTGGGCACCCTGCGCAGGAAAACTGCCCTTGCTCTGCAAAGATACATTTCAGGGTCTTCTTCCCAAAGCTTGGTAAGCGCTTGGCCACCTTTGAGAACAATGGAAGGGCTCTGGGACCTGCCAATGCCCTGAAGCCTCCTTCACAGAGCCAGGGGCCTTGCTTAGCTGCAGTTCAGGAGATTGGTAGTTTCTGTGCACAGGGTGCTGAGATTAGGTGATGCAAAACTGAAAAGATCCACTTGGGGGCAGCAAATATTGTCCTCACACCTGGCTTTGGGAAGGAGAGAAGGGCTTTAGGACCCTACCAGAGCCCTGGAGCCTCCTACCCTATGCCAGGCACCTTGCTTGCCACAGTGTGGGAGATCTGCAGTTTTCCTGCACAGGACTCTGAGAAGATCTATGACCATTCAGGGGCATCAAATATTGGCTTCACATACGGCACAATTTTATTAAAGATTACCAAAGTGCCTTCATTTTGCCTGGCATTGGTAGGGCGGCGCAAGGGCTGAGGGATGCCCCCAGAGCCCTGGCATTGCCTTCCCAAAACTGGATGCCCAGGAAGTGGCAGTAAGGACTCTTGGACCTTGAGCCAGGTGCTTTACAGGGTGCTGAGGCAAGGTGGCACAAAATTGAAGCGTCCACTTGGGGGCGCTAAATATTGGCCTCCACAGGTGCCATTTTATGGAAGATTACAAAGGCCCTTCCATTTTGTTTGGCCTTGGGAGGACGGTGTAAGGGCTCTGGGATGATGCCAGAGCCCTGGCACCACCTTCCCAAAACCGGAAGTGGTCTGAGGTGCTGCAAAATTGAGAAGATCCATAACTGTGAGGATCCACTTGGGGGCGCCAAATATTGGCCTCCACAGGGCGCCATTTTATGGAAGATTACAAAGGCCCTACCATTTTGTTTGGCCTTGGGAAGACAGCGCAAGGGCTCTGGGATGCTGTCAGAGCCCTGACACCACCTTCCCAAAGCCGGGGCGCCAAATATTGGCCTCCACAGGACGCCATTTTGTGGAAGATTACAAAGGCCCTTCCATTTTGTTTGGCCTTGGGAAGACAGCGCAAGGGCTCTGGGATGCTGTCAGAGCCCTGACACCACCTTCCCAAAGCCAGGGCGCCAAATATTGGCCTCCACAGGACGCCATTTTATGGAAGATTACAAAGGCCCTTCCATTTTGTTTGGCCTTGGGAGGACAGCACAAGGGCTCTGGGATGCTGCCAGAGCCCTGACACCACCTTCCCAAAGCCAGGGCGCCAAATATTGGCCTCCACAGGGCGCCATTTTATGGAAGATTACAAAGGCCCTTCCATTTTGTTTGGCCTTGGGAGGACAGCGCAAGGGCTCTGGGATGCTGCCAGAGCCCTGACACCACCTTCCCAAAGCCGGGGCGCCAAATATTGGCCTCCACAGGACGCCATTTTATGGAAGATTACAAAGGCCCTTCCATTTTGTTTGGCCTTGGGAGGACAGCGCAAGGGCTCTGGGATGCTGCCAGAGCCCTGACACCACCTTCCCAAAGCCGGGGCGCCAAATATTGGCCTCCACAGGACGCCATTTTATGGAAGATTACAAAGGCCCTTCCATTTTGTTTGGCCTTGGGAGGATGGCACAAGGGCTCTGGGATGTTGCCAGAGCCCTAGCACCGCCTCCCTCAAGCCAGAAGTGGTACTGAGGTTCACAAAATTGAGAAGACCCATAACTGTGAGAATCCACTTGGGGGCGCCAAATATTGGTCTTGCACCAGGCTTTGGGAAGGAGGGAAGGACTTTAGGACCCTGGCAGAGTCCTGGAACCTACTACCTGGAGCCAGGCGCCTTGCTTGCCGCAGTGCGGGACATCTGCAATTTTCCCACACAGGGCTCCGAGAAGATCCATAACCGAGAAGATCCATTCAAGGGCATCAAATATTGGCCTTGCATAGGGCACAATTTTATTAAATATTACCGAAGCCCCTCCATTTTGTATGGCATTGAGAGGGCAGTGCAAGGGCTCTGGGATGCCTAGGAAGTGGAGAGAAGGACTCTTGGACCCTGAACCAGGCAGAGAGGAGATCGACACCGGGGGTTGAGGCAAGCTGGCACAAAACAGACAGTTCAGTTGGGGGCGGTTCCACTTAGGGGAGGCAATTATTGGCACCCAACTTTGGGAATAAGGGAAAGGCTGTAGGGCCCTGCCAGAGCTCTGGAGCCTCCTTTCCAGAGCCAGGGGTCTTGCTGAGGGGCCTTTAGATCACCCAATAAAATATTTGAGGCAACCGTTCCCCCCCCCCCCCAAAGTTGATGGGCATTGCCATTCAAACTGACTGTGAACCACATCATGTGATCGATTATGCGGTTCGGGTCTTACCTGCCCCCCTATTTTATTCAAGTTGGCACCACTGCTACTTTTTCTTCTTTGGTGATCACTTGTAGCTAAGCAAGATTGTCTTCCATGAACAGTGAGTCTATAAGTGACTGTGGAGGCCAATTTCGACCTTCTAGAGCAGTGATGGCCAAACTTGGCTCTCCAGCTGTTTTGGGACTACAATTCCCATCATCTCTGACCACTGTTCCTGTTAGCTAGGGATGATGGGAGTTGTAGTCCCAAAACAGCTGGAGGGTCAACTTTGACCATCATTGGTCTAGGGGGACAGTGGACATGATTTTCACTGCTACACAGCTTCAAGAAAAAAGTGGAGAGCGAAACCAACCCCTGTATATGGTGTTTATTGACCTGACTAATGCCTCTACTTCACACCTCTACTTCACACTGCTGTCTGGCTCTGGGAAAGAGACTGCAGAGCTCTGGCAGGGTCCCAAAACCCTTTGTTTCTTCTCAAAGCTAGCCAAGCACTTCCTAGGCTTCTGCCAGTGCTCTGACAGCATCACTTTGTAATTTTCCATAAAATGGAGACCTGTGTGCCAGGGCTCTGACAACTTTCCAAAGCTAGACAAAATGGGCAGACTTTGCAATCTTCCATAACTTGTTGCCCCAAGTAGATCTTCTTAGTTATGGGTCTTCTCAATTTTGTGGCAACTCAGCAACTCTCCCAATCTTTGTGATCCTTAGCACCCCCCAAGTGGACTGTCTCAATTTTGCATCACCTCACCTCAACACCCTGAACAGGAAAACTGCCAATCTCACCCCCTGACCCTTAGCACAGCACTCCCAAAGCCAGACTAGCCAGACTTTGATGGCACCCTAGGCAGGAAAACTGCTGGATCCTAGATCCTATACCAGGGGGTCAGCAACCTTTTTCAGCCATGGGCCGGTCCACCATCCCTCAGACCATTTGGTGGGCCAGACTGTATTTTGGAGAGGGGGGGGGGGGAATGAACAAATTCCTATGCCCCACAAATAACCCAGAGATGCATTTTAAATAAAAGGACACATTCTACTCATGTGAAAACAACAGGCAGGCCCCACAAATAACCTAGAGATGCATTTTAAATAAAAGGACACTGATTCCTGGACCGTCCACGGGCTGGATTGAGAGGGGGATTGGGCTGCATCCAGCCCCCCCCCCCCCGGCCTTAGTTTGCCTACCCCTGTCCTCTACTGTAGCTAAGCCAGGCAACTGACTCTGAGGAGGAGGCTGCAGGACTCTGGCAAGGTCCTAAAGCCCTTCTCTCCTTTCCAAAGCTGGGCAAGCACTTCCTAGGCTTCTGGCATTTCAGAAGTTGGTGCCAGGTGTCATGGGAATTTTGAGGTCTTAGATATATGGTAATGTTCATAAGCGTACCAACCAAGCACATACATAGATCAGCACAGGAAGACCGACCTGGAACCATTTTGATTCCCAAACTGTCCGAATGTTTTCTCTGCAAGGTCAAAGGAAAATGGAAAAGCCTCCCCATTGTCTTTTCCTTCACAAATCCTGTCTTAAGGGCACATTTAAGATATGAATAGGGTGTGAGCCTATGACCTGGATCAGGAACTAAGTATTTATCACTACAAAAGACTAGCCAGGCTTCCCAGGCAATCCAATCAAGTAACCTGCCAGACAGGAGATAAACAAGGACAAGGAGAAAAACAACATTCAAATTTTTATTTAGACCACCTTTTTTGTGATGTAGGTATGATGTATCTAAGGGGTGGTCTTAGGTTACACCCCTTCTGTGATGTATGTATGATGTTTCTGGGGGTGGTCTTGGACTCCAGGGCGGGCAATTTAAAATGTCTATATAAGGGTGGGCACACCTTTGTAGTGGGTCCTCCTCTCTCTTCCTGCGTGTGAGGGGAGCACCCTGTTGCAACAGATCATAGAGACATCATGACTTGTAGCCATCGGACCTAACCTGTAGGCCTCAGCCACCTCACAGGGCTGTTTGGGGCTTAAACCTTCTATGTTATGTTCCTTGGTAGGAGATTGCTTCGTTAGTGAGAAAGTGAGCTATTAAGCTAGGAAATTCTTATTCAACTATATATTCTAGCTTGATTCAGCCTCAGCCCCTCTTCTGCAGCATGACCTACTTCATGGGGTTGTTGTTGTTAACCCCATGCATATGTTATCAAAATAACATATGCAAATACTCAGGGCTTCTTTTTCAGCCAGAACTCACTGGAACTCAGTTCCACACCTCCCAGGTAGCCACCATTGCCATTATAAGAGAACAAGGTGAGTTCCCGTGAGTCATGGTGAGTTGTTGCACCTCTTTTTCTAGAAAAATATCACTGCAAATACTAAACATTAATGTTGCTGTTTTGTTGCTGACAATAACAGCAGCAAAATCGCTTTATTGCAAATAATGTCTCTGCCTTTCACCTAGGACGAAACTGCAATTCTGATAAACTTTATAACAGAACTCTTTGCATACCACACAAAGTTTTGGAGAAATGTTTCTGGTTTTTTATTTTATTTTAACATAGGCAATATTTTTTTTGGGGGGGAGGCATTATGTTGGGGGCAGGACTAATTTATCTGCAATGCAATTGATCAGTTAGTCAAGTAGTTTCATTTATTTATTTATTTATTTATTTAATTTATTTGGGAGGCAACTTCCCCTCCCCACCCCTCCCCACCCCGCTACACCCATGAACGGTGGAACCATTTTTGAAAATATAAAATCTGCATCAGAAACCAGCAGCATCCCCTTCCCCAATCCACTGCTTCCTTTCATGTTATTGGTCTCAAAAGATAATTATTGCAGAAGCAAGCAAACCGGAAAGTTAAAACCTACACACCACACTCTGGTATATTATATAGAAAGCAATATCATTGATTTCTACAAAGCTTACTTCTGAAGAAATATTGTGTTCATACATAATGATAAGCAGAAGGTCTGGTTTATTAAACCATAGTATGCATGCAGCTTCACTGCCCCCAGTTGCTCATCTCCCCTTCTAGACCAAGGTTCTTGAACAGGTGGTTGGGGCCAGATCCCGGTGTACTTGGAGGAAACTAATTTTCTAGATCCATTTCAATTGGGGCTTAGACACAGCTTTGGCACAGAAACCTTGCGTGATGATATCTGTGGGGAGAGACACAGGGGAAATAGATAAAGGTAATGGGCCCCTTATCATTAGGTCCAGTTGTGGCCGACTCTGGGGTTGCGGCGCTCATCTTGCTTTATTGGCCAAGGGAGCCAGCGTACAGCTTCCGGGTCATGTGGCCAGCATGACTAAGCCGCTTCTGGCAAACCAGAGCAGCGCACGGAAACACTATTTACCTTCCCACCGGAGCGGTACCTATTTATCTACTTGCACTTGACGTGCTTTCAAACTGATAGGTTGTCAGGAGCAGAGACCAAGCAATGGGAGCTCACCCCATCATGGGGATTCGAACCGCCGACCTTCTGATTGGCAAATCCTAGGCTCTGTGGTTTAACCCACAGCGCCACCCGGGGAAATAGGTCACTGTTAATTCTCGACCCCAGCTGCTTTTGATATCATTGATCATAGTATCCTTCTGGAGAGGCTGTCTGAGTTGAGGATAGGTGGCACTGCTTTACAGTGGTTCCAGTCCTACTTGGATGCTCACTCCCAGAGAGTGATGGTTGGGGAGTGCTTTTCAGCCCCATGGAGCCTTCAATGTGGAGTTCCTCAGGGCTAAATTCCCCACCCCATGCTATTTAACATCTACATGAAACTGCTGAGTGGGGTCGTCCAAAGTTTTGGAATACATCAGCAATATGCTGAGGGTGTATGTTATGTACTGAGCTTGGATCTTAGAACAATAAACAGGTAGGATCCTAGAAGGCAGCAACTGGATTGGTCTGCAGGAGCCACCCAATCCAGCTCCAGAGGAAGTGAATCAGAAAGAGCATGAAATCAACACTCAGCTCAGAGTATATTTCAGCTCTACGTCTTGTTTACATCTGCTGGTGAGGCAGTGGATAATAATAATAATAATAATAATAATAATAATAATAATAATAAGTGGTGCCTCGCAAGACGAAAAGAATCCGTTCTGCGAGTCTCTTCGTCTTGCGGTTTTTTCGTCTTGCGAAGCAAGCCCATTAGCGGCTTAGCGGATTAGCGCTATTAGCGGGCTCAGCGGGTCAGCTGATAAGCGGTTTAGCGGCTTAGGATCAGATGATAAGCGGCTTAGCGGCTTGGGGAAAAGGGGGAGGGAGGGAAACCCCCCCGCAGGAACTCGCAAGACATTTTTGTCTTGCGAAGCAAGCCCATAGGAAATTCGTTTTGCGAAGCACCTCCAAAACGGAAAACCCTTTCGTCTAGCGGGTTTTCAGTCTTGCGAGGCATTCGTCTTGCGGGGCACCACTGTAATAATAATAATTTATTATTTGTACCCCGCCCACTCTGGGCGGCTTCCATAGAAACAAAAAATACACTAAAATGTCACACATTAAAAACTTCCCTGAACAGGGCTGCCTTAAGATGTCTTCTGAATGTCAGGTAGTTGTTTATCTCTTTGACATCTGAAGGGAGGGCGCCACTACCGAGAAGGCCCTCTGCCTGGTTCCCTGTAACTTGGCTTCTTGCAGCAAGGGAACCGCCAGAAGGCCCTCGGCACTGGACCTCAGTGTCCGGGCTGAACGATGGGGGTGGAGATGCTCCTTCAGGTATACAGGATATGCTGGACCAGTGTCTTGCCTCTGTAACTGACTGGATGAGAGCCAAAAAACTGATGCACAATTCAGATAAAACTGAGACACTGTTGGTAGGCTTTTCCCTAAACTGGATAGCTGGGAGGTGGCCTGCTCTTGATGAGGTTACACTGCCTCTGAAGAGCAGGTACACTATTTGTGGATACTTCTCAATCCATTGCTGTCGCTTGAGGCTCAGGTGGCCTCAGTGGCCCAGAGTGCCTTCCATCTGCTTTGGCTGGTGGCCTAGCTGCACCTCTATCTGGACAGGGATAGTCTAACGTCTGTTGTCTATGCTCTGGCAACCTCTAGGTTGGATTACTGCAACACATTATACATAGGGCTGCCTCTGAAGATGGTACAGAAGCTTCAGCCGGTGCAAATTTGGTGGCCCGGTTGCTCACCAGGGAAAGACGGTTTGAGCATATTACACCAATCCTGGTCCAACTGCACCAGCTGCCAATCAGTTTCCAGGCCAATTCAAAGTGTTGGTTTAGACCTATAAAGCCTTTAACAACTCAATACCTTAATGACCGCCTCTCCCCATATAAGCCGTCCTGGATTCTGTGTTCATAATCTAAGGCCATTATTCATGTGTCTCCTCCACGTGAGGTCTGGAGGGTGGCAACACGAGAATGGACCTTTTCTATAGTGGCTCCCCATTTGTGGAATGTTCTCTCCACAAAGGTTTGCCTGGTACCTTCATTATATATTTTTAGGCGCCAGGTGAAAACGTTCCTCTTCATCCAGGCCTTTAGCCTACAGTGTATCTGTGGGAAGCGGGGTGGTATTGTTTTGTTGCTTTGGTTTAATTATTTACTGTGTTTTATCTTGTTATTTTATTCTGTGAACCGCCCTGAGATCTTCGGATAAAGGGTGATATATAAATTTAACAAGCAAACAAATAAAAAAAATGTATGAACGAACCGGGGGTCATAGTTTGTTTTGCCCTAACAAACCCTGATTGCAAAGTCAACAACAAACCATGGCTTCAAGCTGCCTAATGATGGTGGTTTGTTTCAGTATGAAACATACAATGATCCCAGATTTGGATATCACACTAAGCCAACCAGTTTGTGGTTTGTTTTGGCACTGGTGGCAAAGAGGAGCAAAGTGGGAGTGCTCAGGCAGCATGCACTGTCAAACAAGCCACACTTTTTGGCTTAGCGTTATGTGCAGATACATCCTATGTGTTTTGGCCTGGAGTGCTGGGATGGAGGAAGAATGCTTTGAAGAGATGAGAAAGGATAGTATCCAGAAGATACCAGCATTAAACCAGATAAAAAGGGATTGGAAGAATAAATGCAAGTTACATTTTAGGGGCAAGTTCTCTGTTCCCTTACAAAGGAACCAGCCCAGTAGGAACATTTTGGTCTAGAAATGTAATCAGATGTGCTAGCTTCATGTTATAGAAGCTGATCAATAAGGACACTGAAAGCTCTACCATCAAAAGAAAACCTTTATTTCCAAGTAGACCAACTGACACCAATACTTTTATCCAAGACAGAGTTTGCATATCTGAATTCTGCAGCGAAGTTACACCAGAGGACGTATCCAGGGTTGCAATCCCAAAATGATTCGGGATCAGGCTGAACAAAGCAGAGCATGTGTCAACAGCAGCACAACCTCATGTGTGCATTTGTTTGAAAGTAAGCCCTACTGCACATGGTGGTGCAACCCTAAGGGTTGGTGGAACCAGCCCCCACCAGGGTTCCAGGTGCAAAAATCACCTATCAGACTATGGAGTGTATGGAGTACATGTGGGTGCTCTTGCACCTTTCACCCTTCCTCGTCTCATCCTTCTTCCAGATCCTTTGAGTACTTGGGTCTCATAAAAATATAGGAATTTCTCATGTGGCTAGTGCAGTAAAGTGGTGGTTTTTTTCTGGGGGGAGGTGCCAAGACAGCTCCTTGCCAAGGGACCTAGGTATGCCTCTGACTCGAATAAAGGACAAATTGCATTGGAGAAACTCACGTATACAAACTTAATCCAGTTTTTAATTGAGCTGTCACTTGTATCCCCTTTTCCTCCCCCTCTAAAGAACTAAGTAACTGAAACCCTTTGCAAAGTGAGCCGTGTCTGTTGAACAGGTTTAAGAACAGAACTTGCACGTGCTCCTCCTAAGTGTGAGGGCTGCTTCACACTTTACAACCCTTCTCCAACATTAACATGCCACATAAGGCAATCTTTTACGTGGCAGACCACCACAGATGTGTGCCATCGCCACATTTTACAACCCACACCTTATTTAAAAAGGAATTGCCTTTCATCTGGAAATTCTGACAGATCCCTTTGATGGGTAGCAAGAGCAAAGGCTCTTCTGTTCTCATTCTTTCCTAGAATACCATTATTTTATCCCAAAGGCACATTTCCAGAAACTTCAGCCTTCTCCCTGCACCTGCTTCCGATAAATATTGCACACTATTTGCTAACTGTTCTTTATTTGTTTGTGTTACCCTCTCTGGGTCAACAGTCTGGTAATGGAGAACTCCCACATGCCATACAGGGACCCAGAGAAAAGCAGCAACGAGAGTGTGGCTTCAGATCTATTCACTCTGAACAACAAGAAGGACTCAGTGTCCTGCAAACTGGCAGACTCTTTCCCATCAGCAGAATGAACCCCTAGGAAAACACTTCTTCCACCTCCTCCAGGACCAAGCAAATATTTTGCAGACAGACAAGGTTGTTTTAGACACTTGGAAAAACAAAGTCAAATCCCAAAGCAGAAGGGCCTAGTAAGGGCCTAACAATCAAAATTCACTCAGCAAGTATGATACCCTTAAGGCTTTCTACAAATAATAGTCCATGCGTCATGTTCCACTGCTTTTTCCAAGACCCCTTTGGTGGTGGACTCTCATTGCATACACCCCTTTTGGCTCTGGAATTAGAAAATAAATAAGTCCTGCTTTGCTTTATGAGCTTTTCCTGGTCAATGTAAGGGTTGTTTTTAGCATCTGGAGTGCTGCTTGGCAACTCTGGACTGCCCAATGGCTGCCTCCATACGACGGTACCAAGGCTGGATCTTGGTGTGGGTCATCATGTCATCAAAAGCTTCCAAGCCTTCCATGACACGCAAAACTCCATAAACCGCCTGTGCAGACAGAACAGAGAAGAAAACTGGTGAGAAGAACATCAGCTACAAGTGGAAAAACACATGCATCGCAGAAGCTTCCATTTTCAACTCCCAGCATCTCATAACTAAGAACACCTTCAGAAGGAGGGACTGGACAAAGACTCGGGGCATAGAAGCATAAGAAGAGCATTGCTGTATCAGACTGAGGACCCCAGCAACCTATTCCCTGTTTTGGACACCCCATAATTATTGGGGTACCCTCATACAAGGGTGCGTCAAAGTCCTAGAGACCTGTGGTGGAAATACTCAAACTCCCTCTTTTGCCTCCTTCATTACATGATTAATGGAACTGAAGTTAAGGAGAGCAACTTCCCTGTTTTAAAGGGAACAGATCCCATCTTCCCTCTGGACATAGCTTTCGTTTTCTACTAAAGGCCTAGTTTGTGTTGCATCTTTCCAGTCACAACTTTAACTCAGTGGTAATGGATGGCTTAGAGTTGACATCACAGCCAAGCCACAGTTTGGTGCTGTGACTGTCCCCTTGGTACACATGCTGATGGACTCAAGGTTACCTCCCTGTCCTTCCCAGCTTGCAACAACCACCGCTAGCCACTGCCTGCCTGAACTGGCAAACACGGCTTGCAGCAAAGCAGAGTTTGCCAGAAACGCCAGTTGGCTTCCAATTCTGATTTGGAGGCAATCCATGCATTGCAGTAACCACTGCATTCCCCGATTCAAGTTCAATGGCAAGCAGTTATACTGAACCTTGAAGCAGGCAAGGAAGTATACACACAAGCCCAGAATACCGTGCTGGCAACTAAGCCATGGTCTGCTTGTGTCGCCTAAACTGGATCCAGCATAAGGAAGTCAGTATGGCTTCAAGTTACAAGAAAGGAGATTCCAACTCAGGATCAGGAAGAAATTTCTGGCAGTAAGAGCTGTTCAACAGTGGAATGGTCTCCCTCGGAAGGTGGTGGACTCTCCTTCCTTGGAGGTTTCTAAGCAGAGGTTGGATGGCCATCAGTCATGGATGCTTTAGTTGATGTTCCTGCATTGTAGAGGGTTGGACTAGATGACCCTTGGGGTCCCTTCCAACTCTATGATTCCAAAGTCCTGAAGGAGGCCCACTGATCACCCTCTGGGCCTTGCTGGGGCCTGCGCACACCTGCCTTTCCTGAGCATGCAAGCAACAGAAAGAACAAGGAGATGGATCAGCACCTTCCTGTCACCTCCTCCTCTCGCCTGATTGTGCTGTTAGGCTGGATGCAGAGGGTGGGCACAGACCCTTTATGGGTACCTTCATATATGCAGAACCAGAGGTGCCAACTTGCCCCCACCATTGAGGGGACCAACAGCATGTGACGTGCTGAAGAGGCACGCAAAGTTATCACCCAATACTGAGGGGGCCCAGCTCCCCCTTTAAGAGCTTTGGGCCCCCCTCCCCAAAGTGCCTTGCCCTCCCCCAGGTGGCAGAAGCCTGTGCAGAACACTGCATTAGTTTTCAGGATTACAATTACTTCCGCCCTATTTTCTCTTTTACATAGAAGTACCTGTTGTATTATTCGGAACCGTGGCTTTTTGTCTGATATACCGGCATGTCTCACTAAATTTCATTCACCGCTGAGGGATAGGATGACACAACAATGAGTGTCCCTGGACAATATCGCTATTCCCGCACTGAAAACTTCTTTGTTCCCAGTGTGATGAATGTCTTCTGAGCATGAGGGGTTAATTTCTGTCCCCACTTATCTCAAAAGGGAGTTTTGGCAATCAAGATTTATACCTTGGTTGCCTTTAATCACTGCCTAATTATCTCTATGGTGCTGGAGGAGACTCTTGAGAGTCCCATGGACTGCAAGAAGATTAAACCTCTCCATTCTGAAGGAAATCAGCCCTGAGTGCTCACTGGAAGGACAGATCCTGAAGCTGAGGCTCCAATCCTTTGGCCACCTCATGAGAAGAGAAGACTCCCTGGAAAACACCCTGATGTTGGGAAAGATGAAGGGAACGACAGAGGATGAGATGGTGGGACAGTGTTCTCGAAGCTACCAGCATGAGTTTGACCAAACTGCGGGAGGCAGTGGAATACAGAAGTGCCTGGCGTGCTCTGGTCCATGGGGTCACAAAGAGTCGGACACGACTAAACGACTAAACAACAAAGGGAGTGTCAGCAGCCGATGACTAGCCTGCCACCATTCCTCCCCAGAATGGTGGTGGTTTCCAATGGCCACTTGCCAGGTCCTTACCAGATCTGCAAGGTTTGGCTGAGATCCACCCATGAACATCCTGTGGTGGCCGACAGCTTCCACCCAGTCGTCCACTGCTTTGTACAAGTCTTCCCTGACATTATCCTGCAGGTGGTGCCTGCAGAGAGAGAATGGGGCGGGGGGATGGCTTTAAAGCTTCCATAACTGATGAATTTCCTTCATTCACATTTCATCAACTTTAGACACGGCTTGCAAAACAGCAAACTTTTTTTTTTTGGTTAAGATTCCAAGTCTAGGGATAAGAAGCAACAAAACTAAAAACAGAGACATACGATCAGTTTAGTCAATTCATTAGATTTTTTTTCAAATCTTCCTGCAGGCAAAGCGAATTACAGAAAAAATTAACACACTGGAATTCAGTTCATAATAATGGGTTATGGGTAACTAAGTTCTACTCAGAGTAGACCCACTCTAATCAATGTTACCAGTTGTGGGGGAGGGGAGTGCTCTTGTCCAGGCTGCACTTGCAGGACATAACGTTGGCCACTGTGAGAACAGGAAGCTGGACTTGATGGGCCACTGGCCTGAGGAAGACTTTTATGTTCTTACCAAGTTAGTAATGTCCATTAATTTAATAGGGCTACCACTGGATGCTACCCAAATGTACCCATTATGACAATATCACAGAATCCTTGTAAGGATTCTGAATCTTAAAGAGGATAACAGAAAAGGGGCTGTCTCTGGCTAAGTCACACTCAAAGTGGATTCACTGAATTAAATGGACTTAGGTTAGACCTGAGCATTGATTGCAATGGGTCTACTCTAGAATACGATTACATCTAGGATCCTTTTATGATTATCTAGGTGGGACGGCAACTGAACCTTCCTGAGCAAACTGAAGAGGGGCTGCTGATCCTGAAGACAGATCAGCCATCAGGTCCTGCCAAGAACATAAATTCAAACAGAGGCAATCGGGTGTAATATTAAGACCACTAACATATGAACCGAATAGACAAGCTCAGGCCAGGGACCTTGTACAACCGGCTCTCAGTCAACATGAGAGGATCCACTTTTATTTTCTTTTAGTGTTTCAAATTTGTAAAGCAGTTTGGGTGTCTTGGCAAAAAAGGTGAGATACAAAATCTGCCAAGTAAATAAAGAAGTTAGCATATAAATGTGTTCCCATATTACTCAGCAAAATGAAGCTGGAGGGTTGCTGTACATCATGATGAATCATCATCTCACTGACTTCCCGAAGAATTCCTAAGGCCCCTTGCTTTTTAAATATGTGCCAGACGTTAAGGTTAATGACTTGGTCAAACACAAGCAGACATAAAAGGGAACCATTTCAAGGAACCCCAGTGGCAAAAGTGCAAGAGGAAGAGCTCTGCCTGCCCCACTACTTCCCCTGGCGGCGGCGAGAGGGAGGTGTTCTGGCATGTGACATGGCCACTCATTTCCCCCACCCCTGGTGGAGAAGCTGGGCAGTTATGCTTTACAGCAGGGGTCAGCAAACTTTTTCAGCAGGGGGCCGGTCCAATGTCCCTCAGACCTTGTGGGGGGCTGGACTATATTTTTTTTTGGGGGGGGGGAATGAACAAATTCCTACGCCCCACAAATAACCCAGAGATGCATTTTAAATAAAAGCACACATTCTACCCATGTAAAAACACATTGATTCCCAGACCATCCACGGGATGGATTTAGAAGGCGATTGAGCCGGATCCGGCCCCCGAGCCTTAGTTTGCCTACTCATGCTTTAGAGAACGCATTGGCACCCACCAAGTTCTGAAAGAGTCAGGGCGTTCCTGCGTATTACATTGCTACTTGGTTTCTCCATGTGGCAAAATGGGATGGGCCGCCCCTGATTAACCTCAACAACCGACAGCAGTCTGGCCAGCAGTCTGGCCGTCCTTGAAGTCGAGAAGTGGAAGATAAAATGAAGATGTTACCCTTGAGCCTTAAAATTTCAGAAGCACCAACCTGGCCTTTAGCCTTTTGCTGATGAAGAACATCGCAGCAGCCCCAACGTATTTGGCAAAGAAGCCTTCGAATGTGCCAAACTTGCCCTCGTGTACAATGTAGTCGAAAGATGCCAGGGCCTCGCCAGCCGTGCGGTAAACATTGGGCGAGATGAGGTGCACAAGCCAATCGTCTGCCCACTGCCTCCATTTCATTTCCTCCCTGCAAACAAGACAGGAAAAGCCGAGACGTGTTTTGCACATGGGATTGACGTCAAAGAGCTGGATAAAGCCGGGTGGGGAGATAAATGGTGCCGCCAGGTTGTAAAGTCCATTAAAACTAAACTATTAGCCTGGATAGCTCAGTTGGCTAGAATGTGGTGCTGATAACACCAAGGTTGCCGGTTTGATCCCCGCATGGGACAGCTGCCTATTCCTGCACTGCCAGGGGTTAGACTAGATGGTTCTCAGGGTCCCTTCCAACTCTGCAATTCTATGGTTCTACAGATCAGAAGCCAACGTGGTGTCTCCAGGTATTGTTGGGATTACAGCTTCCACCCTCCCTGGCCATTGGCCACGCTAGCTGGGGTTGATGGGAGTTGGAGCCTAACAATATCCAAAGAACAACACAGTGGCTGATCCCAGCACCACATTCCAAAACACAGATAAGAGCAGATCACAGCTAAACCACTCTGCGATTGTTTTGTCTTACCATCAAAATGTACACACATTTTATGAAATAAATAATAAGATCAGCACAAGACTTGGGACAGGGGAGGAATCTGCTTCCGAAAGACAAAATAATTTGTTTACAGAAAAGTAGAGCATGTTTACTGTGCACTATGGCAACAAAGTACAAGAAAATACACATAACGTTTTACATTACTGAGTTCACCGTCATATATATTTTATTTCAATTTTTTACCATCTTATTGTTTTACACAGCAAATGCTTCCGGTGCATGCGATGGGTCTGTTTCAGAAGCTACAGCTGGTGCAGAATGCTGCAGCCAGATTGCTGATGGGAGCTTCTGGTTGTGAGAACATGCAATACCACTGTTAAAACAGCTGCTCCAGCTGCCCATTTGCTACCAAGTCAGGCTCAAGGTTCTTGTATTGATTTACAAAGCCCAGAACAACTTGGGTCCAGGATACCTCAGGGGTCCCGGGGATCCTTACATCCCAGCACAATTGCTGATATCATATGCTCATCTGTGTCAAGAATTTCCCACATCAGTTGGAAGCCTGCTGAGAACGATCCTAGTACAGTGGTACCTCGGGTTAAGTACTTAATTCGTTCCGGAGGTCCGTACTTAACCTGAAACTGTTCTTAACCTGAAGCACCTCTTTAGCTAATGGGGCTTCCTCCTGCTGCTGCGCCGCCGGAGCACAATTTCTGTTCTCATCCTGAAGCAAAGTTCTTAACCTGAAGCACTATTTCTGGGTTAGCGGAGTCTGTAACCTGAAGCGTATGTGTCAGGGCTGCCCCTGACAGTATGTAATCTGAAGTGTATGTAACCTGAGGTACCACTGTATAATATTTTTCTCTAATAAGCTGCTTTTGGGGACAGGGTAGCATGCAATCAAACCATCCCCACTCACATTCTGAAGTGATAATTTGGGTGGGGACTCCCATACTTTTCTGAACACACAGATAATCAAAAGGACAGCTTGCATAACTGTTTTTCCTTATACAATAGCGGCCGTGGGGCAGCAGGATCAAGACTGTGCTGTCCAAGGAAGGGTCTCTGTGTTAATACCTACACCCTTGCTTCCTTGACAGGATAAAGATTCCGAGACTCCTTTTCATCCAGCATAAGCCAGTATTTGTTGCCAAACTCAATCACCTCCTTGCCCCGGTCATTTGTGGCTTTCATAGCAGGGTAGTATGACATAATCTCGTCCAAACTCCTCCTAGGGAAATAAAAGCAGAAGTCAAAGAACAACCACACACTTTATATTCCATCCTCCCAATCCCATGACCAGGCAGTGACAGAAGGAGAGGGATTCAATAAGAACATCTCCTGAAATAAGACAATGGCTACGTTAGACTAACTCTGACCAATCATTTCTGGGCACCAACAGAAAGTGCCTAGTGTTGCTCAAAAGCTTGGAAGAAACAACAAGAGAATCAGTGCTGTTTTGAAAGGTTCCATCTGCCATATTGGTTCAAAATGGTGTCCGTACAAGTGAACCTTCCAAAATATATAACAGACTAGCTGAAAGTACCCAGCATTGCTTAAGAATTCTAAGAAACAAAAAATAAAATCCTGAGCTTCATAAATGGATAATGTAATCTGTTAGTTTCAAGAGCTGCACACACACAAAACGCCAACCTGGGAAATACCCAACTAGGATCCAGCCTCAAATCAATTCAGTGGTGAAGCTAATAATTAATTATGGCTTCTTCTTTTTTAAAGCACACCTTTATTTTTCACTTTTCAAGTGCAACATACATAAAAGTACTCCCCCCCCCCGAGTACAACAAGATTTATCTGAAGCTAGTGTGTATCCGTGGGTTCTTCTGGAATGGTGGGATCCTATCTCCACGATCATTTTAGCAGTGTACAAAACTAAACCAAGTCAAGTAAAAAGTGCCTGACCATTTGCTATCTATTCCTTTGTTCCCGGAGCTTATTTTATCCTAGAAGATTAGGTTCCATATTGGGGGGGGGGGCAAGTTTCAGACAAGTTTGTGTTTGGAGCAAGTCCTAAAACCGCAGCATCATAAAGGGATACAAAAACCGATCTGTAGACACATAAGGATGGTTTTATTTGTAATAAGCTCAGCATCTTATTCTTTTTTCAAAAATCCCTTACCTGGAAACGAGGTAGGATTTAAATGCACTGATGATCACAGAAGAGTCATTCAATTGCTGGGGGATGGGGGGGGGGGGGAGAGAGCGAAGCAGAGTGTTACACAAAAACTTGATTCATCCATGTAGGTACCAAACCTAGAAGAGGTTTTGTCTTTAGGGCAGAGCTTTCCAAACTGTGTGCCGCAACATGTTAAGTGTGTTGGCTGCAGTTTATAGATGTGTCGTGTGAATGCTCCCTGCGCTCCTTCCGGGAATGGAAAGAGGTTAGTTGAATCTCCAGTTTGCTAGTGAAGCGGAATTACTGTATTACGAAATGACGCATGTCTAAACAATGTGTCATAAACATGAAACGTTTGGAAAGCTCTGCTTTAGGGTTTTGATCCTGTATTTGAATGCATTAAATTGATTTGGTAGACACCTTGATAATATCAGGTAGAGACAATAAAATTAATGCAAGCTTACATGCTCCAAATAAAACGAATCAGTTATTTTTCACGGGCACTTGACCAATTTTTTTTTTATATAAAAAAGGTGAATGAAGTTGTCTTCAGACTTCCAAAGTGAAAGATCATGTGGCGGGGAGGGGGTAGTATTGGTTAGCATGTTGGACTGGGACTTATGAGACCAGGGTTCAAGACCCCTGTTGATCATGAAATATATAATATATATAGTATAAAAATCTATAATTAAAACACACTATGAATCCCCTTAGAATATTAGGCCCTTTTCTGCACCCCCTGCGACAGGCACACCAGGTAAAATAAGCCAAGGAGCTTAAATTGCCCAACCAGAAACTCACCACTGTGCTTCCAGCGCTGGCAAGGAGAATGGGCACTTTCCTGTAGGCAGAGAACTTAATCTCGTTCTGCATGACTGGATTCACCTCCACGACTTCATAAGGCAGCCCATGGTAATCCAGGAAAGCTCGGACCTTGCTGCAGAAGGGGCAGGTCTTGTACTGGTAGAGGGTCAACTGCAGGTTCTCCTCTGGGAGCTGAACAGGCAGAGATGTCAAGGGCATCACTAATCTGGCTAAAGAAATACCTTCCCCCCCTCCCAAAAAAAGCAGCGTTTATCACAGGCAGAGGAATAAGGCTACAAAAAGCTGCTTATTACGACGGCTTAAAGGAGCCCTCACGGCCAGAGGCAGTCTACCCTGAGTACCCTTGCTTTGGCTCTCTACTGAGGTGGGGGGCTTCCTGGCAGCACCTCCCAGGCCACTTTGAGGAACATAAGAAGAGCTCTGCTGGATCAGTCCAAGGGGGTCCATTTCATCCAGCATCTGGTTCTCAGGATGGCCACCCAGATGCCCCCGTGAGAAGTTCCCAAGCACAAGGGCATTCTCCAGCAACTGGCATTCAAAAGCAAAAAACTGGTGACTGGGAGAGGCCGTCGGGACCACATAACACCGGTTCTGAGAGATCTGCATTAGCTCCCAGTACGTTTCCGAGCACGATTCAAAGTGTTGGTGCTGACCTTGAAAGCCCTAAACGGCCTCGGTCCAGTATACCTGAAGGAGCGTCTCCACCCCCATCGTTCAGCCCGGACACTGAGGTCCAGCACCAAGGGCCTTCTGGTGGTTCCCTCGCTGTGAGAAGTGAGGTTACAGGGAACCAGACAGAGGGCCTTCTCGGTAGTGGCGCCCACCCTGTGGAACGCCCTCCCTTCAGATGTGAAGGAAATAATCAGCTATCTTCTCTTTAAAAGACATCTGAAGGCAGCCCTGTTTAGGGAAGTTTTTAATATTTAATGCTGTATTGTTTTTAACACTCGACTGGAAGCTGCCCAGAGTGGCTGGGAGAACTCAGCCAGATGGGCGGGGTATAAATAATAAATTATTATTATTATTATTATTATTATTATTATTAATAGCGCCTCCAACCGTGGAAGCAAGGCATAGCCGTCACGCCTGGGAGCCATGGATAGCATTCTCCTCCATGAATTTGTCCAGTCCTGCTTTCAAGCCATCCAAGTTGGTGGCCATTACCGTCTTCTGTGGAAGGGACTTTCCTAGTTTAATTATGTACTGCATGATGGGACTTCTTTTTCTCCGCCGGTGGTCCTGAACATTCAGCTTCACTGGATGTCCCACCCTGACTTCTAGTGTGATGAGAGAGGGAGAAACACTTTCCTCTAGTCTATCTGCTTATAGAGATGGGAGACACAGAGGCAGACCAACAAACGAACGTGTTTGCATTAGGGGATGTCCTGAAGTAGAGGACCTTATGCATTATATCTTGCGCTGCCCCTTATATAATGAAGCAAGAGAATGATTTTTCGCACCTATAAGGACAAGGTCCCCTGGCCAGAACCCCTCTGACATGATTTTATATCTCCTCGCAGACACAGATAAGTATGTGACCTGGCGTGTAGGAAAATTTTGCAACTGCCGCTAGGAAAATTAGAGCAAATTATATAGCCAAGATAGCCACCAACTGTAAAGGAGATGAATTTATTTGACCCTATCTACATCGAGTTATATTCTACCTTTATCACCAAACTCCGAATATAATTGCACATTGTATTAATTAACATTATTTTTTAATATATTAGTGGCCATGTGATGATTTTAGCCTATAAATTTTATTGTTTAATGTCTTAACCTGTATATTAAGGTACTTTTATATCTCTGATTAGAGAAGGTAATGTCTTGATAATATAAATGTTGTAAGTTTTTTTGTATTAATGCAGCGTATTTTCTTTTAATTGTTGAATGATTCTGTGTACATTGCGGCAGCCTTTGGCTATGTGCAATAAAACTGACTGACTGACTCTATCCACTTACTACACATCATAAAGGGGAATGCAGAATAAGCCAGACTGAGCACAGCTCTTCTGTTCCCTATCCCTATCCCAAATATGTGGAATAAGCGTCAGGTTCCTCATGCTCAAACTTTTCAAGTCCGCATTTCCCCTCCAGATGCAATGGAGAATCACTTTTATTTATCAGCTACAACAGTTTGCACTGGTGGCTGTTTCAAACTGCTTACAAGGTAAGATGGATGGCAAGAGTTCTTTTTTTTAATTTATAAAAATTGATTTTCATGAGAAAACAACATAGAAACAGGTAACGAGTTTTAAACTACTGTTTAAAACTCTGCTTTATTGGAATGGGGCATTCACTGTTTCAAATGGTCCCCCACCTCCTGTTGTAAACCTTTAAATGACAGCACAGAAATATTTTTTAAAATAATTTACTTATACATTTATTAGTATGGTATCAGTGATGCTGCTGTTGCTACTCACCTGAGATCAGTCTGCAAGCCTAACTCACTGGCTGAAGACCACCAATAGGTTGGGTTAGCAATTTGCAACCTTTGCAGACCCAGAACCCTTATTTAGCCCAAACACCTTTCTCCACATAGTATGGTGTATGGTGGTCGTTCTGCTCCCATGACCCACCTTATGACCTGGGCTGTGACCCAGGTTCAACCCACAGTGGCAATTCCAAGCTGGGAATGTCTCCTGCTCTGAAACAGAGCCATTGCTGCCAGCCTCTGTGGACCCAAGGGCCACAATTCCACATAGGCAACTTTCTGAGGGCCACATGCCAGTTGCAGGCAGAGCCTTAGGCCAAAGTGGATGGACCAATGAATGTAAATTTCACCCATATTAAAGTAGAAGCTTCTACACACTCTCCCTTGCCTCTGTCCTCCACCCAGAGAAGCAAGAGGTTTTAGGTACATCTTATCAGCGCTTTTTTCTTAAAAAAATAAGATGTTTAGGGTACTCTCATTTTGACTCAAGAAAATCACAATTTGAAAGTTCAAATCAGGGGAAATAAATATAGTAAATGGACAAAAATACAAAGATTCCTAAAATGTTTAGGGGTATGCGTACCCCTGCGTACCCCCAGAAAAAACCACTGCGTATATTATTATGCACTGCATTGCACTGAACTTTTTGGCACGTGCGGCCAAACTGGTGCCAAACGCATTGCCAGCCAGAGCAGGCCGCTCCAAGCCAGCTCCCTTCCTTCCTTCGTTACCAGCTGGAAGGGAGCTTCACAAAACTGCGGAGACGAGAAGGGGAACCCCCAGTGGCCATCTAGCCCAACCCGCTGCCATTCAGGAGCCGCGCAACGAAAGAGGCGCCGGTAGAAACCTTCCCTGGAGGAGAGCGCCCCGTTCCGCTTCCCTTCCCGCCTCACCTTGGACGCCTCTTGCCTGGCGAGAGGGTTCTGGCCTCGGAAGCGGCGCTGGAGGGTCCGGTAAGCGCCAAAGGCGCCCCCAAGGGCAAAGACTGCCCCCAGCAGAAGGGGTCTCCCTGCGCCGGGCCAGCCTCGCCCATAGCTGCCCGCGCCGGAGGAGGCGATGCAACGGCCCCGGCTCCCGGCCCCCACGGAGACCAGGAGACCCCTTCGCGCAACTTGGCAGAAGCCCTTCACGCAGCTGCCGCAGCAAGACGCTGCCATCTTCGCTCTCCGGAGGGAAAAAAGCGGCGCGGGAGGGTCCGGAAGTTTAGGAATATAACAAAAGGGGATTTAAAGAGACAGGGCCCCTACCAGATTTGCAAGATTTTTGAAGTTCCGGCCTGAAATGCACGTGCGCAGCACCACACTGATTTATTTCTGCGCAGTAATGTAACGAATTGGGTTTATCGCCCACCTATTTCTCAGCGTGGTTCTTCCCATCATCTGTTTGTTTCTTTCTTTCCAATATTCATTCATATGCCACCTAACGACAAAAGTCCTCTGCGTGGTTCACAAGTTAAAAACTAAAATGAAAAAAATACAGAAAGGGATCTGAAATATAATGCAGAAAAAGAAAATGACATTCCCCCCCCCCAATTTTTTTATTGAATTTTCCAAATTAATAACAAACACAAACAAAAAACAAACAAAAAACAAACATAAATGCTAACTGTAATAATTCCACTTTTGTTAACATTGTTAGGTGACTTCCTCAAATCCCCCTGGCTGAGTTTCAATGTATGTCATTGTAACAGTTTTCCAAAACTAATTTCTCATAAGATTTACTTAGCCAATTAACATCTTTCTTTCTTTTCATATTTAACTTTAAACATATTATTCTATAACATCACATATTTAAATCCTTAGCCAATCTGATACTTGCAAGTATTTCTGTTTAAGTTATCTGAGCATATTTAGCTAAATAGTCTTTAAATTTCATCCATTCCTCCTGGTACTTCTCCTCCTTCTGGTTGCGAACTCTTCCGGTCAGGTCGGCTAGCTCCCAAAAGTCCATCATCTTCATCTGCCATTCCTCCACACTTGGCACTTCTTGTGTTTTCCAATTCTTGGCCAATAAAATCCTAGCAGCAGTTGTGGCATACAAAAACAATCTAACATCTTTCTTGGGCAATTTCCAAACCTGTTATTCCAAGAAGAAAGGCCTCTGGTTTCTTAATAAATGTATATTTCAACATTTTTTTCAATTCATTATAAATCTTCTCCCAAAAGTCTTTCACTCTGGGGCAGGTCCACCACATATGATAAAAGGTTCCTTCTTTCCAACATAGATTATCACTATTGTGATATATCTTTGCTAATTTTACAGGAGTTAAGTACCATCTATACATCATTTTCATAATATTTTCCTTTAACACCGTACATGCAGTGCACTTGGCCCCCTTCCTCCACAACCTTTCCCAGTCTTCAAACATTATGTTATGTCCCACATCTCTTGCCCAATCTATCATCACAGATTTAACTTGTTCATCCTTTGTATGCCACTCCAACAATAGATTATACACTTTAGATAAATTAGAAAAAGAAAATGACATTCGGCAGCAACAAATATTTTTAAAAAGCGGTAAAAAAAGGGAGAAGAAAACACGACTGAAAATGTCTTCACCTGAAAATGTCTTCAATCTTGAGGCAAATCAGGCTGTGAGAATCATTTTAAGGGGGATTCCTCTCACTTGAGCCTGTCTAGGCTAGTTGCCCCTAATGTAGGGGCACCAGGAAGGAAGTTGCACCGAATTTGATGGGTCATGCTCCCATGAAAGTGCGTGGGGAGGGGAGATTGCAGCCTGGCACGCGGGCCCTGAGCCGTCCACTCGGGGATGCAGCGCCCACTTTGTGTGTGTTGGGGGGGGTGTCAGTTTCTTTCATTGCACTTAGTAGGGCTTATGCCTCCTATGCATGCTTTCTCCTGCCAACCTAGCAGTTCGAAAGCACATCAAAGTGCAAGTAGATAAATAGGTACCACTCCAGCGGGAAACGGCGTTTCCATGTGCTGCTCTGGTTCGCCAGAAGCAGCTTACTCATGTTGGCCACATGACCCGGAAGCTGTACGCCGGCTCCCTCGGCCAGTAAAGCGAGATGAGCGCCACAACCCCAGAGTCGGCCACGACTGGACCTAATGGTCAGGGGTCCCTTTACCTATGCATGCTTTACTCGGAAAGAAAACTAAGGTGGGTATGAGTGGGTTGGTTATGATTATGATACTGAGAATAACTCTTATCCCTAGCATTGCAAGAGCGTTTATGCAACCTGCAATTAAAATTCAAACAAAATCCAGCATGACAAAATAAAACCTCCCTGTTTTCTTTGCAAAAGGAGGAACTTCAGAAACACACAAAAAAGGCCCCAAGTTTGGGGATCTGTATGCATTTTGCGGTGCAGCTTCCAATTATGAAGACAGTTTCTCGCCCTTCCGATCTTCGCCTGGTGCCCACCCTCTCCATAACCATATAATTTAAGCAGAAGGGGCGTGGCTTGTTAAAGTCACAGATTTTGACCTTTCCTCCCCTCCGTCATCAACCTTCTCGTCAGGAGCAGCTTACGCGATGGCGTAGGACTACAGCTCCCATCATGCACACTGGCTGAGGCTGATGGGAGTTAGAGTCCAACATCAGGAGGGCGCCAAATTGATTCCGCAATGCTTGCAGGGACCGTCTATTCGCTTGCATCTGTCAATTCAGATGCAATTAGGGTGATCAGATTTTTTCAGTTGAAGGCACAGGAAAGGAGGCTGGCAGCTCCCCCTAGAAATTGCTTCTTACTAGTACTAATAATCTCCTTTAACACTGCAGTGTGATGAGTGTACTGCAGCACAGTGCAGCACAGTGAATGTTCGTTTATTGGAGTCTATCTATGAATTGCTTCTCATAAAATATATTGAAGAGACTTCACAGTAAAAATGAATGTAAAATGCTCCCAAATGTAAAAACAGAACAACAACAAAAAACCACCCAAAATAATCCCAAATGTATAAAAAATGATCTGCATATATGCCAGTGTGGTATTACCATAATACCACGGCTTTTTCGGCTGTGGCTCCAATCTGGTGGAACGCTCTGTCCCAAGAGACCAGGGCCCTGCGGGACTTGACATCTTTCCGCAGGGCCTGCAAGACAGAGCCATTCCACCAGGCCTTTGGCCAAGGCACAGCCTGACTCCCTCCTTTGGCAATCTTCACAGAACTCTAGCTCAATGGTTGCCATCAATTTGATTTGAATTAATTTTATAAGGAAATGATTTTAGAATGTTGTATTATTTTATTGTTGTTAGCTGCCCTGAGCACGGCTTCGGCAGGGGAGGGCGGGATATAAATAAATAATAATAATAATAATAATAATAATAATAATAATAATAATAATAATAATAATTATTATTATTATTATTATTATTATTATTATTTTAATGTATTTATTTATACCCCACATTTTGGTTAGAGTGGTTAGAGTGCCAGACTATGATTTGAGAGACCAGGGTTCAAATTCCACACCCACCCTCCTTGGCCATGAGGCTCACTGGGTGTGTTGCTACCTCTCAGCCTAACCTACCCTGTGTTGTGGGAATTAAATAAGGAGGGGGAGAACCACCCCAAGCTCCTTGGAGGAAGAGGTGGGATATAGATGGAATGAGCAAAATAAACAAAGACAACCTAAAGTTGCCAGCAGGTGATTGAACTCCACCCCACAATAGTGACACCTTGAAAACACCTTTAATCTGCTTTAACGTTTCACTAAGTGAAATTTTACTTCTCAGGAGTTGCTACCACTGCATGTTGTGCAATCATAATTAAAACCAAGGTTTTAATCAATATACAATATATTGCATAAAAATACAATGCAGCGGCACCTCAGTTTTTGAGCATCTTGGAAGTCGAACGTTTCGGTTTCTGGACGCCAAAAACCCGGAAGTAATTGCTTCCATTTTCGAGCACGCCTCAGAAGTCAAAAGGCTTCCGCTGCGTTTCCCCCCTTTTTTTCTGCATTAACTTTGCCAACCGCCCTTTGCGCTTCGTTTGCTGAACGTTTCGGAAGTCGAACGGTCTTCCGGAATGGATTATGTTTGACAAACGAGGTTCCACTGTGTATGAACTAACTTGAACCCTGCATCATTGAAAACCCTTCTTTGTGTGACCCCTATGAGAGGTCCCGAGGGTGGCAACACAAGAACGGGCCTTTTCTGTGTTGGCTCCTCATTCAGTGGGTGGCTGCATCTGGCTGTGCTCTGTTGTCCATCCATCCCACCTTCGTTGCCACTGTTAAGTTGTGGGTGAACATATCAGAGGACACAGCGATTCTTCAAACAGCTCTTGTTTATTCACAGGCCAGGCCAGAACTGAACTGAAGGGTTCAGCCAGTCTGCTTATATAGAGCTCCACTAGAATGCAACAGCAACCATTTTCTGTAACTATCCAATCACTGAACGCCACTTTCGATCCCTTATTTGCATATGTGGACCTGAACTATCTACAGTATCCCCCTGCTGGCCCAGGGTGAGAACTTTAGTACATAACACTCTCCAGGAAGGCTTGCCTGGCACATTCTCTACATATATTTAGGCGCCAAGCCTTCTCCCAGACCTTTGGCTAATTAAGCAATCCATGGTCTTTAAAACTGGGGAAGAAGTGTGTTATTGTTTTCAGTATTACCTTATCCACTTTGCGGCTGCGTAGCTAGCCCTCAGGTGCCCAGGGTAGTCGGTGTGCGCCAAGGGGAAGAGTGAACTGCCCATTGGATGGGGTAAGCTGAGGCAAGGGGCGCTGCGCGGAGACTTAGTGCCGCCTCCCCTGCAGCTGTAGAGTGGGAGGCTGCAGGTGGACACAAGCATTTTGACCTCCACATCAGGAGAGATGCGTGGCTTGGGCACACTGCAGGCCCCGTGATAAGTGCCGTCCCCCACAGCATGGCGCCCAGTGCCCCCTGTCCCGCCTGGCTAAACCTCTGTGATCCTTGGATGAAGGACAGCATAAAAAATTAACAAATACAAACAATAACAAATAAAAAAATCATGCAATTAAAAACAACCAATTTCTAACAGACACAAATGAATAAATGAAATGAAAATTCTATAATGAATTCCATAAATGAAACCAATTTCTAACAGACACAGAAATTTAAAATGGCAAGAGGACAAAAGAAACACGGCAATTTCTACGTGGTTTGGTATGATTTTATCAATTACACGAATGATGGAGCATGTGGCAGAGCAGTGCCTGCAGTGCGTAATGCAGTCTGTCATGTCTAAATTATTTTACCTCCTCTCCCGCCCACCTCATCATTTTCTTCTCCTCCATTCCTTATTATTTGTTAGTTTTAATTCAGGTATGCACAACTAGTAGTGAAGTGAAACATGTAAATCCAGAATACCGACAGTTTTTAAAATATTGCTTTTCTGTATTCTCCAGTTTAACATCATACCTCATAACATGTCACATTGCAAATTAACTGCTCGGGTTTTCTCCAATGACTGTCTGCAAATTCAGTATTTAGTTTTAAATTTCTGCTAACTTATCTTTGGATTGCTGTTCCTCCGTTCAGTTGCTGTGAGCATATGCAAACAAATTTGTATTTCTTTGCAGCAACATTTGTATTTTTGAAAATGAAACCCCATAAAAATTAAATTGTTGGTGGGGGACGCACGGACGTGAAACCAGTTTCAAATCCAATATAGATTTGAAAGTGGATATAGCTTGCCATTTAAAATACGTACTATCCCACACACACTATTTACTTTTACACTTGGGGTGTTTACTTCCTTTTTGACAGCTCGGTTCTCCTTCTAACCCGCTCCGTCAAGGCTGAAAAGCCCTAGCTAGAGGGCTCAATGAAAGCAGTGAGCGTGGGAAAAGGGGGGCGTGGCTCGCCCCTTTGCAACAGCGTCTTCGCGTTCCATCCGGGAAGTAAGGGGCGGGGCTTAACCCCTTACACACCCACTTGCTTTGCAAACCTGGGAGGCGATTTCCGTGCTCGCCTGGGCAGCGATGTCAGGCCCTAATGGAGAGCCGCACCTGAGCCTGGGGAGGGGCGAGGAAGAGGAGCGGGAGGACGGCGAGGACCACAATGGCTTCGGAGAGGCAGGTAACACTGATAAGCCTTCCAAAAGCAGCAGCGCCCCCCTCCCACGATGTCCCCTTTTCAACACAGCCCTCCATCCTTTAGATCGCTGGCTGGGTTTGACAGCGCAGTTTCTAAGCCTTCAGTCATATCGGTGCGGGATCCTACATGCACTTACCTGAGATCAAACCCTCCGGCCCTCGCAAACGTCAGTTCTACCTTTGTGCAGCATCAGGCTAGTTTTCACGCGCTCCTCTCTTACTCAGGCAAACAAGAGTCGTCGTCAGATTCAAGGGCACGTTGCGACCAATGAAAAAACGCTCAAGGAGCGGGTGAGGCGGGGTTCTCGAGGGGCGCGGTCCGGGGAGGGCCCTGATGGTCAGGTAGAGAGACTGCATTTGGCCCCTGGTACAGAGCACGGGACGTGGGTGGCGCTGTGGGTTAAACCACAGAGCCTAGGACTTGCCGATCAGAAGGTTGGCGGTTCAAATCCCCGCGACGAGGTGAGCTCCCATTGCTCGGTCCCTGCTCCTGCCAACCTAGCAGTTCAAAAGCACGTCAAAGTGCAAGTAGACAAATAGGTACCACTCCAGCGGGAAGGTAAACGGCATTTCCGTGCGCTGCTCTGGTTCGTCAGAAGCGGCTTAGTCCTGCTGGCCACATGACCCGGAAGCTGTACGCCGGCTCCCTGGGCCAATAAAGCGAGATGAGCGCCGCAACCCCAGAGTCAGTCACGACTGGACCTAATGGTCAGGGATCCCTTTACCTTTACCTTACAGAGCACGTATAGGATTGCAGCATTAGGAGTTAAGCAGGTTTGAGCCTCGCTGAGTAACCTGTGGGAACTGTGCCTCTTTACCATACAAGTACAGGCTCCCCATAGTCTAGCTTTCCTCAATATTAAATAACAATAATCCCTTCCTGTAGAAAACTACTATGTCCAGGCTCCCAGTACGTTTCTGAGCACAATTCAAAGTGTTGGTGCTGACCTTTAAAGCCCTAAACGGCCGTGGTCCAGTATATCTGAAGGAGTGTCTCCACCCCCATCATTCTGCCTGGACGCTGAGGTCCAGCGCTGAGGGCCTTCTGGCGGTTCCCTCACTGTGAGAAGCCAAGTTACAGGAAGCAGGCAGAGGGCCTTCTCGGTGGTGGCGCCCACCCTGTGGAACGCCCTCCCACCAGATGTCAAAGAGAACAACAACTACCAGACTTTTAGAAGACATCTGAAGGCAGCCCTGTTTAGGGAAGCTTTTAATATTTAATAGACTATTGTATTTTAATATTCCATTGAAAGCCGCCCAGAGTGGCTGGGGAGACCCAGCCAGATGGGCGGGGTATAAATAATTTATTATTATTATTATTATTATTATTATTATTATTATTATTATTATTATTAATTATTAACAAATCTGGAACCATTCTTACTGATTTCTACGCTTCATTATTCATTTTAGTTATTCACAGAGTGCCTCCCATCAGCTTCGGCTGGTGACCCAGCTGCTCCCCTATCTGAACAAGGATAGCCTAACTTCTGTTGTCCGTGCTCTGGTAACTTCTAGGTCAGCATTATACCTGGGGCTGCCTCTGGAGACAGTTCAGAAACTTCAGAAATCTGGTGCAGAATTCAACAGCAACATTGCTCAAGGGGCAAGATGGTTGGACATATTACACTGATCCTGGCCCAACTGAACTAGCTGTCAGTTGGTTTCCAGGTCCAATTCAAAGTGCTGGTTTTGACCTATGAAGCCTTAAATAGCTCAGGACCGCAATACCTCAAGGAATGTCTCCTTCCATTTGAACCTACCCGGACCCTGAGATCACCCTCTGAGGCCCTTCTATGTGTGCCTCCTTCCCAAGAGGTCCAGAGGGTGGCAACGTGAGAACAGGGCCTTCTCTGCAGTGGCTCCCCATTTGTGTAACACTCTCCTCAGGGAGGCTCACCTGGAGCCTTCATTGCATACATTTAGGCACCAGGTGAAAACATACCTCTTCTACCAGGCCTATGGCTGAACAATCTATGGACTAGGGGTGGTGGTATTGTTTTTGTTTGCTACTAGGCTATGCATTTCTGTGTTTTTGTATTGTAAACTGTCCTGTGATCCTTATGTGAAGTTTAAAGAATAAATAATAATAGTCTGGTCAAACTATGTCTGGGCAGTGGATCTTCAGACTGACAGGGTTGGGGACTCCTATTGTTGAAGGGTTTACTTCATGCAACTCTACCAAATCCATTCAGATGGAAAGATATCACATCAGGGGAAAGTCTTAGCTTGACTGTTCTCACTCTTAGCGCAGCAGATGTGTGCATGTTTGGAGGACAAGTCTAACTCTGGTTACAATCCTATACCCATTTACCATTGGCCGTGGCTCTTAGAGCTGAAGTCCCCAGAGGCAGTTTGATTGATTTAAATTATTTAAATCATTTTTTTTTCTTTAAAGTCTCTGCCTGGTAACAGGGCAGATTTAAACACTTTAGAATAATTTTCCATACAAGTACAGCTGCAGTTTGCTGCAAGTACAGTAGTTTAAAACTGTTTCCCCCCCACATGTGTACATTTTTGTTGATTTGATCTATTCAGTTAAATCCCATGGTTGAGTCTTTCTGTGCCTGCCTGCCTGACAACCTGTTTCAAGTGGATTATGTGGCCTCCCAAGTGATGGACTCCCATTGGGATGATGATGATAAATTTTATTTATACCCCGTCCTCCCTGGCCAGAGGTAGCTAATACCAATAAAATGTCAGTAAAAACATAATAAAGAAAAAAACCCACAATTTAAAATACAGGTTAAAATGCAATTTAAAATGCAGCCTCATTTTAAAAGTCAAAACCATAAGGGGAGGGAAACATAAGGGTCAGACCAAGTCCAAACCAAAGGCCAGGCGGAACAGCTCTGTCTTGCAGGCCCTGCGGAAAGATGTCAAGTCCTGCAGAAATGAAGTTGTAGTCCAGCAGAATTAAGAGGGAAATGGCTTCCCCACCCCTGAATTAGCAGCTCTCTGGTTGATATGGACCTTGAACCCAGGTCTTATTCTGTTTGTGGGTGCCACTGGCTACTGACTTAATTTTGCACTGTCAATTCATGCTAGAACAAAAGGTCTGATTTTTGTACTCAGGTCATCTTACTCCCTCTCTCTCTGCTTTCCCCAACCAGAATATGCAGCTATAAATTCCATGCTGGACCAGATCAACTCTTGTTTGGATCACCTGGAGGAGAAGAACGACCACCTGCACGCCCGCTTGAAGGAGCTGTTGGAATGCAACCGTCAGACACGCCTGGAGTTGCAGCAGCTGAGTGAAGGCGAGGATGGGGAGAACGACACGCAGAGACCTGAGCCAGACACTTAATGTCCACCAACCTTATGTGGGATAAAAGAAGGTGTAGGCACATGGTTGCTGCTTCCAGTGGGACCTCCCCTTCAACATGGGCTTAGTTTGAGTAGAAAAAGGTGCTTTTGGTTCGTGTGTTTGTTTTAAATATCTCCTACCTGCTCTCCTCTCCTCCGGAGTTGTGGTTATGGCTGCTTATGTTGTTAAGCTCTCAAGGAAACGGGGTCTGCTTGTTTGTGAAGGGTAGAGGGCAAGAACTGGATAGGTCTAAGCTGAATCACACGTCAGGATTTACGTTGAGCCGTGTCCTTTCTGGATGAATTTACCATGTCAAGAATTGGAAGACTCTTGAGGAAAATCTGATTCCCAAGGTTGCTAGCCCCTAGTTCTGTCTGGCTAGAAGTAGTTCCATGATGAGATACATGAAACAAGTCTCCTTAGTTTTGACAGAAATTGTTGGTTATTAGCAGGGCCGTCTTAAGCATATCTGGCGCTGTGGTGCAAAGATCCCTCTGGCGGCCCTACCCCCACCCCACCCCCCGTTTCCCAGAGCACGTACAGTGGTACCTCGCAAGACGAATGCCTTGCAAGACAAAAAACTCGCTAGACGAAAGGGTTTTTTGTTTTTTGAGCTGCTTCGCAAGACGAATTTCCCTATGGGCTTGCTTCGCAAGGCGGAAACGTCTTGCAAGTTTGTTTCCTTTTTCTTAACACCATTAATACAGTTGCGACTTGACTTCGAGGAGCAACTCATAGAACGCGGTGTGGTAGCCTTTTTTGAGGTTTTTAAAGACTGGTGTTTTTTGAAGCTTTTCCAAAACTTTCCCGACACTGTGCTTCACAAGACGAAAAAAATCGCAAGACGACAAAACTCGCGGAACGAATTAATTTCGTCTTGCGAGGCACCACTGTATAGGATTTTTTTTTAGGGAGCTGACACCACGCTTACACATTATCCCTAACAAGCCCTTAGCACAAAATAAAATGAAAAGGCAGAAGATCTAGTGAAGTCCTCAATTCCAAAGCAAGACTCATTCAAGACTCAGCTGTTCTTCTAATTCATCCTCATGATTCAAATCAACACATATCAAAAAGTTAAAGCGATCATCAGTTTGTTGTTCTTTAAATAAATTGATAAAGACACAGAGAATGAAGTTCCCGGCCATTTTGTGTTTAAGTACAAAGATGACGTTTTCAAATATTGGGTGGGTGGGTGTGGGTGTAAAGCAGTGACATCCTGAACCTAAAAAGGATGCAAAACTAACTGCACTTACCTGAGAGTAAGCCCTGCTGAATCTAATAGGCCCTTAAAACCCGCTCCTGTCTTTAAATGACTTTTTGTTGGTGTTTGTTTTTAACCAACTGCATGGAGAGTACGCTCTCGAGTCCATCCTTACCTCCGAACTGAGTCCTAATGGTAGTGTACCACCCCATAGCTTTCCCCTCCCACCCCAAATCTGAATGAATCCATCCTCCACCTTTTTTCTCAACGGAAGGGACTGGGGGCGCCTTTCTCGGTGCCCCTCCCCATCCTCCCTGCTACTGCTGCGGGGCAGGAGAGAGAAGGAAGCAAGAGAACACATCTGGCTGTAGGAAGAGCTGCTGTTGCCCAGCATGCCCTCACAGCTGTTCCCGATTGGTCCCGGACTCCCACTGCTGGGCACCCTGATGGGTGGGTGCCGTGGCGCAGGGCACCACTAACCCTAATGGGTAAGATGGCCCTGGTTATTAGACCTCTGTCTCTTATAAACACCTTTAAATGAGGAGCAGGGAATGATAGTTGATGAGCTTTCCGGGCTGGCAATTGCATTGGCAAACATGCTCATCATTGCAAGGCTTACTTCCTGGCAATAGTTCTTTGGTATAGCAGTCGCTGGATGTGCAGAATTCTAAATTCAGTAACCTGCTTCATTTCATAATAGACTGCAGTGAGTGACTGGCACCCATACCAGATTACCCATAATTCCTTTGCCAAAGGGATGGCAATAAACAGGTTTAAAAGCAGCCAAAGTTTACAATGTGGATGTGCACATTGTGGAGTTGTATCTTGTTTGCCATGATGGGCAGTGCTTCTGATTTAAAATCCTATTTTCCTTTTACTTTGGAAGCAAACATTTATATTAAGGGGGGTGGGCAAGAACAGCTCTTGATATTGAGCTGTCAAGGGCAGCTCCTTCCTTGTCTCATCTCACCCATTTATCAAGAAAGTAGTAGTTACAGGTAGGTAGCTGTGTTGGTCTGCCGTAGTCGAAACAAAATAAAATAAATAAATAAAAAATTCCTTCCAGTAGCACCTTAGAGACCAACTAAGTTAGTTATTGGTATGAGCTTTCGTGTGCATGCACACTTCTTCAGATACCAAAAGATACCTGCTCGAGTGCCAAAACCCGGAAGTAACCCATTCCAGTCCTTCCAGGTTTTGGCGTGTCCGTATCCTGAAAACGCGCAACCTGAAGTGTCTATAACCCGAGGTATGACTGTATTTTATTTTGTTTCGATCAATAAAGGAAACATAGCTTGTTCAGCAATAAAAACAGTCATGAGATAGGCAGGATCATTCCTTTCCCTCGTAAAATAAGTTGGCCAGAGGCAAAAAGGAGTGTTTGGCTCCCTTTTGTGAAAAAGGGTCACTGCCGTGTGGTTTATCCTCATGACTCAAAACACCCCAACCACAAGCCCACAAGTGATGGTTGGGTCCAGAGAATATTAATAGAACATCACACAGTTATTAAGTGTTTAAAAATTGCGGTGTTACAAATGGGAGCCCTGCCATTTAACGTGGAATACGAATTGAGCTGTCAAGTTGTTGTTGCAACCAAAAGACTGAATATAAGACCATTTTTTGGCCTGGGGTGGGAGATAGCGTCTTGCTGCATTTTGAACAAGGGATCAGGATTGGGGAGTCTGGCTTGGCGTGGACAGGCTTTAGGAAATATTGTAATTTAAAGCAAGTCTCTGTTCAGATTTAGACGGTGGGTGGGAGGGATCTCTTGGGCCTGCGCTTTGCAGGGTTAGACCAACACAAACAAGTAAGTTCTACTCAGTAAGTTCTACTCAGAGCAGACCCACTGGAATTTATGTCGCTAGGGAAGTCATAGCTATCACTTTCAGTGGGTCTACTCTGAGTTAACGGCTAACACTGGAGACAACTCCAGGGGCTCAGCCTCACTGAGATGCCCTGTAGCAACACTTGCTTATTTAGGAATGTGACATATTAAGAACGCATGGTTTTTCCAAAATGCAAAACATGGGAGGTTGCCTTGCACTGTGTCACAGCTCTAGTCCAACTACTTCCGTTCTGTCAACAGCTCTCCAAGGTTTCAGGCAGAGAATTTTTTCAGGCATATCTGGAGATCTTAGAGATTCAGCTGGGACCTTCTGAATGAAATACACATGTTCCAACACTGAGCTCAGGGCCTGCCCCACACAGATTCAAAACAGGCCATGCAGCTCTTCTTCATCTGTATGTGTGTGCGTGTGTGTGCGCGCGCACACAGCTAAGTCCCACAAAGCAAGTCCCACTGAATTCAGTGATAGGGTGGTGGTAGAGCTGATTCTGGTTGACCTTTTTTCTTACCAGAGCCTGCTTGCACCATCAGTTGTGTCTATACATTTTTCAGTGCTGCTTGCTGACCCTTGACATCACCAAATATGCAGACTGATTTAAAATTAAGACACACCAAAGCTTGGTGATAAAGCTGTGGGTATGGTTGGTTTCAGTCATTGTTCTTTTTGAATTAAGCTTCCTACTGATTACTTTTTCCATGTTTTTCCCTAAGCAATGGTGCAAATGTGACCATTAAAAGGTAAAGGTAAAGGGACCCCCATTAGGTCCAGTTGTGACGGACTCTGGGGTTGCGGCGCTCATCTCACTTTATTGGCCAAGGGAGCCGGCGTACAGCTTCCGGGTCATGTGGCCAGCATGACTAAGCCGCTTCTGGCGAACCAGAGCAGCGCATGGAAACGCCGTTTACCTTCCCGCCGGAGCAGTACCTATTTATCTACTTGCACTTTGTCATGCTTTCGAACTGCTAGGTTGGCAGGAGCAGGGACCGAGCAACGGGAGCTCACCCTGTCACGGGGATTCGAACCGCCAACCTTCTGATTGGCAAGCCCTAGGCTCTGTGGTTTAACCCACAGTGCCACCCGCGTCAAATTAAACTAAGCTAAATTTGCAACTCAATAGTGTATATTATTCATACTGCCATTTCGTTCTTACATCTAGGCTTTGTATCTTTTTGTCAGACAGTGTATACGTATATTTGGCATGCTTTCCTTTTTCATCTATCTTTATGAAATGTCTTTATGAAATCTTGCTATATAGCAGCCTCCCCCAATTTGATATCCATCTAGATGTTTTGGACAGCTCCCATTAGCCTCAGCCAGCATGGAGTGTGCCCAGGAAAAGAGAGTCCAGCAACATCTGCCAGACTGCAGGTTCCCCATCACAATGGTAAAGCAACTGATCCAATTTAGAATTTAACTGCATGGCTCATGGTCCTTTATTTCCATTATTTAATATTAACCTGTGTACTCCTTGTACAACTTACCTGTCAATTAAACAATTAAATGATCCTATTTATCTACCCTGTTACAAAATTTCTCATTTGTAGTACTAACATGCTACTTCAACCAAGGTCCACCCAAGCTAGTGTCATGGCCTCAGACCTCTGAACATGGATCCACGTTCTGGTCCTTCCCTTGTGGATCTACAGCCTGCCTCCCCTAAATCCTGAGGAGAAACCTCTGCCACCAAGCTCAGGCTGGTCCTCAGACTACTTGGGAGTGAGGCGATCAGGAAAGCCCAGAGAGATCCCACAAGCTGGGAACCCCATTACCATGAAGAATCCCAACACATACAGGTAGTACTGGCCAGAAGGTGGTCAATAAGGCTGCAGTGAATGACTACCCAGCCCTGCTATAAAGTCCATCCAGTTGCTTCAGAATTTTGCTGAAACTGTTTAGATGTTTTGTCTAGTTATCCAGCATGGCTGCATGGGGAGCCAGAAACGACTGTTTTCCCCTTGCTGGGTCATCACTCCTGCTTGGGGGTGGGCACTTCTGCAGCCCAAAACACCTGGTATTCTTTGCAATAATCCTAGAAGAAACAAAGCGGTCCTCCAGAACTTGGGCTATGGCCCACAGATACCTTCTGCAACAGGGTGTACTCTGCAGTAAGAATATTTAGGACCAGTCTTTTTCAGCTGAATCATGGTGTTGACATGTTTGTAATCTTCTGAAGCTGTACTAAACGAATCCACTGTTTACCAAAATGGTTAGGTTTACTATTTCTAAGAAAAGATAAATGTGGATTAAGTATGGAGTATGTTGCATCTGGCCTCCATTTGTTGTTTATATTTCACTGCCCCCCCCCATCTTGGGTGGCACACTCCTGATTTAGTGATTTGTGTAAAAGCATTGCCCGCTTTTCTCTAGTAATTCCTGGTTGTGGCTCAAGAGGAGGAATATGAGGAACTTGAAGCCCTCTCCAGCTACTCTTGGACTCTATAACTCCCACCAGCCCCAGCCAGGAATGATGGGGGTTATAGTGTAGCAACAACTGCCATGGGTTCCTCACCCTTACTCTACAAAGAAGCTACTGCCTGCAGAGGACCAGTATTTTTCTAACCTGAGTCTCCAGCTGTTGTTGGACCACAGCTCCCATTATTCCCAGTGAGCTGGACCAGTGGTCAGGCATGATGTGAGTTGAGGTCCAACAACCGATGGCATTAGCAATGTTTCCGGATCACAATGGGATCGGACTCTTCAGCCATTGCACTCGGGGATGATGTCAATTTGTTGCTATGAAGTTCTAACTCAGTGTCACCGTTTTAAGCCTGTGAAATTTCTAATTATCACTGTAATCTCATGATAAGAGCTCAAAGACCAATTTTACTCTGAATAACCTCCAACGTTTCTAAAGATGCAACTTTTAATAAATCAAGAGTAATTATGGAAAAAGTCTCTGTGGGTGTTCTGTTTCAGTGGGATCTATTCTAATCCAGCCCCATTTCAATGTAATGCAAAAAAAATACATAGAACCGTAGAGCTGGAAGGGGACCATGAGGGTCATCTAGTCCAACCCCCCCCCCCCCGCAATGCAGGAATCTTTTGCCCAATGTAGGGCTCGAACTCACAATCTGAGATATCATGAGTTGCTTCTATGAACATTGGCTTAAAATGCAAATGTCAGTTACATCTGAGATCGGAGAAAGGGAGCGTGTGACACACCAGGTTCTATTGAGAGCTGGAGTCCCATCAGCCCCAGCCCGAACAGCCAATAATCTGGGGTGTTGGGATCCAATTAACAAATGGAGGGCCACATATTCCTCAAATACCCAGCTTCCCCCCCCCCCCACACTGTGTTTGCAAAAAATGCAAAATATTTTAGTGGCTCTATTAAAAAGCAGGAAGATGAGGTGGAAGATCATACACTGGGTGACTTTAAATTCTCTACACCAGCCTTTCTCAACCTTGGGCCTCCAGCTGTTGTTGGGTCACAACTCCCACCATCCCTAGTGAGCAGTCCCAGTAGTCAAGGATGGCTGGAGTTGTAGTCCAGCAGCAGCTGGAGACCCAAGGTTGAGAAAGGCTGCTCTACAGAGTGCTTTTCCTGGTCCCGTGGGTTCAAGAATTGCCATGAAGAGAAATGCTCACAGCAATCCTGTTAGCAAGTGGACATGCAAAGCCATGGATTCACCCCACCCTTAAGTCCTTCAGAACAAAAACAGCAACAAAACTACAGTATACTTTTATTTCTCTAAAAGGAGATGACAAGGGGGAAAAGATGGTGGGGGGACATAAAAGGAATAAGGCTTTTCCAGGAAAAGAAAAAAAATTAAACGAATTAAGCTCCCCCCCCCCAAATAGGCAGCTTAATCTGGCCCTCTACCTAGCCAACCAGCTGTGATGAAAAGAGGGCGTCCGCTTCATTTCCCTGGCCTCAGCCTTTTGCAGATGCACCTGCTCCAGCATCTCCCGAGACTCTCCCTTCAACCATGGAACTCTTCCACCTTCACAGGAAGTCCTGATCCTTCCCTACAGCAGCAGCGGCCTGTCTCCCCAAGGAGCCATTGCTAGCAGCCGGGAGATGGCCCTTTCACCTCCTCCACGATGGGCAGCGCTCCACACACATCATCTATTCAAATTGTGACTCTGATCTGCAGCGGAAGCCTCTTCTCCTGAAGACTGACATGCTTCCATTAACACTGTAATTTGCTTTCCTACACTAGGAGCCTCTGTTTTACAATCCATCTTGTCAATGGCAGCAGCAGGAGCAGCAGCAGCAGCAGGAGGAGGAGTCGGAGTCAGAGTCTGCAGGCCACTCAGCTCCTGCTGGGGATTATTGGATTTGTCCACAAATGCAGTAGCAGGCTGGAGTCTCATGGCTTTGTACCGCTGCAATTGAAAATAAAAGGAATTCAAGGTTACTCGTGATCTGGTCCCCAATGTGAGGATGCCACCCCACAAACGTGTGGTGGGCAAACCTGTGCAACAGCAGCTGGGAGCAACTCCTCACTCAAGAGGGTCTCTACCCTTGATAGCCAGTGGCCCTGATGCAGTCCTAGGGGAACGCAACCCAGCACTGTGCTTTATTTTTTACCAAAGATGCATACTAGTCCTCATGGCTTCAGATAAATTTGTGGGGAGTGTAGAAGAGAGGTGGTGCTGAGTAAGATTTCCAGTGGTTGGGGAGTCAGGACTTCAGGGTCCTTCAGGGCCCTTTGACTTAGTGACAAGCAAGACCAAATTTATATAGTAGGTACTGCAAAACTGGGACGCGGGTGGTGCTGTGGGTTAAACCACAGAGCCTAGGACTTGCTGATCAGAAGGTTGGCGGTTCGAATCCCTGCAACGGGGTGAGCTCCCGTTGCTCTGTCCCTGCTCCTGCCAACCTAGCAGTTCGAAAGCACGTCAAAGTGCAAGTAGATAAATAGGTACCACTCCGGTGGGAAGGTAAACAGTGTTTCTGTGCGCTGCTCTGGTTCGCCAGAAGCGGCTTAGTCATGCTGGCCACATGACCCGGAAGCTGTACGCCGGCTCCCTTGGCCACTAAAGCGAGATGAGCGCCGCAACCCCAGAGTTGGTCACGAGTGGACCTAATGGTCAGGGGTCCCTTTACCTTTTACTGAAGAACTGGTTGTGCATTTTTGCTGCATAGTTTTTCAGGTTTTAGCATGAAATATGCACCAGTTCTCCACTGTACGATATTTGCTGCCTAATGGGTAGCATCACACATAACAAGTTTGACAGTTACTGACATTGTCCAGTGTAACGTAGAAACACTCAGACTAGTCTGAACAGAGAATGGGAACTGTGTTAACCTGAAATCCAAATCATTCCTCGGGGGCAACCCCATGGTCTATGCATTACAGCACTCAATCCCAGAAGCCAGTAAACATGCAAGTGCTGTATGCAAAGTCTCTGCTATTCAGGAAAAGCTACAGCTGCCACATCATTGATTTCAGCGTAACCTAAATCACAACTTGGGACGTGGGTGGCGCTGTGGGTTAAACCACAGAGCCTAGGACTTGCTGATCAGAAGGTCGGCGGTTCGAATCCCCGCAACGGGCTGAGCTCCCATTTCTCGGTCCCTGCTCCTGCCCACCTAGCAGTTCGAAAGCACATCAAAGTGCAAGTAGATAAATAGGTACCGCTCCGGCGGGAAGGTAAACGGCGTTTCCGTGCGCTGCTCTGGTTCCCCAGAAGCGGCTTAGTCATGCTGGCCACATGACCCGGAAGCTGTACGCCGGCTTCCTCGGCCAGTAAAGAGAGATGAGCGGTGCAACCCCAGAGTCCGTCACAACTGGACCTAATGGTCAGGGGTCGCTTTACCTTTACCTTAAATCACAACTAACTTGTCTCATAGAGAATTTAGTCTGGAATCAACCCCTTATAAACCATTTGGTCACATGCAGTTGGCCATGATCCTCAATGGAGAGAAGGACCATTCCTCTTGGGAAAGCAGATGGAATGGACCATATGGCACAGCAGGACTGTCAGCCAGTGGGACAGGCACTAATCTAGAAGCACAGAGCAGGCATTGGAGGGAAGGCTTGCGGTGGCAAGACAGCAGGGGAGTAATAGGAAGGCATTATGAAGCCTGGAACCTAAAGGCGTAGAAGGAGCCACGAGGGGGGGGGGCGGGGGCAGAGCAGACAAACATGGGATGGGAGGAACCAAGGCAGAAGAGGGTCTCACCTGGAGATTCTCAAAATGCATCAGGGATTTGCAGTGGGCAAGTTGGGCAGCAGAGTCGCTATGGCAGAATTTGTGGCACAGCCGGCAGAGGAAGCCTACCACAGGGACCAGAAAATCCAGGCCTGTGAAATGAGGGAGGGGAAGTCACAGATCACACTGAACAGAACCAAAATGAATTAATAAAACCTTCCTCCTCGCCCCCCTTATAAAGCATCGTGTGATACATAAATACAGGAAGCCCACAACTTACATGCATTTAACTTGTGAACATTCAGCTTTATGCGATTAGCAAAAACATAATAAATAAATAAATAAAATTAAGAGGCAGAAAAGGGGTTGGGTGTCTGAGAAAAAGGACTTTGGCGATCCCACCTGGCATTGCACCCAATGTGCTTTGACTATGCACGATTTTGGCTTTAGGCGCAGTCCCCCAAACGCAATCCCTGTTTAAGTCAAGGGCTTACAGCATATGTGAAAATGGGTAGGGGAATTTATTTATTTAATATTTTAAAAGGCAACGTTGCTCTTGTTAAACAAGGAAAGCATTTTTTTTAAATAGAGCGCTTTCTGCTCACTGTAGTCCAGTTGCACAGCTGATAATCAGGCAGCAACTGGAACAAACAGAAAAGTGCAAAGTGGGTGCGCACACCCACACCTACACCCACAAAAACCCCCCCACACGAACACACAGAAAGAAAGATAAAGAATGGATAACCAAAATACAGTGGAGAAATAAACACAGAATTAGATATCTTGGAATATAGGTTACAAACAAATTTGAATATATAGTAGAGACTAATCACCAAAAGCTGTTTTGTGAGTTGGGAGAAATCAATTTTGGAATTCCTTATCTATCTCATGGTATGGGAGAGTATTTACTGTAAAAATGACTGTCCTACCCAGAAGTTATTTATACTCCTAAACATTCCATTAGTATTCCATCTGAAATACTGTCAAAATGGCAGAGATTGATACAGCATTTCATATGGAACAAAAAACCACTTAGGGTAGCTGCCCAAAACTCTGTATAAAAAACACAAGCAGCAGCGGTATGGCAGCACCCAGAATAAACGGTTATTATCGCGCAACAAAATTGGCTATGTTAAAATAATGGTTTAAAGAATATCCAGTGTTGGAGGAGGAAGAAATAACAATAAAGAGAAAGCTTAAATATCTGCTGTTTTAAAGAAAACTATTGGGAATCTTACTTTGAAATCCTTCCCTCAGTATTAGCTACTGTAAGAGCCTGGCCTGAAAGTAAAAACAGGTTATCTATGGGCCTATTGCCCTTAGTGTCCCTGTTTTATAATGAATTTCTAAATCTAGGGTAGTTACAAGATTTCAAGCAATGGCAAAATACTAGTTTAGAAAGCATAAATATGGAGGGGTTGTAGTAGCAGGAAGTAATAAGACGAAAAAGCCCCAAGTCAGCAGCAATTGTGATGGTTTCCTTACCATAGATGGTATCTGGACAGTACTCCTCACTCCCTCCAGAATTTTCCAGTGCTGCTTCCTTCAGCCCAACATGCATGGAAACAAGAAATGGGAATAAGAGAATTGTGGGGTTGGAAGGGACCCCAAACGAGGGTCATCCATTCCACGGTGAAGGGAAGCTCCTGTGCAAACAGAGAGCCAGTGTGGTGTAGTGGTTAAGAGTGGTAGATTCGTAATCTGGGGAACCAGGTTCACGTCTCCGCTCCTCCACATGCAGCTGCTGGGTGACCTTGGGCCAGTCACACTTCTCTGAAGTCTCTCAGCCCCACTCACCTCACAGAGTGTTTGTTGTGGGGGAGGAAGGGAAAGGAAAATGTTAGCCGCTTTGAGACTCCTTAAAGGGAGTGAAAGGCGGGATATCAAATCCAAACTCCTCCTCTTCTTCTTCAAACTAAAGCTGAGGTCACGAGAGCATTTCACAAAATCACAGAACCAGAGTTGGAAGAAATCCCCCTCTTTGCTTGTGTTCCTTTGGTGGTCAGAGAGGTTGGGGTTGGCCTAGGGTATGGTTGTTCATTTGTGGTTGGCTGTGGTGGTCTTTGTTTTCATGTGTGAGTGGGGTGGGTGGGTGTTTTGGATCAGGTTAGCCATATTGATTCGTATGCTGTTGGTGGATTTTTGTCATTGTCTTGTTGGGCTGTGTATGTGATAAAGGGAAGCCATACCGGGGTGAAGGTTCTTCTTCTGTTTGTCCCCGTGTCAGTTTCAGTTTATTGGTTAATTTTTCTAGTAGGGCTGTTTCCCATACTATTTGGTACCATTGGTCCATGCTTACTCCTGACAGGTCTCTCCAATGTCTGGTTATGATGTTTCTGACTGCTGAAAGTAGGTGGGTTATGAGTTCTTTATGGTGTAAGTGGGCATTATTGTCTTGGAAGATGTTTAGTAAGGCCAATTCTGGGGTGATTTCTAATACTTGCTTGGTTATATTACAAATCCAACTATTCTGGACAATAACCATACAAGAAATATGTAAAAAAACAAAAACAAAACACCAGCACTTGTTGAGTTATTCCCCCTGCCATTGGTTCAGGAATGTAGAGACGGGTATAATCCTCTCTAGGGCATTGCTTTCATGATATCTTGTCTATGTCCTGCCCTCTTTGCTGTCAGGGTCTGACTCTGAATCTGTGGAAGTCAGGAGAAGCAACTGTGGGCTTTACACAGCAGCATTAGCTAGCATGGTGATAGTGGGTCTCTCTGCACATGTATCTTCAGAGACCAGAAGCACTATATCTAGTAGAAAGAGGTGTCTGGCTTTGTCTTGTCTTTGAACCTTGTGGGAGAGCAGTTTTCCCCCTTAACCAAGGACTCTGGAAGAAGCTGTTCCACTAAGAGCAGGAAATCTCTAGACTCTGCTGGGGCTCCACATACTCTGCTGGCAAATCACACTGGATGAGGTGTGGTGAATTGAATTCCACAAGTCACCAACGTTCTTCCCACCGACCTGGTTGCTCGCAGACACATGCAGAAGTTGGGGGAGACTGTGGAGACACAAGGCCTCCCCATGCAGCTCCCCCCTGCCACACTTTGCCAGCCAGCAGTTAGCACAAAGGTGGGCAAAAGACCCTCTCCCATCTCCACTGATCCATCTCCTGCTCAAGGAAGGACCAGGGACTGAGGGAGGTGCTGCAAATAAGCAGTGGCCCCTTGCAGCCAGACCAGGGAGATAATCCAAAGTAATTTGGGCTCTGTGTGATTTTTACCTTATGCACTGGTTTTGGAACCTAACCTCTGTGTTAAGATGCGGGTCCACTGCACTCCATTACTTGGAGGAAAGCATGAATGTATGCCAAGCTTTTTGACCAGGAAACACAATGCCCTAAATGCACCAGGTGTGCTGATAAGCTACAGCACTAATGGATAAACCAGGACAGTCTGTTCTGTGAGACTGGGCAACTAATGACCTCTGCACCTAGCCTTGTATAATAATAATAAATAATAATAATAATAATTTATACCCCACCCTTCCCGGTTTAAAAACCGGGCTCAGGGCAGCTAACAGCAAATATAAAACATTGATTAAAACGCGACTTAAAAGCAGCATAAAAAACAACATAAAATGCAGCATCAATATCAATAAAATTCTAAAATTCAAGGGTCATTGGAGGGGACGGGACCCAGTCAGTAGACATCAAATGATCACCAGGGCTAACTGGCCAAGTTGGTCCTACTAGGGCCAGCAAGGAGACCAAGATGAATTTAAATGTCTTGAAGCAGAAGGAGCCAGCCAACCTAGTGCTCTCGAGATATTGCTAGGCTACAATTCCCAGACTGAAGGTGTTCTCAGTAGTGGCACCATGACTGTGGAATGTGGTTCCCTCATAGGGTCAGCTGGTGTCAACCTAGATGGGTTTCTGTCACCACTGAAAAAAATAATCTGTTCACCCTGGCCTTTCAGTTACAATTAGGACCTATGATATCACCTTACCACATATGGAATTCCCATTCTGCATTTGTAAGAAGTCAATCTCTTAGTGTGGCTGCACCCACACCTTGGAACTCCCTGCTTATTGATATCAAGAAGGTGCCTTCACTTTATATTTTTTGATGTCTGCTAAAAAAAAAAAAGGAATGTTTACCGACAAGCCGAACCCAGATGTTTAGAAAGTTGATCCAAGTTTTAATTTGTTTTTAGCTTATTGTTATTTTAATTTTTTGTATGTTTTAAATAATTGTTATTTTTGTGATACTTTTATTGTTTAGCTCTTTTTATAGCACGAGCAGCAAACAATAATGCATGGTTTAGTGTTACATCCAAATTCAGGGGTTGGTTTGTTGTGCTCCAAACAATGATGATAATATATTTATTTATACCCTGGCCTTTTCCCCTAACAGGGCTTATAGATATTTTTTTTTAAAGATTTGCTAAAAACATAGAAAAACCAATAAAAAACAATTAAGCATTGATAGAATTAAAACTATATACCTTTATAAAATATGTTTAAAGCATACCAAAAATTACAATAAAAAGAAACCATGATTCCTATACCAAGATTTCATATTCTGATTTGGTGGGAAGCAATCTACAATGTCCCAGTTTGAATGTAACACCAAGCTAGGAATTATGGTTTGCTGTGGGTCCCCAGAAGTTGTTGGACTACAACTCCCATCATCCCTGACCACTTGTCATGCTGGCTAGGAATGATCGGAGTTGTAGTCCAACAACATCTGGGGACCTACAGGTTGAGAAACACTGTGCTAAAGGAACAGAAAACCATGATTTTGAGTGACATGCAACCAGTGTCACTTTAGCAACCAAATGAGCCTTTTTCGGTTGCCAGTTGGGCACATCCAATGCAGCCACTGCTGCACTCCTTCTTGGAAAACATACCTGCTTGATGAGAGACTCTTCCTTATCCAGCTGTCCAGAGGCTCCCTCTTCTCCAGCATTTCCCTGCTGCTGCTGCTCCTCTTCTTCTTCTTCCTCCTCCTCCTCCTCTTCTTCTTCTTCCTCGTCATCTTCAAAGCAGCCAACAGCATCGACTGTTATGAGCTCCTCAGAATCCTCTGGCCCAGCCTGCTCCTTCTCCCCCAACTTCACCTGGCCAGACACAAAAAAGGGAGGGTGAGAGACAGGAAGGACAAGTCTCTTAGGAGGCTAGGATCAAAGGGCAACTCCCACCACCCACTTCCTGCACTCCCTAGTGTAATGGCATTCCACACTGGTACGCAGGCTGAGACCCTACCTGCCTGCGGACTGTCTCGCCAGAGTGGTGCATGCTCTAGTTATCTCCCGCTTGGACTACTGCAATGCGCTCTACGTGGGGCTACCTTTGAAGGTGAGCAGGAAACTACAACTAATGCAGAATGCGGCAGCTAGACTGGTGATTGGGAGACCACATAACACCAGTCCTGAAAGACCTACATTGGCTCCCAGTACATTTCCAGGCACAATTCAAAGTGTTGGTGCTAACCTTTAAAGCCCTAAACGGCCTCGGTCCTGTATACCTCAAGAAGCGTCTCCACCCCCATCGTTCAGCCTGGACGCTGAGATACAGCGCCAAGGGCCTTCTGGTGGTTCCCTCATTGCGAGAAGTGAGGTTACAGGGAACCAGACAGAGGGCCTTCTCTGTAGTGGCACCCACCCTGTGGAATGCCCTCCCATCAGATGTCAAGGAAATAAGCAGCTATCTTCTCTTTAAAAGGCAGCTGAAGGCAGCCCTGTTTAGGGAAGTTTTTAATATTTTATGCTGTATTGTTTTTAACACTTGATTGGAAGCCGCCCAGAGTGGCTGGGGAAACTCAGCCAGATGGGCAGGGTATAAATAATAAATTATTATTATTATTATAAGCACACGGATCCCACCAAGGGGCAAGTAAACAAAACAGCCTAAAACAACGTTTATAAAGTGTGAAACTAACATGCAGAAGCCACTTGCTCCGTTTGACTGGCAGAAGCTTGGTCTAGCCCAGGGATAGGGAGCCTGTAGCCTTCCACCACAGTTCCCATTATTCCTGAATACTGGCCATGCTGGAAGGGGCTGATGGGACATGGAGTCCAGCAACCCCTAGAACATCACAGGTTTCCCATTCCTGGAATAGCCCAAGGATGACTAACAGTAGACATTTTTTTCTGGGGTGTGTGTTAATATTTCCCAGGGCAACGGGGTACTCTCTTAGTAGTTCCACTACCCTAGGAAGCTGGTGTAATGTCAGTCGCATTGCCCAGCAACCGCATGTAGAGTGTGAGACCAAACAAACGGAAGAGTCTCAGACGTGGCAGAGTCAGAATACGAAGTCAAGTCTGTTCCGAGGGTTGGGCAAGCAGCAATCCACGTGGTCAGACCATTCAGATCACAAAGCCAAGAGTCCAGATGGAAACACTTGTCTGCTGAGAGCTCTGTTTAAGAAGGCTGAAGCCAGCTGGTTCTCATCAATGCCTTCTCCTCTGTGTCACTGGAGATTAATTAGCTGCAGGTGGAGTCACTCTGCCTTCTCCCTTTCCAGGATGCTGTTCAGCGGGTGAAGGTGACTCCTGGCCCATGACAGGTAATGACAGCTTAAATGTAGTATAAACACCGACAACTGGGAAACACTGGCCTGCGAATGCTCCAATTGGAGAACAGCCTTTACCAAAGGTGTCGTGGGCTTTGAAGACACTTGAACTCAGGATGAAATGGAGAAACGAGCTAAGAGGAAGGCACGCTTGGCAAATCCACACTGTGATCAACTCCCACCTGGAAACCAGTGTCCCCACTGTGGAAGGATGTGTGGATCCAGAATTGGCCTCCACAGTCACTTACAGATACACTGTTAAGACAGTGTTCATGAAAGACAATCTTACTCGGCCACAAGTGATGGTCAAAGAAGATTATATTGCTGTTAACCCATTCTGGGACCCTTACCACAAAAGGGCAAGTAAAAAATCTAATCAAAGTAAACAGGCCAGGGTCCCAGAAAGAGAACCCACAAGTCCTTGCAGTCTTGTGCACCTACAGGCCATAAAGCCCACAGACAGCATATTCTCCTGGGAGGGTCCATAGCTCAGTGCTAGGACACTTGCTTTTCTTCCAAAAGTTCCCAGGTTCAATCCCCAGCACCTCCAGTTACAAAAAAGCCCACGTAGAAAGTGACAGGAAAGACCTTCCCCTGCCAGAGACCCTAGAGCAGTGGTTCTCAAACTGTTTTCTCTGGTTGAAACAAAATAAAAATAAAAATCCTTCCAGTAGCACCTTAGAGACCAACTAAGTTTGTCACTGGTATGAGCTTTCGTGTGCATGCACACTTCTTCAGATACACTCAATCAGAAGTCACCAGACCTTCATATATAGTGAGAGGGTATTACTCAGAAGGGTGGTGGGAATGGGTGATTGGCTGATAGGTGTGGTAAACCTGTTGACGACTGTTAACAACTGCAATGGTCTTACAGGGGAAAGCAAGGGGTGAGATGGCTAAAAATGAGATAAGAATCCAATGTCTCTATTCAGACCAAGTCTCTCCATGGTTTTAAGTTTCACATTTTAAGAATAAAAATTTGTTTGTGCCACTCCAAATTTTTTATTGGTAAGAAATACACTGGGGGGGGGGGGACTCCTAGCAGTGCTTGATTTATAACATAGAACACAACTACTTTATAATATGACCACGGGACGTCCAGAAAGTATAAAACAAGGCAGCAACATAAGAACACAAATCATTCCTACACACTTGATGCTCTTGCTCTCATTTTGAAAATAAATTTACCCATATTCTGCAAATACAAAATCTTATACTATACGACACTGAAATGTTTAAATGTTTCTTTGATTCTCCTTGAATTTTCCTGCCACACCTGCGATTCCTTCTCCTGACACACCAGTGTAGCACACGACACACCCTTTGAGAGCCACTGTCCTAGACAAGCTGCTGCCTGTCACAGTAGATAATATTAAAGCAGATGGACAATTAAGTCTGGGAACAAAGGAAGCTGCTTTATATCGAGTCAGACAATATAACCGGTCAATCTAGTTCAGTACAGCGGTACCTCAGGTTAAGGACTTAATTCGTTCCGGTAGTCCATTCTTAACCTGAAACTGTTCTAAACCTGAGGTACCACTTTAACTAATGGGGCCTCCTGCTGCCATTGTGCAATTTCTGTTCTCATCCTGAAGCAAAGTTCTTAACCAGAGGTACTATTTCTGGGTTAGTGGAGTCTGTAACCTGAAGCGTCTGTAACCCAAGGTACCACTGTAGTCAACACTGACTGACAGCGGTTCTCTCATTTTCAGGATTTCATAGCCCTACCAGGGATTGAACCTGGAACCTTCTACACCCAAAGCTGGTGTTTTATCCACTGAGCTAACATCCTCCCTTAAAACCTGCCAGGGCCTCTGATGTTTTTGAGGCACAGCTCTGCAGCAGACACATGGCCCTCTGCCCACCTGCCAAAGTCCTACCTAGCTCATCCCAACTGCCACCACGTTCCCTGAAGTACAAGCTGCCCTTACCTCTTTGGCCTTCTGCTTATGCTCTGGAGACTTCATATGCTCCACAAACTTGCGGGGGGTCTTGAAGTGCCGGCTGCATGCCATGCAAAAGGGTCGGAGGGAGCGTTTGGCAAGCTAGGGTAAGAAAAGAAAGGGGGACAGGTAGGAAATAATGTGGCATTTGCTCACAGGAAGCCCTCAAGCACACTTGATTTGATGCCACCTTAAATACCAGGCTCCCTCGGGAGGAAGTGCAGGATATATATAAAGGAAGATTTTTTTAAAAATAACAGCATCAGCTCAAGCCCACCTCATTAGATGCACAGAGGACACCTTTACATGCACATGGATGTGAGGGGGGGAAACAGAAAGGCTGGGGTTACACGGCAATGGAATTCCAACAGTACAGTCTGTGAAACTTGTAATTATTGCAGCTTAAATGTATGCAAAAGGACTGTTCATAACAGCAGCAATTTGTGATAACTCGAACACCTTAGCAGTGCTGAGTAAATTAACAATTGCAGTGGGACACAGTAGTATAGTCTCTGTTCAGATCCAAATTAACAGAACTGAACTAGCAATTCAGGAATTAGCCAACTGACAAAGTTATTGAAGGTGAGTTATTGAAGGTTTTCTTTTATCACTGATAAAGAGGCCTTGGTGGCTGATGGATGAGAAGCAGGAAGAAAGCAAAGAGCTAAACTCAAAACTCTTTCAACCAGTATTTTTTTAGCCCAATCTAGAGATTTATTTCGGGCAGCATTTGCATTGGATTTGCGTTGCTGAATACATGAACTTATTCTGTATGTTTTCACTGGTGATAATACTGTCGATCACTCTGAGATGCTTCATAGGAAGCAATCTGTAAGTGGAATTAATAAAACAAATGGAGCTTTAAAAGCGATTATTTTAAAAATACTGCAGACATGGAAATGGTTGAACTTGAATATTACTGCCCGCGTCTGCTGAGGGGAGGGGGAGACCGCAAGAACAAACCTGCAAATATGCCTTTTTCAGAAGGAGTTACTATGTTTTTTGCTCGCTTCTTAACCCAAGAAAGAACCTGCTATATAATATCAGCAAAAATCCTCTATCAGCAGTGCTATAGTCAAAGACAGATTGAGGGCACCAGGTTGACTAAACAGTCACTACCGTTACTTGTTAAAACTCCCTATGCATGAGCCCATTGTCTTTGTCCATGGAGGAATTAAAGAACCTTTTAATGAGTGTGAAAGAAGAGAGTGCAAAATATGGTCTGAAGCTCAACATCATAAAAACTAAGATCATGGCCACTGGTCCCATCACCTCCTGGCAAATAGAAGGGGAAGAAATGGAGGCAGTGAGAGATTTTACTTTCTTGGGTTCCATGATCACTGCAGATGGTGACAGCAGCCACGAAATTAAAAGACGCCTGCTTCTTGGGAGAAAAGCAATAACAAACCTAGACAGCATCTTAAAAGCAGAGACATCACCTTGCTGACAAAGGTCCATATAGTTAAAGCAATGGTTTTCCCAGCAGTGATGTATGGAAGTGGGAGCTGGACCATAAAGAAGGCTGATCGCTGAAGAATTGATGCTTTTGAATTATGGTGCTGGAGGAGACTCTGGAGAGTCCCATGGACTGCAAGAAGATCAAAGCTCTCCATTCTGAAGGAAATCAGCCCTGAGTGCTCACTGGGAGGACAGATCTTGAAGCTGAGGCTCTAATACTTTGGCCACCTCATGAAAAGAAAAGACTCCCTGGAAAAGACTCTGATGTTGGGAAAGATGGAGGGCACAAGGAGAAGGGGACGACAGAGGACGAGATGGCTGGACAGTGTTCTCAAAGCTACCAACATGAGTTTGACCAAACTGCAGGAGGCTGTGGAAGACAGGAGTGCCTGGTGTGCTCTGGTCCATGGGGTCACGAAGAGTCAGACATGACTCAACAACAAAATGCATGAGCCCAATTTTCTTGGAAACAGCATATTTTGCTTTCGTGTCAGCGCCTTAATTTGTCATTAAAATATTCTCTAATATAAAAAACATTAACCTATCACCTCCCCTGAGGCAATCAGCATTCAACCCCTTCCTTGAACATTTACAGCAGGGGTCAGCAACCTTTTTCCTCCGTGGGCCGGTCCACTGTCCCTCATACCATGAGGTTGGACTATATTTTTTTTTTGGGGGGGGGGAATGAACCAATTCCTATGCCCCACAAATAACTCAGAGATGCATTTTAAATAAAAGCACACATTCTACTCATGTAAAAACATACTTATTCCTGGACGGTCCGCAGGCTGGACTGAGAAGGCGATTGGGCCGTATCCAGCCCCCAGGCCTTAGTTTGCCTATCCATTATTTACAGGAAAGAGAAATCTGGGCAAAGAGTTACCTTGTGTTCCTGAGTCCGACGGTGCTTGATCAGGTCACCTGTAAAATGTATCTGGCAGGTGTTACACCACCGCTGCTGGCTCTCTCTGCAAGGACAAGAACATTCCACTAAAACGGCAACGCAGCATTATCTCCCACTTGCTCCACTGCCTTTATATAGTAAAAAAAAAAAAAAGGCATTCTGCTAGTCAGTCATTTGGGATCTCATACACTGCCTGGTGACACGTCTGGCATCATTGAGAATCTCAGCTCTCCAGGCTGTGGGGCGTTTAGAGCAGTGTTTCCCAACCGGTGTTCCGCGGCACACGAGTGTGCCGTGAGACATCGGCTGGTGTGCCGCGAGATGCCTGGAGGGAGGCGGGCGAGTCGGGCGGCGAGAGGCGGGGCGGCGGCGGCGAGGAGAGGCCGCGCCTCCTGCTGCTGCCTGGTGCTCCTCCTCGCAGCCGGCAGCGCTGCCTGGGCGCCTCCGCGCGACTCTGCCTCGCTGGGTTTGGTCTCCCAGCAGAGACGGGTCACACGCGCCCCTCCCTCCCTCCCTCAGCCTGCGCGGAGGGAGAGCCAGAGAGAGGCATTGCTCCTGCGCTCCGAGGCGGATTGAGCGCAGCTGAGAGGAGCTGCCGAGGGGAAAAACTTTCACTTTTGTGCGTCCCTCCCGGCGTGACGCTGTGCGCTGACGTCACGGGGCGGGGCTTTAATGGTGGTGTGCCGCGAGATTTTTTTTCAGTAAACAGGTGTGCCGTTGCCCCAAAACGTTTGGGAAACACTGGTTTAGAGCAGTGTTTCCCAACCGGTGTTCCGCGGCACACTAGTGTGCCGCCGGACGTTGCCTAGTGTGCCGTGGGAGGGAGGCGGGCGAGTCGGGCTAATCCTCCGGCCCCGCTCCCCCGGGGAACGTGCCCCGTCATCCGCTTCTGCCTTGCTCCCTGTGACAGGAATTCCCAAAACTGCATCAGCACCTGCCGCTTGCCCAGCAGCCCCGGCGCTGCCTTGCGCCCGGCGCCCCCGCCATCCTCGGCGCAGGGAGCGAGGGGCGCGCAGGCAGGCGCTGCCCGGCGGAGCGACGGCTCCTTCCGAGCGGCTGGCAGTGTCTGGGCATGACTGGCCTCCCGCCTGGTCCCGCGGCGGCTGCAGACGCGGCCGAAGCAGCGCAGGGAAGGAGACGCCCGGCCGCCCAGCCCAGCCCCGCACGCTCCCACTCTCTCTCGGCGGCCGGGGAGCGGGGCCAAAGCGGGCCCCCACCTGAGTGGCGGCTGCGTGAGCCAATAGGCGAGCTGGGGCAGAGGGGGAGGCGGGGCTCCGGAGAACAAAGGAGGGAGGGGGCACCCGGGAGAAGGGGGCGGGGCGGGAGGAGCGGGGAGCGCGGCGCTGCGCCCGGGACGCCCCAGTTCCGCCGGGTTAGAAGCCGGCGGCCTACCTCTGCTGGCCGTGGAAGGCAGCCGGGTCTGGGTCGCGCCCCGAGAGTGGCGGGGTCCGCGCACAGCCTGCCCTCCAGGCTGGGAAGTGGCTCCTAGGCTCCGCCTGAAGCCACGCAGAGCCCGCAACGCGCCCTCGCTCTGCTGCCTCCTCCCACCCCGGCAAGGGGAAGGGAAAAAACTTTCACTTTTGTGCGTCCCTCCCGGCGTGACGCTGCGCGCTGACGTCACGGGGCGGGGCTTTAATGGTGGTGTGCCGCGAGATTTTTTTCCGGTAAACAGGTGTGCCGTTGCCCAAAAACGTTTGGGAAACACTGGTTTAGAGCACAGTTCTAACCCTCAAACAGGAAACATGCGAAAACACAAAAGACTCAGGAAGCAAAGGGGAGTTGTGAAAATATTACATTCTTAGACCCCTGTTTCCTCAATTCTGCCACTACTAGTTGTCTTGTGTGACAATTTTCTGAACAAGCGACTCTTACACCTGAAGAACATATGAAAGAATGGGGGAATCTGTGGTTCTCTACATGTTGCTGCACTCTCTAACTCCTGGCCATACTGGCTGGGTCTGAGGGGAGCTGTGGTCCATAACATCTGAGAGGCACCAAATTTGCAAAGTTTGTTGCAGGTTTCAGCTATCCAATAAGGCATGCAGGTAATTTCTACCAAGTCCCTAGGCTAATCAAATGAATCCTGGAGGACATGAAAACAAATCATTTCACCTTTGCACTGCCCCAAGTGGTGCATAGTCTTGCAACACGAGCCACTAAGGAGCAAAGCTGAAATAGGTGTTTTCATATCCGCTTGGAACAAAAATGAGCATGCACAAATCCCAACATACAATTTTGTGCTCTAGAAACTACAGGGATGAGGAATCTGCTCATGAGCTGTGTCTGCTACAGTAAGGGAGAGAAGCAGCCCACACCAGGATACTGCCCTTGGCCAGAAAATAAGTTCCCCGTTGCTTGCAGAGAACATCAGAACCTGCCATGTTGAGTAACTGAAAAGACTCTCCAGCCCTGATTTATTCTTCCTGTGAAGGGATTGGGTGGGTAAACAATCGGTTTGAGAGCTCCACATTCTCCAGTCACAGAATTTTACAGCCTGCACATAGAAGCAGAGCTGGAAGGACCCCGCCCCACAAGGACTATCTACCCATCTTTCTCAGCCAGTGGTTTCTGCTCCTTCACCACAGGCAACAATGAGACAAGGCAGATGTTGCTCATGTGCTGGATCTCCCGAAGTCGCTGCTGGTGCTGAGCTCCTGCCATGTGAGCCTGGAAATTCTGAGAGAGAGAGAGAGATGGAGAGAACATGGAGTAGCCATCATTTGAAACCTAAGCAAATCAGTCTCTTAAGCTTAAGCCAAGAAAGAGTATTCTCTATAAGATTGAATATCAATATGCACATCAAGACTTTGAGATTAGACCACTGAAACAGCCCCAAAAACTATCTTGGGGGTGTGCTACCTGCAAGCCCCAGTTAAAGGGCCCCGTCGGGGGCGAACAGCGGCCTTTTGATTACTTGGACTGCCAGGGCGAAACAGGTGCAAAACGCCGGCACCCTGTCTCTACAACTTCATTATCTACAACTTTATTAACATCTATCTACAACTCTACTAGCATCTCTCGGTACTGTGAATAATACCGAACTTACCTTTTGTTGGTATCTTCATGAACTTATCTAAAAGACCAAGTTAAGCATTTGAAAAATCTATTGAAACCAGACATTATAAGTTCATTTTAGGCTGGGTAGTTCACAAGTCTTTGTGGCTTTGTTTAATGTTTTGTATTTTTCTCAGAAGCTTGATAAAGTATGTATAATTATTGTTCTGTGTATATTGATCGCCAACGTGTTGCACAAGTCACACTACATCATTTGAAACCTGGCAAGCCTATCCAGTTCAGATGGGCTACTTCAGAAGTGATGAGAGGGGTGACAGGCACGCTCAGAAATACTGGCCAGGATCAGAAATGGCTCCGTAAGGCTGCCTTCCCCCAATGCGATGGCTTCCAGATGCGTTGGGCTCCAGACAGCATTGGCCTGTGATCAGGGATGCTGTGAGTTGCTGTTCAGCAACACAAAAAAAGCCTCAGATTGGGAGAAGGCTCACCCAGTGGGATGAGAATGTCAAGCCCCACTGCAACATGTGATATGTAGTTGCCTCTGAAGACGGTTCAGGAACATCAGCTGGTACAGAATTCAGCGGCCAGGTCGCTCACCAGAGCAAGATGGCTTGAGCATATTACACCAATCCTGGTCCAACTGCACTGGCTGCCAGTTAATTCCCAGGCCCAATTCAAAGTGCTGGTGTTGACCTATAAAGCCTTAACCAGCTCAGGACTGCAATGCAAAACAGAGCGTTTTATGCTGGTGGGGATTCTACACTTTCAATTTTATTTATACTGATACTGTTATTGTGAATACAGATAGCGCTTATGCAATTTTTAAAATGTGAAGTATTTGATATAGATTTTCTTGTCCATTTTTTGTGTGCTTATACACACGCCTATATTTTTACCTACTGCAAGTCACTTCTACAGACAGTAAGCTGTCTAGGAAAGGAATGAATACTGATGCAGGTAAGGAGAGGGAGGGCGGCAGGGTTGCAAAAATCCCGACTTTGCAACTCCTCAGATGAAACGTGTCTTGTTACCTGTTGGTTGTAGCAGTTAGTCTTGCATATGTAACAGTAGAATTTCAGGGTAGCCTCGGGGCTGCCTCCAGCTGTCCCCATCTCAGAGGTCCAGAAGGCTGGCTTTAGGGCTGTGGTGCTGATAGCTCGGTTCTCGCTGCTCTGCTGAATTGTGACTTTCAGAGAGCCTGCAGAGCTGACCACCTGGAGAAGATTCAAGGATTCAGTTCAGGTTGCCCATCAGCCAACTATTAAATCCCTCAGCTCTGGAGAGTAGAAGAAGCCCATAATTCAGGCCACATCCAGACAGCGGCTATACACTTCCCCACTGTGGAAGGACGTGTGGATACAGAAGTGGCCTCCACAGCCACTTACAGACTCATTGTTAAAACCGTGTTTATGGAAGACAATTACTCGGCTAAAAAGAAGATACATACAGTTTGGGGAGAGAAGGCAGTGTTTACAGGAAGAATACAAAGACTGCATCTAGAGATTTCTGCATTTGCACACAGAAGGAATTTGGATGGTCATATTTCAGCTTAAAAAGCCAAGGTAGGAAAAAGACTTTTGCCCACGCACGAAGCCCCAGCAAGAACAGGAAGGCTTCAATTAACTAGAGTTTCATCCAAATATATATAAACTACAGGCACATATGAAGCACAGACGTCTGTGCAGTGGTGGTACAAGGAGGCAGTTCCCCCTCTATTAATGCTAATTGCCCCCCACCCCCAATCCCAGCTTTCCTTTTAAATGAGTATGTTTCTAGCATTCTAGGAACCTGAGATGTACAGTTACTGTTTCCCTCATTTCTTGTGAGAAAGTAGCTTTTACCCATGGTTTCCCGGTTTGGACAGAATGAGAAACTATGGTTAATTTGGTTTGCTTGATGGCCCTCTTGGAGGAGAGCATGCTGGGTAAAAGGCTCCTTTGGATCTTTGGTTATTGAGCCAGAGTGTGTTTTTCCATGTTGCTATCTGTGTACACCAGCCTTCCCCACTACGGTGCCTCCAAATGATTTGGACTGCATCTCCCATCAATGCCAGCGAATGATGCCAGCTGGAGGGAACTAGGCTGGCAAAGGATGCCGCCCACATTTCCCCAACAGTTTTTAACAAAGCAGCAGAAGAACCTGCTGCTAGTCATCCTCCCTCTCCAGGAGCTAAAGAAGCTTTCTGCTCACCTCCGAAATATTCAGCTCTCCAGAAATGTTCTTTTCCTTGGAAGTATCTGCAGCCAGATTCTCTAAGAAAGACAGGCAGACAGAAAGAGAATTTAATTTCCCCAGGAGCGGAAGGTGGGAGCTCTCAGGAGCATCACCAATCCTTGAGGTCCCCAACATGGTGCTCACGGGCAGCATGGAACTTCCAGAAACCTCCCGCAGCACCCACCAAATTTTTATTCTGGAGAGTTCCCTCCCTTTGGCTATAAAAAGAAGCACAGCTCTGCTCTCTTTCTCTCCATTCCACAGAATGACTCTGGACCCCATGTGGCCTCAGAAGGATGCAACCATGGGAAAGGACAAAAAAGAAGGGGAAGCAGCTGGAGGGCAGAGTCTGGCCTTGCAGCTGCTTACGAAACCCCTCCGGAAAAGTATGCCTTTTAAGACTGGGGGCAATTTCCTGGAGACCTGAAAGGTGGTACAGTCATACCTCGGGTTACAGACGCTTCAGGTTGCGTTTTTTTGGGTTGTGTACCGACAAAACCTGGAAGTATTGGAACAGGTTACTTCCGGGTTTCGGCGGTTGCACCTGTGCAGAAGTGCTAAATCACACTTTGCACATACGCGCCAAATTGCAACCCGCACGTGCGCAGACACGCTGCTGTGGGTTGCAAACGTGCATTCTGCACAGATCATGTTCGCAACCCGAGCATCCACTGTATGTGTGATGCATGTCTTTGGCAGGGGCTGTTTGCTGGTGGGTGGGTGTTGCTGTCCAGCCGTTCCCAGACTCAAAGCTAGTCAGAGGAGCAGGAAACATGCAACACACACAGACATACACTGGGCAGATTTCGGTACAGCCAGCAACCTCGAAGAGTCAGGCAGGGCCTAATTGTCCCTGTTCTAGGACTGGAGATTCCATGCACCAGTTGCCTGGCCCTTGCAAGCTGTGCTTCACAGTTATTATTTTATTATTTTGTGAATCGCTTCCCATAAAATATATTGAAGCGGTTTCACAGTAAAAGCGTGGACAACAAAAACAACCCCATATGTAAAAATACTTTAAATCCATTATTTCCTATAAAGACGATTCTAAGCTAAATAGATACAGGCTGGGGTGAATATATTTGTATTGCTTTCAACCTATTGCAAGCCATCTATTTTCCCACAGCTTTTTGATGCTAGACCCTTGGGACTAGTTTGCATGATCCCAGGCAACTGTGAAGCTCTCACCTTCCAGGTGGGATTCTGTGTCGGACTCTTCCACTTGCTGAAGACATACTGCTTCTTCTGGGATTGTGTCCCCAGCTTCCCTGGTGGGATAAATGGTTTTGTTTTTTAAACAAGAAGCTGTTAGTACATTAAATGTGGGAGGCGAAGAAACTGTACTGCGATGGCCATGACCTTGTATGCACAGCCCAGAATCCAAGGAGGATCCCACACCAAGTAGCAAGATCTGCCAGGATGAATGGGTTGGGATGCAGCCACTGGAAGCCTTAGAAGAAACTGCTGCAGGAGAGGGACTGTGAGCAACATCACAGGAGGGGTTTTTCTGGGACCAAAGTGAGACTGTAAAGCTCCCTTGTTGCTTTTGCTATTGGAGTTTGGATGTTGCTAATATAATTTTGTTATCTTCAAAGTACTTTGTCTTATTATGTTGTCTTATTATGTTGCTACGATATTATTTTTGCACTGTTTGGGGTTTTGAAATGCATTCCTGTTTTCATTGTTGTAACTTGCTTTGAGCAGGTTTCTCTCTCTCTCTCTCTCTCTCTCTCTGTGTGTGTGTGTGTGTGTGTGTGTGTGTGTGTGTGTGTGTGTAATGCAAAGCAGCACACAAATAGAATTAGGAATGTATGAATGAATCTCTGGCTCCCAGTACGTTTTCAAGCACAATGCAAAGTGTTGGTGCTGACCTTTAAAGCCCTAAACAGCCTCGGTCCAGTATACCTGAAGGAGCGTCTCCACCCCCATCATTCAGCCCGGACACTGAGGTCCAGCACCGAAGGCCTTCTGGCAGTTCCCTCCCTGCGAGAAGCGAAGTTACAGGGAACCAGGCAGAGGGCCTTCTTGGTAGTGGCACCTGCCTTGTGGAACGCCCTCCCACCAGATGTCAAAGAGAACAACCACCACCAGACTTTTAGAAGACATCTGAAGGCAGCCCTGTTTCGGGAAGCTTTTAATGTTTGATGCATTACTGTATTTTAATATTTTGTTGGAAGCCGCCCAGAGTGGCTGGGGAAGCCCAGCCAGAAGGGTGGGGTATAAATAATTAATTCTTATTATTCTTATTATTATCTGGCTGAGCTATCTACCCAGACCTCGCCTGGCTGCCATGGCTGACCCTGAGGAAGGCCTCTCTGGCCATGCCACTCCCACTGATGACAGGAAGCTGCTCTGGCATGTATAGGAAAAGTCCCTTCTCCGCCAGATGGTTGTGGCCAACAAAGAGATCATGCCATGTCCCTGCTGAAGCACAAATGGATCATAGCTGCCACTGCAAAGGCAGTGCTTCTGCCACAAGTGGAATGACACCTACAGGGACATTGGGAGGTGAGTAGGGGAGCTTATGAGGGCCTGCCTGTCCAGCAGGCTACGGTGCAAGCCCTTACGACAGGGGGAGGGGGCTGGCGAGAAGGGCCTCTGGGTGATCCTGCACAGCCACTCCCACCAGCAATGCCAGGCCCATGCACTCAGGGCCCAGCGGAGCCACCAGCGATGCTGCGCCTGTTGGAGAGGCCAGCTCACCACCAAAGAGAGGCACAATGCGCCAGGCGGATCTTTAGGATTTCACCTTGAAAGCTGTTCTTACAATTCAGGTCGGGGTGCAGATCCTGGCAACTGCCATCCTTACCTTCTGAGCCGCTTGGCTGCCGGCTCGTCGGCTGAAGAGGATTCTGCCAGAGTCTCTGTGGGCCCAGAAAAAGGAAGTTATTGCTTCAGAGCAGCCAAGTATCCTCTAGAGTGGTGTTCCTCAACCTCAGGTCCCCAGCTGCTGTTGGACTACAACTCCCATCATCCCCGACTGCTTTTCCTGCTAGCTACTATTTTGGGGGGTGGGCAGGGAGTCATCCCAATTAGACTAAATGGTGGGCGATTTAGGACAGGTAAGTGGAAGCCCTTATTCACACAGCACGTGAGCTAAATAATGGAATTGCTACCAGAAGATGCACTAGTGGTGTGATAGGAATTTTGAGGTCTTAGATATATGTTAAATGTTCGTAAGTGTCCCAACCAAGCACACACATAGATCAGCACAGGAAGACGGACCTGGAACCATTTTGATTCCCAAACTGAGCAAATGTTTTCTCTGCAAGGTCAAAGTAAAATGGAAAAGCCTCCCCATTGTCTTTTCCTTCACAAATCCTGTCTTAAGGGCACATTTAAGATAGGAATAGGGTGTGAGCCTGTGACCTGGCTCAGGAACTAAATATTTATCATTACAAAAGACTGGCCAGGCTCCCCAGGGTATCCAATCAAGTAAGCATTAACAGATAACCTGGCAGACAGGAGGTAAACAACACACTCAGATTATTTCTGCTGTAGACTGCCCTTTCTGTGATGTAGGTATGATGTGTCGGGGGGGTGTGTGTGTGTGTGTGTCTTGAGCTACACCCCTTCTGTGATGTATGTATGATGTTTCTGGGGGTGGTCTTGGACTCCAGGGAGGGAATTTAAAATGTCTATATAAGGGCAGGCACACTTTTGTTCTGGGTTCCTCCTCCCTCCTGCGTGTGAGGGGAGCACCCTGTTGCAACAGATCAATAAAGATCAGGCTTACTAGCTGCTTTGCTTCTCAATATTCTCTGGTTGGCCTCTGTTATTTTCTCCTACCAATAGGGAACCTACATAAGGACTCTATATGGGCTCTTGGATATTCCATAAGGGAAAATGGGCAGATTTTTGTTTACAACAATGGTCACCAACCTGGACAGCTTCAAAATGGGATTAAACAGGTTTATAGAGCAGGACAAGGCTATCAATGGCAGGCAGTCCTGATGCTGCCTCCAGAATCATGCCTCTCAGTACCATTCACTGAGCAACAATATTGAGAGAGGGTTCTTGCTCCCAAGCCCCCCAGGGGCTTCCCAGTGTCTCTGGCTGGCCACTGTGATAAACAAGATGCTAGATTCAACAAACATTTTGTATGATTCAGCACAACTTAAATTCACCTGCTCATTTTTTATTTTATTTTTTAAAAAACACCTCCCTATTCTGTGTTGCTGGAGAGGAAAAAGCAAACTCAAGTATTCTCCTACCTGAAGGTGGAGAATTCGGCTGCTCAGACCCCTCTTTGATGATAGGCATATCCAGCGCAGGTAGGCTCTCATCCGCTCCTTGGCCCTGAGAGGAGGAAGTTGCAGAATCCGCCTCCCGTTTCCTCTCAGAGGTCCTCGAGAAGTCCTGCAGGTGAGAATGCAATGGTTCAAGAAAAGAGAGATGCAAACAATCCACAGAGCCAGGCTTGCTGGAACTATGTCTTATTTACAGTGGTGCCCCGCAAGACGAATGCCTCGCAAGATGGAAAACTCGCTAGACGAAAGAGTTTTCCGTTTTGGAGGTGCTTCGCAAAACAAATTTCCTATGGGCTTGCTTCGCAAGACGACAATGTCTTGTGAGTTCCTGCTGGGTTTTTTTCCTCCCCCCTTTTTCTAAGCCGCTAATCAGCTGATCCAATCAGCTGATCCGATCCCCCCCTTTTTCTAAGCCGCTAAAAGCCGCTAATAGCGCTAATCCGCTAATCCTTCAATGGGCTTGCTTCGCAAGACGAAAAAACCGCTAGACGAAGAGAATCACAGAATGGATTCTTTTCGTCTTGCGAGGCACCACTGTATTTGTTTGTTTGCATATTAGAACCCCAAGAATGACCAACCAGAATGAGGTACAAAAACCGTACCTCTGAACATATTCTGTGCATAGGAATTTGTCCTTGGGATTGGAACTGAACAGAGCTCAGTCTTTTCACACAAAAAAGGCTTTTGATCCCATGGAGGCATCCGCTAAAGGGAGGTGTGTTTTTTTTTTTTACAATTCCCCTTTTCTGCTGCAGCCCAACACTGATTCCCCAGCACTCTGGGACTGATTCAGGTGGGTGGGTGCCATATAAGCAAAGAGAAATTTGTTTTTAAAATTGCTGGTGCAGCCTCCTCCAGAGTAGGGCTCTCCATATGTTGCAGGGCTATAGGTTTCATCATCAGCTGATGGGAGTTGGTATTCTGGAGAAGGATGTGCTAATTGAGGCCTTTGCTGAATCAACAGCCTTTTCATCAGCACCAACTGAGTTTCACTCATGAATCAGTGAGCTGCAGAGTAGCAGTAGAAATAAAAGCCAGAAGCATAGGAGGAAAGACTTCAAAAACAGGCCAAAATTGACCACAATTGAACGTGGGGGAAACTCAACACAACTGAAAATTGACGACAACAGAACACTCTCCCTGGTGATGTAGCTCTGCCTTCTTCATTTTCAATTTTCAGGAAGAATTTAAAAACATTGTTCAACCAGGCTGAAAGATAACAGTTCCTGGAAACACTGAAATTATTAGATATGAGGATACTGTATGGGTGTTTGTTTGTTTAGGTTCTTCACGTTTTTGGGAGTTTTAAAGCAGCATTTTGGTGCCGGCAAGAAGATCCAACCTATCCATTCTGAAGGAAATCAGCCCTGAGTGCTCACTGGAAGGACAGATCCTGAAGCTGAGGCTCCAAGACTTTGGCCACCTCATGAGAAGAACCAGAGGTGCCAGCTTGCCCCCACCCATTGCCACCATTACCACCCAATACTGAGGGGGCCCAGCTCCCTCCTTAAGAGATTCCCCCCCCCCAAGTGTCTTGCCCTCCCCTAGCTGGCAGAAGCCTGTGCAGAACACTGCATTAGTTTTACAGATTGCAATTACTTCCGCCCTGTTTTCTCTTTCACACTGAAGTACCTGTTGTATTATTCGGAACCGTGGTTTTTTGTCTGATATACCGGCATGTCTCACTAAATTTCATTCACCGCTGAGGGATGGGATGACACAACAATGAGTGTCCCTGGACAATATCGCTACTCCCGTACTTCTCCTGCACTGAAAACTTCTTTGTTCCCAGTGTGATGAATGTCTTCTGAGCATGAGGGATTAATCTCTGTCCCCACTTACCTCAAAAGGGAGTTTTGGCAATCAAGATTTATACCTTGGTTGCCTTTAATCACTGCCTAATTATCTCTATGGTGCTGGAGGAGACTCTTGAGAGTCCCATGGAGTGCAAGAAGATCAAATCTATCCATTCTGAAGGAAATCAGCCCTGAATGCTCACTGGAAGGACAGATCCTGAAGCTGAGGCTCCAAGACTTTGGCCACCTCATGAGAAGAGAAGACTCCCTGGAAAAGACCCTGATGTTGGGAAAGATGGAGGGCACAAGGAGAAGGGGACGACAGAGGACCAGATGGTTGGACAGTGTTCTCGAAGCTACAAACATGAGTCTGACCAAACTGCGGGAGGCAGTGGAAGACAGGAGTGCCTGGCGTGCTCTGGTCCATGGGGTCACGAAGAGTCGGACACGACTAAACAACAAGAACAATAACCCAAAATGAGCTCACCTTGCGAAAGGTCTGATTCTGCCGCTGAAAAGGGAGGCCCCCAGGGAAAGCCAGGCGAGTGGGCTTCAAGGAGACCCCAACAGGAGGTGGACCCAAAAGGGAGTGTCTTGTTGCCTGAGGGAAAAACTGCTGGAGCACAGGGGCTGCGGCCATGTTGAAGCCTCTCAAGTTACCTACCAAGGACAGGAAATAGCGGTAGGTGAGTGACACAGAGATACCATGTTAAGTACCAGGCAACTTGAAGACACAAAAGAGAACAAGCCGTTTGTGGTTTGGTCACTGCGCCCATGCTCAGGACCTCCTCCTGCTGCTTTTATTTGTATGCCGCCTTTCCATAGCGAAGACTCTGCTCAAGGTGGCTTACAACATGGAAAGATTTACACAACTGCAAACATAACAGAAGCAGTAATACACAATACAGTCATACCTCGGGTTAGATGTGCTTCAGGTTGAGCGTTTGCAAGTTACGCTCCGCGGCGACCCGGAAGTAACGGAGCGTGTTACTTCCAGGTTTCGCCACTCGCGCATGCGCTCAAAAATGATGTCATGCGAATGCGCAGAAGCGGCAAAACATGACCCGCGCACACGCAGTCACGTCTTACGTTTTACTCAGGATGCGAACGGGGCTCCTGAACGGATCCCGTTCGCATCCAGAGGTACCACTGTAAACAAAACTCACACAATCACTGTGGAAGTACTCCAAATCAGTTCACGGCTCAGATCCTCTAAGGTCAGTTCAGGGCTGCTACACCCTTGCATATATTGGGTTGTAGACAACCAAGTTCTAGGCAGAGTACAGCCACCGAAATTAAAAGACCCTGTTAGTCATTACTATCCATTCCAGTGGGTCTACTCTGAGTAGGATGAACATAGAATGCAGCCCACGTTCTCTAAGCAGCTACCCCCAAAAGCCAACAACTCATTATTTATATAATGCAGACAGATGTAGATACAAGTACACAGCGCTTCAGCTGAAGGTGTTTAAGATGTAATGATTAAATGGGCACAGGAAATCAGCCCTGAGTGCTCACTGGAAGGACAGATCCTGAAGCTGAGGCTCCAATACTTTGGCCGCCTCATGAGAAAAATGTGTCCTTTTATTTAAAATGCATCTCTGGGTTATTTGTGGGGCATAGGAATTGGTTCATTTTTCTTTTCTTTTCAAAATATAGTCTGGCCCCCCACAAGGTCTGAGGGACAGTGGACCGGCCCCCTGCTGAAAAGGTTTGCTGACCCCTGGCTCAAAGGCTTGGTTAGCTCTCTAGAAACCACACCTCCAATTCTGCTACAGAAAGGGGGCGGGGAGAATTACACACTCAGCTTACTAGTTTCCACTGCTGAAACCACAGGTTAAAACACCTGCTGAATTATTCACTCAGATCTTTCTCAGATACCAAGTATCTGGGCATCAAGTATTCTCAAACGTAACCCAAACCTTGCAGTTGACCAGGAAATTTCAGAGGACTGTCAGTTCTCAGGCAACTCTTTATTACAGAAGGTAATGTGATTATCAATTGCATAACCCCTGAATAATCAACTCCATAAAGAGGAGAGCTCCTGTTTTTAAAAAAGAAAAGGCTATAAGAACATGCATATTTATGCACACACATACATAGAAAGAGGGAGATAAAACAAAAATAAATGAAATTTTAAAATAAATAGGATATTAGTCATATTCCGACCACCACTCCTGCACCAAAGGAACTGCAAATCTGTAGGATAAAACATACTTTTATACGTATGAATCAGAAAATGCAACTTCCCTTTCATTTTATCACTGTTGGCACCAGCTTACCCACAGGCAGCTGATAAATAATCAGCATTCCTCAAACACCCCCAATTGATTTTTAACTGATTGGAAGGTCAGTGGCTCTGAGGATCTGAAAAGGAACACACTCCAAGCCTTTCATGGACTTTCTCATCAGCCACTGAAGATGTGCTGCAGCACTTTTCCTGCACTGACCCCTGGGCTAACACAGCCACCTCCCCAGAGAATCTCAAAGGGCATTATCTCTTATCTCTTCTAAAACGATAAATAGGAACTTGGCTTGTACAGTCGTACCTTGGAAGTCGAACGGAATCCATTCCGGAAGTCCGTTTGACTTCGACAACCAAGGTGCAGCTTCCGATCGGCTGCAGGAGCTTCCTGCACTCAATCGGAAGCCATTTGGCTTCCAAAGAACGTTTGTAAACCGGAACACTCACTTCTGCGTTTGTGGCATTCGGGAGCCAAAACGTTCAAGTCGCAAGGCGTTCGGGATCCAAGGCACGACTATACTACAGAATAGCTAGGACTGTGCCCTCCTGACTTTATTGGACTCCAAATATCTGCAGACCCAACCAGCATGGCCAACGATGATGGGAGCTGGGAGTCCAGCAACATCTGGAGGGAATGCCTGCATGGAGCACTTATAGAGGTTCTCAACCTGTGGGTCCCTAGATGTTGTTGGATGACAACTCCCATCATCCCTGAGCTCTGGCCTTGCTAGCTAGGGGTGATGGGAGTTGTAGTTCAACATCTGGGGACCCACAGGTTGAGAAAGGCTGACTTAGAACATGCTTCAACAGCCAATGCCATTTTATTTTATTATTTAATAAAATTTATACACAGCTTGTTTGTTTTTAAAAAGAAAAACCTTAAAGCCGTTCACAAAAAGATAAAACCATAAAATTGGAGGGGAGGGGAAATACGATACATCAAAACATACAAAAAGTTAAAATACTCAAACAAATTATATTTCACACCACACTTTCTAGGCATCTAGGTAGGCTTGTCTAAACAATAACGTTTTTAGCAGGTGCGGAAAAGACTACAATGAAGGAGCCTGATTGATATCAATAGGCAGGAAGCTGCAAAGTGCACGTGCCGCCACAATGAACGATCAGAGTTCTTACAAGTGTGTAATAAGCATCATGGGGCACCTGCAGTAGTGCCAATTCTGCCAATCGAAAGCTGAGTGGGCACATGAGTGGGGTAAGGAGAGATTGTAGCTATTACAAATGATTAAAAAAATGGTTTTAGATGGACAGGTGTGCAGCTTCAGACTTGGGAGGGGAGACGTAAAACTACGTGAGCCAATGTGGTGGCTGGTTGGGCAAGAGGTGTTAAAACAATTTCTGGATGGAGAGCTGGATGGAGAACAGGCCAACCCTCCACAGAACATTCTGGAAGGTGGGTGAAGCCTGGCAAACAACTTAAGGTGACTGAACCTCCAAGTCAGAGACACAATAGAAGAATTTGGAGTGCATGCTAATTCAAAGCTTTATCAAAAGACAGCATGACATAGTGGTTAGAGTGTCAGACCAGGACCTGGGTGACCTTGGGCCAGCCACTTATTCTCAACCTAATCTATATCTTCAGGTTACAGACTCCGCTAACCCAGAAATAGTGCTTCAGGTTAAGAACTTTGCTTCAGGATGAGAACAGAAATTGTGCTCTGGCAGCAGCGGGAGGCCCCATTAGCTAAAGTGGTGCTTCAGGTTAAGAACAGTTTCAGCTTAAGAACAGACCTCCAGAACAAATTAAGTACTTAACCTGAGGTACCACTATAACAAACAACCAAATTTGGCACCTTCTTCTGTCACCATGCAGCAGAACTTTAGGAAGAATTCAAGCTGCAGCTACAAAGGAAATTCATCTTGGCCTCTAAGTGTTATTTATACAAAATACACTTTACTTAATGCCACCAATCTAAGTGATACATGTTACTAGACATCATTTCATATCCATAATAATTTTGCTATATACACTTCAATGCAACTTTCTAAATTCATAAACATTTATCTGAGTGTTTATGGTTGTTTCTAATTTATGTAATTGTTTAAACTGGAGCACATGGCATGCAACGAAGACCTCTCTCAGTGCAACCATGTTAAACAGTTTAAAGATGAAAATCTTCCCGACTTGAGCTCAAGTGATTGTGGATGCAGGGAAGGTGGACGTGGTTGGCTCCAAACAGCCTGGGAGGGCCAATTCTGCCCGTGCGCCAGAGGTTCCTTGTCACTGTGTTAAGAGTGTGAAACTGGGACCAGGGGTGTAGCATCATGCGTAGCATTTTTCTGGGGAGCGTGGTGCCCTCCCCAAGCCAGCCCTGTGCTGCTTTGCAAGGCTGGGGTCATTCCAGCCTCACAAAGTGGCTCAGGACTGGTGTCTCCTCGGCAGCGGCAAGGGCTGGACTGTGCATGCCGGGCTCCGATTGTCACTGCCAGGGAGATCGAGATTCAAATCCCCTGCTCAGCCACAAGGCTTACTGAGTTAACCTTGAACCTCATAAGAACCTAAGAAGAGCCTGCTGGATCAGGCCAATGCCTCCCCCCCCCGCTTTTATTTATTAACATTCTTATGTTACATATGCATACACTGTCATATTACATTACAGGGCTTATTATACCATAACTTCCAACATGTATACAAAGTTTACATACAAAATTTATATCCTTAAAGAAAGACAAAAAGACAAAACAAAGACAAAAAGCTATTCCAAAATCATATATGTACCAACACTACAGACTTCCTGTCAATCCCGTTGTATATTCCTTTTTTTACAAATGAATGTACTCTTTTTATTGTAAATTTCTTTACATTTTATCTATTACATTCCCGTATCAATATGTACAGTGGTGCCCCGCAAGACGAATGCCTCGCAAGACGGAAAACTCGCTAGACGAAAGAGTTTTCCGTTTTGGAGGTGCTTTGCAAAACAAATCTTCTATGGGCTTGCTTCGCAAGACGACAATGCCTTGCGAGCTCCTGTGGGTTCCCTCCCCCCTTTCCTAAGCCGCTAAGCCGCTTATCAGCTGATCCGATCAGCAGATAAGCCGCTAAAATCCGCTAATAACACTAATCCGTCAATGGGCTTGCTTCGCAAGACGAAAAAACCGCTAGATGAAGAGAATCACAGAACGGATTCTTTTCGGCTTGCGAGGCACCACTGTACCCTTAATCTTATTTCTCAACTCAATTTCTCTCCAATGTCAATTGAATGCTAGCATAGATAGCGAACCATTACTGTATTTTTGAACATATATCTTATATCTATCCCAGGCCAATAGCCCTCCTAGTACAATATCCTCCTCTCACAGTGGCAGCCAGGTGCCTATAGGAAACCCACCACCGCTCCCAGTATAGGAAAAAATCCCAGAGAACTCAATGGGACTGACTTTTGGGATGACATGCATAGAATTGCGCTGTCAACTGCTAAACTAGAGAAGAGGAACATGTGGCACTCCCAACTGTTCCTGGGCTGCAACTGCTATCATCCCCAACCACTGGCCATGCTGGCTGCTGAGTCCAGCAACTTTTGGAGGGAGATATGTTTCCTCTCCCTACTCTGAACCTACCTCAAGAATAAAATGGAGTAGGGGAGGAAACCGCTCTTGCATCCCTGAGCTCCTTAAAGCAGTGGCTCTCAAAGGGTGCGCCATGTTGGTGTAGCAGGAGAGGGTGGCAAGGGTGGCAGTAAGATTCAAGGATAACCAAAGAAATATTTAAACACTTCAGTGAAGTATCAGTATCAGCAAAGCATAGTATAGTATAAAAATTATTTTTTGTGTGGATATACAACCATAAACTCCACACTTCTCTTCAAGAACATTGGCTACTCTTCTACAGATCTCCTTGATATATTGTTGTGAACAAATATGAAAGATGAGAAAAGAGAAAGGCTTCTTTGTGTTAAAGAGATGAGTTTTTCTCAAATTAAAGGTAAAGGGACCCCTGACCATTAGGTCCAGTCGTGGCTGACTCTGGGGTTGCGGCGCTCATCTCGCTTTACTGGCCGAGGGAGCCGGCGTACAGCTTCCGGGTCATGTGGCCAGCATGACTAAGCCGCTTCTGGCAAACCAGAGCAGCGCACAGAAACGCCGTTTCCCTTCCCGCCCAAGCGGTACCTATTTATCTACAGTGGTACCTCGGGTTTAGAACTCAATTCGTTCTGGAGGTCCGTTCTTAACCTGAAACTGTTCTTAACCTGAAGCACCACTTTAGCTAATGGGGTCTCCTGCTGATGCTGCGCCGCTGCTGAGTGAATTCTGTTCTCATCCTGAAACAAAGTTCTTAATCCAAGGTTAGCGGGTTAGCGGAGTCTGTTACCTGAAGCGTCTGTAACCCAAGGTACCCCTGTACTTGCACTTTGACATGCTTTCGAACTGCTAGGTTGGCAGGAGCAGGGACCGAGCAATGGGAGCTCACCCCGTTGCGGGGATTCGAACCGCCGATCTTCTGATCGGCAAGCCCTAGGCTCTGTGGTTTAACCCACAGCGCCAGCTGCGCCCCTTTCTCAAATTAGACCTAGTCTAAATGGGATTACCTGGCAAAAGCAAGCTCACACCTCTTACTGAGTTTGTAGACATGCTTAATATGAGGCCCATAAGTATATTTTGGGAATGATTCATGTTCTTGTGTAGCTGCATTGTTTTATACTTCCTGGATGTTCCATGATCATATTATAAAGTAGCTGTGTTCTATGTTATAAATCAAGCACTGCTAGTTGTTTCTTTTTGTTTCCCAATGTATTTCTTACCAATAAAAAAAATCAGTGTGGCGTGAGAAAAATTTTATTCTGAAAGTGTGGCCCAGAGAAAAAAGTTTGAGAACCACTGTCTTAAAGAATGGGATAAAAAAAGGAATAAAAACATGATCTGAAGACACAGAGAACAGCTACTTTGCAAGAGCTCAGAATCTGATTAGTACCTGGGAAAGAAGGCTATGAAACTGATATAGGATGGCTTTTTTTCATTGACAGAAAAAAGCAACATGTAAATAAGGGTAATCAGTAGGAGCAGCAAATAGACATTACCTAACCTCCCAGCAGGTGAGTTGCTGCTGCTTATCAAGAGGGGGTGGGGAAAGTGGTTGGAAGGTCAGCACAGTGGAAACATAGCAATGGACATCCTACCTGTGTATCGCCATCCTACCTGTGTATTTGCATCTTGGTGCCCTCCCCACCACTGTCTCACTCTTCCCTGTCCCCAATAAACAGAAGTTACTCACCTGCTGGGAGATCAAGGAAGCACCTCCTCAAAATAACCACTACTCTCCTGCCCATTACTGAACTCAATCAGTTCATTCACTCTACAGTGGACCCTCCAGATACGAATTAAATTCGTTCCGGGGGTTCGTACTTAACCTGAAAAGTCCGTAACTGGAAGCGCCACTTCTGTGCATGTGCACAGTGCGCAGAGTGCTTCTGCATATGCGTGCGACGGGTTTGCCAAGTTCACAATATGAAAGTTAAGTATCCAGAGTAGTACATAACTCGAGGGTCCGCTGTATTTCCAATACAGGTAGGTAGCCATGTTGGTCTGCAGTAAAAGGTAAAGGGACCCCTGACCTTTAGGTCCAGTCACAGACGACTCTGGGGTTACAGCGCTCATCTCGCTTTACTGGCTGAGGGAGCCGGCGTACAGCTTCCGGGTTGTGGCAAGCATGACTAAGCCACTTCTGGCGAACCAGAGCAGTGCACGGAAACTCCGTTTACCTTCCCGCCAGAGTGGTACCTATTTATCTACTTGCACTCTGACGTGCTTTCGAACTGCTAAGTGGGCAGGAGCTGGGACTGAACAATGGGAGCTCACCCCGTCGCGGGGATTCGAACTGCGATCTTCTGATCTGCAAGCCCTAGGCTCACTGGTTTAGACCACACTTGCAAATGTTATGTGAATCTTTGTCCTGCCCTTTTGTAACCCACAGCACCACCCGCATCCCTTGTTGGTCTGCCATAGTTGAAACAAAATAAAAAAAATTCTTCCAATAGCACCAAAAGAAGATATCTGAAGAAGTGTGCATGCACACGAAAGCTTAGACCCAGAACAAACTTAGCTGGTCTCTAAGGCAGTGTTTCCCAACCTTTTTTGGGCAAAGGCACACTTGTTTGATGAAAAAAATCTCGAGGCACACCACCATTACAGCCCCATGACGTCAGCGCACAGCGTCACGCCGGGAGGGACGCACGAAAGTGTAAGTTTCAATTTTTTTCCCTCCCCCTTGCTGGGGAACCTCCAAGCTTTGGGGGTGGGGGGGGAGGAGGCAGCAAAGCGAGGGACTGAGGGACGGCGGCAGCTGAGGCAGCGGCGGCTGTTGTGGTGGTGGCGGCGATAGCGGGCGGAGGAGGGGGCGGCGGCGGGGCCGAGGTGGCCGGCGGCGGCGGCGGGTGGAGCAGGAGGGCGGCCGAGGCCGGTGAGGGAGTAGGGTTGCCCGGGGCTTGAGGAGCCGTCGCCGGGAGTTGCTGCTGCTGTTGTTGCTGCTGCTGCCCGGACATGCCGGCCTCCTCCTCGTCCGCTGTCTCGCGCTCCTCCCTTTTGCGCGCGCTGCCCCGCCGCCGCCCCATTGGCCGGGTCCTGTCAGCTGATCCTGTGTTATTTCCTGTGTGTGTGTGTGAGGGGAGAATGGGGAGAGAAACCTCGGCACCACCACCGCGGAGCCGCCCCCGGCTCGACGCGGATCCTCGCCGCCGCCGCCCCGCCTCTCGCCACCCGCCTCGCCCGCCTCCCTCCCACGGCACACCAGCCAACGTCTCACGGCACACTAGTGTGCCGCGGAACACCGGTTGGGAAACACTGCTCTAAGGTGCTACTGGAAGGAGGTTGTTGTTTTTTAAAATTGTATTTCCAATGTTTGGGTGGTGAGTGCCATTACTTATGTACCCAGAACAGCACCCGCCACCCAGAACAGGGAGGCACCAGCAGCTTTGTGGGGAACCCCAATATTTGTGAAAGAACAAAGAACATTTGGGTGGCTTATGAAAACTGAGCATGCTCGGCAGCAGCAGAATGCAGACTAGCTATTGAAAGGAGTGGTTGGGGTGGTGAGACGTGGAATAGAGTGGCTGGAACAATGACCATTTTGCTGCAGGTCCTACCTGGGTAGTTTTAATGTCTTAAACTGCCTTGGGAGTCACTGCCCCCCCCCCCAATAACAGAGAGGATACCCAAGTAAATAAAAACCATCCAGTCTGACAGTTTCCCAAGTATCCCAGCATGCATTGCTCAGCCTCTTCCGCATCAATCCTGCAGGGTTCCCATCCCAAAGCAGAGGGCAAGCGCTATACCTTGCATCTGCTGGATGAGCAGGGCCCGCTGGAGCATGGGGTTGGCGTTGAGGAGCGAGGCTTGATTAGTAGCTCGCAGGTTCAACATCTGCTGCTGCTGTTGCTGCGATGGTATCACACACCTGGGAAGGAAGGAGGTAGAATCAGATCAGCAGAAATCCCAGGACAGAGCGCGGTTTGCTCAAGAAACCTAAGGCAACATTAGGCAACTACTGAAGATGTTTTTGGCCAAAAACAATTCCCTTGAAGTGTGACCCAGCCAATTTATGGAATGTTAACTGTACAAATAGAGTTAATGAGCACGTTTCTGGTACTATGTGTTGCATCCAGTTAAGTTGTACTCAAGGTAGACACGCTGAAATGGTTAGTTATGCCCATTATAGTCTTGGGTCTACTCTAAGCAGGACTGACACTGGATACAACCCTCTATGTGTGCCCTAAGTAATTCTCTCACAACCTTTGCATCGTTTTGGAAGCACCACTGACACTGTTTTAAGCAGCCTTTCAATGTCAGGATTAAGCAGGTTCAGAATAATTTCATTCAACAAAGTATAAGGAAGCTGGATTCAGAGGATGCCTGACAGATGCTGGAAGGCTTGGTTTTGGTTATTATTATTTTACTATTTTTCCCCTCCTTGAAAAAAAGAGGGCACCCCATAGGACATTATATACCCCTTTTAAAAGGCAGCTTCAAATGTTACCAAGGAGCATGTGGATAGATTTGGGGGTGGGGGTGAGGCGAGAGACTCTACTTTAGGAGAAACACACCTGGAAACAGCTCAGGTACTTGGCACTAGTTGAACAACTCCTTTGGATGCCATATGGCACAGGCTTCTGGCTAGCTGGATCTATTTCCTTTTCTATTAAGAGTCCTAAAGCTCCAGAACCCAGTGAGAAAGGAATGCGGTAAAATTAAAGAATAAGGTGCCTCTGAGCACATTATCAGTCTAGGAATTTGTTTTGCATTCCAGAACTGAACTGACTCTCAACAACCCTTTCACTCATGTCCACGCTTAGCTACCCCAAGTTTTCTTCAATTCAGCACCCTAATTATATCATTATTATGTACATGGTGAAACCATATCATACCATATCATTCAACATGGTGAAACCATGTTGTCAATTGTGAGTGTGAGTGAATATGTGTAAGAAATATGCCTGTCTGCAAGCTTAGGGACAAACTTATCAATTTTGCAGAACTACAGCTCATCCAAAACCTTTGCTTTGGAAGAGGGAACAGTGTTTTTATATTTTATAGGGGTACAGTGGTGCCCCGCAAGACGAATGCCTCGCAAGACGAAAAACTCGCTAGACAAAAGGGTTTTGCTGTTTTTGAGCTGCTTCGCAAGACGAATTTCCCTATGGGTTTGCTTTGCAAGACGAAAACGTCTTGCAAGTTTGTTTCCTTTTTCTTAACACCGTTAATACAGTTGCGACTTGACTTTGAGGAGCAACTCATAGAACGCGGTGTGGTAGCCTTTTTTGAGGTTTTTGAAGACTTTGGTGATTTTTGAAGCATTTCCAAAACTTTTCCGACACCGTGCTTCGCAAGACGAAAAATTCGGTAGACGAAAAAACTCGCGGAACAATTTAATTTCATCTTGCGAGGCACCACTGTATATTTAAACAGACGGATGTGTGCGCAACATTATTATGGGGCAGTGTTGACATGGAGATGCTTAAGAAGGCAGGTCCACACACAGTCCATGTACCTAGAAAGACTTCCACAATACAAGCACTTGGGTGGTCCTAATTCCTTTCAGAATCTGTTCTTACCATGCCCTACAAGGGACTTTTTTCCATCCTAATTTTCCAAAAGCTGCCATTCAATACCAAGATGTGGCCGAGGAGACTCCGTGAAATTAGTGAGACCTGCACACCAACAAAACACTTGACAAACAACAACATAGCTTGGCTCTTGCACAGGAGAGTTCCCCAGTGGATTGTGCCCTAGAACTGTTAACAGTATGCCAGCCAACCCTTTTCAGTTGGGTAGTGGGAGGGTTTGTTTTTATGTGGAGTAAAGAACAATCTGCTTTGTTTGCAGGTGGGGAGCTGAACCAGGAGGGGGCTTACGCTAGAAGAAGCTTGGAATATTAGAAATATTCTTCCTTACGGTGTGTGGGGTGGGGTTGGAGGGTAACGAAATAGCTAAATATATTTTTTGCACCATGAACACTGCTAGGCCACAGGTAATTATGCATGTGCAGATTCCTGGACCTCAGCAATATATGCCAGCAGGAGTTGTGAGATGTGGCACCAAAGCTAAAAAATGTTATTATACAAAGCAAGCGCGCGAACACACACACACACACACACAATCTTCGTGCATGTGCTGAAGCTTGAGTCCATACAAAAATTGTTAGGCCCGCTCACATAGCTGGGAGCAAGTCCCATGGAGTGCAATGGGGCTTACTTCTGAGTAGGTCCACTGTAGCCTTAGTCCCTGAAGTGCAGCAAGGCTCGCTTGAGGATACAGTTTAAATACATATGTACTGTATTTACATTTAAAACACATGTTAAAAGGGCTAGATATGAAATGCAAGTGAATTTCGAGGCAGGAACGCTTCAGGAGCAAGGTGCAAAGCAGATGCAGTCACGCCAGCAAAAACTGCGCGGAGGGCGGAGGAGGTTTGCAAGGGAAGAAGGGGTGTGGAGCAGGCGCCTTTCCCTTGGAGCCAGGCCCACGATCCCCGGCCTCGGGTAGAGGGTCTTACCGGCTTGCTTGCTGCTGCTGAGGCTGGTGCTGAAGGAGGTGCTGGAGCTGCAACAGTTGCTGCTGGAGCTGCTGCTGTTGCTGGTTGAACATGGCTGGGGGTGGGGTTAAAAAAAAAAGCGGCCCCCCGCTCCGAGACCCCGGGGTAAAACCGGAGCAGGAGGCTCCCGTTCGAGAAGGGGAGCGGAGCTAAACGTGCTGCTCTGCAGCGGGAGACCCATTCATTGCTTTCGAGCCGGCGGCTCGCGTGCGGGTGCGTGGGTTTCCACCATCGCGATCACGGGACACCTTGTGGGTGTGTTTGGGGCGGGGGGCGGGGAGGCGTCCCCACCCCTTGCACGTACCGTAGAACAGAGATGGTAACCACGCACGCGCTCCAGAGCATCCTTTCGCAAATGCAGAAGGCTTCAGTACCGTACTTATTTATTTTTCCTGTAACAGTTAACGTTCTGAAATATGCAAGAGAGGTTTTTAAAAAAAGAAATAAAAGTTTATTTATTGCATCCTTTTGCAAACGGGGCGGGCGGTGAGGAGGAGGCGGTCGCGGCAGCAGCAGCTTTGTTTTCTTCCTAAGGTGAATCTTCTGAAATGCGCATGGAAAATGAAACAAAATTCAATAGCAGAAAAAATATTAAAAATATTAAATGCAATATATAATCACTCATGTCTGCACTCTGAAGTAGCTTTTTAACAAACAGGCAGTTAAAAGTTAGTTGCTGGGTAAGAACTACCTTTTTTCATCAGCAGAGGAACATAGGAGGGTGGTTTGGAGTGAGCCATAGCATTGGTACATCTAGCTCACAGCTCTGACAGGCAGCACTGGTACATCCTGTCTGCACGGACTGGCAGCAGTTTTAATATGGGAGTTTTCCCAGAGCTTTCTGCAAATGCCATCTATTGTATGCAAGGCAGGTGAGGTGCTATTGATTGGTTCCAACAATTTTTATTTCATTTTATTAACGGGTTTTGTGTTAAAATAAATAAAATAAATCATTTGGTCTTCTTCGATTATGAGTCCCTCTGGGAAAGAACCATGAGCATTTAGAAAAACTGTTGCTAAGCTGCTCTGCGTGGGACACAAAACAGAATGTAGTTTATCTCTGTGCCATCCATCCAGCAGATTCTGTGGTGGCATCCTAAAAGCATGAAAATTAATCTAATAAAATCTAATAAAAGACAGCACCCACCAAAACAAAATTACCGACCACAACGCAATAAAATAATATGAAAGTTTTTTTATTGAAACTTTTCAACATACAATAAAAAACTAATCTAAATAAAAGGATGAAACAAAAGAAAAGAAAAGAAAGAAAGAAAGAAAGAAAGAAAGAAAGAAAGAAAATACAAAGCCCTCCATCAAAGGTACAGTGGTGCCTCTGGTTGCGAATGGGATCCGTTGTGGAGGCCCGTTCGCAACCTGAAAAGAATGCAAACCACATCTGCGTGTGCACGGGTCGCAATTCGCCGCTTCTGCGCATGTGTGTGACGTCATTTTGTGCGTCTGCGCATGCGTGAGCGGCGAAACCCAGAAGTAACCCTTTCTGGTACTTCTGGGTTGCCGCAGGATGCAACCTGAAAACGCGCAACCTGGAGCAAACGTAACATGAGGTATGACTGTAGTTCTTAATCCTTGTCTCACACAAGAGAGGGTGGGTGGGCCCAGTGGCGGAACAAGCCAATCAAGCGCCTGGGGCGGCGCCCATGCCCTGCGCCCAGCGGCAGGGCCAGCCGCCTATGGGGTGGAGCCAGTGGGGGCAGGACACTCCGTGGGGCCTCCAAGGAATTTGCCTGCCTTCTCCCACTCAGCCGCCCTACAGCTGGGGGGGAGGCAGCGGGCGGACCATTTGGGGCAGCATGGAGCCTGCGTGCATAAGCCACCATGTCTCTCCCAGGAAAGACATGTGGCTTGGGCACGCTGCTGGCCCCGCAGTGAGTGATGCCCAGCATTTTGTCACCCCCTCAGGGGTGACACCCAGGGCCGACCGCCACCCCTTCCTCTGCCCCTGGGTGTGCCCTCCCAGCTTTCATCTGGGAGCTTCACTTTTTCCTCTCAGCCTCCCACCCTGAGAGTTCTTCCCTGTCTCTCACACAGGGTCCTTCATCAGCCATCCTGTTAATTAATGCCTCTTCTTACTTCAGCAGTCAATTTGCATTCTGGGTGAGGATTAGTTGGCACACAAGTCATAATTCAGTCGTACCTCTGGTTGCAAATGGGATCCGTTGTGGAGGCCTGTTCGCAACCAGAAAAGAACGCAACCCGCATCTGCGCATGCGTGGGTCACGATTTGCCGCTTCTGCGCATGCGTGTGAAGTCATTTTGTGCGTCTGCGCATGCACAAGTGGCGAAACCCAAAAGTAGCCCTTTCCAGTACTTCTGGGTTGCCGCAGGACGCAACCTGAAAACGTGCAACCTGAAACAAAGGTAACGTGCTAAAAAATTATGGACATTGGGATGCAGAAAGGGGGGGTATGGGGGAGTCCCGGGAAAGAGGTTTATGAAAAAATGTTATGAAAGTATACGTGTTTGTATGTCTTTTTATGTGTTTGTTTGTTTTAAAAATTTTGTAAAAGCAATAAAAATCTTAAAAAAAAAGAAACAAAGGTAACATGAGGTATGCCTGTAGTTAAAAGAAAGGAGTTTAGCTGATTTGATGTCATGATAGCTAACTTTCAAGGCTATTTTGTGGTGAAGGTGGTTCTTTGCTCCAAGTCGTCCCCCCACATCCAAAAACTTCTGTCTCCAGTATAATGAACAGCTTTCTGGGGACATTTTGGGGACGGAATTTGTCCGGGGACAGATTTGCAAATCTAGGGACTGGCCCCAGGAACCCTACCACAGGTGCCAAAAATGCCTTGGGCCAGCCCTGACTTTGGGCAGAAACCCAGGGCCTCACTCAGAAGGATGAATAAGAGAGTTTACAAAGAGAGCAGAGCAGGCTTGCCACATTTTGAAGTTAATCAGGTAATACACATTATCTGCAAGACCATTCATTATAAAATCTAAAATTGTGCTAAGTGATGGTCAGTTCCTTCAGACTAATTTATGGAGTTCAGGGCATCATCACCAACTTATTTGTATGCTGCCTTTCCATGTTCAAGGCGGCTTCCAACATAAGATTTGCATAATTACAAACATAATGGAAGTAGTCATAAATAACAAAAGATCAAAAAGTACGCAACCGGATCAAACAATTTCCACAAAAGTCATAATATGATGCAAAGAAATCCTGAACAATACCTCAGCCCAAGGGTCTGTTCACCAGGCCTAGCTTTCACCTATTTATTTCTTAAAATTTATACATTGCTGGGTTGTAAAAACCTCAGAGTGGGTTTACAAAAACATGAAAGAAAATTCACAGTCGTACAAAAGTTTAGAATGGATTAAAATTACCTCAACTTTAGAAGCATTTGGGTAGGCTTGTCTAAACAAGAATGCTTTTAGCAGGCATTGAAAAGAGTAAAGTGAAGGCGCCTGCTTGATCTCAAGAGGCAGGGAGTTCCAAAGGGTAGGTGCTGCCACACTAAGCAGTGAAATTCTTACAAATGTGGAGTGGGCGTTACGTGGCACCTGCACTAGAGCAAATACCAGCAATCAAAGCGGTCAAGAGGGCTTACATGTGGGGTAAGGTGATCTCATAAGTAAGCTAGTCCCAAGGTTGTTAAAGGCTGGAGGCGGACCACCTAAGGTGATTGTGTAATAGTAGGGCCAGGCCTGCACATACAAGAGTGGTGTTTCAGGCACAACTTATCAATATGATTCCCATCGTATTGCAAAGACCAACTCTGGCTGGTGGGCTGTTTTCTGACTCAGCCTGTCTGTCTGTTTAGCCCAGAAACTCTAAACTAAAACACCCAGGGAAATGTGACTGTGGGCGTGTGGAGGGAACTAGGCCTGCATCATCTCTAATGGAGGAACCAACTTGGAGGTATTTGCATCTTTCTTTACAGGGAACAAGGAGGCCCTCTCTCCCCTGGGATTTCCTTTTTAGCACCTTTGAATTAAGGGCAGCTTCTTGTGTTTTAAACACCTTCCCTGCCCATCAGTCTGAAACATGGGTAGGCAAACTAAGGCCGGGGGCTGGATCCGGCCCAATCTATTATTATTATTATTATTATTATTATTATTATTATTATTATTATTATTATTTTATTTATACCCCGCCCATCTGGCTGAGTTTCTCCAGCCACTCTGGGCGGCTTCCAATCAAGTGTTAAAAACAATACAGCATTAAATATTAAAAACTTCCCTAAACAGGGCTGCCTTCTCAATCCAGCCCGTGGACAGTCCGGGAATCAGTGTGTTTTTACATGAGTAGAATGTGTCCTTTTATTAAAAATGCATCTCCGGGTTATTTGTGGGGCACAGGAATTTGTTCATCCCCCCCTTCAAAATCTAGTCTGGCCCCCACGAGGTCTGAGGGACAGTGGAAAAAGTTTGCTGACCCCTGGTCTGGAATCTCACCCTATTACTGATCCTTCTGTCTGCAAACCAATAGGCCTTTTTATGCACCTACATCTGAGCAGGGTTATCAGTGGGGTGAGTGACCATATGTTCAGGGTGGGGACCACAGGAGTACAGTATAATAAATGGCTAAAGCATGATGTGTTGAAGAGAGACCAGATGGTAACCCAGAGCTTTGTGTTGTTGTTTTTTTTGGAATAATTTGGACTGAACCCTAAGTACCTACTGCAGATGGTAATTTCCACGAGAGGAAGGGAACCATCAGGAATATTGGGATGCTTGTTGCTGACATAAGAAAGGCACACAATCTGATCTCCTTACTGCCAGCAGACCAGCCCCAAACCTTTAGGAAGTGTGTGCAACTGAGCTGTACAAAGTGTCCCCTCTAAAAGGAAGAGTTAACATGCTATAATAGCCTGAAATCTTGACATAGTTTTCCAGCATGTTACCAGCACCTGCCCCCAGAGAAATATTGATATGGCTTCTATCAGCAATAAGCTTATTTTACATTAAAAACAAAAAAAGGCTTTAATTGCAATTGCACAATATGCAGTGACAGCATACGTTTCACTTAGGAAAAAGTTAAAGCAGATTAAAGGCATTTTCGGAGTGTCATGATGTGGGTGGAATACAGTCACCTATCGGGAAATTTAGGTTGTTTTGTTTGTTTGTTGCATTTCCATCCTATCTTTTTCTCCATTGTGGCGTACATGGTCCTACATCTCCTCATTTAATCCCCACAACAACCCTGTGAGGTAGGTTAGGCTGAGAGGCAGCAACTGGCCCAAGGTCACCTGATGAGCTTTATGGGCATTGTGCAATTATATTTTTGTATTTTTTGTATTTATTGGTTTTCACATATTACATTACAATACAGATGTATGAAAACCAACACCATTTCCTCCCCATCCCCCCATACATTTATATTTCCTCAACCAATCATATTATTTTCTCCTTCCTCCCACTTCCCTCTGCCTCCCTCGATTTCCTCCACATTATACAATTTACAGTAATCTTTGCATTCTACAATCTTCTCAAATCATCTATATATTCTTATTATCTTTCCTTACTATTTTTTCTTCCATCCAGTACTTCACATTTGAATCTAGGCATATTAGCGTATCTTTTTTGAGCAATATTTTGCCATATGTTCATCAAAACATTTCCACTCCTTTTTAAATGTTTGATTTGACTGATTTCTTATTATAGCAGTTAATTTTGCCAAAATTAAATATTCATTTAGTTTACAAATCCATTCCTTCTTTGTAGGTATAGTTTGTGACTTCCACTTAGCAGTAATCACTATTCTAGCAGCTGTACTTGCATATAGAAAAATTCTTGTGCAATTATAGTTCATTGAGTGGTCTTGCACAATGAACCCACTCCCAACCACAACCTGACGTTTTACAAAAAACAAATGACAGAGAAATGTGCAGGAAAGTACAGAATAATGATTTGATTGGACACAAGTTGGTTTCACCTTCCTATGAACAAATCAGAGTGAAAGCTTGGCATGTGGCTACCACAAGGGAAGACCCACACCATCGGATTCATATTACTGTTTGACCGTGGAATGGACTCCCTTGGAAAGTGGGGGGCTCCCCTTCTCTGGAAAGGTTTTAAGCAGAGGTTGGATGGTCCTCCCCTGTCAGGGATTCTTCAGCTGTGATTTCTGCATTGCAGGGGGTTGGACTGGATGACCCTTAGGGTCCCTTATAACTTTATAATTCTACTGTATTAATGTTTGGTCTCCCTGCAAGCACACCAGGATGAATGCTGAACAAACAGGTCATCTGGAAGTGCTCTGCACCTCAGTCCCACTGTGGACATGAAAGAGCAGGACAAAGATTCACATAACATTTGCAGGTGTGGTCTAAACCACAGAGCCTAGGACTCGGCAATCAGAAGGTCGGCGGTTCGAATCCCCGCGACGGGGTGAGCTCCCGTTGCTCGGTCCCTGCTCCTGCCCACCTAGCAGTTTGAAAGCACGTCAAAGTGCAAGTAGATAAATAGGTACCGCTCTGGCGGGAAGGTAAACAGTGTTTCCGTGTGCTGCTCTGGTTTGCCAGAAGCGGCTTAGTCATGCTGGCCACATGACCCAGAAAAAACTGTCTGTGAACAAACGCCGGCTCCCTCGGCCTGTAAAGCGAGATGAGTGCCGCAACCCCAGAGTCATTTGTGACTGGACCTAATGGTCAGGGGTCCCTTTACCTTTACCTTTACGGCAGACCAACATGGCTACCTACCTGAATTGGAAATACAGTGGACCCTTGAGTTACTTACCGCTCTGGATACATAACCTTCGGGTTGCGAACGCAGCAAATCTGTCGCACGCATGCGCAGAAGCGCTCTGCACATCGTACGTGTGCACAGAAGCAGCGCCTCCAGTTACATGCAAATTTAGGAATAATTCCTATCTTTTAAATGGAATTCAACATGCGTCACCATAGCAGGGAACAGGACTGAAAAAGTGAGTCTGTTTGCCAGCTCATTCTGCAGTCCAGGTGCAAGGTTTTGGATGGACAGCTTTAAGGCACTCCCTGCTCTCCTTTCCTAAGGTTCTTGATCTTTAAACTGGTCCTCGGGCCCCTCCAGACATCCATTTCACTGCACATTCATGACTACTTGTGCTCATAATGCTACCGGGGCTATCAATACTGTTTGTGCCTGCAAAAACTGGTATTGTTAAGAGATATTGATTTAGTTGCTGTTAACAAGAATCTGTATTTTATTCTGTAATTCTTAGTATTGCAATTGTATTGATATAATTGTTTTGATTTAATATCAAAGTTAATTAACTTTAATAATATTAATAATAATAATAATAATGGTCAAGAATCTCCAGTGCTATTTAATATCTACATGAAGCTTCCGGGAGAGATCATTAGGAGTTAGGGGGTGAGGTATTCTCACTATGCTGATGACACTCAGCTCTATTTCTCCGTTATATCTGAATCAGAAGAAGCTGTACAGTCCCTGTTGGTGCAAGGAAAAAATACCTAAAGGTAAAAAGGAGAGTTTCAGGATGCCAAGATCCAAGTTTTGGGGCAAGTACTCCTTGGTGAGAGAACGCCAGCAGAGATTTAAAACAAAAAACACACAGCAAAGTAAAGTGTGGAAATAATAGGCTGTTAGACCTTTATACCCTTGTGAGTTTCAAAACTTCCCTCTTCCCCTAGCAGAGAAAAAGACCACACATTTGGTAAGTTAAAAATTGTTTGCTTACAAGCTCTCATAGAATCATAGAATCATAGAGTTGGAAGAGACCACAAGGGCCATTGAGTCCAACCCCCTGCCAAGCAGGAAACACCATCAGAGCACTCCTGACATATGGTTGTCAAGCCTCTGCTTAAAGACCTCCAAAGTAGGAGACTCCACCACACTCCTTGGCAGCAAATTCCACTGTCGAACAGCTCTTACTGTCAGGAAGTTCTTCCTAATGTTTAGGTGGAATCTTCTTTCTTGTAGTTTGGATCCATTGCTCCGTGTCCGCTTCTCTGGAGCGGCAGAAAACAACCTTTCTCCCTCCTCTATGTGACATCCTTTTATATATTTGAACATGGCTATCATATCACCCCTTAACCTCCTCTTCTCCAGGCTAAACATGCCCAGCTCCCTTAGCCGTTCCTCATAAGGCATCGTTTCCAGGCCTTTGACCATTTTGGTTGCCCTCCTCTGGACACGTTCCAGTTTGTCAGTGTCCTTCTTGAACTGTGGTGCCCAGAACTGGACACAGTACTCCAGGTGAGGTCTGACCAGAGCAGAATACAGTGGCACTATTACTTCCCTTGATCTAGATGCTATACTCCTATTGATGCAGCCCAGAATTGCATTGGCTTTTTTAGCTGCTGCGTCACACTGTTGGCTCATGTCAAGTTTGTGGTCAACCAAGACTCCAAGATCCTTTTCACATGTACTGCTCTCAAGCCAAAGGTCATATTCATGTGCTTTTCCATACAGCATTCAGAAAAAGTGGCACAGGCTGTAAAGTTACAGCAGTGAAAATTCCTAAAATATTCATACAGCAATTCAAGAGTGGCCTGTAAGACAGAGCAGGACAGCTTACACCATGGTCTTAACCCCTTAATGCATTTATTAGCCTTAAGCATATGGGTTGTATGAGGCTGGTTACCCCACAGTTCCTGGGCCGTTGCCTGGACACAGTAGTGAAACGGATGAGGAAAAACAAGCTGAACTTCAGTCGTGGCAAGATGGAGGCACTGTGGGTGAGTAGTTCCTGTGTCCAAGAAATTGGTCAGTTACCGACCCTGGATGGGGTTGCAAGCCACCTCAAAGAGCAGGTTCATAGTTTGAAGGTGCTTCTGGGTCCACCTTGGTCACTAGAAGCCGAGGTAGCCTCAGGGGCTAGTAGTGCCTTTAACCAACTGCAGCTGATTTGACAGCTCTGTGGCCATTCCTGGACTGGGAACGCCTGACCACAGTAGTGGCACCAGATTGCCAAAGGTTGTTGTGGTTCTATAACACATAGATGGCTGATGATATAACAATGCTGAAACTAGAGACTTGCCCCTTATATAAAGGGATGGTTAGAGCATAGCCTTACTATCATTTTTTTTTCTTGCTGGCTGTAAAAATCCACCAAATCCTGTATGAATCAAGAACAGGAATGGAGGGCAGGCAGGGTGCGGGAGGGGAATCAATTATTTGCTGTGGCAACCAAATAGGTCAAGAGTCCTTTGTTCAGATGATTGGTCCACCCACCTACCATATGAGGCAATCTGTTAAGAGAATTTGAGCTGCTGCCTGAGCAGGGAGCTGTTTGCAGCATCCTGCAGTTCTGGCTTCTTTCCAGGGACTGTGTTTATTTAAACCACCTCATTCTAAAGTGCCCCCAGCCTCAGGCTGGCAGCGAAATCCAGCAGGAATAATAATAATAATAATAAATTAAGTATTTAACTACTTGATAAAAATGTTTAAAGTCGGGGACATAATATTGGAAAACTACAAAATAAGAGTTGAAATAAGGTGATAAATTGCTGTTTATAATTCTATAACTGGGAACGCAGGAATGGGAGATGTGAGGAAGTCCGAAAGCTTAAGAAAATATGGATGCCGAACATTTGATTTTGTGGTGTTTTTGTTATTATATGTTATTCTTTCTGTTTTTGTTTTCTGTTGTTCTTTCTTTGTTGTATTGTGTTATATGTGAACTTAATGTTTAAAATCTTTAATAAATATTATAAAATAATAATAATAATAATAATAATAATAATAATAATAATAATAATAATTTATTATTTATACCCCGCCCATCTGGCTGAGTTTCCCCAGCCACTCTGGTCTGCTCCCAATCAGTGTTAAAAACAGTACAGCGTTACATATTTAAAACTTCCCTGAACAGGGCTGCCTTAAGATGTCTTCTGAATGTCAGGTAATTATTTATCTCTTTGACATCTGATGGGAGGGCGTTCCACAGGGCGGGCGCCACTACCGAGAAGGCCCTCTGTCTGGTTCCCTGTAGCCTCACTTCTCGCAATGAGGGAACCGCCAGAAGGCCCTCGGCGCTGGATCTCAGTGTCCGGGCTGAACGATGGGGGTGGAGACGCTCCTTCAGGTATACAGGACCGAGGCCGTTTAGGGCTTTAAAGGTCAGCACCAACACTTTGAATCGTGCTCGGAAACATCCTGGGAGCCAATGCAGATCTCTCAGAACCGGTGTTATGTGGTCCCGGCGGCCACGCCCAGTCACTAGTCTAGCTGCCGCATTCTGGATTAATTGCAGTTTCCGGGTCACCTTCAAAGGTAGCCCCACGTAGAGCGCGTTGCAGTAGTCCAAGCGTGAGATAACTAGAGCATGCACCACTCTGGCGAGACAGTTCGCGGGCAGGTAGGGTCTTAGCCTGCGTACCAGGTGGAGCTGGTAGACAGCTGTGCTGGACACAGAGTTAACCTGCGCCTCCATGGACAGCTGTGAGTCCAAAATGACTCCCAGGCTGTGCACCTGGTCCTTCAGGGGCACAGTTACCCCATTCAAGACCAGGGAATGCCCCACACCAACTCGCTCCCTGTCCCCCAAAAACAGTACTTCTGTTTTGTCAGGATTCAACCTCAATCTGTTAGCCGCCATCCATCCTCCAACCGCCTCCAGGCACTCACACAGGACCTTCACCGCCTTCACTGGTTCTGATTTAAAGGAGAGGTAGAGCTGGGTGTCATCTGCATACTGATGAACACCCAGTCCAAACCCCCTGATGATCTCTCCCAGCGGCTTCATATAGATATTAAAAAGCATGGGGGAGAGGACAGAACCCTGAGGCACCCCACAAGTGAGAGCCCAGGGGTCTGAACACTCATCCCCCCCCACTTTCTGGACACAAGTCAACAATGAATCCTGCCATCATATGTAAAGATGACCAACAAGTGAAGTTAGCTGGTTGCTTCTGAATCAACTGATGAACCTGCCTTATATTGAGTCAGACCATTTGTCTACCTAGCCCAGAACTGTCCACTTTGATTTTGATTGATGGGGGCTCTCTAGTCAGGGTCTCCCAGTGACTGCTAACTAGGATCTTTCAGTTCAGGAATGAAACCCTGCAGCCTTGCAGATTTTGCTGGAGTAAAACTCCCATAATTGGCTATTGGCTGTCCTGGCAGGGGCTGCTGGGAGAGGGCCGCAGGTTCCTCACCTCTGATTTAATTCGAGGTTGAAATTGAGACCTTCTTATTGCAAAGCACATGTTTCGTCACAAAACAGCTAATGGCAATGCTAGGCTAAATGGGTTTTCACCAGTTCCTGCTGCTGGAAATGATCTTGTTGGCATCTATCTCAGAAGACCATGGAGGAGGAGGGAAGCTAAACGATTGGAGAGTTACAGCACCTGCTGGGGTTGTACAGCTGGGGCAGATGAAGGCATTTCTTTCTTTCTTTCTTTCTTTCTGCAGTCCTCTCAACGGTCATTCTTCCTCTGGTCAGACCTGACAGCCTGTCTCCAGACAATGTGGTTGGTCAGGTTGTGGATTCACTTCCACCTGGAGCTGGCTTGGGTGGCTCCTGCGGACCAATCATACTGCTGCATTGTTCTAGGACCAATCAGACTGCTGCATTCTGAATCCTATTGTTCTAGGACCAATCAGACTGCTGCAAATCTGTGGACATGACCAAACAGGGCCAGATTTAGGTTTGATGAGGCCCTAAGCTGCTGAAGGTAATGGGGCCCTTTTATCACTGTTTTTTGTGTTGAATATATGCTATATGGTAATTGATGGACCTAATAGGTATCTCCAGCGATTTGCACATAACAAAATATGTATTTTATCAAAGTAATTGTTGAACTGAAATACAATTAAGAAGAAGTACATATTAATAGTGAAATAATTATTAAGCCTGAACTTAAAATGATTTTTTATTCGTAACAAACTTAATAATGCAAACACATTGGTATTGGGCCCATTACTTACATCATAGGAGCCTACACAACACAAAACACTGTTGTTTTTTATCTTATATTTTGGAAATGTACATCCAGTTTCCTCCCCCCTCTAAGTTGTTTTGCCCCCCCCCCCCCGAGAGTGGGGCCCTAAGCTATAGCTTGTTTAGCTTATACTTAAATCCAGCATTGTGACCAAACCAGTCACAGTAGACGTCGCTGAGACAGAAGTAGCAACCTGCTGGGAATTCAGGCTTAGAAAGCACATCTTTGTTTGTACCTGTCCTGCCATGTCATGCCCCAAATCTTTCTCTGCGGCAGTCTCTAAATTGTGGAACTCCCTGCACCAAACGTTTTCCTCATATGGTTTTGGCCATATTCATATAGCAGCCCTTCCCTCAGACTACGGAAGAGAGAGAGAGAGACGGACAGGTGGAGAAAGGTGGAACTGGAGGGCCCATTCCTTGACCAGAAACCTTTCACTCCCCCCCAACTTTTCCCATTCCTGGTCTTCATAACAAGGACTCTCTAACTAAGAACATGGGGTTTGCCTTTATTCTCCTCCCTTACCATCCTTTTTCCTTTTGTGCTGTGTCTCTTAGATCATGAGCTTGGGGACATGGACTGTCTTCTCCTTGATATTTGCGAGCTGCTCTGTTCCTTAAAATTTTTTGTATTTTTTTATTTTTATTGGTTTTTACACGTTTTCCAAACATAACATCCCATCTTAGACAACATAACAGACCTTTGGCTATCACCGCCTAGGACTTCCATCAACCTTGACTGATGGTTTTCTAACCTCCTTTCTAATTCTGCATTTTATTCTAATAGTTATTGCTATAAAATCCAAATCTAAAAAACCCTCCTTCTTAGTCCTCTTTTGCAATAATTTATATAATTCTGCTTACAAAACTTATTGTAACCCTACAAGCAATGTCAATTGATTACAATTGTCTTTCAGATATATCATGAATTTCTTTCAGTCCTTTGGGAAAGTCTGGTCTTGCTGGTTCCAAATTTTCCCAGTTAATTTCGCCAACTCAGCATAATCCTTCAATTTCATCTGCCACTCTTCTTTTGTTGGTAATTTTTCCTGCTTCCATTGTTGGGCCAATAGTATTCTTGTTGCAGTTGCCGCATATAAAAACAATTTTTTATCATGCTTATGAATCTCTGTACCTACAATACCAAGTAAATGGGCTTCTGGTTTTTGTTTTTTTACAAATGTATATTTCAACATTTTAAAAATCTCATTATAAATCATTTCCCAGAAGTCCTTCACTTTCTTACATTCCCACCAAATATGGTAAAAAATACCTTCTTTTTTCTTACATTTCTTACATTTATTGTTTGTTTTATACATTTTAGTTAATTTAACTGGTGTTATATATCATCTGTACATCATTTTCATTATATTCTGCTTTAAAGCACTGCAGGCAGTGAAATTTATTCCGTCTTTCCATAATTTTTCCCAATCTACTAATTGTATGTTATGACCAATGTCTTTAGCCCAATGTATCATAACTGATTTAACTTCCTCATCTTTCAAATGCCATTCCAATATTAATTTCTATATTTTAGTTAATATTTTAACTTTATTATTTAACAATTATAATTCAAATCTCGATTTTGTACATATCCAAATCCATTTTTCTTTTTATCATCTTTAAACATTTCATTAATTTGACAATAATGCAACCAATCATTCACAAAACCTTTAACCTCCTCATATGGTTTTCATTTCCATTGGTTATCCATCTCCTTCACTAATTGTTCATAGGTGGCCCAATTTTTACTCAGATTTATCTTTTTCACACTCATTGCCTTGAGAAGCGATAGCCACCATGGCATCTTACGTTCTAATTAATTCTTCTATCTATCCCACACCTCATACAAAGATTTTTGAAATAAGTGGTTCCCAAATCCTTTATGAACTTTTACCTTATCGTAACATAAATATGCATGCCATCCGAATCTGTTATCAAATCCTTCCAGATCTAATAGATCTGTATTCTCCAACAAAATCCAATCCCTTAATCAACAAAGGCAAGAAGCTTCATAATACAATTTCAAATCTGGCAAGGAGAAGCCACCTCTTTCTTTTGTATCTGTTTAAGTAGTTTAAATTTAATTATTGGCTTCTTCCCTTGCCAAATATATCTTGAAATTATTTTTTGCCATTCTCTAAAGATACCTACACCACTGATAACCGGGATTGATTGAAATAAAAATAATATCGTCAGTAGCACGTTCATTTTAATACCAGAAATTCTACCCTATAGGGATAGTTTCCTCCTTCCCCACACTTCTAAGTTCCTTTTGATACCATTGCACACTGGTGTGTAGTTATCTTTGAATAAATTTATATTTTTTGATGTTAACCAAATTCCTAAATATTTTACTTTTTTAACTACCTCTATCCCACTCTGTTGTTGCAATATATCTATCAGATCTTGATTCATATTCTTAACTAACATTTTTGTTTTCTTTTTATTTAATTTAAAACTTGCTACTTGTCCAAATTGTTCTATTCTTTCTAGTGCTTCTCTAGCACTAGTTAATGGTTCTTCTACTGTTATAACCAAGTCGTCCACAAACGCCTTTAATTTATATTCTTTCCGACCGACAGAAATTCCCTTGATTTTTTCTGCTTTTCTCATATTATTGACTGTAATGAATAATAATGGAGAGAAAGGACAACCCTGTCTTGTACCTTTCATAATTTCATTCCCCCCCCTCGTTAATACATTGTTTACTATCAATTTAGCTTTTTGATCTGAATATATCGCTTTTATACCTCTTACAAAAGATTGTCCCATTTCCATTAATTCCAAATTCTTTATCATAAATTCCTAAGAAATATTATCAAAGGCCTTTTCTGTATTTACAAATAGCAACGCCGCTTGCTTATCATTCCTGGCTATCAAATACTCAATTATATCAACTACAGTGGTACCTTTGGATATGAATGGGATCCGTCCCGGAGCCCCATTCGCATCCTGAAGTAAACGTAAGACGTGACTGTGTGTCTGCACATGACATTATTTTGAGCGTCTGCGTATGCGCGAGCGGCGAAACCCGGAAGTAACATGCTCCGTTACTTCTGGGTCGCCGCGGAACGCAACCCGAAAATATTCATCCCGAAGCTACTTCATCCTGAGGATGACTGTACGTTCCTTATGTTATCTTTCATTTGTTGTCCTGGAAGAAAGCCAGCTTGATCTTCATCTGTTCCATCTAGCTCAGTATTGTTGACACCAGCTGGCAGTGGCTCTCCAGGGTTTCAGGCAAGTTACATTTCCCAGTCCTAAGTGGAACTGCCGGGGACAGAATCTGGGACATTCTGCATGCAGAGCAAGTGCCCAGTCGCTGAGCTATGGCTCGTAGGAGCTAGAGGGATATAGGAAGCTACTTTATACTGATTCAGATCCTTGGCGCATCTATCACAGTGTCACCTACACTGACTGGCAGCAGCTCTCTGGTGGTTCATATTGGGGATATCCCCAGCCCTATTTGGAGATGCTGGGGTTGAAACTGGAACCTTCTGCATGCAAAGTGGATGCTTTGCCACAGAGCTACAGTTCTCCCCCCACCAAGTTCCTCCAGCAAGGGAAGACTGGTGGGGTGTCACAAGGCTTGCTCTGTTCTTACACCTTGAGATTCAGCAGTTTATATTTGTCAAGAACTATTTTCCTGTAGGATCAAATCAACTTAATATGCTTTATTTAGCATCTCACTGGGCACCTGCAGCTCTCTCTGGCATCAAAATGAGGTGGAGGTGCTCAGCACCCACTCTGATTCACGCACGAGCCTGGAATTTGCCGCTTGCTGCCAGATGATGCAGGGACAAAATAACAGGGCCGAGAGAGAGAGAGAACAGTTGCCATGTCAACATATATTTGTGTCCTCCCTTTCGAAAGCTGTTGCAAAATGAGGCAAGCTGCAGTTCGGGCAGCATGGTAGATGCTGGCCCAGGTATTATTTTAGACTGTATGCTAGGTGGAGGTGTATATGGTGCACTGGATCCTCCTGCCATTTTAAGGTAATTTAACAGGTTCCTGTGTCCTCTCCCTCTCTGAGAATTTAGGAAGCAATGAAACTGCCTCATGCACATTAATAGGCAAGTCATTAGACTACTGTTGATAACATAAGAGACATCCTGGATGAGACCAAAGGTCCATGTTGGCCTGCATCCTTTCCTCATGTTGGCCAACCAGGTATCTCTGGGGGAACCACAAGCAAAACCTGAGCGCAGCAGTGCTCTCCTCTCCTCTTGTGACTCCCCGAAACTGTTATTCAGAGGCATACTGCCCCCAACAGTGGCGTTAGAACACAGCTTGTGGCTGGTAGCCATTTGGAGCCTTTTCCTCCATGGGTTTGGCATGATTCTCTTTTGAAGCCATCCAAGTTGGTGGCCATCACTCGGTCTTGTGGGAGTGAAGGTCATAGTTCAGCTACGTGCTGTATGAGGACCAGGGCTCCACTCCCCCCCCAGCCAGTTCTCGCTGGAACTCAGTTCCTGCACATCTCAGGTGAGCGCCATTGCAATTATAAGAGAACAAGGGAGGAATTCAAGGTGAGTTCTGGCACCTCTTTTTCTAGAAAAATAGCACTGGTGAGGACATTCTTCAGGTTTCCTTGTTGCTGCACCCGGATTGAGCTTGTGCACTCACTTTCCCCCTCCCCATTTTCTCAAATGAATCATCCCTCCCCTTTTTGTTCGGAGCAAACTGCAGTGCACTTGTACATTTCCATCCACGTGTTCTCCTAACCATGATTATGGTAACTCAAACCATCTTGCAAACCCGCTTCTGACCATGGTTGCAAGCTGTGGTCCAGATCTGACCATAGTTAGTGAAAAGGGCAGTGCAGATGTTATATACCAGGGGTCAGCAAGCTTTTTCAGCAGGGGGCTGGTCCACTGTTCCTCAGACCTTGTGAGGGGCCAGACTATTTTTTTTGGGGGGGGGATGAATGAATTCCTATGCCCCACAAATAACTCAAGAGATGCATTTTAAATAAAAGCACACATTCTATTCATGTACAGTGGTACCTTGGGTTAAGTACTTAATTCGTTCTGGAGGTCCATTCTTAACCTGAAATTGTTCTTAACCTGAGGTACCACTTTAGCTAATGGGGCCTCCTGCTGCTGCCACACCGCTGGAGCACGATTTCTGTTCTCATCCTGAAGCAAAGTTCTTAACCCAAGGTACTATTTCTGGCTTAGCGGAGTCTGTAACCTGAAGTGTATGTAACCCAAGGTACCACTGTAAAAACACCAGGCAGGCTCCACAAATAACCCAGAGATGCATTTTAAATAAAAGGACACATTCTACTCATGTAAAAACACACTGATTCCCGGACTGTCCACGGGCCGGATTAGAAGGCGATTGGGCCAGATCCGGCCCCCGGGCCTTAGGTTGCCTACCCGTGTTATATACGGTTAACTCGATAAATGAGAAGGAGAGGAGGGTTCACACAAAGGAGAGGAAGGGGCAAAAGAAGGATAGGTGATGTTGCAGGAGAGCTGCCAGGGGATTCCTGATTTCTTGTACACATTGCTTCCAGAGATTCCTTTCTTCCAAAGGAAAGAGGGAACCTGTGGGTGCAACTGCCAAGATTATTCCCAACCCAGTCCAGGGGAGACCTCTTCAGAGGAAGAGGCCTGGGACTCTGCAGAGAATGCTGCTCCCCCCAACCGAAAACCTGCATGCAACTCTCAATAGTCCAAAGGCTTTCTGAAAAGTCACATATCGGGGATGCCTTGCCTGGATTCTTCAAGGACCCCACCTCAAGCCCCAGTGCTGAAAAGAAAAGAAAGGTGCCTATACTCACTGTGCCCCACTTTTAACATTTGGGGGTGGGAGGGAGGTGCCAGTACTGCGTACCCTTGAGTACCCCCAGAAATCAAGCCCTGTGTTCCAGGCCTCGTGAGTGAAGGTGGCAGGTGACCCTGTGGAAAGCCCAGAGCTCCCAGGAGAGCATCTATTTGGCTGCCAGACAACTTGGGAGGAGAAGACCCAACTGCAGGCAAGGTTTCAGCAAGAAGCAACGGACCTGGTAGAAGAGAACTGCCAATGACTGTACTAGTCTCTCCATGTCCTCTCAACCTTTGCTGAGTTAGCTCCTTTTTGAGCTCATTGATCTACAGTTCTGCTCCCTCCAACCTCATTGAGTACGGAGTCCATTGTTTTACGCATCACCCAAAAACAGGAACAGCATCACCCTCACAAGAGGACAAATATTTGCATTAAAAATTGCACATGCTGATCTATATGTATATGTATCCCTATCTATAAGAAGCCTGATAATCATAAAAGGAGCTAAATGTTGACATCTATCATTCTGTCTCTTGCTTACAGCAAAGGATGGGGGATCTGTGCCTCTCCAGCCGCCACCCGTACCAGCAGTGGTCAAGGATGGTGGGAGCTGAGGAACAAGGACACCTCCGCACCCGCACCCCCAGTATATGAACTGAACTTGAATTGGGGAAGGGGACGGGAGACCGAGGGAAACCAAAGGGAAGAACTACGACTCCCATGAAGCTCTCTGAGCCGAGTGGCTGCTGCGGATCCCCCTCTGGCGGCGATTGTGAGCAAGTACGTTCTCGATCCGGCTTAGGACCAGGTGGCCAAAGGGAGCTTCATTCGTGGTAGGCAGCGCTGCTGCAGAGACCCGGCGAGGAGCCTGATTTAGGCGGAGCGGGGTGCGGGGCTGCTGAGAGGAAAGGGAGGGCGCTGCAGTAGCAGCCCCCTCGGGCACCTCCAAGTCCCAGGGCTGGGAAGGTGGGCAGGACTCCCATCTGCGCGCGCGCAAAAAGGAGACACGCACCGATGAGGACTTGGGGGGCCACAGACGAGCCGTCGACGAGCCTTTGAGACGAGAGCCCCCCACCCTCCCAAAAAATAAAAAGCCCTCGGAGAGAGACGCTTTGCAAGCCGCTGGAGACGTGAGATCTCTCCCCGCCGCGTGCAGCAGCCATGGGGAACCGAGGAATGGAAGATCTCATCCCCCTGGTCAACCAGCTCCAGGATGCCTTCGCTGCCATCGGCCAGAATGCCAACCTGGACCTGCCCCAGATCGCTGTGGTCGGAGGGCAGAGCGCCGGGAAGAGCTCCGTCCTGGAGAATTTCGTCGGAAGGTAAGGGAGCCGGTGGTATTTATTTAAACCATCTATTTTATTTTATACCATCCCCCGCGCCTTAATTAGTCCTGGGCTTCTGTGGATGCTCGTGCAGAGCAGACATCCGGCTTAATGCGCGGAAGTCCCCCTCCTGCCGCCCTTGCCCAGTGGATATCCGAAATAGCGGGGAAACGGAGGCTGGGGAAGGGGAGGGGAAGGATCTGGAGCCGCTTCGGCTCCCTGCGATGGGGGAGCGGGAAAAGCTCTCCCCCCTCTCACGCCGCCATTCCTCGGCACTGCGGATGCGCCCTCCGCGCCGAGGATGTTGCAGAAAAACAGGAAGCCCCGGTGATTGGCAGGTGACATTCCACGAGCCATCACCTTCATCAGGATGAGGGGAGGCTCCGCATCCTTTCTCCCTCCCCGAAGGGATAAGATAATGTCCCTGTTTACTGGCAAGCCTCCACGAGCGGCGCGTTTGCGTTTCACATACGCTAAAACTAGGGGGAAATCTATAGATGTATGAATGTGTGTGTGTGTGTATACACCTCTGTCTCCTTCTGTTTGGGTGGGTATGAAATGCAATCCCTGCCCTGAGAAAGAGATCAACGATCGGTTTCAGTGAAAAGAAGCTTGCCGTGTACATCTGAAGGGAAGGGTGGAGGTGAGCATCAGTGTGTGAACAAAATTTGAAGGGCGCGTTATAGCAGCATCGCCCGCCGCCACCTCCGCTGTTCGTAGGAGTGATTTACTGCACAAAAGCAGCCATTTGGGGTCGGAGGGGGGGCGAGTTGTAAGAGGAAGAGCGAAAGGAAGCAATCCGACGTCTGGTGCTGTGCTGTGTCCACATCACCGCGCAGGGGGAGATTTGGCGCTTTTAATCCTAAATCATTTATTTATTTAGAGAGGCGGGGGGGGGGAAGCTCTATGTAGGAAGGCAGAATTCAGAATTGCTCCTGGGGCAGAGCGAGGCTGGGGAGAGAGTCCGTCTCTTCCTCTGTATCTTCCTCTCTCCCCCCCCCCCTTTTTCATTATGTTGCCAGAGGGCAATTGCAGGGCTGCGGTGAGGGGAGGGGGTGGGCAGATAGGAAGGAAGAGGAGGTTGCTTCAAGGAGAGCGTTTGCCATCTCCAGTCTTCTGGAGATTTTCAAAGCCCGGACAAAAGCCTCTCTTATGTTATGTAATCTCAAGATGGTAAAGAAATATCATGGTAGGGAGCTTAGCCATATTTTTTGGATTTTCTGTCTTTGGATTCAGCATTCTCTCCCTCCCTCCCTCTCTTGCAAAATGATGCAATTTGTGCATCAATGTGTGTTTTTCCACATTACAATTTCTGAGGCTGCTTATAGGGGTGGAGAGAAGGGCCAAGTGTAACAGTTCTGCTGGTCACATATGAAATGCACTCCTTGTCAAGAAATGTGTTAGTGATGCACCACACATTCACTGCCAAGATGTGCTAAGGACAGTGCCTTTCCCCTAGGACGTATTTGTCTCCTCTGTTTATAAGCCTCGCCTCGGACACAATCCTGCACCAGGTGAAATTCCAGGAAGGACTGGGGGGGGGGGTAATCGAATGCAGCACACCTTTTGCTTGCATATATTTGCCTGGTTTCACAGGGAATTAGTTATCCAACAGATAGTAGATGGGAGGTGGTTATTGACTAGGCCAGCTAGCAATATGTCTTAGCATCTCTTAGGTATACTCTTCTCTGAGTATCTTGGGTGATGCCATGTTGAGGATCCAGAGGGGAAGATGAAATGTTTGCTCCTTGATAAGGAAAATCAGCATTTTGGGTGCTCCCTTTTTATAGTAAAATACTGCTGATGGCATACTTTCATGTGACCTTCAAGCCAACCTCCAGAAACCTCTGCAAATAGCAGGCGATCAGGAAGGGTGGCTCACACAGGCTGTTCCTGCGGGACACTTATGAGCTGGCTGGTAGCGTTTTGATGCTTATTTTAATCCTTTTCAATTGGGAAGAATTCACTAAGGCTAGGAGATTGGTACCTTGTGATTCCCACTAAGAGAAGAGGGGCTTCTGGAAACAAGCCGTGTTTCAGTTTTCTATACAATATAGTTGTGTCACCCTTCCCTCTCTTCATGTCCACAATGAAAATTTGTGTGTGTGTCTTTTTAAAATAGCACTGATACCTTTGCATCTCAAATGGCTGCTTCCAGCTCCATTCTTAACCAAAACGACCTGAGAGCTGTTGAATTTCATTTAGGATCGGCACTGTTAAGAGACAGCCCAAGCTGCAAAGCTGTATGTCTCTACTGCTGCTTCCACAGCAAAAACCTAAAACAACAGACATCCAAGGGGTCTGTTTATTATAGGATTGAAAAGCCTTCACTGGGTGCACATTTGGAATGTCCTGAGGTTTTTGCTTGCATGACCAGGTTGATTGTAGGTGGAGTCAGTCAATCCCCACCTTGCAAAGACACTTATTGTTGTCATCAAATCAGCTGAAAAAAATGGGGGCCTGCAGCTGAGGTGGGGTGGGGGAGTTGGCTAGACCTTTCATTCGTCAGCTGTAATGTGGGCTGATTAAAAAAAATGTCCTTATTGCAAAAAGTCCATAATCTTTTAGGGAAACAGGTTTTGGGGAACCATGCAACCTGGATTTGCTGGTACGAGCTTGAATCCCACCTCCAAAATAGTGACAGACTGGAAATATCCTTTGGCCATGAGATGAGCAATGCATTCATATTTCTGTTGTTTACTTGAGTGCCTGGTGGATGGAGGGCAGGTGAATGAATGGATTTCTGCATTTTGTCCTCTTCTGATGGGTCTTTTCTCCAAGAGAGCCTATGGGGATGTGACCTCACTAGATTTCCTCCGGTTGTCTCCATGGCAGCAGATTCACAGTGCTGCAGTTTCTTTAGATCTTGAAGGGTTCAAGCAGAGCTGTTGAGTGCGAGGGCAGAGGAAAAGTTAAATCCTTCCAGATAAATTATTGGGGGGAAAGGGGCTAAGATGCCATCTCCTGATACCAAATGCCGTCAGAGGGCTAAGTGGCTTAGAAGACTGGGTTGGGGAGTGTGGTGCGTTTAGCCTATTGTAACCGCATTTGAAATGCTATGTAGGTTGTTTTACATTACAGCAGCAAATTGTGAAGATGGCAGCAGGCAGCTGTGTTTTGATAACATACCCCTTTGGCTGTGTCTGATAGCTTAAACCCCCCCCCCCTACAAAACCATTCTATAATCCTGCTGAATAAGTGTGTCTTTTGAATACTGGCTTCTGAACGGTCTGGGGCTGCAGTTACACACACACACACACACACACACACACACATACCCTGAATAAAAGGAGGTACAAAACAACATAGTGTAGATTGGCTTCAAACAGGGTCAGAAGGATGCACAGGCCTTCTGCTGACCTGATGAGTAGCAGGGGAATAACTGAGTCTCTTCCGAGTCTGAAATCATGACAATCAGGCTGACTTCAATATGTGCTTTACACACACATTGACTCTGTGCACTGAAACCTCCAGATTTTAAAATTGTTGTTCTTTAAGCAAATCTTAGAATTCTTTCATGAAGGCCTCTAGTCCGCCATTTGCAGACCTGGCAGAGCGGGGGCCATTTTTTAAGGAGTGGAAAGTGGTTCTGTTAAGGCTTGAAGGCAAAAGTCTGGGGCCCTCATCTGAATGAGCAGGAATGGCCCCCCAGCACAGCCACATATTATCCCAAGAGGTTTAAGTCCCTTAAAAACAACAACAACCATTTATAACCCGTCTTTCCTCCAAGGACCACAAAGTGCACACATTTTATGTATTTATGTATATTGTTTTCTTGCATGAGGATAGCAGTGACAGTAAACAGAAACACCAGTCGCAAGGTCTACAAATGAAATACAAAATACAGTGGTACTTCGGGTTACAGATGCTTCAGGTTACAGACACTTCAGGTTACAGACTCCGCTAACCCAGAAATAGTACCTTGGGTTAAGAACTTTGCTTCAGGATGAGAACAGAAATTGCACGCTGGCAGCATGGTGGCAGCGGGAGGCCCCATTAGCTAAAGTGGTACCTGAGGTTAAGAACAGTTTCAGGTTAAGAACTAATCTCCGGAACGAATTAAGTTCTTAACCCGAGGTACCACTGTACAACCTGTAACCACAAAGCCATTATAGAGATGATCTCAAATCATATACTATCTCTCACATACAAATCTAATCTAAATCTTGCAATACAGTTCTAAGTATGCCACGATCAATTGTTCATAGTTGATGACGGACGTCAGCCCAGCCATACCCTTCTCGCCACTTCTGGTAATGCCTCGTATTCTCCCACAAGGTGGACACACGATTATCCAACTGCCATTTTTCCTCACAGCCACCCGGCAAGGTAGGTTGGGCTGAGAGAGTGTTTCTGGCCAAGTGAACTACATGGCTGAGTGGGGATTAGGAACCTGGTCTCTCAGGTCTATGGCTAGTGCTGCTACCACTATATCACACTGCACTAGTCCCTAACTGCACCACTGACGGTGGAAGGTGCCTGGAGCAAGCAGAAAGCTGTAGACTACAGGCTACAGCCAGTGACCCCAAATGAGGGTGTTAAGCAGAGCAAGGAGATTTAAGCTGGAACCACAATGGGATTGGTTCTTCCAAGACCGTGGCTGGATCTACACTGACCTGTTTAACATTATATCCCCCTATTAGAACGCTATCAGATATGGCGTTCTAAAACGACCCAGGGCACACTTGCTAATTAAAACATTTTTCTCCCTTGGTTTTCTGTCAAATGTAAGCAATACCCGGCGACACCATTTTCCAAAATGCTGTTTCTCTCCCTGCGGCTGGTTGCTGGTTGCTCTGTTCCGCCCTCTGGTGTAAAAATTTAATCCTCCCTCCCCCCTCCCTGTCCTTTGTTATCTGCCCCTTGAATGCCATTGGAGGGGGTTCACAGTTTTAATGCAGTGAAAAAAGGTAAAATGCTATACAGTGGTACCTTGGGTTACAGACGCTTCAGGTTACAGACGCTTCAGGTTACAGACTCCGCTAACCCAGAAATAGTACCTCGGGTTAAGAACTTTGCTTCAGGATGAGAACAGAAATCGTGCTCTGGCGGCACGGCAGCAGCGGGAGGCCCCATTAGCTAAAGTGGTACCTCAAGTTAAGAATAGTTTCAGGTTAAGAACGGACCTCCAGAACGAAATAAATTCTTAACCCGAGGTACCACTGTATAGGGACATATGGGCAGTGTTTCACCAATATAGTAGCATAAAACGATTAAAAAATAAGCGATAAAAAAGACAATGTAATAATGCATTATGAACTCAAAAGTAGGATGTCATGTGTCCATCTACATTATCAAAACCATTCCTAAACCCTTCCTTAACGTTAAAAATCATGTGTGTAGATCTGCCCCCTGAGGCTTCTGGGCAGCGCCAGCCCCACCACAAGGCAGAGTGAGGCTGCTGTCCCAGGTAGTAAATTCTGAAGGGTGGAAATTGGCTAGAAATGTGTGTCATATGTTCTGCCCTGCAGCCCCTAAGCTAGCTTGCTGCCCTAGCATGGCTGGTGTACCAGTGAGGCAACCTGCCTTGGGTAGCATGCTGCTTCCACCCCACCAGGGGGTGGGTCTGGATCTTTTTCTGGGGGGGGGGAGTGTCTTGCCTCAGGCCCCAAAGGCGTTTCACTAAATTCCTTGGTTAGGATGTGCATGGGTCTCAATCCCTTTTAACACTGAGCATGCATTTAGCATCCACCCAGAACATGCTCAGAACCAAGGTTCCCACCTCACCAGAACACTTTTGCATATTTAAACATTTCTGCTCAAATATAGAGTGGTGGTACCTGGGAGATGAGGGTACAGGTCCCCACTCAGTCAAGGAGCCCTCTGGGTGACCTCAGGCCAGTTACTGCCTCTAGGCCTAACCTATCTCGAAGGGTTGTTGTGAGGATAAAATAGGGAGGGGGAGAACTGTCTATTGCGCTCCGTGGAGGAAAAAGGTGACAATAAATGTAAGTAAGTAAGTAAGTAAGTAAGTAAAAATTGCTTTTCCTTCAAGTAGCCTGTAGTCTTTATTTTTATTTGGGGGGGGGGGTAAAAAATGAGGCAACAGAACTCATGCCTTGAAATGAGCACTGAGCCATTTTGGCTACCAGCCCCAAACGAACTTTGTTTTTTGGCATCCGTCTGTCTTGAGGGAGAATGGAGTGTGCCTCTGGGGGTCAGGTCAAACTACTGGAGAATCACAGCGCTTTCTGTGACTGCAGAGACTCATAGCTGCTGCCTCCCGTGTTATTCTTGCTGTGCTAATAGCACTGAGGTGACTTCCCCTCAGAGTGTATGGAGGTCCTGGACTGTCCAGACGATAAGATGGCCTCCTCTTAGCCTCACTGATGTGGTCCAAAGGGAAGCAGAGCAAGACTTTGACACCTGCTTGGCTGCAGGAGTCTTCAAACAAACAAACAAACAAACAAACAAACAAACAAACAAACAATTGGAGAGTTCTGCACCTGCCAAGGTAGTCTGTCCAGTCTGGTCAGGGATGCTGGGATGGGGGTGGAGTCTGACAACACCAGGGCGGAGGGAGGTAAACAGTGGTGCCAAAATGGCAAAGAAACTGAAAGTGTACAGCCGGTGGCAATTCTATGTAAAGCTTCATAGAAGCACAGTGGCCAGCAGGAATTGGTGAAAACCCAGTCCTCTTAGTAATGCTAGGATTTGGACAGGTCATTTATCTTGGATCAAACCTAAATAGATAGAACTGACCAATGAGTTTTAATTCACCATGCTAAGGGTGCCTTTGAAATTCTTTCCTTGGAAAATTCAGCTTCCTTTCTCATGTAGAATAGAGGTGGGTCACACCAGTGAGCTTTATGGCCAACAATCTAACCTCTGCACCAAGCACCGTGTGTCAGGTGGCTCAAGACAAAGGCAGTGAACCTGCGTCCCGCCCAGGATATTGTTGGACTCCCCTCAGTCCCAGCCAGCATGGCCAACGGTCATGGACAATGGGAGCTAGAACCCAGCAACAGATGCCCCACCCTGCTCTAGGGCAAGACTACATAAACAGGACACTGTGCTGCCTGATGCAGAGGACAAGATGGTGTGTTTCCATCTGTTCCTCCATTCTATTTAGAGGTAAGATAAAAGGTAAAGGACCCCTGGACAGTTAAGTCCAGTCCAAGGCGACTGTGGGGTTGCGGTGCTCATCTCGCTTTCAGGCTGAGGGAGCCGGCGTTTGTCCACAGACAGATTTCCGGGTCATGTGGCCAGCAGGACTAAATCGCTTCTGGTGCATGGAGGACTGTGACAGAAACCAGAGCTCATGGAAACGCCGTTTACCTTCCTGCCACAGCAGTACTTGTTTATCTACTTGCACTGGTGTGCTTTCAAACTGCTAAGTTGGCAGGAGCTAGGACCGAGCAACGGGAGCTCACCCCGTCGCGGGGATTTGAACCGCCGACCTTCCGATCGGCAAGCCCAAGAGGCTCAGTGGTTTAGACCACAGCGCCACCCACGTCCCTATTCCATTTAGAAAAGCAAACTGGACAGGTAGTTGACTCTCACTGCATCCCACACTGGCAATGGGAGAGCATCTTGCACTGCCCCTGAGGCTAATTTAGGGGATGGAGAGCAGGCCATGCATGGAGCATACCCCTCTGACCTCCAGTAAGGGGGAATGGCCGGGGGCTCAGGAGGAGTGGCCAGCAGCTGCTGTTGTCCCGCACCCCTGCTTTCCCTCTCTGTTGGTGATGTGTAAGCAGCCACCCTCACCTTACTGCTAGCCTCCAAGGCTTTCTGTCTGGCCACATTCACACCATACATTTAGAGTGCTAGTAGCACCACTTTAAACAGGCATTGTTCCCCCAAAGAATTCTGGGAGCTGTAGTTTGTTCAGGGTGCTGAGATTTCTCAGGAGGTCCTTATTCCCAATTCCCAGAATTCCCGGTGAAGAGGGATTGTTAAACCACTTGGAGAAATGGTAGCTATGGGAGGGGAATAGGTGTCACTTAAGAATTCTTAGCATCCTTAACAAGCTACACCTCCCATGAGTGTCTGCAGTGGCATCCTAGCATGCTAAATGTATGGTGTGAATGTGGCCGGAGCATTTTTGCCATGTCTTTAGCGCTGAACAAGCCTTTTCTCTGCCTTGGTGGAGGTTAGAGATGGGTGCGTATAAATAACTCTACTGTACAAACGTAACATTTACATTTGCCGTTCAGTTCATCACTGGTGTGTGGCTCTTGGAAGGTTGCCTAGATGTGACAGTGGCCCTCAAGTTGAAAAAGGTACCCATACATCTGCCTCACACTGCATCAGAGACTGAGTTTGTGTCCACCAAAAGTTGGCTGTCTGCGGTGTTCCTGCTGACAGCTCCTGTCAGAGGCCGAGAGGTGGTGTGACTCACCTAAGGTGACACAGCAGGTCCGTAGCAAGTGAGGGTCACCTAGCCTTTTAGCTGCTGAATCATATTGGTTGAGGTAGAAGATCCTGTATCTCCTCACGAGCTCCCCTTGATCTGCTTCATTTATTTGTTTATTGATTAAGTTTTTTATACCGCCCTATACCTGTAGATCTCAGGGCAGTTCACTACATAAAATTAAAATATTAAAAACTCAAAATACATAGTAAAAATAACAAACAGAAACCAATAATCTCTGTTTCTACAACACAATTAAAAGACCATAGAATGTTAACCAGCCAAATGCTTGGTTGAAGAGAAATGTTTTTATCTGGCGCCTAAATATCTGTAAAGAAGGATCCAGGTGGGCCTCCCTGGGGAGAGTATTCCACAAATGGGGAGCCACTGCAGAAAAGGCCCATTCTTGTGTTGCTACCTCCTGGACCTCTTGTGAAGGAGGCACCCGAAGAAGGGCCTCATGAGATGATATCAGGGTCTAGAGAGATTCATATGGAGAGAGACAGTGCTGGAGGTATTGTGGTCCTGAGCTGTTTAAGGCTGTATAGGTAAAATCCAGCACTTTGAATTGGCCCTGGTGAGCACTTGGCCACTGAATTCTGCACTAGCGGAAGTTTCCAAACCATCTTCAGAGGCAGCCGTATGTATAATGCATTGCAGTAACCCAACCTTGAGGTTACCAGAGCATAGACAATAATAGTTAGGCTGTCCCTGTGCAGATAGGGTGTAGCTGGGCCACCAGCCAAAGTTGATGGAAGGCACTCCGGGCTACTGAGGCCACCTGAGCTTTAAGCAACGGCAGAAGATCCAGGAGAACCCCCAAGCTACATACCTGCTCCTTTAGAGGGAGTGTAACCCCATCAAGAGCAGGCTACCTCCCACCCAGCCGGTCTAGGGAACCACCCACCAACAGTGCCTCAGTATTATCTGGACTGAGTTTCAGTTTGTTGGCTCTCATCCAGTCCATTACCGAGGCAAGACAATGGTCCAGCACATCCACTGCCTCACCAGCAGATGTAGAGGAGAAGTGAAGCTGTGTGTCCTCAGCGTATTGCTGACAACGTCCTCCAAAACTCTGGATGACCCCACTCAGCAGTTTCATGTAGATGTTAAGCAGCATGTGTCCAACCTGACAGCTTGCTTGCCCCTGTGTCATGTACTTTCCCTGCAAACAGTCAGGATGAATTCACAATAAACCGACTGTCCAGAATTGCCCCAAGACTGTTGTTTCCTGCTCTGAGGAAAGTAGGTATAGATTTATAGCTACACACCTGACCACTGAAGGGAAACTTATCCATTCAGAAAAAATCAAGTGGAAAGAGCTGTACCTGGGCTTCATCAAGCAAAGTGTCTGTCTTCTCTCTCGTGCAAAAACAAGCAAAACTGCTTGCGTATAGAAAACTACCTTACAGGGAATTCAGATCGCTAATTCAGCTCTGCTGACAGGCCAGATTTATCAGGAGCCTCCTCTCCCACAACTGTCAGCTGGGAGCAGTCATTCCAGCAGGTTACCTCAGTGGGAGGGATGGGAATCAGCAGGACTCATTCCATCAGGACTCATTCCATCAGCTCTGCTGAAAGCCCACCTCCATCAAACTGTGCATCGTGCCCTTGAACTGCTTCCATTCAAGCTGGTCATTATAAGGACTGCTATGTAACTTTTAAGAATTTGCTTCCCACCCGCTTCCATCACGGTTCTGTTTTTCCTGTTGTGTTGTGTCTTATCTTGTAAGCCTGCAAGCTTCCTAAATAGGATGTCCTTTGTTGTTTTGATTGCAAGTCCACTAGGTCTGTACATCACCATGCACATTGATGGCAGTATCATCATCATAAACCAATCAAATTTTCCTTTTTATTTCCCTCTCCATTGCCTAGGAAAGCATTCAGATACCTGCTCTTCCACTTTCCTGAAGTGGTACAGTCCAAGAAAAGCTTTATGCCGAATATATAAACCATCTCTGAGAGTTTTGTTGCCAACCCACAAGTGCAATGTAATGCAAAAGATTCTGTGTATATGATATCTCTCTACACTATATTTGCACTTGTCTGTCACCATGTAGCCCCCACTGGAGGATTTGGAATGCCTCGTCACATCTCTGGATTTCCATGAAGTCAGGGCTAGTTAGGGAAGCAAAAGGAAAGTTGCACAACAGCAGCGGCTATGGCGTAGGAGCAAGAAGGGAGGAAAAACTGAGCATGGAAAAGTGGGGATTTAAAACAATGGGAGAGGTCCAAGACGCTTGGGAAGGGAAGAATGCTAATGGGTTGTTGTTCAGTGTAGGCTTCTGTATTGTACCCATTGCCACCATTTCTCCTTTTTGATTTCTTTTAAATATCAAAAAGGAGAAATAGTGGCAATGGGTACAACACAGACGCAAACACCAAAAAGCTAACACAGCAAAGCCTTTCTCAACTCTCTTTCCTTTGTTCCCATCCAGCTTGCTTCACTCAAATCAGCCCTGTTGCTTAAAGTTGTGGCCTAAATTCTGCCAAAAACCAAAATTTGAGTCAAGTGTGAATTTATTTAGGGGGGAGGTTTTTGGGTCTGAACACGCAAAACTACCACTTTTCCCCTCGTAGTCTTTTCCCATTCCTTCTTTAGTCAAACATCTGATATTGTTTAAAATTGCTGCTTTTTTCTTCTCAGTGCATTTCCGCCCCTGCTTTGCTCAAACCTCTCTGTCTTCCATTCCTCAGCTGCCTTATATATATTATTTCTCTCCTGATACCATGTGCTGTCTTCTACATGAAGTTCCAGATTCACTGTAGTAACAAATAACAGGTATTTTTATTAAGCAGCACAAACTCGTATATGTGCAGCATCCATCACTGAACTCTCTCTGAAGACAGGCTTGCTCTTACGAGCCTATTCATCTTAAATATATAATAACTTATATTTGCAGAAGTTGAAGGGATTCAGAATAGGGGGGGGAGGTGTGGGAAAGGGGTGGTTTTAGTGTGAGGAGGAGTTGAAAATAGGTAGGAGAAAGGGGGTGTTATATACTGAGTTGAATAGGTTCCAAAATGCAGCAGTCTGATTGGTCCTAGAACAATAGGATTCAGGATGCAGCAGTCTGATTGGTCCACAGGAGCCACCCAATCCAGCTCCAGGTGGAAGTGAATCCGCAACCTGATTGGCCTACAGGAGAATCCCGGAATTAGCCAATCACGTGGGGCCCATTGTGTAAATAATGTATATAAAGCAGACATTCTGGGGGAACTTCCATTCCTCCTCACCACTAGGAGCTGAATAAAGAGCATGAAATCCACTCTCGACTCCAAGTATATTTCAGGGGGTGAGGGTGAAAATGGAGAAGTGCAAAGGGGGTTCCCAAAAAGGAGTAGGAGGCATGGCAATGGGGGTGAAGAAGAAAGCAGGGATATGAAAGGGGGCCCTGTATTGGAGGTGAAGGTGGCTTTATAACTGGGTGGAAGGTGAAAAGGATGCTTTGGAGTTCCAGTGTGTGGGAGGAAGATGCAGGAGGTTGTGTTGGGGGTGATTTGCATTCAATGGGGTTGCACGAAGGGAGGCGGGAGAAGAAGGAGGCATGGGCATGGGGGTGAAGATGAAAGTGGGTGCAAAATGGAGCCACAGAAGGAAAAACTGGGATGATTTGATTTTAGCATACAATTCAACAAGTAACGTCTTTTTGGGAGGGGTTGGCAAGCAGATGAAGCAGGGTACAATGCAATGTAACTTATTAATATAACGTACTGCATTTCTCCTTTTAGAATAAATTCAAAGTGGCTTACTGAAACGTCTGTAAAATTCATAAAAAAACAGTAAAAACAAATTGCTAAAACTCATTTCATGCGTTAGAACTGAATAGCAGGCTAAAACAAATCTTTACAGGGCTGTTTATTTATACATTTTTTAAAAAAAAATTATATATGGATGTTTTATGATGGCCTATACTTGTAATGACCTATAAGGTTTGGCGAAGAAGAAGAAGAAAAATAAATCAGTGTAAAAATAGGGAGACAGAACTTCAACCCACTCTAAAATCTGTGTGAGATATTTCACAGAAGCTCCTTTTCTTCTTTAGAGTAGAGTGGATCCCCAGCGCTAGTCACTCCTAATTATTCTCCTGGTATCACTTACTGGTCTGTTAATGGATTACTCAACCATGCAAAGCCTATATTTATAATAGCAGATGTCCAGGGAGCTGGTGTGTTTGTGTTTGTTTGTTTGTGTGTGTGTGTGTGTGTGTCTTCCTGGGTGCATGTGCCAGTTTGCTAAGGACGCAGTGTGGTGCTTGCAACACCAGATTATGGTGATAAAGGCCACTAACTGGCAGCGTGGGATGAACCTGAGGAAGGAGGACAGCTGGCACTCCTCATCCCAGGAACACTGAAGCCCGCCTCTCAGCCTGGTGGAGAAGAACCAAATGGGTGGGGGAGGAATTTTAAAAGAGAAGGGTTGAGCTTCTCAGCAGCTTTAGGGGTGCATGTGGATGGAGACACTCCTCATTTGAGTGGAATGGAAGGAGATGGGAAAGAAAAGTCCTGGATCAGAAATGTCCTTTTACTGTTTGCTTTCAAAGGGTCCCTTCAGGAGAGCAATTCAGGAGAGCATTTGAGCTCAATGATATTATCAAGGACTTATCCCACTTTCAATACTGTTTTGAGGGCAGACACACTGATTCACTGCCAATCAAAACAAATGAAAACTAGAACAGGCTGCAGAGTTCAAAACAAGCAGCCTTGCTCATCACCATTTTCGCTCAGAAGCCCATCCTAGCTGTACACTTTCAGTTTCTTTGCCATTTTGGCACCACTGTTTACCTCCCTCCTCCCTGGTGTTGTCAGACTCCACCCCCATCCCAGCATCCCTGACCAGACTGGACAGACTACCTTGGCAGGTGCTGGACTCACCAATTCTCTTTGTTTGTTTGTTTGTTTGTTTGTTTGTTTGTTTGTTTGCTTGCTTGTTTGAAGACTCCTGCAGCCAAGCAGGTGCCAAAGTCTTGCTCTGCTTTCCTTTGGACCACATCAGTGAGGCTAAGAGGAGGCCATCTTATCAGCCCATGACCTCCATACACACTGAGGGGAGGTCACCTCAGTGCTATTAGCACAGCAAGGGTAACACAGGAGGCAGCAGTTATGAGTCTGCAGATAAATGCCCTATCCAAGTCCTAGCATTACTAGGAGGACTGGGTTTTCACCAATTCCTGCTGACCACTGTGCCTCTATGAAGCTTTACGTAGAATTGCCAAAGTCCCAGAACTTCCTGCTGGAATCCTGGAATCTTGTGCAGTGGCCTAGCTAGCCGCTCGGGCGCCTGGAGTGGCACACCTGCCCTGTGCCCAGGGTGAGCTGCCCATGGGGGCAAGGCAGGCTGCCCACGGGGCACGGCGACCCGGGGCAGAGAGCGCTGTGGAGCCTCCAAGGAATCTGCCCGCTGCCTCCCCCTCAGCTGTAGTAGAGTGGCTGAGGAGGAGGCAGCAGGCAGATGCAAGCCCCAAGCTGCCGTTTCGGGCACCACGAAGCCTGCAGGCACCCTGAGCCACCGCGTCACTCGGGTATGCTGCTTATCCCACAGTAAGTACCACCCCCACAGTGTGGTGCCCAGTGCCCCCCTCTCCTCCCCTTGCTGTGCCTCTGATCCTGTGCCCCTCCAGATGGCAAGATGCAGTAACAGTGGAGGGGCATCACAGAACAAAGTGGAATAATGTGTGGACAGTCCAGTGGAAATCCACCACTAAAATGTTACTATAACGACAGTGGGCACATTGCAGAATACACTGGCAAAAACCCCACCAGTCCAGAGGGTCTGAAAGCTGGAAGGGAAAGCAGAAGACATGGGGAAGAACTGTTAAAGCGGCCTTTGCCAGCCTGGCACTTTCCAGATGCTTTGGGCTACAATCACCACTAGCCTACCTAGCATGTCTGACGGGGGTTGTACTCTAAAACAATAAATACCGTATTCCAATTAGGAGTCCTATGTCATTCATTGAGAGTGAACCTGGCATAGTGGTTAGAGTGTTGGAATAGGACCTGGGAGACCAGAGTTTGAATCCTCACTCAGCCAGGAAGCTCACAGTGACCTTGGACCAGTTGTAGTCTTTCAGCCTGACCTACACCCGAGGATTGTTGTGAGGATAAAATGTGGGTGGGGTTGTATATGCCAGCATGAGCTCCTTGCAGGAAAGGTGGGATGATAGATAGATAGATAGATAGATAGATAGATAGATAGATAGATAGATAAATGTAAATGGGGGGGTCACATGATCCTAGCACAACATGAGTACAGTGGTACCTCGGGTTAAGAACTTAATTCGTTCTGGAAGTCCGTTCTTAACCTGAAACTGTTCTTAACCTGAGGTACCACTTTAGCTAATGTGGCCTGCCGCGCTGCCACCGCGCGATTTCGGTTCTCATCCTGAAGTAAAGTTCTTAACCTGAGGTACTACTTCCGGGTTAGTGGAGTGTCTGTAACCTGTAGTGTTTGTAACCCGAGGTACCACTGTATGTACTAGAGAAGGTACATCCATAAGAGACTGAATTTCTGGAGACCTCGGAGAGAATGAGGAGTGAGCCCTGAAGGAAACATAAAGACAATGTAAGAACTGTAATTTACTAGGAATTGCAAGACATGGAGTGTCCAAGGTGAACAGCTGGAACATCTGCATTCAATGGGGCATCATTTTAGCAAGCTGCACTGGTCGTGGCATATATATAAAAAAAAGCAATCTGATTGTGGAACCAAACAGCACCAGTGGGGCAGTCGCCTCAGTATGCAGATTTTGGGGCAAGGGTCATGAAAGATCAGTGAGCTACTGGTTATTTAATTTGTCGGTGTTGTGCTTTTACTGCCAGGGAGGAGTAGGAAGAGATACTTGTGGGATTTCTTGCCTCAAAATAACTGTGGCTGACTTAGTTACTAGGATCATAGAAAGCTGGACCATTGGTTCCTCTAGCTGAGTATTGTCTACACCAGGGGTTGGCAAACTACGGCCCAGGGGCCAGATGCGGCCCCCCAGGCTTGCAAATCCGGCCTACAGACCCTGCTGCCCACTTGGTCAGTCCACATACGCTGCAGATGCCTCGCCGCACAGGGACTGACTTCCACGACGCTGGCATGGCTTCTGTGCAGGCGGCGACGCTGGTGCAGCCATGGATTGGCTGCAGGAAGCTCCTGCAGCCAATCCGAAGCCGCGACATTTGGATTTGCGTGCAGGGGAGGCGATGGCGATAGAGACCTTGCCACAATATTGTGTGACCGTTGCATGGTGCGCACTTACCCAGGAATAATTGTGCTCTGGTGGGATGTGATGTCAACTTTTACACAGAGGGCAGGCCTGCTGGAATGAATCGGCCCGGGTTAGGCATGACCACTCATGCCAATGGGTCTACTCTTGAGTAAAAAATAGGGGCACGACTTCCACGTAAATACACATTTTTTAAAAACTATAGTCCAGCCCCCAACAGTGTTTGAGGGGCAGTGAACCAGCCCCCTGTTTAAAAAGTTTGAGGACCCCTGGTCTACACTGATGGGCAGTAGCTCTCCAGGGACAGTCCAGCCTTAGCTGGGGGTGCCGGGAACTGAACTTAGGACCTTCTGCAAACAAAGCAGTTGCTCTGCCACTCAGCTAATTATGTGCCTTGACTTAGTATGGAGGGCTTACTTTGGTCTGACCCTTGAACCAAAATGGGTGACTCAGTGCTTTGCCAGGATAAGGCCCTTGATTGAGGAAAATTGCAAATCCTCCATGCTGCAAGTTAATGATCTGGAGAAGATGCAGCTCTTAATTCCCTTAGCTGCAGGGGCTGAATTTGTCATGCTGTGTTGGGCAGAGAATTTATTTCCAGACAAGAGTCAAACCCACTCACTCTGTTCCCCCCTTACAAGGCTCATTTCTAGAATTTGGAAAGAGAAATCAGTTTACTAAAGCAGCAAAACGAGATGGACATCTGAATCAGCCTCCTGCCAGTGTAAAAACTCACATATGGAATTACCCAGCTTCTGTGTCTTTAAAGCAAATTTATTGTACTGTTTTCACAGGATTAGGTGCTCAGTTTAGATCTGGTCTTTGAGAAACATATATTTTTACCTTGGCTCACAGTAGCCTTTGCCAACCTATTGCCCTCCTGATGTTTCAGACAACGCTCATGTACTCCAGACAGCACAGCTGTATTGACTACTCCACCATAGCTGTGCTGGCCAGGGTTGAAGGCAGCTTATCTACCCAATTGATCACTGAGCTCTGTAGAAGAGGGCCTTCCGCATGCATCCACCCCACACTGCTTTTGTAGGCTGCGTTGGGCCAGCAGAGGGGCAGCGCTGCCACCTCTCCGACACTTCTGCTGGCCTGACCTGGGAGTGGAGCAGCCCTGAAGGCCAGCCCGGGAGCAAGCGGCTGCCCTTGATGAAGGAACTATAGGAGGGTGCAGTTCTAGCAGTTTTAATACATGAAGTTTAAAAAATTACATGCTTTTACTACACTGCAAAGTTGGTTCAGGGTGCTTTGTAGAAGTGATTTATAAATGAAGTAAATAACAATATATATCCTGGAGGGTCTAGGTTGGCATGCGCTGTGATAACATTTCAAGCCAATACCAGAAATCAAGGTTATCATCATGTGGAGCTGCGCCCCAAATGCAGGTCTGAAGCCAGGATATAAGGCAAGGCAAGGATGGGAAACATCTGTGGCCCTCCAGATGTTGCAGGACTCCCAGCAACCCCAGCCAGCATAACCAATGGTTAGGAATGATGGGAGTTGTAACTCAACAACATCTGGACTAGGGCTAGCCCAATATATTTTGGCACCTGAGACGAACCACAAAATGGTCCACCTTTCCCCTGAGGGAAGAAGGGGTGAGTGATGAACTACATCACTAACAAGGGTGATGAACTACATCACTAACAAGGGTGTGTGGGGGAATAAATATCTACATCAGGATTTGCTGCCCTTGTGAATCCAGCTGCCTGAGGCAGTTGCCTCACCTTGCCTCATGAGTGGGCCGGCCCTGATCTGGAGGGTCAGAGGGCAGTGCATCTGTTAACACAGGGGCTGACAAACTTGTTTATTTGGGGGACCCTTGTGCAATTTCCATCCATGTGGTCCCCGAAACACAATCCACTCCAGAGTCGCTGAGTTGCGCCTAACGTTGGAGGGGGTCCATCGCGTGTGCATGACGTCATGCCTGCCACAAGTCCCCCCGCCCAAACCAGCTAGGCCAACTTGGCCCACCATCCCCCACCCACCGCCTGCTGCCCGCCACCTTACCTTTGTTTGCTGCTGCCGCCGCCGCCAAAAATTTGAGGCTGCATCAGCGAGGTTGCCTCTTCCCCCTTCTGCAAGACACTTTGGTGCGTCCCTATGAGATCACCAGCACACTTTCCTGGAAGGCACCCTGGCAATTGTCAAAGGGATGTGCCAGCACAAAGGCCTCCTCAACAGTTGGCGTGCCTGATCTACCCCCCAAGAGGATTCCTAGCTGGAGTCAAAGTGAGTGCTGTTCTGTGTGTATATCTGGATCCCTCCTAAGTTAGGAATGTGTCCAAAAAAATATGGGGAAATAAAGTATTCAATTATTTAAAATTATTTTTAATTTAAGAACAAATATACAATCAATTACAGTCCCCCCTGTTCCTCCCATAACAACACAAACGACTTCCAGTTGATTTGTAGTAATAAAAGAAAACATTAATTCAGTAGCTGCCAATTTTAAAAGTGCTGTTACGCAGGTTTCTGTGTGTTTTTGGTGGTTTATAGACGTTTTCCTTCTTTGTTACAATTTTTAATTTATGAAGGCATTTATCAAAATTACCTTTAATGCTTTATGGAACTATAAAACACAGTGGCATACATCCACAGCACTGGGCACACATAAAAAGAATAATTTTACACAAGCGCACTTGTAACTTAAAGAAATCAGGGATTCTAAACTGAAAGGGGGAAATGGCACTGAAGATGAATACAGCTGTGAAGAGTTATCTCTCTTAGGTAAAGCTGGCTAAAGCGCTCCTGAAACTGTGTTTGTGTGGATTGTGTTAAAAGGGTCAGGGACCCAGGTGTTGAGTTCAGGAGTCTATGCCCAAAGTGATTTCTGATCTTCATTAGCAAATCAGGATCACAGGCATAGACCCTTCACCAGGCATAAGGTTTGAAGTCCAGTGGCAAATTTGGAGATGTTCTTGGGGCACACAGAGAGGGAGAAAGAGTAGAGAGGGTCTTTAGAGAGTCTTTTTTGGGGTTTCCCAGGGAGAGATGAGCAATGCTGAAACCTGGCCTTAAATAGCCTTGTAGGGGATCCAAAGGGTGTCTTGTGAGTTGACATGGTGATGACTCATGAAAAGTGGTCAAAATGAGGGAATGAGATGAGACAGAGTAGGATCCAGGTACCTGTGTTTGTGCACAGGGGAAGGGCTTCAAGTGGAGAAGTCCCCAACAATGTAATGGGGAAGGTTCTGGTTAGACATAGTTTGATGCATGTAAACAAATTGGGGGCTTATCCACACTTACCTGCCCCCCCTTTTTCCAGGCATGGTCCACTATTAACAGCTCCATGTCCAAATGCCCTTTTTTTTGCTGCAGAGTTTCCCCCACAAAAACCCTCCCTTTAGTGCTCAATGCCAGTGAACGGAAAACCTGAATTGATGTATGTTCTGATTCAGCTATAATGAGCAGGTTTTTGGAGGGGGGGGGAATGCTTGGACAAAGAGCTTTTAAGCGTGGACTTGTGCCTGGAAATAAAGAATGGATCAAAAAGTAAGTGTGCAGAACCCCCTTGATGACTCACCTGGAAGGTTTCCCTTGTGGATGGTCCTCCTGGGTGGATTTGGTCATGAACAGTGACTTTGGCAAGAAGATTCCTGGTGACTCAGGATGTCTTACCTGCAGCTGTTCCTGTTCTCCCCGGTCTGTATCTACATTTGTTTAGAATGTCTGGTTGATAGATAAAGCTTTACTCTGGAGGAGATTTTGGATGCTTTCATTTGCCAATCATTTTGCCTTATTACTATTATTGCAATCCAGCTCCCTAGTGAGTCAGTCAGTGAACTTTCTGGATCCTTGTGACCTTGGTGGCAAGAAATCCAAGCATAGAGAAACCATGTACAGTGAGGAGGAATGGCAACTTAAAACGAATATGCAGTAACTTGGCAGAATAAGAGAACAAGAAGATCGAGCCTATAAAGAGAAATGCATTTTGTGTGTGGAATATTTGGAAAATAATTGTAAACAAGTGAAAGCACTTGCAGGATTAAGGTAAATTCAACAGTGTAAAGTAAGATAAGGTGACATGAAAAGGGGAGGGGAGCTAAATGGTTGAAATAGAATATGCAGTAATAATGGGAAAATTATAAGAACCATGGAAAGAGAAGATGGGAAATCAATGAATGTATTATTTTAATGGTGGATTTCTAATCGTGGAAAATGTATAACTGAAAATTTCAATAGAAATTATTATAAAAAATAAATAAAACTGATTTGGAGCTCCTGTGCAACACTCCCACTTCCCCCCAAAGACTGGACTTTCAGCAACTGATAAAGATAGTGATTGTGAAATAAGGCCAATTCTCACTTTGATGCGACATCATCTAACCTCCCCAGAAACAAATCAGAATGAATGTTAATTAAGTAGCCAATGTCATCTTATCTCCCAGTGTACAGGCAGCAGCAAAAACGCCGAGTCAGCATTTAAGGAGGCACAGGCATGCCAGGGCCCATTCCTCTTATTTTTGAAAGCCATTCTATAGTCAGGGGAGCTGGCCAGTCAAGTACATGGTTACAGATGCTCATTTCATCATTATTATTTCTTTAAAATATATTTTTCTACAACAAAATTGTTATGTACTGAGTTGAATAGGATCCAAAATGCAGCAGTCTGATTGGTCCTAGAACAATAGGACCCAGAATCAAGCAGTATGATTGGTCCACAGGAGCCAACCAATCCAGCTTCAGGTGGAAGTGAATCCATAACCTGATTGGCCTACAGGAGAATCCTGGAATTAGCCAATCACGTGGGGGCCCCCATTGTGTAAATAATGTATATAAAGCAGACATTCTGGGGGAACTTCCATTCCTCCTCACCACTATGAGCTGAATAAAGCGCATGAAATCCACTCTCGACTCCGAGTATATTTCAAAAATATTGCTTGCTGCAAAATTAAAGCATTTAGTTAGCACAGCAGAAGCAAATTCCACTTTATTCTTGCAGCCATAATGTTGCTATGATTTAAACTGCATGTGCTTAGATTAGTCTTGTTTATCTGAGTTGGCAAAGTCCCTCTCAAACATATAGGAATGTAGAAGCAGTTCTAAAGCATGGGGTGGGGGCAGGAATGAAATGCTAATGATTTACAACCAAAATAAAATAGCTACCCCTAGTGACCCTCCTCTGCTTTTCACAGTAAGACCATAAAATTGTCTAGGTATATACCACTGGGGCCTCTCTCTTGTGAGTGAGACCGCATAGGATCAGGCCTTAAGGATTTAATTCAGTACGCAGGCTCCATCTGCTTGGAAGGAGATAGAGGAATAGTGCAAGTCTGCCAGGGACATTGAGCCTCTGCAGTTTCAGATGCAATTAAGATCATCCTGTGGTGGCAAAGACGTTGTTAGTTACCCTTGGAAACAGCCGCTCTGAGATCTTGTACCTCCAGCTTCGTCAGAGCTCTGGGCCTTGGAAAGAGGACACAGCACTTTGCAAACATCGCAGCAGCTATCAGGGCACCAGCAGAAAATAAATCTGACAATTTTTCCCCTTAAAGGGAGAATAATATTTATCTTCTGCAGTCCTGATACACAGCACTGAGCGCAGGTTTGAAATCCTGCCCCTACTCTTTTGAAGCCACACATAAAGTGTGGCAGCTGTGATAACTTCGAAGTAAGGAAAGATGAAACAGCTGGTCCAAAGTTCTGACTTCAAATGGGTTGAAGCATTTACTGGGGCAAGGACTGCAATGGCCACCAGTTTCTTTCCAGATACCGTTTAAAGTGTTGGCGATAACCTTTAAAGCCTGAAATGGCTTAAGTCAAGGATTCCTTAGGGACTGTTTGCTTCTAACACAGCCTGCACCCTGAGATATGATGGAGGGACTTCTGGGTCTAAAAGGCAGCCTAAAAGGCAGTTATTTAATAATTATTTCATCTTGTGCTTCACTAAATGCATTGACTCTCAGTTCCTTTCCAAGCTGACTTTAAAGTGGTGGTTTTGACTATAACTCAGTGGAAGAGTATCTGCTTTGTATGCAGAAGGTCCCAGATTTAATTCCTGACATTTTCAGATGGGGCTGGGGTTGTTCCCTGTCTGAAATCCTAGAGAGTTGCTGTCTGTCAGCAGAGACAGTACTGTGCTCAATGAATCAATGGTCGGATTCAGCATAAGGAAGCTTCCTATTTTCCTTTATCCCATCTCTATTGGAGGCTTGGCTGAAGATGACTAGGGAATAGTCTTGTTTCTGTGACCATATCTAAATTGTGGAATCACTTGCCCCAAGAGGTTCATTTAAGAACGTAAGAGCAGCCCTCTTGGATCAAGTCAAATTCTCTGCCAGCCAGTGCATCATCCTGTTTTGACAATGGCCAACCAGATGCCCCAATGGAACTCCCATGTCAAGTTTGGATATGCTATATTGAGAGGCGGCCAAACCTGTGTCAAAAAATGGGCTAGGTTATGCCAAATGCCCCAGGAGCCTTTGTTCTGCATTTGAAACTGGTGCTCTTTGGACCTGTTATGTCAGGGGCTGCCTGAGGCATTTTGACACCTGAGGTGAATTGCCCCACTGCCACCCCTGTGGTGTTTTGTGCAAACTCCATAAGGGCTTCTCCAGGATTTCAGACTGGGCACATTTCCAGCCCCAGTATCCAAACACTGACAAATATTGCTCACTTCGTTTCAAAAAGAATGTTGTAAAGTTGGGAAAGGTTCAGAAAAGGGCAGTCAAAATGGTCAAGGGGATGGGACCGATTCCCCAAGAGGAAAGGTTGCAGCATTTGAGACTTTTTAGTTTAGAAAAAAAGCGAGTAAGAAGAGACATGATAGGAGTTTATAAAATATGCCTGGTTGGAGGAAGGTTTTCCTCCCTCTTGTAACAGTAGAATTCGTGGACCTCTAATGAAGCTGAATGTTGGAAGATTCAGGGCAGGTAAATGGAATGACTTCTTCACTCAGCGCATAGTTAAACTGTGGAACTCCCTCCCACAGGAGGCCGTTATGGACACCAACTTGGGTGGCTTTAAAAAGGGACTGGACAAATTCATGGAGAAGAGGACTATTGAAGACTAGTAGCCAGGATGCCTATGCTGTAGGCCAGAGGCAGCACTGCTTCTGAATGCCAGTTGCTGGAAGCCACACGAGGGGAAAGGCCTCTTGTGATTGGGTCCTGCTTGTGTGCTTCCCACAATCATTTGGTTGGCCACTAGAGAACAGGATGCTGGACTGGGACATTGGCCCAATGGAGCCTCAAGGTTCCTCTCAGGTTCTTATGATTTAAGATTGGAATGTGTACCTATAGTTCATGTTCTTCATCACTACACAATTCTTTAAGTCTCCACTGTTTTCTCTGCAAAAGTCATCCAGAGAGCCTTTTCCACACTAAAAGCAACTTTAAGCTGATCTGATGCTATTTGTGTACATGTTATTAATGCACAAGAGAGCTGGGTGGTTTAAAAAACAACAGCCCTCTACACTAGCTACTGCAGATTTACTGCTGCAGCCATGCAAAAAAAACCACACTTAAATCTTCATACCTGAGCCTGAACTTCCTATCACTCAGAAAAGAGTAAACATTTCCCTGATCAAATGCTTCCAGTCTTCTGTAGTGGAAGTGAGGTCAAATTCTAATGAATGTGCCTCTCTCTCTCTCTCTCTCTCTCTCTCTCTCTCTCTCTCTCTCTCTCTCTGGCTTCTGTGATCTCTTTGGTAATCTCTGCCTATTTAGTTAAGCTGATTGTGTTTTTACTTTTAATAGAAGCACCTCTCTGTGTGTGGGGGGGGGGGTCAGTGAGCATGGAGAAGTAGAAAACTACCTTATCCTGAGACAGACTTGCTCAGTATTGTCTCAACCAGCCTTTGCTAACCTGGCACCCTCCAGATGTTGTTGACGAAATCTCTCATCATTCCCAGCCAGCATATTGTGCTTCAGACGAGTGTATTCTCCAGCCCTGCTAGGGAATAAATCTGGGACTTTTTTTTTTTTTACACATGCAAAGCATTTGCTCACTTGCTGGGCTGTGGCCCTTTTCCTGGATCAGTTCCATGTAGACATTTTATGTGACCCATATTGGAACATCGGAGGCTCCCTAAACATCCTTTATATTGTACTGTACATTCATGCTGTTTTGTGCTTATGATGGCATCAGGCCCTCCCACTTTTAGGCCCTCCCACTTCCAAGACCGACTTGTGCCTGCAAAAGCTACATGGCAGACATACTGCTTCGTTTCCAGTTACTGCGTCACCTGCAGCTTCTGGCTGAAATACCGTAACCTTTTGTACTACAAATGTTTGGAGGTTGTTGTTGTAACACTGTGGAAGACAATAAATACTGAAGTGGAATAACGTGTGGGCAGTCCAGGATAAATTCACCACTAAAGCACTATTATTGTATCAAGTTGTCATGGACTGGTTGGACTCAGAGGAATGGTGGGAGGAACCAGCTGGAGAACTGCCAAGAGAAGAAGGCTCAGAGTCAGGGGGCTGGTGGTGGGAAGACAGTGAGTGGTCCGAGAAAGACTGGAGGAGGTGTCAGAAGCAGAAGAGGTAACAGGCTTTGGTGAGAAGGGAGAGTGTGCAGCAGAGAGCAGTGCAGAATCAGAGGCAGAAGCTGAAGCAGGAGAGGAGAGAGGCCAAGAGGCAGAGATGAGTCTGGCCGGTGAAGAGGCACAAGTGTCTCCCCCTCCAGTTGCAACAAGCTCTCCTCCACCCTGGTCTCCCAGAACCAGGAGAGACATGAAGAGGGCAGAGGAGAAGTGGGCTTCTCACAGGTGCAGCCTCAAATTGCTTAGGAAAATCCGTGGAGAGGAGGGGACTTAGGCAGCTGTGGGAGGCAGGGACCTTCAGTCTTGGCAACTGATTTCCATGGGGGCAAGACCTGCTGGATATGAGTAGCTGTGCTCATTAGGCCTGGTGCTCAGCCAGCTCTGTGGAAATTGTGTTTTTGCTAATAAAGAGTTTTCAACTTTGAACTGTTTGGTTACTGACCAACATGCTCCCGTGACATTAGTAAACATTGCAAAATGTATGCCCATCTTACTACCTCCACAAAAGTCTGGAGTACCACCTGCTTGGTCCACCTAGCCCAGTGCTTTCTACAGTGGCTCACAGCAGCTCTCCAGGGTTTCAATCAGGGGTATTTCCCCTACCTGGAGATGCTGGAGACTGAACCAAGGACCTTCTGCATGAAAAGCAGGCTAGTGTGGCCCTTCCCCTGGAAGATGCTTTAAAGCGGATCAGATCATTTCCCCATCTAGCTCTCCATTGCTTCCAGTTGCTTGCTACCTGTTTCCTTTTAACTGCAGATGCCAAGAACCCGGGACCTTCTGCATGCAAACTATGTGCTTTACCACTGAACTGTGAATTCTCTACTACTGTTAGCTGTTATTGCAGCATGAGTTGGTTGCCAAAGAAAATGAGCAAACTAGGGATTGCTGTTGAAGTAGAACATGCGTCAAAAGTATCCCGATGTCACGCTCTTCATATTCACATCTAGTAATAGTAGCTTGCACCCAGTGTGGGTTTGATCACTGAGATGGGATGAGGGCAGGGCAGCAAAATATTGAAGGCTGGGCTGGAATACAAATGCAAAATTTTTTGGTGGGGGCGTTGTTTTTATACGATCACTGTGATTTCTGCCTTGTTTTTAACTCACATGGTTAAATACTGCAGTGGGAAGCCAATCATCATTTGTGCTTTGCATGAATCAGTCCTAAGAGGCTGGGTGGGAGAAATATTTTAAACTGAAACTTGGCCTGTGTGCTTTCTCAGCTTGGAAACATATGGCCAGATGCTAAGTTGCTTAGTCAGTAGAAAACACGAGAGAGAGAGAGAGAGAGAGAGAGAGAGAGAGAGAGAGAGAGGAGGGGGGTGGAGAGAGAGAGAGAGAGGCTTGCCTCTATAAAAATAGAAAGGACTTAAAAACCGAATTTGAGGACTTTGAGGTTTTGCCCCAAAGGTTTTCTCATCCCCAGGGGCAGGGGGAGTGGTGTTATTGGGTTATTCTTGTTTTTATTCTATATTTTGTGTTTTTATATTGCGATTTGCCCTGTAAATTTTACCCTGTGACCTGTGGGTACAGGATGGTATACAAATTTAATAATAATAATGATAATAAATGTAAAGGAATTCTGGGTGGGCTTTGTTTTGTTTTGCCATCTGAAGAGTGTGGGATGAAAGCTTCCTCATACTGCTCTTGTGGGCAGATAAAGGCCTGTGTTAGAACAGTGTTTTGCAGATGCTGATGAATATGAATAGGATGTCCTTTTGCAGGAGAGAGAAAGGTTTTGGAAGAGCTGGGCCGCCGCCCATCCACTTTGTCTTGAAGCATGGTTTGCATTTTGCACTCCTTGCCTTGTTGGCCACCATCAAGGCTGGCTACCAGGGCATGTACACATGGAAAATTCCTCCAACTGGAAGTGCCAAAAGTGATGGATTGAGAAATTAGCAATTAAATCTGTTAACTCATTGGATGAAGAACAGGGAAAGAGGAGGGGAGGGTGTTAAAATGCATGTTTGGATCATTTTTAAATTAAATTAAAAATTAAAAAATAATACTAATGTTCCTGCCTTAGGAATAGCTAGTTAGACAAAATTAATAAATAGTTAAGAAACAATTGGAGTATTTATTGTGAGCTAGCTTGAATTCTTTAAATTATTTAGTTGTAAGAAGAGAGGATTGATTATGGATAATTTATTGTAAATGGATATATATGATTAAGATGTTTGGACTGTAAGTGAGTAATTTTGCAACGGATGATTATTCATATATGTACATTTATATTGTTGTGAAATAAAAATTATTTTATTGGAAATGAAAATTCTTGCAGTCTTGCCACCTGATCCTTTAAAGTGGAGATGTACTTTAGACCTTCTACATCATGTGTTTTTATCACTGAACTGTGATCTGTCTCTGCTACTGTTAATAATTACTGCAGCATGAGTTGGTTGCCAAAGAAATTGATCAAACTATTGGGATTTCTGTTGAGGTGCAACATGAAACCATGCACCAAAAATATCCTGGTATCATGTTCTTCATAGTCACATCTAGTAATGGTAGCCTCCTTCAGATCAGACTTTGCCAGCCTGGTGCTCTTGAGAAGTTTTAGATTATCACTTTCAACAGCTTGGTGGAAGTTGTAGCCCAAAACATATGGAGGGCACCAGGTTGGTGAAGGCTGTTTTTGAGCTATATCCCACCAAGACATACCCAAAGTAGACATCCAAATAAAGTCTATTAATTTCAATTGGTCTATACCAAGTATGTGTAATGTTGGGTATCACTCTCAGTGTTAACTTCAAAGTGGGCCACAGGGTGGATATTCTACTTAGAAAGTGTTGTTACAAAAAGGGGAAAAGGAGAGGTGGAAAATGGCTCACTGACCTGCACTCCTTATCAGAAGGACAGGATTCAAAGGCAGCATTTAAACACAAGTGGGAGCTACAACAAAATGCTGAAGTGCAGAGCATTTCTTGAGTGTTCCAGTCTCTCTGTTGCAATTTCCTCCTGCTCTCTCTGGTTTTCCATCCCTTCACCCTTCACTGTCAGTCAGCATTCTGTGGCCGCTGAGCATTACAGAGTTCCTCTCATAATCTCCATGTTAGAGGAAGCTGCATGTATTGCCATGCATGCTGTCAATCCATCATAATCTTTATGCAGATACACAGATTAAGGAATATTTTATTTATTTATTTATTGTATATTCCACCCTATACCTGGAGGTCTCAGGGTGTATCACAGAACAAAACCAGAACACAAAACCACAAAATATATAATCAAAATAAAAACAACCCAATAAGCCCCCCCCCCCATTTTAAAAGAGCATAGGATGTCACGTAGTACCTATTAGCTAATGTCCGAGGATCAGTTGTGGCAATATAAAAATTAGGAAATGTGTAACTGAAAAATTGAATAATGGATGATTGTTAGAGAGGCTGAAGGAAGTTCAAAAGAGAAAATATGTGATAAATTTAGATTGGATATTATAAATGTATGTTGGAAAATTAATAAAAATTATTTATAAGAGGATCAGTTGTGGTGGCACTAGGGTGGCCAAGTGTCCAGCTTAGTGATAAGAGTCCCCTCTCAAGAGCTGTTGTCAGAGGACAATCCTCTCTTTTAAGGCATCCTCTGCCTCAGATGTTGGGAACCTTTGGCCCTCAAAGTGTTGCTAAACTACGACTCTCAGCAGCCCCATCTAGCATGGCCAATGGCCAGGTGTGATTAGAGTTGTGGTTCTGCAACCTCTGGAGGGGCGAAGGAGGAGGAACTGGGTGCATTCAGGTAGAGGGCCAACACATGCCCCCTCTCCAAAAAACCTTGGAACTGGCACAGGTTCATGGCCGGTGCTTGGAACTGTGACTCATCAGAAGTGTAAGTCTTCCACATCGCACAGGGGCAGTGTCGAGTCAGAAATCCCTGCGGGCAGCGGCAGCCCCTCTGTAGCTTTCCAAAGGGAATTATGTTTCTATTTAAGTGCTGCTCTGCCATGCAGTGATGCTGTCTCTGCAATATGGGTGAATGATGCAGCACTGTTTTTGTCATCGCTGCCCTTCCAAAGCTGCTGCAGCTCATCTGCAAACTTTGGGCTAAGTTCTGCTATGGGGATTTGCGTGGCACATGCAAGGGGCACAGAGGTGTCTGGGAATCCAATGCTGGGCTGCTGTGAAAGGCAGGCTGCTTCCGAGATGCGAATGCTGTGGAACCTCTTTCCATTGAAAGCTTCTGGTGTAAATAAATAATACTTCAAAGACATTGCAGACTCCACCGAGCCCCATAGAAAGGCACTGGACATAGTAAAAGATCCATCGCATCCTGGTCACTGTCTCTTCGAGCTCCTGCCGTCGGGACAGAGATACAGGACGATGAAGACAAGAACGAGCCGTCTTAAGAACAGCTTCTTCTCCAGAGCGATCTCGGCCCTGAATGGGAAGCCCGGACTTTGAAAGTCATCTAATCTCCCTTGCTGTATTATACTGTATTGTTTAATTAGTGTTTTTATGGAGCAGTCAAGTAATTTCGTTGTCCCCAAAGGGGGCAATGACAATAAAGATATTTTATTATTATTATTATTATTATTATTATTATTATTATTATTATTATTTTCCCCAAAGATACCCAGAACCTGGTTGAGTGCCAAGACCCCTTGGAATCTCATGCACCACTCAGCAGAGATTGGAGTAGCCAGTAACAATATTTTGGGAGTAGGGTGTTAGGTGGCAATACAAATATGTCATCATTCTCCTTTTACAAATCTGGTTTTGTAGTGATACATGAGGCCAACACTGCTATGAAGATGCCTTATATTGAGGCAGACCATATGCCCACCCAAACTCAGTGTTGTCTGCTCTGATTGGCAGCCTCAGCCCAATGACTTTTCAAGCCAGGCCCTGCTACCTGGGTTGGCCCAATACATTATGCTGCCTGACACCAAGGACAAAATAGCACCCCACAGCTACAAATACAGTTCTGCAGCCCTAATGACAGTATGTAGAAATGATAATAACATATTCATATAAAGGGGGAATGAAGGATTTCCCCTTCCAGTTCTGGACAGAGTTGGGTTGCCCAGCGAAGGAGAAAAACTCAGCTAGGTGTTTGATCCATTGCACTGCATGTAATGAGGGAGACCAAATATCTATCAAAGCACAAGTGTCAATCACACAGTGGGAAGAAACTCTTGATCTGTCAATCAATAATTTATTGTACAGGCAAAGACCCTTTAAAACAAGAGCCAACAGAAAGAAAAAAAGTGATCCTTGAAACATTCACTTACAGAAAATGAAATATGAAACAAGGATAAAAAGAGAAGATACAACCGGCAATTAAAATGAGAGTATTATCTCATGAACATCTTTGAGTTGAGAAAAAAAACTTCGCCACTAACTGTCATTAATTGTCTTCATTAGCCAATAAATATTTCAAATACCACCCCAGAGTCCTTCCAGGGTGTTTTCTCATAAGGAAGAGGGGGAAGGGCTAAATAGCCTACTACTTTCCTCACTATGAAGATTACATTAATAAATTAATAAATAAATACCCAAAGTATCAGCTACTTCGTCTCTACAGGGACACAAGCAATCTTCATTTGGGACACCTTGATAACACCCTTACAATATTGCAGGAGGGAGACAGTTGACTCTGGCCTTAGAAAAGACATGGCAGTACTTGGGCATAGTCAAATTATCCAGATAACTAGCATATCTGGAGAATTAAAAAGTTATGCCAAAATATATCAGAGTAAGGTCTGTGGGTATTTGATAAAGAATAAATATCTTTAAGTCTTTCTAATAATATACAGTGACTATGCAATGCCCCCACAAAAGGTATAAATAAAATATTGACTGGTGCAAGTATTCTACTATTTGAGAAGCTTTTTACTCAATGATTCTTGCAAGATCCCATCTCTTATTACACCCATTCATAAGAAGGGGTTCTAAGATCAATCACATGAAATATCATATGTTTGTTGGATATGGTTTCTAAAATTTATACCCGCTACTTCCTTGTTGCTAAAATTGGAGACCTGGGCAGACAACTAGAATATTACAGTGGAAGAACAAGCTGTATTTTGTAAAGTCAGGAATAGATCAGTGCTTTGATAAACAGAGAGTGGGAGATTTTGGCTTAAATTGCTCAATAAAAATGTTGACAAGACTATTCATTTTAATTCAAAACTTTATTCACAGACTGGACTTAGAGTGGGTTGAGGTAGCACCTTACAGCGTGTACCCTGCACCAGCCCTCAGTTTCCCTTCCCTCAGGCGAATTCCCCCAATGGAGAATGAATCACAAGCGACAGTGGGTTTTTCTTTTGGGAAAACAGGTTGCAAACAAACTTTATTATAAGAGATGTAAACAAGGAGTTTTGGTTCTTCTTCTTCCACAGAAATTTAAGAAACAGTGCTGCTGCTTTTTATTAAAACGTATACTGGTTCACGTTATAGGCTGTACAGTGGTACCTCAGGTAACAGACGCTTCAGGTTACAGACTCTGCTAACCCAGAAATAGTATCTCGGGTTAAGAACTTTGCTTCAGGATAAGAATAGAAATCGCACACTGGTGGTGTGGCGGCAGTGGGAGGCCCCATTAGCTAAAGTGGTGCTTCAGGTTAAGAACAGTTTCAGGTTAAGAACGGACCTCCAGAACGAATTAAGTTCTTAACCTGAGGTACCACTGTATGCTGTTCAGGCTTAAGGTTACCTTCTTTTACATATCTTCCATTGATAAGACTTCTCCACACACACTTCAGCAACTTAGGATTTTAACTGGACTGTTTCCCTTACAGACTCCCAAATCTTCCCTGGCCTCAGAATCACTACTGCCCTTTCCTGTCAGAGTATCCCCTCTGGGGACCCTTTTTCCTGTAGGCACGTGTGGAACTGTGTCTTTTCTGCGATTGAGAACCTGAGAGCATCTCCTGGGAGTTCTTGGCTCTCCTCAGCCTCCTGACAGAATCTCTCTCACACACTCCTGCCTGCCTCCACTCCAACTGCCTCCCCTGGAACTCTGGCCAGTCAGGCACTGTTGTTAGTTAATTGTTTGCTGGCAGGGGGGAAAAACACTTGATGACTCAACCTGCTCAGAAAACAAAATTTTCTGTCACATCTCTTAGCCCCTTTGTGGGGACCTTTTGTTCGCAATATGTCATCTCCAAGCTATGCAATTATCACCATTATTCTGCGAAATGTGATTATATAGACTCCCAGATCACATTTTTAAAAATTATTGGTTGGTGTGCTGAGGAAGGCATTTAAAGCTCTGAGATTTCAAACTATGCCTAAAGCCTCTTTGGATAGGAGAGATGCCATAATACCTGTAAAACCTCATTTGTGAATCTGCCTCCAGGGATCATTCATTATTCAAGGTCTTGCTTCTGGCATAATTCTCCCTGGGAAAGGTTTCTTAAAGGAATTGCCCCGAGACTTTCCTTTTTGAGCAATAGAGAGAAAATCTGTTATCTGAGGATAGATTGGGATTAAGACACAGCATATAATGATTTTGGGTTGCATTTGACGAAAATATACTTGGAGCAGACTTACTGATTTCAGTGGCCTCAACCATGTCCATCAATTTCAGTGGGTCTACTCTGAGTAAGACTAACATAGGCTGCAATCCTCCATGTCTGTTTTAGGAGCTTATCGGGTCAGACAACATTTTATTGTACATACTGGGTGCAGGGGTTCCCCCTTGGACTGGGGACCACCTATCCTGAAATGTAGGAACTTACTGTTTGTATTTTTGTGATGACCAGTGCTTTCTAACAAACAAATTTGACAGACTGACTAATTCCATACACAAAAGTCAGTTGGTCTGGCAGTTGATTCTTCCTTCAAGTCTAGCAATGAAATTTCATCCTCCACTGCACCTGAGGTCAAGAGGGTAACTATGGGGCTGCCCTCCAACAGAAGGTTATGGCCAGGAGACTTTGGAGGAGAAGCTGGGGCTGCCACTCAGCATCTGCCACCTGAGGCAATTGCCTCCCTCTGTCTAATAGTAGGGCTAGTCCCACCTGTTACCTAGGGCTCTTTGACTCAGGGATGTTGCTGGACTCCACCCAGCCCCAGCCAGCATCACTAATAGCCAGGGATGATGGGACCTCAAGTCCAACAGTATCTTGAAGTTCCTCATCCCTGCTTAACTGCTGCTGTTGTTGCTGCTGGGTACCCTCTGCAGGCAAATGGTGAGCCTGCACTCCTGAGATAAGCAGTTCTGCCATTTCCCATTCCAGGTATTCTATTTGAAACAAAAATGGATGCTTATTGTTTTGGACTGGTGCATTATACGGTCCATTTCCAGCATTCTTTCTCTCTGGCCTGCTACAAATCTTGCTTAGTTGTTCTGTTTTAAAAAACCTGACATTATCAGGATTTCCCCACAAGCTCCTCTATCCCACGTCCTGCGCCTTGACATCTTTCACAGTTTTATGTCATCATTGAGCCCACTCACAACTTCTGTCTGGAGAGCTTAAATTCTGGATTGCTGCACCTTCTGTATCTTCCATTGTCAGACGTCCGAACTGGCGCGTGTGAGAAGTTTTTGTCTGGTTTTATTTCAAGCACCATTTGCACAATTGTGGTTCAAAATAACGAGTGTATTCACAGTCTATCAATGCAGCATTGCCAGCCCAGTACAATGTGTGCTTTACACCCAAACACAGAACAGTACCATTGTCTCCCAAGTTGTGTCAAGAGTTGTCATATTATGTGCCAAAAAAAGCTGTGGTCCCTTTATCTCAGATAATGAACAAATAGGAGCCCTATGATAAATATAAGTTTGTGGGTGTGTAGTGGGGGAGGGAGTGTCATAGGGGATGTCTAGATTGTCAGTATTTTGTAGGAGTGATTCAAGCATTTACCAGAATTTTTTGTTTTTGTGATTAAAGTGCATTAAACAGAGGTCAGCAAACTTTTTCAGCAGGGGGCCAGTCCACTGTTCCTCAGACCTTGTGGGGGGCCAGACTATATATTTTTTGGCGGGGGAATTAACGAATTCCTATGCCCCACAAATAACCCAGAGGTGCATTTTAAATAAAAGCTCACATTCCAGTCATGTAAAAACACTAGACAGGCCCCACAAATAACCCAGAGATGCATTTTTAATAAAAGGACACATTCTACTCATGTAAAAACACACTGATTCCCGGACCGTCCATGGGCTGGATTGAGAAGGCGATTGGGCCAGATCCTTCGATAATATATCTTGGAAATTTATGAAGAAAAACTTGGAAGGGATGGGAGTGGGAGGGGCGTTCCAAAACGGTATTGAAGCAATTTATTCAGAACAGAAGGCCAAATTGATAGTAAACAGCGTGGTGACAGAGGAGTTTAAAATTGAAAAAGGGACACGACAGGGGTGTCCCTTATCACCCTTGTTATTCATCTCTGTCCTGGAGGTGTTGCTGAACTTGATTAGGAGGGATCAGCTGGTGGAAGGAATACAGGTCGGAGAAAAGCAATACAAACTTAAGGCTTTTGCAGACGATTTGGTTTTGACATTACAGGAGCCAGAAACCAGTACAAAAAGAGCTTTAGAATTAATTTCTGAGTTTGGTCGGGTGGCGGGATTCAAGTTGAACAAACAAAAAACTAAGGTTTTAGCAAAAAACCTGACATTGTCAGAAATAGATGGGTTTCAGAAGGAAACAGAATTAAATGTGGTTACAAAAGTGAAATACCTGGGGGTTAACTTGACTGGGAGAAATCTGAATTTGTTTAAGCACAAATCTACTGATATAAAAACAAAACCCTTTACATTTGGGGTTGGGAAAGTGATGGAGAACTGCATTGAAAAGTGTGGGATGGCCCAATTTTTAACCTGAAGACATGTAAACACCCTGCAAACTATTCAGAATGAAAGCTCAATAAACCTCCACATAAGCTTTCTGCAAGCAAAAAAGAACCTAAGAAGAGCCTGCTGGATGAAGCCAATGGCCCATCGAGTCCAGCGTTCTGTTCCCACAGCGGCAAACCAGATATGTGTGGGAACATGGCAAGCGGGACTCAAGCACAAGAGTTGTCTCTTTTCCTGTTGTCTCCAGCAACTGGTATTCAGAATCATTGCTGCAGAGTGTAGCATCATGGCTAGTGGCCATTGATAGCCTTCTCCACAAATTTGTCCAGTCCCCTTTAAAAGCCATCCAAGTTGGTGGCCATCACTGCCTCCTGTGGGAGGGAGTTCCACAATTTAAGTATGTGCTGCATTAATAAATAATTTCTCTTGTCTGTGTTGAATCTTCTAGCATGCAGCTTGACAGCATGTATTTAAGAATACTCAATTAAAAACCAGAAAATAGAGTCATATCCACACTATACATTCAAAGTACAGTGGTGCCCCGCAAGACGAATGCCTCGCAAGACGGAAAACTCACTAGACGAAAGAGTTTTCCGTTTTGGAGGTGCTTCGCAAAGCGAATCTCCTATGGGCTTGCTTCGCAAGACGAAAATGTCTTGCGAGTTCCTGCGGGGGTTTTTTCCTTCCCCCCCCTTTTTCTAAGCCGCTAAGCCGCTTATCATCTGATCCGATCAGCAGATAAGCAGCTAAAAGCCGCTAATAGCGCTAATCCGCTAATCCTTCAATGGGCTTGCTTCGCAAGACGAAAAAACCGCTAGACGAAGAGAATCACAGAACGGATTCTTTTTGTCTTGCGAGGCACCACTGTATATTTAAAGCACTTGGCTCCCACGAAAGTATCTTGGGAACCTGGTCTGTGATGGGTGAACTGCAGTTCCCAGGGTTATGGGGGGGACCGGACTATGACTCCAAGTAAGCATTGTGCAAGCAAATCAAGATGTATGCTCAGTAAATAGATGATCTGGAGGAGCCCATGAAATGTAAAAGCTAGAGGGGGTCTTTGGAGGTCATTCAGTCCAGCTCCCTTCTTTTATTATATATTTAAAACAGTATTATAGGATACAATTTTTCCAGAATGGTTTAACAATCACGGGTAATTCTGGGACTTATATTTGTGGTAGGGGAATAAGGATGTCCTAACAAATCTTAGCACCCTCAACAAATTACAGCTTCCAGATTTTTTTGGGGGGGGGGGCAGGCACAGTAGCCATGACTGTTTAAAGTGGGATCATAGTTCTTTAAAGGTATGACATGAATGTTGCCCATGACTGTTGAAAGTGGTGTAATGCTGCTTTAAATGGATAGTGCAGCTGGGTCCCAGTCATACCCCAGGTCCATCTAGCTCAGTATTGTCTTACACTGACCAGCAGCAGTTTCAGGTGACTGGCTTCAACCCCACCAAGTGCCCATGGCTGGTGCTTATGTTCTGCCTTCTTCCCCTTCACTGCCTCTGGAGGTCGTTTGGAGGCAGCATGCTGTGGGATCCCCAATTTTGGTTGCACCATCCACACCAAATGCAGACACTCCAGGGCTCTAGGTTTGCCTTCCCCACTCCAGATGGCAGCATAGCTGTCAACTTACAGATTTGAAAACAAGGGACCAGCAGCCTCAAAAATAAGGGATCAGCAGCCAAAATAAGGGATTTTCCAAATACAGGTATGTTCAGCTTCTGAGCCAAAGGCAGAAAGCCCAGCCAGAAGCCAAACGAAGTCTCAAGCGGTGGTTCCCACAGCGCAGCAACCTGGCAAAGGGGATGCAGCAAGGAAAACCACCGTCACCTCTCCGCTGGAAAGCGCTGAGCAAAGGCGAGTCCCCAGGCAACGCGGCCGATTTGACCTGCACAAGGCATGCAAGCTCCACCCCCCCAGTCATTCTTAGACTCCTTATTGGGTGAGCAATGCAGCCAAGCAACAAGGGTTGGAGCCTCCCTCCTCCCTGGGAGGGAGGGAGAAGAGTTGCTTCCTTTGAAATCTGGGAAATTTAAGGGACATCATCAATAAGGGACAGCAGCGGGACAAAGCACTGGGATAAGGGAATTTCCCACCAAATAAGGGACGGTTGACAGCTATGGATGGCAGGTAGAGTGCCTGAATCTCCAAGTGAGCAAGAGTGCCCTTAAATTATGATGATGATGATGATGATCATCATCATCATCATCATGATGTCAACTATGCATAGAGCTTGCAAGCTTCAGCCTTGCAGGAGCAGGCTGCAAATTATTGAATGAACTCTCCACGGGGTCTGCCTCCTCCCCTCCTTCCTTCCCCTTCCCAATTAACCTCCATCTCTGCAAATTAAGACTCTCTGGTGGTGGGGGGGGGGTCTGCCCACCTCCCCTCCCTATCATAGTAGCATTCCTTTAGCTAAGGTTCCTGTCTTAACTTCTAAGCAGGGACATGTTTGCCCATTAGTTGGGCTTTGTGTTTTTTATTTGAATGAAATGCTCTCAGTGACTGTGGTTGATGCTTTATTTGTCATGCTTATGGGTGTCACTGGGGCCCACAACTCAGTCTCAGGATCTGGGAGGTTCCTGACCTGGCAACCTGACTGTGATAAACAGGATGAAGAACTCTTGTCCAAATGATATTTCATTATGTATGTGGCAAGAGGTGTCCATTTTTATTCAGTCTGTATGGGATACAACAAGCTAGACAAAACTTTTTAGTGCTCTCTGGGGGTACTAATGCACTAATATTGATTCTTTTAACTTGTAAGCTAACTGGGACCTTCACAGAATGGCAGCACTTACTATTCATTCAGACAAATAATGTTTTATGGCTGGCACATAAAAATGCTGCATTTATTCCCATAGTGTTTGGAAGGTTCTTGCTGCATGAAGCATTACTTTGAAATGGGCCTTTAAAATGCATGATTAGTGAAATAGCTGGCACCCCGTGATTCCATTTTTGCAAGCCTGAAATTACCTCTATTGGCTTAAGTACAGCATACCTGCCTCCTCAAAAGACTGATTGAGGGCCCACTTGGTATCCAAATTGGGGAGAAAGTTGAGATGTAGACGCATTTTACACACACACACACACACACACACACACACACACACAGGCTCTTCTACAGCACCATGTACGACAGGAGTGGAGCATCTGTGGCCCTACAGAAGTTACTGGACTCCCAATTTTCACCAGCCCCAGTCAGCGTGGTCAGGGAGAAAGATGTGATTTGTCATCCAGCAACAGCAGCAGTAGGGCCACAGGTTCCCCACTCCAGCATCAATAGCAAAAACACCTGTGTGCCTTGTGCTGTTTAATCACTTGCCCCATTTTTGTGCAAGTAGAGTGTGAAACATGTGCTCAGAAAATCTACCCCTTTTAACACATGATAGACTATCTGCACAATTTCATAGATTTCATTGTTGTAGAGTTGGAAGGGAACTCTAGCTTCAGGAATCTCAGCATGCAGTTGCTCATCCAATTTGAAACCACACTGGACCCTGCTTAGCTTTGCAAATGTGCTAGTTGTTTTATTGTTGCACCACTAGGAGGTGTGGAATAGTGTAAAAATGGCTTGCTGCACTGCCGTTCAAGACATTTTCTGTCTTATTGTGGCCTCTTTCTGGCCAGCTCCTTCTCTATGGGACATCTTTAGTGCTGACTCGGGCCAAAGGGAATTGTAGTCCAAATCATCTAGAGGGCACCAGGTTGGAGAAGGCTGTGTTAAGTTGTCCACACATGGAAGCACCCTGTGTGATCAGAACTCTGCAAAGAGAGGAATCCAGGACATCCAGAGCGGAAGCCAAAGATGGCTGATGCAACTCTAGTGGGACTTGCGAGTGTCAGAGAGAGGGCAGCACAACTCGCTTTGTGGTGCGTGCACTGCAGAGCTGTACGGAAGAGAGAGTCATTTTAGAATTACTTGGGGAGGGGGGATACTTGTGGGTTGTGGCTCCTAAATCAGCAATCCTAAGGAAAATCTGATGAACTCCCTTCCCATAAAATTCCCGGTGCACATTTTGCCACATTTGCCGCCGCATTTTGCCCCCATGTTCCCTGCTGCTCTCGATTTGAAAGTGCAAGCCTCTTTCTGAGCAGAGAGGAGGAATCCAAATGAGAAGCAAATGCTTGGCTATAACTGATTTTGTTGCAGAGGGATTGTTTACCCTCTGTGGGTTTCAGCAGTGTGCTAGAACTCAGCTGACAGGATCTCATTGATTTGTGGAACCAACTTAAGCGGCAGTTTGGTTGCTCTCACCCTGGGGGCCTTCAGAGCTGCGGCCATGGCTTTTCCACAATTAGCTAAAAGCAGTATTAAAGCAGAGATTTCCTGTTAACACTTAACTATTGCATTGCTATGTTGTCTGGCTATGTCTTTCCTGCATAGACCCTCCTAGGTTATGTTAAGTAAATCCTGTTTAGCAAAGATACTCTGCAGTGTTCATTAAAAACTTATTCCTTGCAGCTTCATCCTAATTTATTTCTGATGGGTATGGGCTGATGAATGTGGGTGGAGTATTTGTTATTAATAATCTCTGAATTACCCCAGTGCCAGCTTTAGGCTGAAATCTCCTGCATTTTCTTCTCAAAAGTAAGTCCCATTGAGTTTAGTGGGAGTTGTTGCCAGATAAGTTGCCAGGCAATTTCTGATTTCTTCCCATTAAAAAAAAAAAAATAGTGCAAAAGCTCTATTTCACTGTTAAGTACTTAATAGATAGAAATAATAATTCTATTTGTTTGTTTGTTTGTTTATTGAATTTTATCATGCTTCTCCTCCATCTCATTTAATCTCTACAACAACCCTGCGAGGCAAGTTAGGGTAAGAGAAGGCAGTGACTGGGCCAAGGTTACACCCAGTGAGCTTCAAGGCCAAGTGGGGTTTGAACCCTGGTCTCCCAGGCCAACGCTCTAGCCACTGTACCACACTGGCTCCACTGTATCACACCGAAACCAGTAATTAAGGGATTTGTGTGCCTTTGCTGTTGTGTCTCTGGACTGAAGTATTACTGTATTTTACACTGTCATCTGCCATTATGGGGCAACATCTTGTACCTGATCCCATGTTAGCCCTGTTGTCAATGGAAAATTATATAAATCAAAATGTCAAGCATAAAGAGTTGGTCTTCCTTCTTATGACAGCAGTGAGGCAAATAGTTGTTTCCACTTGGGGGGGCTCCCCCTCCCACCACAGAGTTTTGGACCCAATCCGTGTGGAACTTAGGGAGTACTTCCGGAGCGCTTGGCTCACCACCAGAGTTGGATAAGAGGAATAACAAAGAAAGATGGGTTTGACTCGGTAGGGTCTCAGCTTATATCCTTTATTAACAATAGGAGAGCCTCTTCCACCTCAGTCTCAGGAGCCACTATGGAGACATTATCTTAACTCTTGAGATTGAAGCATAATCCTGTGGATGTGAGCTTAACCTGAAACATAAAAGATTTTCCAAGTTTGTTTTGTTGCCATGTGGGTGACTACATATTAAACTTAACAGCTGGACATGCATTTCTGTATGCAAATCCGAGTCAACCCCCCCCCCCAAGTTGTCCTCTCTCCATTAAGGCTGATGCAGTTATGTTGTGATCTTTGAACAAAGCATGCATCATACCAAAGAAAAGGGGAAAGGGAAGCACATTCCACTTGTTTGGTTATGCAGAACCCAGAGACTGCAGCAGTGGCATAACATAGGTTGCCAGTTCCCGGGATCCACGTGGAGGGTGTGTGTAATGGAGGGAAACGGATGGAGTACGCATGCACATTCAACTGCCTAATGGCGTCCACATCACCCAGGGGATCCTAGCCACAGAGATAATAAAAGAAGAGTCACTCTGTTGTCTGGAGAGGTCACTTCCTGGTTAGCATGGAGAAGCTGTTTTTAATGGAGCCCAGTGATGGAAGCATGCAGCTGTATTGAGGCAGCACCAGGAGTTGAAATTTTGTACTGCTAACAATTTTGTGCCCAGGGCAACCATCCTTGTAGCGCTCCCCTCCCCACGTTACACCACTGGACTGCAGTGATCCAATGATGCAGTCTGTTTTTGGGAAGCTGCCCTTCATCAGAACTCTTCTCCTTTTGCTTTTCAGGGACTTCTTGCCCCGTGGATCCGGCATTGTCACCAGGCGTCCCTTGGTCCTGCAACTGGTCAACTCCCCCACAGGTACACCAGCCCCTCTATCTCCTCTTTCATTTCAGTCTACTATTTTTGTTTCGAAAAATTTATATGCTACTTGTAGAAAATCTCAGAGTGGTGTAAATGCAAAGTTGTCTCCCAGAGTTCCCGCTCAGTGGGATCCCACAGCTAATTCTCCCCTGGTCTCCTCGCTGGCCCAAGTAGGACTAATTTAGCCAGCTAGCCCTGGTGATCATCTAATGTTTATTGGATTAATTTTCCCCCTAAATAGATTTTTGAATTCTGAATTTATTGTTATTCATGTTTTATACTGTATTTTGTGCTGTTTTTTGTTGCATCAGTTAAGTGTTTTAAATTTGTTGTTAGCCGCCCTGAGCCCGGTTTTCTGAACTGGGAAGGGCGGGGTATAAATAAAAATTTATTATTACTATTATTATAAAGTTCCACATAATTCTTTCTGTTCTTCATACCGATAGGAAAAACTCAACACTTCTTTTCTGTTGTTGTTCCGGGCACAGTGTTCATATCTGCAAGATGTAATTTCAGGGGGGAAAAGGAATGCATCACAAAAAAAGATAATAAAGAAAGATTGGGATTTGCATTGAATTTCATATCTCTATTTATAAGATGCATCTTTTGTAATGATGACGATAATTGAAATAGAGATGCATCTCACCCTTGTACTGCACTTAGGCAGGAATAATAAGATGCACAAATATAAGATGGAGGACACCTGGCTTGCCAGAAGTACATATGAAAAGGATCTAGGAGGTCTTAGTAGACCACAAGCTTAACATGAGTCAACATTGTGATGCAGCAGCAAAGAAAAGCTAATGCTATTCTTGGCTGCATCAAGTGTCCAAATCATGGAAAGTAATAGCACCATTCTATTCTGCCTTGGACTGCTGGAGTCCAGTGTCCAGTTTGGGCTCCACAGTTTAAGAAGGAGCTTGACAAGGTGGAACCATGTGCAGAGCGAGGTGACCAAGATGATAAATGGTCTTACTTGTCAGCTAGAAACTTCCAGCTTGCACCAGCATGTATCACACAGAGAAATTTCCAGAACTTTCTTGAATTAATTAGAATAGGAAAGATCTCTGCACTTTAAACCAATACTTTCTGTACCAGAAATGCAAACCTGACCTTTCCTCCCACCCACCCCTTTCCTAGAATATGGTGAGTTCCTACACTGCAAAGGAAAGAAGTTCACTGACTTTGATGAGATACGTCAGGAGATCGAGGCTGAGACTGACAGGATAACTGGCTCAAACAAGGGCATCTCTCCTGTTCCAATCAATCTGCGAGTCTATTCTCCCCATGGTAAGTCCCCTCTTTGTGCCAGGTGTGGGTGGTGGAAGCCTCAGACTCCATCTTGTATGAAGCAGCTACCGGGGCTCATGATGCTCTTGCATTATCCCCCCCCCCCAAAAAATATAGTCCATCCCCCCACAAGGTCTGAGGGACAGTGGACTGGCCCCCTGCTGAAAAAATTCACTGACCCCTGCATTAAGGCCATGCTGGCTGTGGGTGGCTGATGGGAACTGAAACATCTGGAGGGCAGCAGGTTAGGGAAGGCTGACTTATATCAACCTGCATCCCAGAGACATCTGGTTGGATCTGTGTTTGAAAGTAAAGCAGTGGAACAGATGGATACAGGGGTACCAACTTGAATAAATTATTGGAGAGGTCAGGTAAGCCCCACACTGCATAATTAACCCCACATGGGGTGCATACAACCCAACTGAATAGCAATCCCCATCAACTTTGGGGGGCCTGGCCCCCTCAAATATTTTATTGGGAGGGCTGAAGGGACCTTGGAATTGGCTCCTATGGATGGACATTTGGTTTTGAACATTGTGAAACAGCATTCTAGACCGTGAGTGGGGAATCTGTGGCCCTGTTTCTGGACTAAATTCCCATCATCCCTGGCAGTTGTCATCCCATCTGGAGAACACCACATTGACTACCTCTTCTCTAGGCTGTAGAATACTTTTCCCACTTCTTACGTTCCTATGAGACATCCAATAACAAAGTAACATCACCCAGCCTGGGCATCTCTTTCTCTTCCTTTATCTAGTCCTGAGTCTGACCCTGGTGGATCTTCCCGGGATGACTAAGGTTCCAGTTGGAGACCAGCCTGCTGACATTGAGTTCCAGATCCGTGAAATGCTAATGCAGTTTGTCACCAAAGAGAACTGCCTCATCCTTGCAGTGTCCCCAGCAAATTCAGACCTGGCCAACTCTGATGCTCTCAAGATTGCTAAAGAAGTCGACCCTCAAGGTAAACTCAGCTCTTGTGTTTATATTTTTCTCATAGCTTGTCCCTTTCCTACCCCAATGGTCTCCTTTTCTTCCCTTGACCACTGGCTATTGCAAATATCACCAAAAAAGGTTCACTCCAAGCAGCACAAAGTTCCAGGAGTGCCATTTTTTACATTTGTATTTTCCTTGTAATGAGAATGAGTGCTGGAGACTTAGAATGTTTTTGTAATAACAGTTTATTTAAAGGTAAAGGACCCCTGACCGTTAAGTCCAGTTTATTTACAAATATACAGGTAGATCATGTTGTAAGCAAGCAGAATGCTAAAGCAGGTGGCACCATTGCTAATCCTGTATGAGATCCCAAACAACAGCACTAAGAACTCCTACGGCTTCACCTTCCTCCCCCAATCTGCATCCTGTTTATCTAGCTCCAGATAAGCTCCCAGATCTTTGTAGCAACGCCATCATAAATGTGCTGGTCATTAAGATGCCACAAGGTCTTTCATTGTTTTTGCTTCAACAGGCTAATATGACTACCCTTCTGGAAACAGGTGTATGCTTATTCTACTCCCCTCTTCCCCACAAGCAATGAGGTATCCCATTGAGAACTCATTCCATATACTGTATATGGATATCGGTTTTTTCTCACTAACCATGAATTCAGGTCTCCTCTTGGTCTTCATATGTGGGAAATGTCCAGGATATGTACTGGAATGAAATAGGTCAATGTACTACCCCATAACTCTCATTGTTTGCTTATTATCTAACAGGCCAGCGTACCATTGGAGTTATCACCAAATTGGACCTGATGGATGAAGGAACTGATGCTCGTGATGTCCTAGAGAACAAGCTGCTTCCACTACGGAGAGGCAAGGACTTTTGTGTTTTCCTCTCTTTTCGCTTTCATTCTCCTCCTAATATCAGGGCCTACTTCAGCTCCTAGTCCTTCTTTGCATTCTGACAATTTATGTCTCTTGCCAACATTGGCCTTACTCTTTCAAAAGAAGGAGAAAGGAAATGTTTTCCCAGGCTCAAGATGAACCACCAGGTCTGGGTGAAAATACATTGGGAATTCTAAATGGGTTAAACGTTTCACACTCCAGAGTAGGGGTAGCCAATGTAGTGCCCTCCAGCTGTTTCCTACTACAACTCCTGCCAACCTCAGTCAACATGGCCAGTGGTCAGGGGTAATGAGAGCTGTAGTTGAATAACATCTAGAGGACACCATGTTGGCCGACGCTACTCCTGAACTTCAACAATTGACTTTGGATTTCTAATTGATTGTTGGAGGTGACCTTTTAACGATTTGGAGCTGGGATACCTTAAAGACCATCTCTTCGTTTCTGAAGCCACCCATATCTTTGATCTTCAGCAGGTTTCTACAAGTCCCTTCCACTACGTCTTACTTTTGTGACATAGTCTAGTGGTTCCCAAACTTTTCTGAGTCGTGAAGCACTTTTCCGGAGAGAAATTCGTCATGGAGCAATATCATTGCCCTTAAGCGAAAGGCATTGATGTGCATTTTTTACTTTTTTTTACCTAACTCTATTTTTTATGTTTTTGGTTGTTATTTATCATATAGCAACAGCACAAAATATTTTTCAAATTCTAAATAGCTTAAATTTTGATCTAAACTTATTTTTTCTCATTGAAAAATGGATCTTCGACTACATGGCCTAAGGTCGACAATATTTTCACCTAGCACCTACATAGGTACTAAACCAAATGACAGCTGTATTGACAATGGAAGGTATTTTTAAGCATTTGGGCATGTTAAACATCAAGTTTTATATCATTCAAAGTGTTGTTTTCTCCACTAGACTACATAAATGAAAAGCAACAACAGCAAAAATAAAGTAAGACAAAACATTGGAGAATGAATTCAAAGCAGACATTGTAAATCCACAATATGTTACCCACATAGAGATGGTATTTAAAACCATTTTTACAGTTGCAAAACCAAAAATGTCACTTGGCATTGAAAAAGAACAATAAAACATAGCTCAGGAACTTAGATTCTAATGAGAGAGATGGGACTGTTTTGATTTGCACAATGTGGCTATAGCTGGTTGAATTTAGGACAGCTGCAGTGGAATATCTGGCTCTGGTGCGGAATCTGTATTTTGTTTTAGTAGCCACATAGGCAGAGAACCCTGATTCACATAGTGAGTTCTTAGTTGCAAAAAAATTTTTTATTGCAGAATCTCTTGTCAAATAAATCAAGCACTCATACAACTGTGATACTAGACAGGCTGGCTTTTCCAAGTACAGTGGTGCCTCACAAGACAAAAAGAATCCGTTCTGTGATTCTCTTCGTCTAGCGGTTTTTTTCGTCTTGCGAAGCAAGCCCATTGAAGGATTAGCGGATTAGCGCGATTAGCGGCTTTTAGAGGCTTTTAGCGGCTTATCTGCTGATCGGATCAGCTGATAAGCGGCTTAGCAGCTTAGAAAAGGGGGGAGGGGAACCAGCAGGAACTCGCAAGACATTGTCATCTTGCGAAGCAAGCCCATAGGAGATTCGTTTTGTGAAGCACCTCCGAAACAGAAAACTCTTTCGTCTAGCGAGTTTTCCGTCTTGCGAGGCATTTGTCTTGCAGTGCACCACTGTATGAGTTTGCAACCCAAAAGTTTTCCTTAGTTTTTTCATAAAGAATTCAGAAAGGCTAGATGGGCAATTGGCCTGATCCTGCAGGCTCTTCTTATGTTTTTATAAGCTGTAGTCCAGCAACATCTGGAGGGCCACAGATTCCCCAAACTTGTTACTGAACACAGTTCAGTTCCTCGTTGCATCCAGAGCCTTGTCACGTAGCTTGTGTCTATCACTCTTTGATACCTGCACTTTCGGATCTGTTCTTTCCTAGGCTACATTGGTGTGGTCAACAGAAGCCAGAAGGATATTGATGGAAAGAAGGATATTCAGGCTGCGTTGGCTGCAGAGAGGAAGTTCTTTCTCACCCACCCAGCGTACAGGCACATGGCCGATCGTATGGGCACGCCCTACCTGCAGAAAGTACTGAACCAGGTAAAGACTGATGCACACAGGGCTGACTTGGCTGGGACTTCTGCCTGGGGTACCACCGAAGGAATAATACAAAACACATTGAGATTGTGCAGGGATCAGAGGGCTGGAAAGCAGCTAGCTCAGCTCCCCGCTCTGCACGATGCACAATTCAGAATTCAGCTACAGTCATACCTCGGATTAAATATGCTTCAGGTTGAGCGTTTTCAGGTTACGTTCCGTGGCGACCCAGAAGTAACGGAACGTGTTACTTCCGGGTTTTGCCGCTCACACATGTGCAGACGCCCAAAATGACGTCACATGCACGCATAGACCACTAGGATGGTTGCCTCAATGTTTGGCTGGAATTTGGCTGGAAGTAACAGAGAACAAGTCTCCTTGGCAGACCTTCAGAGACTTAAAAACTGCTTTTGTGTTTCTGCTTCTATGAGGAACAGTTTAGAGAGCTGCAAATGTTAAGCTGGAAAAACAAAATGCGAAGTAGATGATTCTTTATCAATTCTAGTTACACTCTTCTGGATAAATCCATTAGATTAATTGAGTAAAACATCCCTAGTAGATGAAAAATGTGCCCCTATCTAATAAGGCAGCAGATATTATTATCATTATTATTATAAAAAGCAGTTGTTTGTAAAATCTACAGGTGGCAAGAACCACCTTCAAACAGGCATTCTGTCTTCTTTTGCACACAGGAGAATTTTTTTCCCTAAGACAGCCTTCACCAACCTGGTCCCCTCTAAACATCTGGAGGGCACCAGGTTGACAAAGTCTGTTCTGAGATGATGCCAACTGACAGACATGTGCAGCATTAAAAATATGCTGCCTTGTACAATGTTGTATGCTGACCATCAAACAATAATGACAAAAGAGTACAATTAATTTTTGTCTTCATAGACTTGGTTCATACTTAATGGCTAAACAGAAGTTTGGCTACTATGACTTTACCAAGCTCATGTACTCTTCCTCCCTCATGTGATCTAGTTCCCTCTCTTATTTCCTAACCTGTGCAAACAACAGTTTACCTAACCAAGAATAGGAAAAGCATGATTTGAAGTAGGTTTCAAATTCTGGCAAGCTTTGGTTTGTGCAAACCCACAGTTTGACTGATCAAGGCATAAAAACAAACTATCAAGGCATGAGAACAAAACCCAAGAAGCAGGGAGGGGAGACGAAAGCATCATATCCAATCCTGAAGCATCATCCTGAAGTACAAAGCTTGCTTTTGCCTATGCGTCAACCAGCCTCATGGGATTTTAGCTCATTTTTGTCAATGGTCTCCTTTCCTTGTGCAGCAACTGACCAATCATATCCGAGACACATTGCCAGGCCTGCGAAACAAACTCCAGAGCCAGCTTCTCTCCATTGAGAAAGAAGTGGAAGAATACAAGAACTTCCGCCCTGATGACCCTGCCCGCAAGACCAAAGCTCTGCTTCAGTGAGTGACCTATTAATTAAGAGTACTTAAATTATGGTTACCAGATTTTTTTCAATGACTCTTCCCCTCCCCTTTTTTTGAAGCTGAGTAGCAACAGGGAGTCAGTCGTGGGGATGGTGAGGCCAAAGACCCTGGGCCCAAGCACACAGGTGTATTATATAAAGGTGCAAAGCCCTTATTTTGCGTGCTGTGAAACATAAATACGCAGAGTTTTTAAAAAACCAGGCAACGTCTGCCTGCCTATGACTCCCGAGCCTCCCCCAGTCAGTCAAAACAAAGGGGGAAGGGGGCAGGAGACCTGTACCGCCGGACGTCCCTGGTTCCCCTTTGGCAGTGGTGGTGGCAGAGGCATCTGTATGATGGATTGCGCACAAGACACATCATATGGGGACTTCCGGAGAGGAAAAATGGCGGGCGCCACAGCAGCAAGCAGCTCCTGAAGCCAGCCAGAGCCAACTGCGCTACCAAGCTGGCTCTGGGCTGCTGAGGCTGCCGCTGCCACGTTTCCCGGGAGCAGATTTGCAGATCTGGGGACATTTCGGGGACGGAATTTGTCTGAGGACAGATTTCAAATCTGGGGGTTGTCCCCGGGAATCGGGGACGTCTGGTAACCCAAACTTAGATTGCTCTTGGGGCCCTGTATCACCACAATGGAAGAGTCTGCCGCTTGGGGGGTTTCTGACATGCTGCGCTCAATGCCCTCTTTGACGTGCCAAGCGCCACCACCTCTGATGCATCCTTCCCTGTCCTTCCCATTGAATTTTTCACCAGAGATAACTGTACCCTGCTGGTTCTCTCCCACTCGGTTTCCTTCACGTCCCCTATATCAATGCTGTCTTCTAAGGCCATCTTGGCTTGGAGGCTTCCAGCAGTAGCAAACAAACACTTGAAGCCAAGGCACTGGAGTTCCTGGCTTACACCATCCTACTTGGCAACCTAAATTTGGTTCCTGGGACCTCATAAGTACATTTACTTTATTGATTTATTACATTTATATCCCACCTGTTTCTACAGGGAGCTCAAGGTGGGCATACACAGTTCTCCCTCCTCATTTAATCCTCACAACAACCCTGTGAGATTAGGCTAAGAGATGGTGACTGGCCCAAGGTCGCCCAGTGAGCTTCCTGGCTGAGTGGGGATTCGAACTCCAGTCTCCCAGGTCCTGGTCCAGCACTCTAAAATCACTACTCCACACTGGCTTCTGAGCCCTCGCCAGTGCTGTCTGCTAGGTTCTCTATCCATTCTTAAGCTTGTGTCATATATGTTGTGGCAAATGATTTAGACCTTTTTTTTGGAGTGTGCAATAGATAGGGCCAATCACAGCCAGCTCACAAGCTGACTGTAAAACATGTGATGGCTTCAGTGAACTTTAATTGGATGGGTGTTCTACATTTATGAAATCTCTTCCTCCCTTCTTTAATTCCCTGCATAGAATGGTCCAGCAGTTTGCTGTCGACTTCGAGAAGCGCATTGAAGGCTCTGGTGATCAGATCGATACCTATGAGCTGTCTGGAGGTGCCAGGATCAACCGCATCTTCCACGAGAGGTTCCCCTTTGAGTTGGTGAAGGTAAAACGGATCCCTCATTAGCATTTGCCTAGGCCAGCCTTCTGCAATCCAGTTCCCTGCAGATATTTTGGCCTACAACTTCCACCAGCCCTGCTGTGTCCTGCTGGGTTGTTGAACAGCTGTGCCGACTGGAATGAATTCTGAGGTGGCTGGCATAGGCTGCCGCTGGCATTTCCTTTTTTGCTCCCTGTACTCTTTCTTCTTCTTCTTCTTCTCAACTGGTCTCCTTCAGGGTAACATGCTGCTTTCTTCATTTTCATTTCCTTCCATTTTCCTTCTTTTTGCTAATCATAGAATCATAGAACTGTACAGTAGGAGGGGACCCTGAGATCTTCTAGTCCAACCCCCTCAGTGCAGGAATTGCAGCTAAAGCATCCCTGACAGACAGCTATCCTCTGTTTAAAAACCTTCCGCAAAGAGTCCACCGTCTTCTGAGGGAGCCTGTTTCACTGTCAAATGGCTCTTGCCCCCATAAAGTTTCGTCAGAATCTCCTCCCTCCTCATTTGAATCCTTTGGTTTGGATCCCACCCCCTGGAGCAGCTGGGGTGGTCTCCCTGTCTTCTTTCTGTGAGGCCCTGAAAACCTATAAGAACAGGGGTGTAAGTTTCAGTTTCCTGAGGGACAACCTTTTTGAGAGAACTGTTGTAGAGTTGAGGTGAATAACAAGAGGCCATTTGCCCTTGAGCTTATTTATTATTTACTTAATTTATTGCATGTATATTGAAATACTTTATTGTCACTTGTCCAGCTTGTATACAGTGAGATTACACGCGCACCCCCCGCTCAGCTCTCTTAGTCTTAATTCCCCTCATTTACTGACGCACACCCACCAAACCCGAAAGTCAGTTGCCCTGTTGTTATCTTTTCATTCAGCAGCCTAACAGCCCATGGATAGAAGCTGCTCTTTACCCTGTTGGTGCGACTAATCATGCTTCTGTATCTTCTGCCTGAGGGCAGGAGATCAAGAAAGTGCCGGCCAGGGTGTGAATTATCCCTGAGAATTTTCCTCACACTCCTGAGGCAACGGTATATCCCACCTTCTTAATTTATTGCATTTATATCCTGAGGAGCTCAGGCTGCCGTGCATAGTTCTCCTCTTCCCCATTTTATCCTCACAACAACCCTGTGAGGTAGGTTCAGGCTGAGAGTGAGTGACTGGCCCAAGGTCACCCACTGAGTTTCATGACCAAGTAGGGATCTGAACCCTTGTCTCCCAGATCCTCGCCTGTCATTCTGCAGTAATAGCAGCTTCCTGATCAAGTACAAGGGAAGCCCCTCATAGAGCACATTGAGGTAGTCCAGACGTGTAGCAACATGCTGCAATGGCTGTGCTGATGGCTTTTTCTCCCCATGCAGATGGAATTTGATGAGAAGGAGCTGCGAAGAGAGATCAGCTACGCCATCAAGAACATCCATGGAATCAGGCATGTATCAATGCAGTGGAGGCAGGCTGCCTCTGCGCCGTTTCTTTGACAGTATTTCTAGAACTTCCAGTGCTGGGTCCTGAAGACATCAGAGGTATGGTAGGTTGGCAGACGGGCAGAAGTGCCTGCCGAGGTGGTCGGCTTTGAAACCTGTGGGTAGGTTCCACTATTGATCCCCGTTGGCTTGCTTCCTGTTTCCCTGAGCCAGGAGCATGTAAAATAAAGCTGCCTTTCCATTCACTGTGGAAGGGGAAGGGATGTCATCTGCAAGAATAAGTACCCCAGGAAGTAATCCCATCCTGGCTATTGTTTCATGTTGCTTTTTCCCCTCGAATATATACAACGGCTCAGTTTTTCATTCTGGTGGTGAGGCCAGTTCTGTCTGCAACCTGCACTGGTGTAAAACAGGCCTGTCATACTTGCAGGACCCATTTAGACCGCCTCCCCCACCTGATGCCTTCCAGATGTTTCTTCAGCCTTGGCTCATGTGGTCACTGGTTGGCATTATGAGGGCTGTAGACCAAAACATCTGGATAGCACCAGCTTCAGGCGTATGGCTTTGATGTTGCACCAAGCCCAGGGGCTGGCTGTAGTTTGGCCTGATTAAGACAGGGAGGAGGTTCTTAGCATGCCAGCTGGGACAGAGCAGCCCTGAGGTGCATTTTGCTCCTCTCACTTCCCATGAGTTCTCAGCACTTTTAAGTTTTCCATGATGAGCAACTCATGATGGGGTGTGCATCCTGCCTAAGGCCCACATCGTAAGGGTTGAGTCAGGATACACATTTGTTGCTGCTTCTGTATGCAGTGATAATCAGCCTCAAAGTTCTCTTGGCTCTGTTCTCATCTGATGCTCTGCTCCCTCTGCCCTCACTGCAAGTGTGTCATTAGAAAATATATGCAATCTAAGAGACTAACTAGGTGTGGTGGTGGTGGCAGAACTGCTCCCGCTACTTGAGCCTCTTCTCTTCCTTGCAATGACAAGGGCAGCCTTCACCAACCTGGTGCCCTGGGAAAATTTAGTACTACAAGTCCCATCATCCCCAGCCAGCACAGCAATAGAACCCCATAAAGTAGCACATGCCAAGCTACAAAGGAACAAATTGAAAACAGTAATGAAAAATTACTAATGTAAAAGTGGGGAACCAGTGGCCCTGTACATCTTGTAGGACTACAGTTCCCATCATCCCTGGCCATTGGCCAATAATAATAATAATAAATTTTATTTATATCCCGCCCTCCCCAGCCGAAGCCGGGCTCAGGGCGGCTAACAGCAATAAAACAGTACAAAAGTACAACATAAACAACATTCTAAAATCATTCATTATAAAAATTAATTAATTCAAGCCACTAGCAACCATTGGGCCAGAGCTCTGCGAAGATTGCCGAGGGAGGGAGTCAGGCTGTGACCTGGCCAAAGGCCTGGTGGAACAGCTCTGTCTTGCAGGCCCTGCGGAAGGATGTCAAGTCCCGCAGGGCCCTGGTCTCTTGTGACAGAGTGTTCCACCAGATCGGAGCCACAGCCGAAAAAGCCCTGGCTCTAGTTGGTCAAGACTGGTCAAGCTGGTCAAGACTGGTGGGAATTGGAGTCCAACAAGGTTTTGTGCAGGCAAGGGAGCCAAATGCATCCCCCTAAGCCTCTTCATCTAGCCCCTGCCAGGCCCTGCTCTGGGCCCTCCTCAAAGGCTTTTGATTGGTTTGAATGTGTTGTTGAACTGAGAGAATGCCTCTCACTTGCTTAGATGGTGGATGGATTGGTAGTGTGTGTGTTTGTGTAGAAACACCTGACTTTTGCATGGCTGGGATGTAAAGTACGGTACAAAGGTAAAAGTCATTTCCATTGCTCAGCCTCTGGCCCCATCCACTGCAGCATGCAGCCCTGGGAAGGTTGCCTGTATGAGTGTGTGAGACAAAGGTTCCTCACCCCTGATTTGGAGGGCCAAAGGTTCCCCACTCCTGCTGCAAGCAATGCTCAGAGAACAGTGCAGCAGGGCAGAAGAAGGGTCAGCTTGGGAGGCCCAAAGCCTGCTGGGACACGAAGGCCATCTCTTCTCCATCTAAGCCAAAGGTTGGCCCATCACTTCAGATCCCTACATCCCTAACTACATCACCTGGAGCTGATGGTAGCTGGGAGAGCCACAGTGTCCTTCACCCCTGGCCTTGTCCATGTGGGGAAGTGGGTTGTGTAGCCCTCAGAGAGCTCTTCTCTTCCTTCCTGATTTTTCAAGTCTCACCCAGCACACCCAAAGCTGCTTCTCTGTGATATGAGCGACTGCTCTGAAGTTGATCTGTAATGCTGTGTCACTCCTCTTGCCCTGTCTTCCTCCCACTTTGTCTTGTCCCCTTCCCCACCGGGGTGTTTAGAACCGGTCTCTTCACGCCCGACATGGCCTTTGAGACCATTGTGAAAAAGCAGGTGAAGAAGATTAAAGAGCCTTGCCTGAAATGCGTGGATATGGTGATTTCGGAGTTAATCAATACCGTTAGACAGTGCACCAAGAAGGTAACCCCGAAAGGGAGCATGGGGTCCCAACATGCTCTTGCCCACATCCCCTCTGGCTGAAGCACAGCATTTGTGATCTGGGTGACAACCCTGCCTGGCAGAGACGTTTTGTTGTATTTTCTAACTACCGTCCTTAACAGCATGACTAGAACTGAGCGAATCCAGGCTGGAGTTCCCTAGCCAATCAGAAAGAGATGGGGAAGCTTAAGGGGTGTGGCTAGCTTTCCTTCCGCCAAACAAAGCACAGCCATTTCTTCATGAGCTCTAGAATCCTGGGTCCCACTACAACTTATTAGACCATGAGGAACAAATGCATTCAGCTGGCCCTCAAACAGGAGGAAAATTTTATACTTAAAAAAAAGAACCCAACAAGAACAGGCTGCAGCCTTGTCCCCACCTCCCACAGCTTCACCAGAATCCTACCTGATTTCTCCATTTGCTTCTGATTTCTCCATTAGAGCTTCCTTTGGAGATTTCAGGTCTTCAGAATGGGATATAGATAGGAAACAATGCTTAGGGTGGAAACAGATTTAGCATTCCCAGAGCGATTACAGCTGGCTTGGCTTCACAACATCTCTTAGAGACATGCACACCAGTGACTGGAACACCTAGTGCCTTCAAACATCAGACTTTTTTTTCTTTTTTAGAGTAGCACATAATACTTTTCTAACAGTCTGTCTCCACCATTAATAAGTGTCTTTATATCTCGGGATTTCAATTTCTGAGGGCTCTATAGCCACATGGGTCTGTTCTAAAACCTCTGAAGCTTGGTACATTTTCTGATTGGCTTGGTTTGTGTCCTGTCCTGGAAGAGCAGCAACTGGCTGAAGAGAACTAAACTAAAAACATCTCTCCTCTCTTGATTGCCCACCACTCTCTCCTCAGTCTCTTGGAATGAGTGGGCTTGGAAGTTTCCATCTTTCATTTGGTTAGGCTATGATTGGCTGTCACGGGAGAAGTACCATAACCTCACCCCATTTTATTCCAAATGGCTGCAGGTGCAGAGAAATACAGGAGAGACAGGTGTTCCTTCTCTTAGTCATTCTCTGCTCCTTTCAGGCAGACACCCAGGTACTGGAATTTATTTATTCAATTTTAAAAAGGCCTTTGACTCTCTAGAGTGTGAGCGTTTGGAACCCTTGGCATGTTGGACGAACTGGTGGCCATTTGGGAACAGGTAACTGGGCAGGGTGAAAGATGGAGTATTCTAGAATGTTATTTGTGGCAAAGACTGAGTCCAGGCAAATGAGGAGATGCCTGGTGCTTTGGCAAGAGGCCACAATGACCGGTTGTCATCATTCTTGGGCTCAGATTGGGAGCAAACAAAAGTGAGCGCATCTGTCATAGGTTCCTTGAAGTTCTAGAATGCTGGGAGGACTTTTGTTTTTTTACCCTGCTCTCCTTATGGGGGTGTTGGGGGGGTCTGTGGCTGTGGGGAGCACCCAGAAATCTTGCCATTAGTGCCTGATTAAACACAAGCCGCTAGGCTGCCAAGTATGCAGTGTCATCTGAATAACTGGATTGGAAGGGCCAATTTTTCATGCCCCTGCCCACTCCACTTGTACCTTCTCTGTTAATTTTCCCATTGGTTAATCACCATTCCCTGATTTTCTACAAATCTCCTTTTCTGTTTGTTTGTTCTATTCACATTCTTTCCTCTTTATCTTATTTCTCTCGCCCTCCCCTAACAAGAGCAAATCTGTATCTGTAGTGAAACCCTTTCTAAAACGGTCATGAAGAACAGTTTCCTTCTTTCTAGTGAGGACTGGGTATCCAGAGGTGTGAGGATCCTTTGGCCCTCCAAGTGTTGCTGAAATACAATTCCCACCATCCCTAGTCATTGGCCATGCTTGATTGGGCTGATGGGAGTTGTAGTCAAACAATATCTGGAGGGCTGAAGGTTCCCCACAATTGTTCTAAGCAATTAGGAAGCAGGTAAGAATGGAAAAGTTGGAAAGAATGCAGACAGATAGAGATTGTTATCACTGGTTCCTACAGAACCAACACTTGCAGTTTGAATTTGCCTGTGACTGAGGCCCTTGGCGCTGTGTGTGTGAGAGAGAGAGAGAGAATGAGAGAGAAAGGAAAGAGCGTTGTTTAGTCCAGCATAACCTTGTATAAGTGGAAACTGTACCGAAATGGTGCAGCATAAAGTGCTGTTGTTCAGGGAGCCAGCCAGCCATTCCCTTTTCCGTTTCATTCCTCCTCACCTGTCAGAACTGCCATCCTAACTGCAGCTGGGGAAAAACACTTCTAGCCACTCAGGTTATGCAGGCCTCTAGGACAATGTTGGTTCCAGAAACACTCTTCAGCTGTGTACCTGCTCCTTCAGGGGTAGTTCTGTGCAGGGCAGGCAGTTGACCAACTTAGAATAATAGAATCATAGCTTTGTAGCATTGGAAGGGACCCTAAGGGTTTTCTAGTCCGATTCCTTGCAATGCAGGAATCACAGCTAAAGGTTTTCTGGCAGGTGACCATCCAACTTCTTCTTAAAAGCTAGTCCACCTTCTTCTTTGGTTTAGTCGGAACCTCATTTCTTGTTTTTTAAATTCACTGGTTCGGGTCCTACCCTATGGAGCAGGAGAAAACAAGCTTGCTTCATCTTTCATGTGGAAGCCCTTAAGGTATTTGAAGATGACTATCATATCACCTCTCATCTAAGCAATACATACCAAGCTCCCCAAACTGTTCCTCATAAGGTTGAGTTCCCAGACCTTTTATCATCTTGGTCACCGGCCTCTACGCATGTTATCTATAAACAGAAAGTAGCACATACAAATGTACATTGGGGTGTTTTTTGAGGAGAGGGAACTGTGCCTAATTGGCCACTGGTAGGTTTTGCAGATGCAGCCAGGAATTCAAGATTGTACAGTAGTACAATAACCAACGAAAAGGATATCACTACAACATAACGCTAGCAAGTCATCAAATAGCAATTCATTTGAAATATATCAAAAGTAAGCATGCAGTAAGACAATTAACAGTATAATCTAAAGTGAGGCCAAAGCTGGTGGCATTAGCACCTGACAACATACCTTGTCTCCTCACACCAATATTTTTATACTCAGACTCAAAAGGTAAGAAACACCCTTGTAGCTGTTTGGCAGCTGTTCCCTTATGAAAGCACACAGGGAGGGGGAAACAGTTGGCACCTGATTTATGCAAGCTGCAGAATCCAGCTTTATAGTACCGAAGCTTTATTATTCAGGTTACAGAATACTATACATGATTCTGAGTTTTAAAAAGTCTAGCAGAGTGCATACACATGTTATGTGGCAACATACAGTGGTAAATTTTAACTCATGTTCATCTTCAAGAGAAAAGTCACACATAGTAAAAGCTGCAGAAGAGAGCCTGTAGATCAGGGACAGGGAGTCTGTGATGCCCCATGTATTGAATCTTGATTCCTATCAGCCTCAGCTGGCATGGCCAATGGTCAGGGATTATGCAATTTGTAGTCCAGCAACATCTGGCAGGCTGCAGGTTCTCCACCGCTGCTGTAGGTCTTCCCTCTGACACATATGTTAGGGTTTTCAGGGTTACTTCTTCAAGGACCTTAAGCTTCATGTTTTAGCTTTTTAGGTGTCCACTTAGAAAGCAACCTTGAGAGTGGATGAGAGATGACCTGAGGCCCCAGTTAGACTCTCAATAGGGAGATGAAGGCTTCATTTTTTCAGGAGTCAGAGAGAGTGGTAGGGTTGGGGAGGAAGGGATCCCTGCATTTTCCCATCTGTCCATTTCACTGGCCACACCCTGGCTTGCAGTTTTTCATTCCATCTTTTCTTCCTCCTGTAGAATCCACCTGATGCTTGGCAGCACTTTGGGTCCTTTAGTGACGCTCACTTGGGTTACATTTGCCTAAGGCAGAGATAAACAATATCGTTCCTTCCAGATGCTGCTGGACTTTAGCACTCATCAGCTCCAGCCAGCTTGACCAGTGGTCAGGGGTGGTGGGAGCTGGGAACCCAGCAACACCTGGATGGCACCACATTGGCTACCCCTGGCCTGTGGAGTGAACCAAAATCTCATTTTTGCCTTGTGTTTTTCTCTTCTTCCTTTCTCTTTCTCTTTCTCTTTCTTCCTTTCTTCCCCTCCCTCCCCTCTGTCTGATCTCTTTCTTTCCTCCGCCGTCTGCTTCGCACTCCTTTCTTCTTCTTGTTGTTGCTTCTCTCCTTCCCTGCTCCTTTCGCCACGCAGAACGGGTCTCTTCACGCCTGACCTCGCTTTTGAAGCCATAGTGAAAAAGCAGGTGCAGAAACTGAATGAGCCATGTCTGAAGTGTGTGGACATGGTAGTGAGTGAGCTCACGTCCACCATCAGAAAGTGTAGCGAAAAGGTAAAGAAACCGTACGCCCCCAAAGAGAGGGAACCTTGGCACAATGCCACTTTGCACCCAGGCTTACCCATCCATCCAGGGACAGAGACACAGGGGCTCATTTCTTGGTACGCCGAGTGCAGCGATCCCTGCCAGCAAAAAGAGGAAAATTAGGGACGTGTGCCAGAGTTTGGCTCTTGGTTTGTTAGTAGGCAATAGGCATTGAGTTCTTTAAAACAGTTGTTTGTTTTTTATTATTATTTACTGTGTTGATGTGAAGCTTTTCATCCCCAAGCGACCTCAGAGCTGTTAACGTAAGAATAAATAAACCATATCACTAAAAATCACAGAACAGAATTAAAGCAATATTGATAACGAGGATTTGCAGGTGGTGGCAAATCCTACAGTATGACCATGCCAATTAGCTTCGTACAAAGTCTGGCATGCCACTGGGTCACAGAAGGGTACAATCTCATGGCTTTATATCTGTCCATTGTCCAGTGTCTGGAACAAGGTTAGACAACCTGGTGCCTTCCAGATGTTGCTGGACTACAGCTCCCACCATCTCTGACCATTGGCCGAACTGGCTGGAGTTGATGGGAGCTGGAGCAATGCGCATACAAGGTTTATACCCTACTGTTTCCAGTAAAAGGGATAACAGCCTCTCAGTGAAGACCTGATTCAACCTCATTCTTGGTTATATGAGTGAAGGAACTGTGAACAAGCCATTTGCACAGCCAATAATAAGTAACCCCAAGCTGTGTTTGTGATTGCAAACTGGCCCGATCAACACCATAACATCTACCATGACACAGCCATCTACCTGCTTCCTAAGTGCCTAGTAATGCATTCATTTACAAATGGCTACTAACCACGGTGGCTATGCTTTGCCTCAATGGTTTTAGGAAACCACGGGATGAGAGAGGGCTCTTGGGCTTGGGTCTTGTTTGCAGGTTCCCCATTCAGGCTTCTGGTTGGCCACTTTGAGAACAGGATGCTGGACCAGATGAATCCCCTTTTGCCTTGTTACCGTAATTCCAGATGGTATAATTAAGCAAATTAACCATCTTGCTCTTTCAGACGTTAAAGTGGTGTTGGTGATGGTAGTGTTGTTCTCAAGCTCTTTAGGGGGAAGAGGGGCCCAAATTAATAAATGATCCACTTACAATGTAATATTGTGTCTGCCATCACTCAGAGCCAACTGCTATAAATTTCTTAAGATAGGAATTCAGAAGTCAGCTGGATAAAAAGGGTGATTGCTTATTAGCAAGCCCTTTCTTGTCATACTCCCCCTTTGTTTCAGAATAAAGTCTTGTTGCAACACACACACACACACACACACACACACACAGCCCGGCCCCAATTTCAAACTGTCCCTGATTTGCATGTTGAAAACCTGTTTTATTTGCTTTTCCCCATCTGGAAAGCCAAACTTTTGAGAACAAGGAAGCAGAGAAAGAGATTGTGGATATTAAAAAACCCCCCCAAAAAACCCCAAATAAATAAATAAATAAATAAATAAATAAATCTCTTCCAGACGATGCCATCTCACATCTGCCAGATCAGTGCTGTTTTCCTGAACCTGTGGACTCCATCAGGGGGCACCACACACCTCTTTAAAGAGGCCACCTTGCCCTTTAGTTGATACAGTCATTGTTTACAGCTGGATTAGTGTCCTAACAATTCACTCTCCCTGCTCAGGTAAAGTTGCAAGTGCTGTACTAAAAACCACTCCGTTTCTCTCCTGTATTCCAGGACTGGATCCGGCAATCCCAAAGAGATATTCCCAGGTTTGAGAGTAGAAGTAGGAAGAGTGCCTGCACACAGCAGTCCAAAATGAGAAATGCAAAAGCAATTTAAGGCTGCAATCCTATACCCCATTATCCTGGGGTTAAGTCCCATTGAATTCAGTGGGACTTACTTCTGACTAAATGTGTGGCTTGCACCATGAGTCAATTGCGAAAATGTCAGGGCTACATAAGAGGTGACGTTAAATGAATCTTTAACATGCATGGTTGTTGTTGTTTTTTTTAAAAAAATGTAAATAGCATCCTGAAAATTAATGGGGTTGCATCAAGTGGGTGGGAAAGGGAGATTTAACCCTTTCCTTCTGTGCTGAGGTCCCAAGCAAAATCTCTTCTCTGAAGTGACAGCTTGGGAGAAGAGGGTTCCAAGACAATCAAGCAACATTTTCTTAGTTCCTGCACCTCTTTTCAAGAGACATTTTATACCCCACTTTCCTTCAGCACTTGAATTCTTGCCCTGCAGCTCCCCCTCTCTTTGTGACTTGTTTTCTCCCACTGAATAAGACAATGCTCCACTTTGGGCTCTTTCCTCTTATTTGTTGGTCCACCTCTCTTGCTCTCACTGTCACATTACAGACAGTGTCACATGCTTAGCAGATATATCTTGAAAACTCAAATCCCAGAACCCAGAAGGTCCTAGACCTGGATTGGGTGGGAAGGGGGAACTGCTAGAAGAGTTGATGTTTCTGCTTCAGTAGGTGGAATCCTTCCCTCTGAATCAGCTATGAAGACATGCAAGACATGCCTTTTGTAATGCTGGCTATTAGTCTAACACAACCCTGTGCTCAGGGAATTTCTTTGGAGTTCTAAGAGAAATGCTAATCTAGGTGTCTTGAGGCCTACATGTTAGGTGAATTGTGTTTGCTTGTGTGTGTGTGTGTGTGTGTGTGTGTGTGTGTGTGCGCGTGCGCTCACTGGACCTTTCTGGTTCCGTGAGTGAATTTCTGTTCTGAATATTCCATCTCACCCCCAGAGTGACTTGGTATAAGCCGCAAGGAAAGGCAGACCTGAGTTACAAAACCCCATCCCCGTCCATCAGTGAAAGATCGTTACTAATCATTGCAAATTGCACGGGAAATGAATCCATCTGTTTTTCTGAGCGGTCTGTGTGGGTGTGGATGGATGTGTGGGTGCATATAACTGAGCCACAAGAAAAGATGGAAAAACTTAGCTGGTGCTGAAAAAAGAATGAAAAGCTAGAGGAAGAGGTGGAAGTGTAGGGAAACAAATGGTTCCTTCGGTTAGGCCTGGCAGGCCTGGCTCTGACATTTCATTTTACACATGACAAGACTCTTCACAGCCTGAACGCGCTGCTGTTCTAACATCACCTTAACAGGATGGCCACCCCCCTTTTTTTAACGGCTCTGCTCCTCTGCCTTTTCTTGAGAGCCTGACCCTGAGAAATCAAGCAGCTGCCACTTTTCCAACAGGGAGATAGAAAGATGGGAAATTCAGGTTTAAGACAGGAATCTTTTCAAACAAGGGCCACCAGCCCTTCTGTCAGGCAGAGTGAGGGGACAGGGATGTTCAAGGGCAGGGCTGTGCCTTCCACGTAGCCTGGTCTGAAAACCCTCACTCCAAACTGGCCTTTTGCCCCCAGGAACGGTGGATAATGGTGGCCCAGAGTTTAAGTGAGATTCAGCTGCCTGGGCAGCTTCTGTACCAGGGAATGTGTCTGATCTTGCTCCTTCCTTCAGGCAGCAAAATGTTTTAGTCCAGCAAAGGCATGGGGCAGGAGTTTGACACAATTTGCCCTGATGGGCAAAATTACCTAATTCACACTTTACAGAACATTGTGTGAGCTGAAATGCAATGAAGTTATCCACCAAGTAAGATGCAAAAAAGTACATATAGTAATGTAAATAAACATACATAAAAATCAATACAATAGGTGTGATCCACACTTACTTTTGCCCCACTCTTTCCAGGCACTGTATCTGAGTGCTCTTTAAAGCTGAAGCACAACAAACAACCATTTGGGTTTTCCATGGATTGCTCCAGTTTGGTGCTAAAGAGCAAGTTTTCATGTCGAAAGCTCCAGGGCAACAAATCTTTCAGACATGAAGCTTTAAAACATGGACTGTGCCTGGAAAGCTGGAGGAAGGATGTGTGTGGATAAATGAGCCCCTAGCTAAAGTAGTGTACAATAATGCTTACACAAATGTACACATTAGGAGACATTTGCACTATAATGCTTATGAATTCTCACACAGACTTTATTTTTTATATAAACTAATGTGTATCATAGAATCATTGTTTGAATAGAGTTAGGGTCATCTGGTCTAACCCCCTGAATTGCAGAAATCCTGGCCACAGCTGTCCCTGGGTGGACAATGGCAATGTGAAAATGTGGAGAATTGGGAAAATGAGAAACTGAAATTAGCAGATTCACTCATCCCTAGTCTGGCCCTGCCAGGCCTACCTGAAGACATCAGGGGTTGAAACTGGAGCTGCCAGCAGGCCGAACAAATGTTCTACCGATGAGCTATAGTGCTTTTCACCTGTTTATTTTATGTGTTGAGCCAGGCTGCTGTTAAAGGTGCAGGAGTTCTGCCAGAGAAGGTGGCCACCAACCTTCCACTTGCAAAGTAGTAATTACTAGCTCTAGGCCAGGCCTAGGACAACCATTTCAGCAGGTTGCACCAGCCCATATGTAACGTTGGACCTGAGCGAGGCAGCCGTCAGAACAGTAGAGGAAGAAGCGAGGGCAGAGGGAGGTGAGAGGAAGAAGCAGAGACTTGATTGGAGATGTGGTCTGAGGTTGTCCACTGCGAGTTCCATAGCATGGAAGAAAGTTCCTAAGTTAGGGAGACACCTGTAGATGCAGCTGTCACATTCTGGAATAAAGGACACGATGGTGAAAGTCCAGGAGAAGGAAATGTGCACTTGGCAAATATTTGAGAACCAATTTCCAAGCCAGCCCCCTTTCTTAGGTTTCACCTGCTCTCCTGTTCAGGATCATGGCATTTCTGGGTGCTTCGTCGTGCTACTGCCTCCCCACCTTGCCCCTTTGCATCCTGACGCATGATCCCGTGTGGGCGTGGTGTCCCGTGGTGTGCCTGTGGCCTGCTCTTCCTCAGCATCGCTTGACCCCATGCATGCGCTAGGTGTGGTGTTTCCCCCGCATGAGTTCTGGTGAACATGGCTATGACAGTTTTCCTTTCCTTCTGCTTTGTTTGAAAATTTTATCAAATAGTCAAAGTTTTGAATAAACTGAGAGCATTTCACAGATTGGAGTAGTTTGTTTTGTGTCAACAAGATGGTTATTGCTTTTCTATTTTTCCAACAACAAAAAGCTGAGAAAGATTTTCCAATTTCCTGGGTTTTTCCTGGCACGGTTCCTTCTATCTTAACCAGCAAGAAGTAAGGATGTTTCTCCTTCTGTCTGAAGCAGGTTTGGGGACGCCCTATTCCCATCAGCCCTAGTCAACATGGTCAGTCAAAAGGGATGATAAAAGCACAGCAACACCTAGAGTTGTTACTGTGCGCATTTCTGGTCGCCTCACCTCAAAAAGGAGATTGTAGAGTTGGCGAAGGTTCGGAAAACGGCAACAATAAAGGGGATGGAGTGACTCTCCTATGAAGAAAGGTTGAAGCATTATGAGATTTTTAGTTTAGAGAGACTGCAAGTAAGAAGTGACATGATACAAGTTCATTATGTATAGCATGAAGAAAGTGCATAGAGAAATGATTTTCTCCCACTCTAGAACTCATGGATATTCAACAAAGTTGGAGCGCTCTTGTGTTTGAATCTTTCATGTAGGTTTCCCAGAGGCATCTGGTTGGCCCCTTGAGGACAAGATGCTAGACTGGGTGGACATTTGGCCTGATCCAGCAGGCTCTTATGGAGGGCTGCAGCTTGCCCTTCCCTGTTCTAGAGCAATAAGCAGCTAAATATTCAGACATTCCAGTCTTGGTAATGTCAAATGTTGCAGTTGTGGCTGCCCTTAAAAATGACTTCAGTTAGAAGATTCACAATGAAATATACTTTATATATGCTGTCCAGTCCTTGTCTGACTGCTTTACAGCTTCCTATGCACATTTTCTCAGAAGTCTCATTATTTCTTTTTTCTAAATATGTTTTATTGAGTTTTACAGAACATATTTCAATTTAAACATATCGTTCGCCTTCACATTTATGATTCTCAGAATCCCCAGACTTCCTACCGCCCTTCTCTGGTTTTCAATGTCAATCCCTTTTTCTTTCAACTTATCCATTTTTTATCTAATTTGTTAACAATATTATTACCTTTTTCTGCTGTGTTTCGTACGTTACAAGTATTACTCTAATCCTGCCAAAGTTTTTAGTTGTTTACAGTATTCTCTTAAATAAATTATGTATTTTCCCCATTTTTTCTTAAACTTCTTCTCATCCTGGTCTCTCATTCTCCCCGTCAATTTTACCATTTCAGCATAGTCCATCATCTTCATTAGCCATTCTTCTCTGGTTGGAACCTTATCTTCTTTCCAACTCTGGGCCAGTAATATTCTTGCTACTGTCGTCGCATACATAAATAGTCTTTTCTGCTCTTTAAGAATCTCTGTACCTAAAATGCCTAACAAAAAAGCCTCTGTTTTTTCCACAAAAGTTATTTCAAAAATTTTCTTCAATTCATTATATATCATTTCGCAGAATGCTTTAGTTATCTTGCACCACATATGTAGAACGCGCCTTCTTTTTCTTTACATTTCCAACATACATTAGAAGCAGTTCTATACATTTTAGCTAATTTTGCTGGTGTTAAATACCACCTATACATCATTTTCATATAGTTTTCCTTCAACGAACAGCACGCTGTGAATTTTAGATCTTCCTTCCATAATTTTTCCCAAAACAGAAGTTGGCTATTATGCCCAGTATCTTGTGCCCATTTTATCATTACCCATTTTATTTCTTCGTGTTTTGTGTGCCATTCTATCAGCAGTTTATACATTCTAAATAATAACTTCTCATTGTTTCCCAATAATTCCTTTCCATACCTTGAAAATTCTGTACTAAATCCTTTTTTCTCATCTGCTTTAAACATATCATTTACATATCTCATTCTTTTCAGTGGGGCTTACTTCCAGGTAAGTGTGCACAGGACCGTAACCATGTCATGTTCAATTATAATCTTGCCTATCAGCTTCAATTTAAGTAAGCAATGAGATGTTCGGTTCATAGTTTCTTTCCTTAGTGTTTGCCTATTTATATTTGCCTTTATATTTGTTCTTCTGGAACCAAAAATATGGATTGCTTAACAATGTAACCAAATTCTTTCCAATGAGTCTAAATCTTATTGTTTCACAGAAAACAGTAACACAACTTGTAAATAAGACCAAAATGCTTCAGTACAGAGAAGCAATATTATCCTATGCTGTTCAGCTTTCTGATACCCAGTATTCTCAATGCATCCATTTTTGCTATGTACCAGGCCACGCAAAATTAGCTATAATTGCCACTCCTAATTTCAACTTCACAGTTACCATTGTCAAGGAGGCATATCTGCTATTTTAATTTCAGCCAAAGTGACATGGCATGTTTCTGCATACTGTATTTATAGTCTATCCTGTGTTCCAAAATTTCAAAGCAGTTTGCAGTTTGAAAAGATGCATATGCCAAAACACAGTCCTTATTAATCCTAATTAAGCTCATGAATTACTTAAATTATTAATCACTAAACTAAAACAAGAGGGGCTATAAAATGTCTTTTAAAAAAACCCCTGTCAAAATGGAAAAATTCTTCTGATAGACCACACATCTTATATTACCCTTGGTATAAATATCCAGAAGGGAACTTCTCTATCTGACAGGGCCCTTGCTAGGCTCTTGTAGGACTCAAAGCTCAGGTATGGCACATACTTATAAGTATAGTTGCCTCTGGACAAGATAATGCAGCAAAAAGGTGGGCTTTCCCTGTGAAAACCCACTCTTTAGCACTCAATTGTAGCAAATGTCAATCTGCTGAAAACCCGAATAGATGTTTGCTCCAATTGTGGGCTAAAGAGCAAGTTTTCACGGGAAAACTCCAGGGCAAAAAAACCCTCAATAAGATATCAGAATTTAGGTGGGTCTTTCAGGTAGGGTTCTCAGTAAAGTTCTCACTAAAGAATCTCTGGGCTCTTTATACCAAGTGTAAAAGTGTGGATCAGCCCTTAGTGCATCAACTTTGTGAAAAGGTGCATCTTGCATCTGATTCTCTTGAGCCATCATATAAACAGCCTCTGCTAAATCATTCAGTTTGCCATTGCATTTTGGCTCAGAGCTTGATGGGTGCTGGAGCCTTAGAAAGGCCCAAGTTTCACACCAATCCCTTCAAAAGATGGTGAAAACAAGTTAAAAAACAAACAAAAAGCACAAAAAAGTATGTAAAATGCACACTGACTTTGGAGCTCTTTATTAATACCAAATCTCTTGGTGCTTCTGATCTAGATGTTTCCTCTGAAATTGTCATTTTTCATCAGACTTTTTTTTATTTTTACAAAGCATTGCTCTTCTGCATCCCCCCCCCCCCCAAGCTGCTCACAATATCCAGCTTTTCGGGAATGAAGAAAACAGCAAAGCACTCAATCTGTGTAGATCACCTTAAACTTTACATACTCTTCTGCTTTGTTTTTAATTGGGGAATGTTTTGACATGTGCACAGGTGCTTCGGGCCTTATTGTGAGCAAAAGTATTTCTTATGATTTTAGCAGCTTAGATGCTGTTTTCCTCTCCAAGGATCTACCCAGACATTAATATCAGGCGTAGCCCTTTAGGTCTCTGTCTCCTAAAGAACTGTGCAAAAACTATTTCCAGTGCTAGAGTTTAGTAATGATAAGGGAGAGTGTCTTCGGCATGTGCATAATGCCTGTATCTCACCACTGGTAATCACAACTAGCTATTCCTCTCCTTACACTTACAATCAGAGTGTAAAACAGCTTGCACCAACCTACTGCATATCTTCCAACATTCCCGAGAAGAAAATTGAGATGATGTCCTTTGATGCCACATTCTGTGCAAGTCAGGTGACTCATGCAGGACTGCACACCAAAACACCACTGCTTATCAGGGTTGGAGAAGGACAACTGAAAGAGAGAGCAGAATAAACATATTTCGAGGTGCAGGCTACATGTCCACGCCTCCGTCTCTGGGCCCTCGATTTACCCAGGTAGCACGAGGGCAGCCTGTCCAGAAGTCCCTTCCCATCACCCAGATAGTGAGGCAGAGCCCTAAGTCCCTCTCGGGATGCCCAGGCTTTTTCATTCCTAAATGCAAATTCCCATGAAACTGCCCCCCCCCCACTTTAAGCCCCTGAGGTGGGAATTCTCTCAGTAGTGCCTCCCACCAATTCTAACTGTTGCAGCCTAGCCCATTAGGGCTGTGGGGGCTGGGAACTGGCAGCGCGGGAGGCAGTTCCTCGTCTCTGTGGAAAATGCTGCCGCAGAGTTGCCCTGAGTGGATGAAAACAAACAGCAGGCCTCCTTCCCAACACCACTGCCAATCCTAGGAACTGCTTCTGCAGCCCCTGTCCTCTTACAGGGAGAAATTGGGGCGCCCAGGGATTAGATCAGAAATTGTGGTGGCTTTACTGATTCCACGGGTGTCCCAGCAGAACTGGGGGTGTTGAACGGAATGCTACTGCTGTCCAGATGTGCTGGGCTACAATTCCCATTAGTCCCAGCCAGCACACCTGGAGTCCAAACATCTGGAAGATTCCGGGTTAAAGATGGTTGGTATAGACAGCTACAGGCCAATAGTGTATAACATCCAGGTAGTCTTCAATCCTGGTGGCTTTAATTTAGGAATTAACTGAGTGGTCCAGGTTAATGATTACTGTACTGACTAAATTGTACCAACCACTGCTTGTAGCATCCTGAGATGAGGTCAGGCATCAGATGCCATTTCTTAAGATTTTGTATCTTCATACTTAGTTTCTGCAGAGAATCTACTATGTGCCTTACACAGTAGGGCAGGGGTAATCAATGTGGTAACCTCTGGATGTTGTTGGACTGAAACACTGGTCACCCCTGATATTGGCCCTGCTGGTTGGGGCTGTTGGGAGGTGGAGGCTGCCATTTTGGCTACATCTGGAGAGCGCCATGTTGGCTACCCCTGCTGGAGGCTGAAACTTGGCCATGTAGCCCAGACTCCAAACATCCCTCAAATAAAATGAATTCAGACCTGGAGGCCAAAAGAATAACCTAAGAAGACACACTGACAGATGGCTGTTCTGCTAAACATTTCCTGCTGGTGAGAATAGGGGGATTTAGTTCCAGCAAAGCTGCCTCTCAAACATGTCAAACCAGACCAAGATGCTGACTAAGATGTAAAGAAGAGCAAATGTTGTATCATGGCTGGAACTTGGAAAATCTCTCTGCTACTTTTCTTTTCTATACCTCCCCTATCCCACCCCATCCCAACGACCAGATCTCCTGATGAGGACTGAACAGTGGTGGTAGCAGCAGTAATTTCCTGGCCTCTATCCACCCTATATTTCCCCATATGCACATGTTCTTCCCCACTTCTCTTCCTGTGCAGCTCAGCCAATACCCACACCTACGGGAGGAAATGGAACGAATTGTTACAACCCACATCCGCGATCGAGAGAGCAGAACCAAAGATCAGGTGCGTGTGGAGGGGATTCTCATTTCACAGACACATACACAACCAGCCTCGAGCACAGATGGGAATCTGCCAAGGGCTAAGATCTTGAAAGGGCCCCCTTCTCTCCCCCACCCTCTCTCACAAACAGATCTGCTCCTCTTCTTCAGTGTCACAAACTGTTTTTTCACCCTGGTGATGCTGAGAAGGACAACCAGCGGATGCCACTGCCTGGCCACCTCTCTGCCTCTCAAACAAGGAGGTGGCAGGAGTGGTGAGGAAGAGCAGTAGCCGGTGGTGCTCTGCAAAGCCTGGGGCTGATGGGATAGAAAGGTGTTCAGTAAGTGTCTAAAAATTGAGGCAGAAGGTGCCCACTAGGTCTCTATTGGCAGAGCATTCCACAGTCCTGGGCTGATGCCACTAAAGGCTGGGTTTCTTGTTGTCAAATGAGACTTGCCAATCTGGGGGACGACCAGCAATGCTATTGCAGATGACCTCAGTGATAGAGCTGGGATAGAAGGGTTCAGGCAGTCCCTGAAGTACCAGTACCTAAGTTGTTCAGGGCTTTAATAAATGCAAGGACCTTGAACCTGGCTTGGTGGGTAATCAGCGAAGATGCTCTAACAAGGGTGTCACATGTTGTCAGCCAAATATCCCCACCAATACTTTGTACCGGCTGGAGCTTCCGAACCAGCCCCAAGGGCAGCCCCACGTGGAGCACATTGCAGTAATCCAGCAAGTAACTGGTTCACCTTTTTCATTCCTCTCTTTCTTATCTTATCTTCCCAGGTCATGCTCCTGATAGATATTGAACTAGCCTACATGAACACAAACCATGAAGATTTTATTGGATTTGCCAAGTAAGTACCAGCAATGAGGAGATGACATGGGTTTTTTTTTTCCTGGAGGAGTAGCAGTTGTGTTCATCAGTTGCAGCAAAAAGGATAAAAGAATATTGTGGTACCTTAAAGACTAAAATGTTCTGGGCAGACTGTGTTGTCCCACTTTTGTTTTGCTGTCATGCAAGAGGGTCACCCCTACAGATGGCAATCATACAATGACAGAACTAATAACGCAGAAGGATGTGTGGACAATCCAGACTAAATCCGCCACTAATGCAGTATTTTTGTATCGGTGACATGTTGCACAATTAGACCTGCAAGAAAACATGATTCTAGATGTTTAATTATGGTTTTCATTTTCTGATTAATTATGGTTTTTATCTTCTGCATTGCATTTGCCACGAGTTTTTCTGCCATCAGCTCAGGAATACACTTCATGCATCTGATGAAGTAGATCCTAACCCATGAACTCTTAAACAGCTTTAAGGTGCCACAAGACTTGGGCTCATCTACACTTCCATTTGCCCTGCTGCTTTCCCCTGGGGAAACCCATGGTTTAGGGCTGAATCGGAATGAATGGCAAGCAGGTTTCCTGCTAATTGCTGTTTGTTCTGATTTAGCATCAAAGAGCAGGTTTTCTAAGGGGAAGTGGCAGGACAAAGGCAAAACCACTCGAATCCATGCCTAGAAACCACAGATCATGTGTAAAACTGTTCATACCCATGCTTTCTAGGCACAGGAAGTGAGGATGAGCCCTTTGTTCATGTTTTTCTAGAACTCCATACAATATTATACCAGGTTTTGTTCTTTGTGGTGAGCTGGGTGATGTATTTTGCCTGTAGTTTTACCAATGTAATTCCCATATTTTTCTGCTCCTTTGCACGTTTGGTAAAAAGTGACAGTCTCATCTGCACAAGACACCTGGGATGTGTAAATATATCCTTTCTTCCATTATTATTTTTAGAAGTCCCATGAAATAGCAGTTATAATACTGCACAGCACTTTATACAGTGGTGCCTCGCAAGACGAACGCCTCGCAAAACGAAAAACTCGCAAGACGAAAGAGTTTTCCGTTTTCGAGTCGTTCCGCAAGACGAATTTCCCTATGGGCTTGCTTCGCAAGAAGAAAGCCCATAGGGAAATCTCCGGGGACCTCTTTTAAAATGCTGGCGGTCGGGAGCAAAGACTTTCGCCCACCGCCGGCCTTCAGAAGAGGTCCAGGACCTCTTCTGAAGGCCGGCGGGGGGCAAAAGTCTTTGCTCCCCCCCCGCCTGCCTTCCCGGGACAGCGGAGACTTCTCCGCTGTCCCGGGTGATCTTAAAATGCTGGCGGGCGGCAGCGAAGCCTTTGCTGCCGACCCCCAGCATTTTAAAAGCCCCCGGGACAGCGGGGGCTTTTAAAATGCTGGCGGGCGGCAGCAAAGCCCTCCTGTCCCTGGAGCTTGTGGGGCGGGAGGTGGGGAGAAGGGCTTTTCTTCCCACCCCCAGCCTTCAGAACAGCCTTCTGAAGGCTGGCGGTGGGAAGAAAAGCCCTCCCCCCCCAGCCTTCAGAAGAGGTCGGGGGACAGACTGTCCCCGGACCTGGTCTGAAGGCGGTTTCCATAGGAATGCATTGATTGATTTTCAATGCATTCCTATGGGAAACCATGCTTCGCAAGACGAAAAACTCGCAAGAAGAAAAAACTTGCGGAACGAATTAATTTCGTCTTGCGAGGCACCACTGTATCCTAAATTTCACAAGCAGAGAACCTTGTGTGCTGAGAATTAGTAGCAGTTACCCACTTAAGAAAGAGCGTTGCAAGACCTGAGTTCTCTTAGTGATGGCAATGAGAACTTCTTTCCTGGGAATAATACCTACAGTGTGTATTCGTGTGTGTGTCGGGTGTTTTCATCAGGATCACAGAAGGAGTGGGGAGGGGGGGGATAAAAATTAAACTCCCCCACCCACCCGAGAGAGCAATTCAGGCTAAGCGTGGATTTCAAGCAGAGGCCAAGAAATCTGGATTCATATGAGCCATCCCAAGAGAGTCAAAACTGGAAAAGAAAAGAAAAACGTCTTCAGCCTTTTTTTTTTTTAATTTCTCATGCAGTGCTCAGCAAAGGAGTAGCCAGATGAGCAAGAAGAAAACAGCTGGGAATCAGGTAAGCCCCTTTCGTGGCTACCTTGGGCCACATTTTAAAGCCTTGAGATGGATATTCACTTTGCTTTGCAGGAGGCAATGGAAGTTTCACTGACACATCTTGGAAGGCAGGAGGAACTGAAATGTCAACTCATCGAACCCATTTCACTGAAGCAAAATATTCCATACCCAGGGTGGTAGGGGGGTCCTGGAGGGTAATCCTCATTAGAGCTTTAATATTCATTAGTAAAGTTAATCAGATAAAGCTTTAATTGTATTGTTGCCTGCTAGCTCCACTGGTTGGCCCGAAATAAGTTTCTTGAATTAATCGTTGGATACACACTTCCTAATGGTTTTTTTTGTTTTTTTTTAAGAAGAAAACAACCCACTTTTGTTCCAGTCTTATACCTCACTGGTAGTTGTATACTTGTCTCTGCATGGTGTATGGAGGGATAACCTTGTGGATGGTGATAGTGTCAGTAATAATAATAATAATAATAATAATGGTAATTGATAGGATCCAAACAAAGTTAGGCTTTAATTCTTTCCACCCACCTGGGAATAAGTATTACTGAAATGAGTAGGACTGAATTTAGCCATAACTATATTTTCAGATTGACTTCAATGTGGCCAAAGAGCATAATATTAATAGTAATAATAGAATAACAGCTGTGCTCATTGTGGTTTTGGTTTTTATTACTGAATTTCTAAAGTTGCTCTGCACTTTACAAAAATTAAGAGCAGCATGGTCCTTTCTCACAGGCTTAGAGTTGTAGCCAAATACAACTATTTTGTAGAGTTGATCCACTTAAATTAATGGACCTAAGCTAGGCTGCATTCACATGACAGTTTATTCCATTTCCATGACTTTTCTCTAAGTGTTAAGTTCTGCATTAATACTTGAGCTTACACGTGACTCAAAAGCCGCTTCTGGAACAAAAGCAGAATTTAGTACAAATTTAGTGCTCATTTCCATGTTATTTGATTCCAGAAAAGAATCCTTTTGCAAATTGTGCAACTGAGTGTTGCACATGCACTGTATTCCATTATAGTTCCACTATATTCCACTAGTTTTGGAAGTGGATGTTTGAAGTGTGAAAGTTCAAATATAATGTGGAACAGTTGAGAAAAGTCATGGAAATCGAATAAACAGCCATGTGAACAAAGCCTATGTCATGTCTCTCAGTTCCAGTGGGTCTTCTCTGCGTACATTTAGCATTATATACAACCTTTATTATCCAAAGAATTACGTGAGAACAAGATATCCAACGCTGAAAAGGTTGCATTTTAAAGGAACCATCTGGGGTGTTATTCAATCTTCTAAAGTTCTTATGAGTTTGGAAATTTTCAGGCCCCATTTGGGTGGAGTAAAGAACTTCCTACACCGCAGCCCTGTGTCACCATGGGACAAAACCATAGCTGTCAACGTCTCCCTTTTTTAAGGGAAATTCCCTTATTCTGAATAGGTTTCCTCACAAGAAAAGGGAAAAGTTGACAGCTATGGACAAAACATCCATTTACGGCGTGTTTAAAACACAGTATTGTTTCCCCCTATTGCTGAGGGATCAACCCTGTGATCAAAGGTTCCACTTTCTGCTGGAGGAACCTTCAGCACACAGTTGCCAGATTACAATTCTTGCTGTTCTTTAAAGGAAGCCGTGACAGTTAAAGGGGTATAAAATACATATAAATGTGTAGCATGAATGTAACCTCAGACCTACCACTAGGTGGACTTAGGCCCAAGGCCCTTTCTGAAAATGCTACTTCTTCACTGCTTCTCAGGCAAGGCCAGGCACTTTATACCACCCAAGTGGGAGAGGACGAGGCCCTGCAGACCTGTTCAGTCTGTTTCACTTTTAGGTGCTTTAAAACCAAAACAAAACTCCCCCCCCCCTCCCGTTTACCTAAGCAGGTTTTGTTTTGTGATGTGGTCTTTTTGCTGTTTTTGCAACTAGAGTGCTGATTTAGCAAAAGGTTCTAGTGATAAATGTTTGGTTTTGTTATATATTTATATTTTTCCCCCTCCCCCTTTATTTTTGGAGCCTAGTTTCTTCCTCCTCCTCCCGCTTTCTTGAGTAATGATTTCTCCTTTCTTTGCTCCTGTCTTTGCTGCTGCTGCTGTTGTTGCTATGGCCCTCTTTTTGCAGGATGAGATCCTGGTGAGTAAAAAAGGCCACTCAATGTGCAGTGCTAACAAGTACTAATTTAGGTGCATCTGGGGAAAAGCTGGGATGCCTCCGTTGGCTGCAGACGGGGCAGGGACACAAAGTACAGTAAACCCTAATACTATGTCCGGCAGAACAGAAAATGAGGGAGCAAAAGTCACTAGTTGGTGAACAGAGTGAAAACGGTTATTCATTATTATTATTATTTATTAGATTTATTCATTAGATTTATATAATGTCCTTCATCAAAAGGCAATTGATACTGTTGACCATGGTATCCTTCTTGACTGTCTAGAGGAGCTGGGAGCACTTTTATACAGTGGTTCCGCTCCTTCCTCCTGGGCTGTGTCCAGAAAGTGGTGGTGGGGGATGAGTGTTCAGACCCCTGGGCTCTCACTTTTGTGGGGTGCCTCAGGGTTTCGTCCTCTCCCCTTTGCTTTTTAACATCTACATGAAGCTGCTGGGAGAGATCATCAGGAGGTTTGGGTTGGGTGTTCATCAGTCTGCGGATGATACCCAGCTCTACCTCTCCTTTAAATCCGAGATCAGTGAGGATGGTTAAGGTCCTGAGTGAGGGTCTGGAGGCAGTTGGAGAATGGATGGCAGCTAACCGATTGAGGTTGAATCCTGACAAGACAGAAGTACTCTTTTTGGGAGACGGAGCGGGCAGGTGTGGAGGACTCCCTGGTCCTGAATGGGGTAACTGTGCCCCTGAAGGACCAGGTGTGCAGCCTGGGAGTCATTCTGGACTCACAGCTGTCCATGGAGGCGCAGGTCAATTCTGTGTCCAGGACAGCTGTTTATCAGCTCCATCTGGTACACAGGCTGAGACCCTCCCTGCCTGCAGACTGTCTTGTCAGAGTGGTGCATGCCCTGGTTATCTCCCACTTGGACTACTGCCATGCGCTCTACGTGGGGCTACCTTTGATGGTGACCCGGAAAGTACAACTAATCCAGAATGCGGCAGCTAGACTGGTGACTGGTGACCATATAACACGAGTCCTGAAAGACGTACATAGGCTCCCAGGACGTTTCCGAGCACAATTCAAAGTGTTGGTGCTGACCTTTAAAGCCCTAAACGGCCTTGGCCCAGTATACCTGAAGGAGTGTCTCCACCCCCATCGTTCTGCCTGGACACTGAGGTCCAGCTCCGAGGGCCTTATGGTGGTTCCCTCCCTGCGAGAAGCGAAGTTACAGGGAACCAGGCAGAGGGCCTTCTCAGTAGTGGCACCAGTGCTTCCCCCCCTAAAAGAATGTTTAGGGGTACTCTCATTTTCCTACTCATATTGAAATACTGCCCCTCAATGAGGCCAAACTTAGATTCACAAAATGTTTAGGGGCATGCGTACACCTGTGTTCCCCCAGAAAAAAAGCACTGAGTGGCACCCACCTTGTGGAACTCCCTCCCTTCATATGTCAAGGAGATAAAGAACTACACAACTTTTAGACGACGTCTGAAGGCAGCCTTGTATTGGGAAGTTTTTAACACTTGATGTTTTATTATGTTTCTGTATATGCTGAAAGCCGCCCAGAGTGGCTGGGGCGACCCAGTCAGATTGGTGGAATACAAGTAATAAAATTATTAGTATAGTAGAAATCTTAGGATGGTTCACAAGATAAAAACATGAGATAAAACACAATTAAATAGTTAAAACAGAAACAGCTAAACAATAACTCCCCCTCCCACAAACACATTTAAAAGGCTGTTGCTATTACAACACAACTGCAAGTTAGAAAACCTTACCAATCTCCTGCAGTTCAGTGATTTGCCAGTAGATCCTGATCTGCCTCCTCTCTCCTCTGGCTTAAAGTCACAGGTACGTCACTCACCTGTCAACAGTGTTTGCAGGAGGGAAACCATTATAATGCCATTGTTGCTACAGCAATCATGTCTGCTGCATAATAGGTGGTGTCACCTTCAGGTCTAAACTACAGAAACATAATCATGTCTAACAGGGAGATGGTGTGATTTAGAGTACCCATAGGGTTTCTAGCACGGGTTACTGAATTCCCAAGCAATTTTCTCCCACTTGAGCTCACTTCTGGTATCAGGTCATGGGTGCAAGGAAAGTGGACTTCAGGCAGTGATAGGTTTCCAGACCCTTGATCATCTTGGTCGCCCTCCTCTCCACATTTATTTTATTTTATTTATTTATTACATTTATATACCACTTTTACCTTCCAATGATCTCAAGGTGGTGTACATGGTTCTCCCCCCCCCATTTCATCCTCACAACAACCCTGTGAGGTAGGTTAGGCCCAAGGTCACCCAATGAGCTTCATGGTTGGGTGGGAATTTGAACCCTGGTCTCCCAGCTCCTAGTCCAACCCTCTAACCATTATGCAGCACTGATTATCAATATCGTCCTTTAACTGTGGTGCCCAAAACTGGACACAGGACCCCTGGTGGGCTGAAGAAGACTAGTAGATGGGGAAGAGGATTCTGCCTCCCTTACATTTGTACCCCTTGGGGGTTTAAACTAACCCCCCAACACCTGCCTCCTTTAAACGTGATTAGCAATAAGGTTCTGTCCAAAATTATAGATTTGCTGCTATCGCATGTAGTCTGCTATTAGGTAGACCAGAGATATCCTCTGGATTGTTAGGATGCTGTTCCTATAAGTTTGGCTTCTACAACTCAGCCAGCAGTACATACCAGCCATGTCTGGTGGCTCAGTAACCCTCTTTCTGTTGCTGGCTGCCTTGGGCGGAAAAACGAACGTGACAGCTGTCAATCAGATAGCAGGTTGCAATACATGGCTATTGAAGCTGTGTTCAGTCTTAAGTTGCTCAGGTCTGCTATAGGCCGTGCCATGGAGTGGCTGGAGAGATTCTTAATTCCGGTTGCAGAATTTCGTGTTTTCTGCTTAGAGAATACCAGAATTATTGTGGCCATTGCTTCCTGTAGTTTGGTGGAAAGGACTGTGTCCCATTGTTTCCTGTGCACCTAACTCTTTATATGCACTTGGACGGCAACTGCATCCTTCGTTCCACAGTTTTCATGGCTGGACAGAGCAATAATTGGGGCAGCCTGGATGGCTCACTCTTGCCTGGAGGAAGGAAACTGCTTCCTAAAGGACTTGCAGCAGTAATGCAGCAAATGGGAAGCTGGTTTCGCAGTAATCCACTAGGCTGTAAGCACTGAAAATCCAATTGCTGAAGTGCAATATGTTGCCGTGTGAAGGGATTTTAGGCAAAGATGCTAGGCATGCTTGCTTAAAGTCACACCACAAGCTGCAAGTATAGAGCAGCTCACCACTAAAAGATGCAACCATATTTTAATATAGACTAGCATACAAATGCTCTGGTCCACGGGGTCACGAAGAGTCGGACACGACTAAACGACTAAACAACAACAAGCATACAAATACACTGTGCATTTAAAACACCAGTGAAGTTATAAATAGGAAAAAGCAGACTTGCCTGGGAATAAATTCAATTTGAGTGCACATGGCTTGACAATACTTGTTGAAGTGGAGCAGGGAAGAAATGGATGCCTAGAAAAACTAGGGCTTCAAATGAATCATGAGTCTGTTCCATTTATTTCAATATTTCCCATTAAGGGATTTTATTTCAACCAGAAATGAGAACCACTGTGACCTGGATTTGAAATTATTCCAAGGCAACAAAGGAGTCCCTTACATTTTATTAGAACTAGAAGTTAGGTCAGGAAATAGTTTCACATTAAAATGTGGAAGGATGACATCTAGGTCCAAAGGTTTGCAAAAGATATGGTGGAATTCTCCTTTGTTGGCCTTAAAGGGAACCAGTACAAACACATGCGTTTTGCTGATACCTTATTCCACATGTAGGTTAAATAGACGATGGAAAAACTGAAAAGATAAATTGTGGTGTTGCATGATTTGTGCATTGCTAAATTAAAGATTAACTATGAAATATATTTTCATCCAATGACTGTGCAATCCTAAATTATATGTTTTTGATGTGTGGAATCTGAAGTTGGTTTAACTGCCCATCCAAAGCCCTGCTGAGGTCTCACTGGCGGGGCAGACGTGAGGTCAAAGGATCGCCCTTCAACTCCTCTGCACTTTTTCTTTTGTCAAGGGAAATTCAGACTAGCTTGGGAGCTGCTCTAAATCTCCTCCTGGTTTGGGGGCGTGTTAGCTTTGGGTTCTTTGGATCTGAGCTATTTCCCAGGCCTCCCCAGATGTTTCCATGGCAGCAGGAATGGGGGATCCGACATGAGATCTCGCTCTCTGACATCAAAGTCACAGAGATAGCAAAACGAATGAAGATTGACGAGTCAAGGGAAGGGAGGCAGTGTAAAGCTTTTGAGTTAAGTTGACTATCTTTGTAAACAAATAAACAATCTTCATTTAAATAAGTGATTGTAATGCCGTAATATCTTACACATCTTCATACTGCTTTCCTTCCAGTGAAGTTTACTTTTCTGTAATGTTGCTTCCCTTCATGTGTTAATAATTAGTCTGTTTCTGAGTATAACTGGGGGGGGGGGTTAGCTGTAATCAATAAGAAGATTAAAACCAGGAGGGTGTAGTGGGAGCAGAAGTAGGTCTCTCCAAGATGAAATAAATAATAAAGAAAGAGGAGTAAGAAGAAAGAAAGTCTAGATAAGAGTGGTATGGTTTGTACATTCTGGCCCTTCACTCCTACTTTTGGACCAGGAGTCATTGAATCAGGGGGAAATCTTCAATTAACCATAGTTTTCCATTTTATCTGAACCAGAAAACTGTGGCTAATGGCTTCAAAACAAGCCAGGATCTTAAGCCAACATCAAATTATAGCTTCGTATGCTATCTTGTTGTTAAGGTGAGAGATGAATGTTCAAATACATCCCATGAGTTAAAGAAAGAAAGAATCCGAATACAACCCTCCCCACAAAAACCTCCCTCTTTATTCAGGGCCTTTAGGAGGCACACATGCATACTTGGATGAATTTATTTTATTTAACAAGTGGAGTTTTCTTGGCTTCCAGATTTTTCTTCCAGGTGTTTTCAGAGCAACTGTTCCTTATAACAGCTATGATAACCCAGGGACCAGAGTGGCCTCGCCAAAGAAGTTTATCCCACCTCCCTATTCCCTTGCAACCCTGCTAAATTTTAATCCAGGTGTGCTAAAAAGTGTGATGGTTCCATTTTTTGGAAAAAAAACTGGTTTGCAAAAGAAATTTGGCAATTAAATGTTCAGGCTGTCTTTGAGTTTTGAGCGCTCATACCTGCACTAAAACTTTATTATAAAGTTTTATCAAGCATTAAGGGGATGAATACAGTGCCTGGTATCCAAGAATACAGAATCTTCAAGAATTACAGAAGCTGGCATGTGGTAATTCATATGTACAAATGCAAATTTAGAAATAATTACTATAATTTAAATAGAAACAGGATACCTCTTACAATAGTAGAGAAGGCACCAGGTAATTTCTGCGCCTGCTCAGTCTGCTGACCAGGTTCTACTAACTAGCCATTGTGGGCAACTTCAAAGTTCCTCTCCCTTTTTATGGTTCCTTTATCTTTAAACTAGACTTGGACTTGACAACCCTCAGATATATAATACTTTCAAATAGAGGACTGCCATCTGACAGCCTTTCAAAATACGGTACAAACCTGCCATTGCAAAGTAGGACACATGGTTACCTTATGAACAGCCCAGTGCACACATCATAGTAAGCTGTAGTTAATTGTTTACTGTCAATGTGCAAATTGGTTCCTCTTCCTCTTCATTTCCTCTCTAGTGCAAGCAGGGACAACAAACCACAAGCCTTTTTGTCCAGGGACTATGATTTGTTTTGCTCAAAGAAACCAAGACCAAACCTTGGCTTTACATCTTGGGGCTTATCCACACTTACTTTTCCTCTATGCTTTCCAGGCAGTCTGTGCTTTAGAACTCCATATCTGAGTGCCCTTTTTTGCTCTAGAGCTTCCCCCATGAAAAGCCACTCTTTAAAGCTGAATCCAGCAACTCACAGAAAACCTGAAAGAGCACCCAGACATGGAGCCTCAAAGTGCAGACCTATGCTTGGAAAAGAGTGGACAAACGGTGAGTGTGGAGAAGCCCTCGGCTATGTGGCGGGAAACAAGCCACAGTCCTCAGTTGAGACCAAATGTTAATTCAGGGACTATGGCTTATTCCCGCCCCCCCCCTTGTGCTAGGAGAGGATGCAGGGGCCATTGGCATGGTCATGGCAAACCACTAACTGTAGCGTTACCACAACTTGCATGAGTGTCATAGACTCATGTAGCTAGACATGTTGATGGTGGTGTTGCTGTTGCAGAATGAGAGGCAGTAGTTGTGCAATTGTCTTCACAAGAAAGAAAGAAAGAAAGAAAGAAAGAAAGAAAGAAAGAAAGAAAGAAAATCAGTCAGTTTAGCAGTTGTGTTGGTCTTTGTAGTACTCCGTTTTCCTCGTGGAACACAGATGGTTCATGCTAAAAGATTTTTCAGACTGTAGTTTGCTGCAGGCTGATTGTTTCTTGGTGTAGTGACAACGCACCTCCCAAGTACAGCACTCTCATTCTCTTTGTCTCTGTCTCTCTCTCACACACAAACGCATATTAAATCCAGGATATCAATTCCAGATGCACCTTTGCTTCCAGATACTTACTGTTGTTTTTAAAAAAATGCTATTAACTCAATTGTTTGTTGATTGCAATCCTCTTTTTATTTTGTTTGATCTACTCAATCTTTGCTACGGAGTGGGGTCTAAACACGGTTGTGTGTACTGCAGATTTTAAAAAAAACTGTGCCAAAGCAACACAGGTACCATGCAAAGATAAGCTGAACTCTCCAGCTTGTATGGCATATGTCAGGGGATGCCAAATTCTGCATACTTAATTTGTATGAAGGAGAGTGGCATGTGGTCCTGAAACCACCTTCGATGACCACAGGAAATCCTGATATAACTCCTGGGATTTGGCTGGATATTGCCAACACATTTTCAAATCTATTTTGGTAGTCATATCAGGTAGAAATTTCCTTTGACAAAATGAAAACTGAGTTGTGAGGATAGGGGTTCCCTGCACTTGCACTGAATTACAGAGTACACAGAGCCCTGTTTATCCCCACCATCAAGAATGGAAAAACTGGGGCTCCCAGATGTCTGTTGTTCTTGAGATGTTCCTCTTATTTTATTCTGGAACACCATAGCCCTTGATTCTGGTCTTTTGAAATGTCTTTTTAATACTCACCTTGCAACCCAATAAGACGTCCCCTTCCAAGTCTTGCTGAATGGTGTGTACCTTCCTGACTTCAGACTTGGACCTCTTACTATGATTTGTTTTCTGATGTCTGGCAAAGGCATCAGAGGTTTTGTTGCTCTTCACTGCAGACCTATAGATCTCTGCCCTAGAGCCTTCCTCATGTGTTCTTGGCAGAGGATATATGAGCTAAGATAAGCAAGTTCTTGCCTTCTTGGTCTGGCTCTTTCTCCTGTTTTTAAGCAGGTCTCAGTTTGCTGGCGTAGGTTCATCCTCCATAGAGGATATCCAAGCAGCTGTTGGACCAGCCCTGCTGTTTGATATGCTGCTATGTTTGTGTGTGTAATGCCATTCTCTTCTTATCCACTGAGTCAGCTGCTGGCATGCGTAACAATGATACGTTTTTATAACACAGGTGATCCGCAAGGGCTGGCTCACCATCAACAACATTGGCATCATGAAGGGTGGCTCCAAAGAGTACTGGTTCGTCCTGACGGCTGAGAACCTCTCATGGTACAAGGACGATGAGGTAAGAACTCTCTGTTGGTGTTTTCTGTGCCTTCTGAATTGCCATCAAGGGGACTTATGCTGGTTTATTGTTTAGTTGTACTGTATTTTGTATTTTTAAGAAATACATTTTATTGTGAGGTGGAGTTGGTTTTTACTGGATATTGTAAGCAGCTTTGTGGAGGAAGTTCCTCAGAAAGAGGGGTTACACATTTTAAAATAAAGAATCTTGACGGCTCATTGGATCCACTTTTGGAGTCCACAAAATATCAGCAGCAGCACCATATATTGTTGTAGCTTATCAGACACTTCAGGTCTTACGAACTTACCATGAGTTCTCCCCCTTCTATTTCACCCCAAATCAGTCTGTGGGTCAGTTGTGATAATCTTGAACTCCCTACTTTGACATTACATGGTGAAGTCAATTTCTGCTTGAATGTGCAACGTTGTGAGCTGGTTGTGTGAATTTCCATGCCTCTGAACTTCCTCTCTCTAACCTACTTCTGGAAGTGTTGTGAGGAGTTACCAACTTGGAATTGGAAGTTGTGTTAAAATAGTTATGTGACATGCTCAGCACACAGTAAAGTGAACTAACCAACTTCAGCACAACAGGAATGAGTTGAAAAGGGAGGTGTCAATCATATCAGGATAGGTGGAAGAATCCACTGGCACCTAAAATTATTGGGTCTGGCAACTGAATTTTTGAAGAGGGCAGCATTATCTCACTCTCACTAGTGTGCTCACATCTTCATCTCTCCCTTCCTTTAAACTTGACTTCTAGACATTCTTGCGGGTAAGTTTTGAAAACATTTTTGCATTATACATATGCTGTTGTTGTTTTTTTTAAAATGTTTATTGCCATTTCTGAATTATTTAAAAAATAGGGTCAAATTTCTGATTGCCCTAGGGGGTGCTTAGCAGGCCCATTTTAAAATTGTCAGAGGTAACCCTCCTCAGAATTCATCGTTGGGCAAAAGGTTCATTGTGCAATTGGGAAAGCAGGGTCTTCCTTTTTGGAATGCTTTCCCCTCTGGGAGTGACTTTTATCTCATTTTGGCACCAGCTTAAAACCTATTTATTTACCCAGGCACTTGTGGGGTTCTATTTTTCCCCAGTCCATGGGAGAAAGATGTTCCGTAGCTTTAGAGCAGCTTTATGATTGTATGTTAACTGTAATATATTTAACCTCTTTCAGTTGTTTTGTGAATTGTGCTATTTTCACTTGTTTAAGTTTTATGTTACTGCATCCCCTCAGTAGATGATCAGAGGGCTAGATGTTTTATTTTATTTTTAATAAGGTAAAAATAAATAAAATACAGATACATTTACACACACATGGGAGAGAGGGAGGGAGGGAAATTCGGACACAAATGGACCATGCAAGGGTTTGAAGTAGCTAGTGCATCTCATGATTTCAAAATGTATAGCGAGTCTTTAGCGAGCGAGAGAGAAAAGTATTGTTTTGAATGAGCAATAATGTCTGCTTCTGCAAGGCAAATTCCCTAGCCAAATCCTGTCTAATAAATCAGATTGGAATGTGTAGAAAATAAATCAGACTCTAACAAGGATTTCCTCTGTCCAGCTTAGGTTTGGAGGTTTGGGGGTTTGAAATCAGACTGAGGGTTCCTTTTACTACAAAGGTTTCGTTTTACTATAAAGTGATCAAATAGCAGCCCTTCAGATAGGTTACCTACCTACTTGAGTCTCTCATCTGTCAAGAGTTCAAGGAAATGCCACCCAGCCAATCAGGAAGGGGTTTGAGGGCAGCTGAAAGGGTGGTAATGGCAGTTTGAGGGAGAAAAGAAGATAAAGGCTGGGAGATGGTTCTATAGTAAGGGTGGGGGAGAAACTAGATTTGGTTTGCATTTTAAAGCTCCCTAATCTGCACTTTATGAGAACTAAAACACAGCCACCCAAGATTTGCACTTTCCTGAACTTCTCCAACCAAGTAACAGGCACAGAAATGTGCACACCCCTGCAAAGTGGGCCTTGAAGAGAGAGTGGCATACAGATGTATGATTATAGAGATTGTTTGTTTGTTTGCAGAAAATGTGCATATTCAGCAAGCATGTACAGTTGCAATCGAAATTATTCAACTCCCATTTCAAATCAGGTTTGTTATCAAAATCTACAGGGATTCCATTCAAGGGGTTGAATAATAGTGAGACTGGGGAAGCCAGTATAAGTTGCAATTTCAGCTGAATTTGGGGGAACCACTTGAAGCACCTGTTGTGTTGAGCTATTTCAGTGGCTTTTCTTTGATTTGCTCATTGCAAACAACTGAAAGTCTGTAAATTTCACCCGGTGAAACTGCTGTTGATCTTTAACATGGTTCAATGCTCTTAGCTTCTTTTGCCAAGTAAAAATGCACCTGTTCCCATTGCAGGACCCTCCAAGGAACTGAAATAGATGAGTGCACTGTCTTCACACATGATGGTGTACTTATTCCTGCCCCTCCCCCAAATCCGTTTAGGTAAATAAAACATCATGTATGAAATGGCCCCTAGCTACCTTTCCAGTTCTGCCTGATGAAGAGGGAGTAATGGGGAGAGTGGCCTCTCCCTTGTAACTTGAGTACTATGTTTCCAGATGTTCCTTATTTCAAACCACATGGATTTATCATAAAGGATAGCTGCATTTCAGACCAACAGTGTGCTATTGTACACAATGAATGGCCCTTATTTCTGGTTAGGCAGCTCCTGAGACAGCACCCCTTCCTTCTGAGATCTTCACCCATCCATCAGATGGGCAAGCATGAATTAGTAGCACTTTGGTTATCAAAGGTATTGCAGTATCAGTCACTCCCCCCGTTGCTGCCGACACAAAGCTTCCAAGGCAGCATATCTCTGTCAAATTGATATGGCCTTACTGTCCATCCCCCTCAGAGTTAGGCGTGAAGGCAGGAGAGTGTGAGAGACACAAATATTGGGTTTCGATGTCGGATTGGCCTCTGCATCTGGATTCCAGAGGTGTCCAGAATCCCCCAGTTACTCAGAGGTGATGGGAATGACTGCAGTTCAGAAACATAAGCCATTTTAACTAGTTCCAGCTGCAGTGGTTGGGGCTGAAGTGTGTGGGGATAGCAGTTCCTTTTAATCCTTGGGTGAGGGCAGCCCTCGGGCTGAATACCAGCTGCAGATTTGTATTGTTTCCCTTCTGGATGGATGGTGAGAGGCAGCATTGCCCAATTAAGGCAGCTACCTGCCAGCCACCATCCCTTGAATAAATGCAGTGCTGATGGGGCAGGAGCTGAGCAGAAGAAAGGGGCCTTTGTTTCAACCAGAGTGGAAGGGAAAGGGGGAACATGTTTTTATTTCCGCTCCTCCTGCTCCACTTCAGCACCATATCCCTACACCCACACACCCCTCCTCTTTCATAGGTCCCGCTCCTTGGCCTCTTTGGAGGGAAACATAAGCAGTTTTCACTTGGAAGTCTGTAGCTGAACTCCACTTGGAAGCAAAGCAGTATATTTTAGTAGGAATTTATAGAGAGCCCTAGGATTATTATTTTTTTGCAGATCATGTCTTTCAGCTTGTTGGCTTTACAATGAAGGGTGCTCCTGGGTGCCAGCTGTCTCCAGTGTTCATGGAGAGTGCCATAACCTCTGGCATTTCACAGGTGAAAACAGAACACATTTGTAACACCCCTGCCTGATCTTATTACCATTGCCCAAGGACTTGCCACCACCGTCACATCGCCGAAGGCTCCCTACTCCGTCTGCCGTTGTAGAGTTCAGAAAAGGCCAAGCAAAATGATCAAGGGGATGGAGAGACTCCCTTAGGAGGAAAGGTGGCAGCATTTGGGACATTTTAGTTTAGAGAAAAGGCGAGGAAGAGTCAACATGATAGAAGTTTGCCAAATTATGCATAGTATGGAGAAAATTGAGAGACAAAAGTATTTCTCCACCTCTTGTAAGGGGGAGAACTTGTGGGCATCAAATGAAGGTTGGAAGGTTGAGGACAGATGTCCTTCACATAGTGCATGATTAAACTATGGAACTCTCTCCTACAGGAAGCAGCGATAGCCACCAAATTAGATGGCTTTAAAAGGGGATTAGACAAATTTCACGGAGGAGAAGGCTGTCAGTGGCCACTAGCCACAATGGCTGTGCTCTCTCTCCCTAATTGGAGGCAAGAGGTGCTTCTGAATACTGCTGGGGGAAACCCCGGAGGGGGACTCATTACGCTCATGTATGAAATGGCCCCTAGCTCTCATTACGCTCTTGCTGTGTCCAGTTACTCTCCAGTATAGTTGTCTGGTCCCCACCGATATAAAAGCCAGGGTGATGAGTTAAAGAATTACCAGAAAAGGCTGTATGACCTACAATATGTAGTCAACTGTTTGAAATACAGTGGAACCTTGGTTGTCGAATGTAATCCGTTCCGGAAGACCATTCAACCATGGGTAGGCAAACTAAGGCCAGGGGCCGGATCTGGCCCAATCACCTTCTAAATACGACCCACGGACGGTCTGGGAATCGGCGTGTTTTTACATGAGTAGAATGTGTCCTTTTATTTCAAATGCATCTCTGGGTTATTTGTTGGACATCGGAATTCGTTCTCCCCCCCCCCCAAAAAAAATATAGTCTGGCCCCCCACAAGGTCTGAGGGACAGTAGACTGGTCCCCTGCTGAAAAAGGTTGCTGACCCCTGTCTTAAACGTTCAAGAACCAAGGATCAAAGGGCTGTCAGCAAAGTGAATGGGGAAAATTGAGAAACGCACCATTTGACTTCCGAGATGCGTTCGGAAATGGGAACATTCACTTCCGGGTTCCAAATTGTTCGGCTTCCGAAGCGTTTGACAACCAAGGTTCCACTGCATAACCCAGGATCTTCAGGGTGTAAAATGGCAGTCTGTGCACTGCCAGGGAGTACGTTAGGGTTCATAACGATGCATTTTCATGTACACATGTTAGAGACTAGATACACACACAGAGAGAGAGAATGGCTGGATCAGGCTGATTTGAAACACCCTGAGATCAATGAGTATAGGGCAGTATAATAAATGGATAGATAGGTTTTGGTCTGTGTCAGTTTCACATGTGTTCATTCATAAAACTGTTCAGACCAGTCTCTATATTAATATGTAATTTTTAAAAAAAATCTGCAGAAAAATTAAATTCATATATAGATATGTATTTTATCATAAAGTATATATTTAATCTTGGTGCATGCATTTCAAAATTCCAAAATAAGATTTTTTTAAAAAAATGGATTTTGATACTTTTCTTTGAGCTGAGAACAATATTGCAAAATTCGGTCAACTGCAAATTCTGAAAGATAACTGTGTCTTGATATGTACATTAGCCCAGGAGGTATAGATCTAACCTCTAGGTTAAATTACTGCAATGCATTCTATGTGGGGTTGCCTCTGGAGACAGTTCAGAAACTTCAACTGGTGCAGAATTCAACAGCCAGGTTCCCCACTGGGGCAGGACAGTTTGAGCATATAACGCCAACCCTGGCTACCAATTAGTTTCTGGGCCTATAAAGCCTTAAATGGCTTAGGAACGCAATACTGTAAGGACAGTCTCCACATATGACCCAGATCCTGCAATTATAATCTGAGGCCCTTCTTCGTGTGCCTCCTCTGCAAGGGGTCTGCAGGGCGGCAACATGAGAACGGGCCTTTTCTGCAGTGGCTCCCTGTTTGTGGGATACTGTCCCCAGGAAGGCAGGAAGACAGGTATATACTTAGGCGCCAGTCATAAACATCTTCTCGCAGGCCTTTGCTTAATTAAAAAATCTATAGCCTTTTAAACTATGTGGGGTGTGCTGTTGTTATTGATTGTTATTGTGGTATGCATTTTTGTGTTTTTATATTGTAAGCTGCCCTGTGATCTTCAGAGGAAGGGTGCCATTGAAATAATAATAATAATAATAATAATAATAATAATAATAGGGACGTGGGTGGCTCTGTGGTCTAAACCACAGAGCCTAGGGCTTGCCAATCAGAAAGTTGAATCCCCGTGATGGGGTGAGCTCCCGTTGTTCAGTCCCAGCTCCTGCCCACCTAGCAGTTTGAAAGCACGTCAAAGTACAATTAGATAAATAGGTACCGCTCCAGCGGGAAGGTAAACGACGTTTCTGTGCACTGCTCTGGTTTGCCAGAAGCAACTTAGTCATGCTGGCCACATGACCCGGAAGCTGTCTGCGGACAAACACTGGCTCCCTCAGCCTATAGAGCGAGATGAGTGTGCAACCCTAGAGTCATCTGCGACTGGACCTAACGGTCAGGGGTACCTTTACCTTTCCAATAATAATAATAATAATAATAATAATAATAATATCAGGTTAGTTTGTTTTGGAATCCCCCTCCACCCAATTTAATACCCAGCCTAATGGAGTTCAAAGCCTTTTCCTTATTGTTTTTTTAAATTAACATATTGAGGATTCAGTGAATTATCTCTTGAGGGCTGTGTGCATTTGTATGTGTGTGTGCACATATGCACAATAGGGGGCTTGAACCCCCCTCCCACACCCCCTCTTTCATAAGGTTATGTTGTGCTTTTTTTGTCCCAACCTCTCTGTGGCGGCTAAACCAAAGGGCTGCTTTTTTCTACACAAGAGAAGCAGAGCAAGTTTGGCCATTGAGTCAAGCAAGGTACTTCTGTTGCTTGAGAGTAGCTCAGCCTATTCCCACCCTGTTGCAGTGGAGCTGGGCAACCAGACTAGGTGGTGAAAACATCTGGGCCCCATTAGCAAAATACCCGGCCTTTTCCCGCAAAAGCTGCCTTGTTCTCTCTCTCTCTCCCCCCCCACACACACCGCCCCCGCTGAAGGAAATGGTTGGAATGTAAAAGGGTCTTAAAGGGACGAAAGTCTTAGCATAGATGGGGTTCTTGCCTGCTGTGAAAGGAGTGGCTGATGGTGTGCAATGGGGAAATGGATGGGGTTAGACTTGCCAAGCAGGGGCAGAAAGCCGACTCCTTACACTGCCCTACGTCCAAGAGCCCCTCTTATTTTTGGATTCTCTTGGCTGTTTTCTTTTCCTTTGTCAGCCTCCCAACGGGCTGGATCCCTGATCTGTAGAGAGCCATAGTGCAACAGATTCGCTGAAGCAATAGTTTCAGCTAGGAACCGATTGCTTCCAGTGGGTTGACCAAGTGGGGTGATCTCACCTGCCCAGTTGTTTCTCTTCATGAGATGCCCTCAGTATCCAGTGGTGCTGTTTTATAAGAGGCTCTTATAAAGTGAAAATTTTCTCCCTCTCTCATATCACTAGAACTTGGGGCTCAGTGAAAATCTGGCATTTTGCATGGAAAAGTGGGGTATCATTTTTTTAAAAGCATTCCATTCATATAGATTTAACAAATAATTTGTTGTTGTTGTTGTTTTATTTTATACTCCACATTTACCCAGAGACAGGACTCAAGGCATGCTTACAAAAGTTAAAACAATCACAGATAAAACATAGAAATCTAAAATATAATTGTTATAAAACAAACTATAATGGAATTAAAATCATTTAAAAACAAATCTATTAAAATACAGATAGTAAAAATAGAACAACACATTTAAAAGCAGTCAGGTCCCACATTCCTGCCAGAATAAAGCCACCTTTACCTGCTGGCAGAAGGACAGCAAGGAGGGAGCCAGTCTGGCTTCTCCAGGGAGGGAGTTCCAGAGTCCGGGAGCAGCCACTCTCCCGCATCCCCGCCAAACATAAGTAAATCAGTTGGATTGAAAATCGGGACAGTATTCCTTCACACAACATGCAATTAATTGATAGCACACACTGCCACAAGAAGTGGTAACGGCTGCCAGCTTGCTTTTGGTTTAGGGGCAGTTTGCTTCTGAGTAATAGGCAGTGGGGTGCAGCTCTCTAGATGTTGTTGGACTACAGCTCCCATCATCCCTGACCACTGGCCATAATGGGAGGCAAAAACCTAACAACTGGACCCTAACTCAGCTGGAAGGGCTGCCCTAATTTTCCCACTGCTCAGAAAACGTGTGTGTTTGTCGGTGGGGACAAAACATTTGTAAAGTGTATTTATTTTATGTAGGGGGGGGAATTGTATACTGCTTAATTTAAAAAATGCAGTGCCTGCAAAATAACACAAAATAATTATCAATAATAAAAACAGGAAAACTTTAAAAACAGCTGTGCATAACAAAATTATATGCTAAAATTTAAAAAGTATTCAACTCGCATTTAAACAGTACAGGTAGCCCCCCATTTATGCGGGGGTCACGTTCCCAGGCATCAGTGAAATCGCGTACAGTTGAAACCCATTGAAAAAGTCTGCAAACACCCCATTTCACTCCTGCCCCTGTTCCGCAATTTTAGTGACGTTTCAGTGACGGCTTTATGATGTTTCTGGATCACTTCCAGGTTCAGCACAATGTGCGTATACACCGTTGTGCATGTAAATGGGAGAGCTGCCTATACAGTGAGGGTGCCTGCCTAATGATAGGCAGAGAGGTTGATAGGCAGAGAAGAAGAGGGATATGCTAGCTGATTCATCCCAGTGACCTCTCTGACTCAGCCTTTTGCTTGTTATTAATCTTCAGTGTCTGTTGAACAGTAGAGCTAGTTGCCACTGATGAATCTTCCATAGATGTGCACAATTATTATTATTATTATTTTAAGCCCATCACCAACGTTTTCTCTAGTCTAAGTTGCCCCACTTAACCAGGGGGCAAACCACATTGAATTAAATGGGACTTACTTCTGAGTGCATAGGGTTGCACCGTTTTAGGAATACCATAATAGACAGTCCACTACTTCCAGCACATGGCTGGAAGGGAGTAGGCACTGATCCGTCCTTTTTCCTACTCTCTAACCTTCTTTGACTGGAGCTTAAGGCATGTTAATGGGCAGTTGCTAATCCATATTAAATGAACTTAAGAAGATGATGTGTGAATGACTAAGAAGGGTGGACATTTTACCCTTCTGCATAATAGCCACATTCATCAAGCATCTGTTTGATTTATCTGCGTTTTTAATCTATGCCTTGTCTCTGCATTGAGTCGGTATGCATCTGTGCCTTGGCCTACCATCACTGAAACCCTCTGAGGTGGGGTGGGGGTTAGGCATATTTTTGTAGGAATCTCTGTTTTGTGACTTTCTCCTGGGGCTTAATTTCTTCAGGAAATGCTGCAGCTGAAGCCAGCCCCTCCGCATTGGAAATTAATAATAATAATAATAATAATAATAATAATAATAATAATAATAAATTTTATTTATACCCCACCCTCCCCGGCTAGAGCTGGGCTCAGGGCAGCTAACAACACTAAAAATTACAGTAAAAACATAATAGGTGGGGGGAAACCAATTTAAAATACAGGCTAAAATGCAATTTAAAATGCAGCTGCTGGATGTTTGAGGGTCTGGTGTGACTACCAAGCAGTACAGTGGTACGTCGAGTAACAAATGCTTCAGGTTACAAACTCCACTAACCTGGAAGAGTTACCTCAAGTTGAGGACTTTGCCCCAGGATGAGAACGGAAATTGTGTGCCGGCGGCACAACGGCAGCAAGAGGCCCCATTAGCGAAAGCACGCCGGTAGTTAAGAACAGTCTCAGGTCCAGAACGAATTAAGTTCATAACTAGAGGTACCACTGTATACGGAAAGCCCTCTGTAGATGCCCAAAGCTGCTCTCCCTTTTATTTGTATTCCGTATGTTTGGGTACCAGGCCCTGGCCTTGACGCTGAAAACTGACTTAGATTACCCTGTCCCAAATTATACCTTGCCTCCATCGAGTGAAAATCAAAACCTCACTGTGTTTTTCACTTGGTGCTCCAGTTATTGAAAAACGTGGAATGAATCTTGCCTCCCATCCATTTTTCTTTCAGGTGACAGGATTTAGGCACAGTGAACACAAGCTAATTTAAACTTTCATCGTTCACCATTCAAAAAGAGTTCTGCAATTTTTGCAAGATTAAAAGGGAGCCCAGGGGCAGGGATCCAAACACGACAGCTGGGTAAAATAAACCTCTTGTTTATTGCAAGAGCCACTTAAGGGGGAACACTCACTCCACAGCCAGCATGAAATGCTTTCTCATTTCCTTAGTTTGTCTCCCTTTTGCCTCTTGAACTTCATCATCAGTCATTAAGACAGAAGTAACTCCAGCGAGTTTAGTGGATGAACCGAATGTTATCACTGTTTCCTTCCCTGCTTTCAATTTCTGCCTTGAAAACTCATCCCAGATAAGAGGTAAAAAGGGGAGGAAACTGCTGCGGCTTCTCAGGGCTCTGATTTATTTCTTGTGGAATGGTCTCAGAAGGAGCAGCAGCCTCTTCCCCCAGATTCCAGGGGTTCTTCAGGCATCCGATGAAAGAGCCTGATGTTTGGGAAAGCCCACACCATGAAAACACAGGGCCTCTGAGGTACGAGAGCACACTTTTGTTTTCTGACTCTCAATCCCTTGCAGATAACATGGCAGCAATTCATATTGATTGGCACTCGTCGTGACTTTCCCTTCATCTTATTTCCTTTTAAATCTTTCCCCATCTTCCATGATTCTCTCTCTCTCTCTCTCTCTCTCTCTCTCTCTCTCTCTCTCTCTCTCGGTTCATTCACACTTCCATTTGCCTCATGCTCTTTTCAGAGGGAAAACCCACTGTTTAATGCTGAATTGTAGCATATGTAAATTGGGCTTTCTGCAGACTGATGTTCAGCACCAAAGAGTGGATTTTCCTGGGGAAAGCGGCAGGGCAAACAAAAAGCCTATCGGAACCATGCCCGGAAAGCATGGGGCAAACAGAATAAAATGTGGACCACATGGAAGTGTGGATAAGCCCTTTTCTTCCACATTCGTCCCGAAATTGCAGAAAGGTGCCAGAGTAAATATTGAAACAATATTTGAGAGCTCTGAGAATCCTTTTGATGCTTTTTAAAAAATGAGCAGCATTTTTGCCAGCTTCCAGCTTCCCATCCTAGGAAGCCCCCAGAAGAGTTCTTAACTAACTGAGGGACTGTGTACAATGAGCAGATCCAACAAAAGCAATTGAAATAGCTCAACACAACGAATGCTTTCAGCTGAAGATGCAACTTATACTGAATTCTCCAGTCTCACCACAGTGGCATCTTGGGTTAAGAACTTAGTTTGTTCTGGAGATCTGTTCTTAACCTGAAACTGTTCTTAACCGGAGGTACCACTTTAGCTAATGGGGCCTCCCGCTGCCGCCGTGCCGCAGCGGCGCAATTTCTGTTCTCATCCTGAAGCAAAGTTCTTAACCCAAGGTACTATTTCTGGGTTAGCGGAGTCTGTACCTGAAGCGTCTGTAACCTGAAGCGTCTGTAACCCGAGGTACCACTGTACTATTCAAACCCTTCATGGCAAGCATCTCTGGTACTTAGTAGACAGCTAACGCTGCTTCACTGTGACCCGCTAAAACTTGCATCGCAAACAAGTGCCAGCCGAAAATCTCCTGCCATCTCACTTTCTGTGGTCTGCACCCCCCACTGCAAACCCAAGAAGAGAGCACCCTACCTTCCTGCAAGGGGAGGGAGGTGGGACGTGGAAGGAAGCAAGACAGCTAAGAAAAGGTGAAGTTCAGAGATGAAAACCGGGATGGGGAGAGAAACCAGGCATCATTTTCCTTTGGCCAGGCAAGCACCTCTTTCCCTGCACAGTGCCAGCAGCATACGATGTATATCCCAGCACAGCCTAACCAATGTGCAGACTACTGTACAATATTGTAATCCTGAACAGGTAGTCCGAACACTGGGCAGACGGAGTGGAGCCTCTGAGTCCAAAAAGCCGGCAAGCAGGTGGTGCACTTACTTCTTTCCCGGGCTCCTGCCTCCGGGCTGACCGTTCTCAGGGGAGAGAAAGACAGAGAGAGGGGGGAAACAGGCAATGGGAAGACCAAGTCCTGTCAGAAGAAGCAGCTTACTTTACCAGCTGCCAGAGAAGAAACATCGGCGCCAGGTTCGGTGATCCCCGCATCCGCAGAATCCATTCAACCGTCCTGCCCCTTTCTTCTCCAAGCTTCTTCATACGGAAAACCACCCAGATCCCTTCGGCCACATCACAGGTTCCTTAGGGGGAGGGAAAATAGAAACAAAATTAAATAAAAGAAGAAAGCAAACAGTTGTCACCAAACGAAAAATTGGGAGAAGACTCTCTTGGAAGATGCAGCCATGTGCTGGAGGTGGAGTAGTTATGGGTCCTCAACTCCTTTTAGGGAACCCCCACATCTGGTCAGCTCTTGGTAGAAGATCGCTTGGGCCTGAAGTATCCACACAACGCTTCCGTGAAACGCTTTGTTGGTTTTTGTGGTTGCTGCTGCTGTTGCCCCAAAGGAACTCCAACTCTGCTTTGGCATCCACAGCAAATGTCCGGGGAGTGCGGCATTTGTGATCAGGTCTGCCACAAAGCTTCTTTGCTCCCACGTTGGCCACTTGCCTTTGCAGTTAGCCTCTGGCTACTAGGAGAGTGATCTGGCTCCCTCCCACACCTCCTTTGTGGCCTCCAGTCCCCACCCAGCATCTGGCACTCACTGTGGCTCCGTCATTCTGGTCTTTGCGCCTCCCTTCCTTCTCCTGCTTCTCTCCTGCACTTCTGCCTCAATTGACGTGGCAGTGCAAAACTAACGAGGCTTGAAGGAGGAGCTTGCCAGCTGCTGGGAAGGTCAAAGTTCGACAGGAACTGAGCCGCCTGGTGGATAAGGTTGCGAGGGAGGGGAAAAGAAGGCTCCATACCTTGGATGGAAACTCAAGGAATGTTGTCTTCCCTCTGGTGCGCGGCTCCCGTGTAGCGATTCCAGATGTTCCAAGGGCCATGTGCTCTATTTCCTCTCCATTGCTGCAGGGATAAAGGCTGCTTTATGCACAATATGCAAACCCACCAGCACACACAAGATGGGGGTGGGGGGAGGCAGAAGAAAGGGAGATTTGGAATCCATGGTTTAGCAGGGATGAAACAAAACCAGCAACCGATCTGGAGGACCCGGGTCACTCCCCTTGCTTTTCGGAGGCCCGCCATGACCATTCTTCCATTATACTCACGTTCCTTGACTTCTGGAGTGTGGGATGCAAGGCATTTGGCGCAGTTACGCAAGTATGATCTGTTCAGGGGAAGTGAGCAACAACGATCACTTGCAGAGCTGGGTCATCTGCTCACGCGTACTGTATATAAACTTTCCCCATTCAGGATCCTACAAGGCAGCTTTCTCCAGTCTGGTGCCCTCCATATGTTTTGGCTGGGGCTGATGGGAATCAGTGTTTCCCCCCACCCTAGAAAAATAGGGCACAGTTTTGTTTTCAACAAAAATAAAAGTGCAGGTACTGCATATCCTTGAGTACCCCCCCCCTTTAAAAAAGCACTGGTGGGAGTTACAGCCCAAAACGTCTGGAGGGCAGCTAGCTGTGGAAGGGTTTTTTGTAGGGCAGCACTTCTCAAACTTGGGTCCCCCGCTGTTGTTGGACTACAACTCTCATCATTCTTGACCACTGGTGCAGCTAACTAGGGAAGCGTAGTCCAACAACAGCTGAAGACTCAAGGTTGAGAAGCACTGCTTTAAGGTGTGCTTTGAAAAGAGCATCATTGGCTTATAATGGGAATCTGACATCAGCCAGCACACCTGCCCTTCCTGTCTCACTTTTATCATCCCTCCAGCTCAGGTGCTAGTCAGTCACAGTCTCTTTCTTTCTTCTCCCTCTTGTTGCCTGAAATGAGCAGAAGTGTTAGCAAGGGGGTGAACTGCAGTCTCATAAAGACAACAGGTGAAAGGCAAAATAGTAGAATTGGTCATGCACGTGCTCAGGGGTGGAGCAGGCATTTGAGCCTCAGCCTTAAGTGCACCAACCAATTTAGGACAATTTAGAAAGGCATCTTGCAAATCTGAGCTCTCAAGCCAATCTAAGGCAGTGGTGGAAAGGCTTCGACCCAGTTAAGGCTGTTGGACTCCAACTGCCATCAGCTCCAGCCAGCATGGCCAATGACCAGGGGTGGTGGTGTTGTAGTCGTTCAGAATAGGAGCATCGTTGGCTGCCTTTCTATCAGTGCAGATCTGTTGTCTATCCAACTTGGCATTGTCTACACTGGCTGGCAGCAGCTAGCTCTCCAGGATTTCAGGCAAGAGGCTTTCCCAGCCCTAAATGGAAATTCTAGAGTTGAATGTCATGCAAAATGGATGTCCCACCACTGAGCTAGTGGTCCTTCCATCACTTGGAGGGCTGCAGGTACCAACCCTGGCTCTAAGGTGTGGAGCATCTTTGTCACGTGAGCAACAGGAACATACAGAGAGGCAGGGAGATCCATCCACTTTCATTTCCCTCCAAAGCTGAATACGCCAGCATCCAAGGGGTGGGTGTGGGGAGGGTGTGAGCTTGTTGTTGTTGTTGTTATCTTTATTTCACAACCTCCCATAGAGGATGCTGGAGGGAGGGAGGGAGGAGGGACACACACACACACACACACACACACACACACACACACACAAACTCTCTCTCTCTCATGCGCCTCCCCGCTTGCAGGTAGAGGGTTGTAAGCCAGGGCTTGCAAACATGGTCCCCTCTGAATGTTCCCAGACTCCAACTGCCATGAGCACAAAACGAGTGCGGCTAGTGGCCAGGAACAATGGGAATTGTAGTCTAACAGTATGGGGGGCAGCCATGGGCTTCCCATCCCTATACGGTACCTAAGTGTAATGCGTGTGTGCATTAGAGTACATTAGACACACCTACCCTCTCATCCAGAGATTTTATTTCTGGAGTCTGAGGGTGTGGCAGGGGGGCCTGGACCCTGCACAATGAGCACAGTAGCATTATAGGGCATGCTGAATTTTCAACTTCCAAATTCCCAAAATGTGGGGTGCTAAAAATTTGTAACACGACTTGGGAATTCAAAAGATATTTTGGTTAAATTAATATAATTTAGTTTTGCTTGGCAAATAGAATGTGTGTAAAATTGCATTGGTATCATTTAAAACGATTGCCAGGTACTTGCATTTATACATTGTTGTTGTTTAGCATTACCCGACATTTTCAGACGGTAAAATAAAGATTCTTTGGTTTTCCGAAAGCAGTTTATGTGCTTGTCCATCAAACGGAGACTTACCAAGCGAAATGTTGTCAAAACACAAAAATAACAGCAGATTTGAATTCCTCACATCCAAAAGCATATTATTTTTTTGCAATAAATTTGCGAAATGAAGTTTTACCCCCCACCCCACCCAAATAGCACGCCTTGCTGTAGCAACTCACCACGGTGACATTTTGACGAGGGATTTCTCAAAAGACAAAAATCAGGATGGTGATTTAGTAGGGTGGTACAAGTTACACAAATAAGGACAGCTGGAGTGTGTGGGAGAGGATGAGAATATAACTCCCGCCTATCCATACCTATTAAACAGGCACAGATAGAAGATGCCCTGCGTCTCCTCCCCCCCCCCCACCGCCCCGCCCCCCTGATCCCTGGGTGTCCATAGATCCTTGAAGGGATCATCTGAGTTACGACCAGAGTCTGCTTTCTCTCACCACTGAGTCACGTTTGCACGTGGATGGGATATGTGTGTGGGTGAGTGAGTGAGAGGAAGCGGGGGGCTGCAGAGGGGGGAGAACATGATAGGTGCTCCCCCACCTCTGTTTTATACCTCTATTAAAACACTGAACTCATGTTACCACGTCCCTTTGCTCCGTGTCCCGGAAAAAAACGACTACCCACAAATCATCTGAGCCTGCGTTAACTCTGAAGCTTCTTCTCCCTTTCCAGCCTCAGGCTCAAGGAGAGATGCCTGAGAATGAGAGATGCAGTCAGTAATAAGGCAGATACAAAAAGTGAAGTGAAAAAGGAATGGGAGTGTCTAAATGAATACCTTAAAAGCCAAGTTTCGAGTCTGGAATAACCTTGTGAAGTGAAAGGATAAGAAAGAGGGATTTATATCTGGATGCTAGGATAGAGGTGATAAGGAAAACAGGAGGACACAATGAGAGGTAAAGGAGGTGCTGTGGGATTGGTGGAAGTCAACATTTGTTTTTCTTTTTAGTGTTTATATTGTAAGATGTGGATTTTTTTTGAATGTTGGTTTTTGTGTTTTGTGAACAGTGGTACTTCTGTTGTTTTTTTTAAAGATATTTATTAAAGTTTTTAAAATATAACAATAGAAATGAAAAATAAAAAAGAAACAAAATACAATATAAAAACAATTAAAAAACAATTTTCCATAACATATCTTCCTTACGCTTATTTCCCCAGACCTCCTCATACCTCCCTTCTTTGTATTCCACTTCAATTTGTTAGTTCAGCAAATCCTTACCATTAAGCTTTAACCCATTTGTAAACTTTTTTTCTTTCGTATCTGCATTACAGCTGGAAACCCCTTAGTTTCTTTCCAACATTCTTCTAACATTCATCAATTTTACAATATTTCTGTAAATAGTCTTTAAATTTCTTCCAGTCGTGAACAGTGGTACTTCTGAATGCGAACGGGATCCATTCCGGAGCCCCGTTTGCATCCTGAAGTGAACGCAACCCGCGTCTCTGCATGCGCAGGTCGTGATTCGCCGCTTTCACGCATCCACGTGACGTCATTTTGAGCGTCTTTGCATCTGCGAGCAGCGAAACCCGGAAGTAATGTGCTCCGTTACTTCCGGGTCGCCGCGGAGCGCAACTCGAAAAGGCTTAACCTGAAGCAACTTCAACCCAAGGTATGACTGTATTGTTATCTTTTGATATTTTTCGTGTTGTTGTTGTTTGGAAAATACTAATAAAATTTATAATTAATTTAAAAAGAGAGAGAATGAGAGATGTAGGCAGTAGATGTCTTGGTACTGAGCCCAAACATGCATCCCACCCCCAACCCCAAAGCAGGCAGGCACCTACTGCCAGTCAGCCCCCGCCTGCCCGCCCCATCCTACTCCTTTGGCTGGGATGCTTCTGGGTCATTTCAGCCACTGCACACACACATACCCACAGCTTGATTGCTAACACATGGGCTGGAGGCTCCCATCCAACACTTTGAAGGTCTCGGCCCTCGGCAGCTCGTTACACATTTTCCTGTCTCTATATTCAGGAAATGAAGTCAGAGCATTGATATAAAACAGGCTGGGCTGAAAGGGGAGAAGATGGAAATACTTGAGAGGCTGAGGCCAGGAATTTAGAGTGGGGGGCCAATGGCACAGCATATGTGTGCAAGAGAAGGGTCATGATACTGGGGGGTCCAGGAAGGTCTCTTGCATCGCACTGCACGTCCTACAGGCAGTTCGGTCACATCCAGAGATGCCAGATTCCAACCCTACCTGGTACTTTGAATCCTAGGGTAGTTTGCTTGTTGCTAGCCTGGTTTATTGCATCCAGGACTGCTGCAAAAGTTTGAGCTTGCTTCACTGGTGTTTCCTAACTGAGCCACATAACTGGCAAGGGGCAATGTGTGCTTTCCAAGAGCTGAGCTGCTAGTTCAGAGCAGAATTCCTTTGAAGAGCTCAGTAGCTTGGGTGTGTGGGTGTGGGTGTGGATACTGTGGGAGGTCACTTGCAAGTCAACACCAGAACATGCAGAGCAGCTGTAGGAACATATAGCCTACAGGACTGCATCCTACATTAGGAAATTCCTACATGACCTTATAATCTTGACCTTCTACCATGTATGCATGTAACAACAACACACATAATATAATCGGATGTGGTTATTATTGCAACGAGAAGCATGCATGTGTCATACCAAAGTTTGGGAAGGGACCGTGTCATAGCCAAACAATGTGACCAGCAAGAATCATGCGGTTCTTGTTGGACTCCAGATGACAAGCTTCAATATTCCCCAGGATAAACAGCAACAACAGGCACTTAGAAACCAGTTTTCCCCGGAAGAAGCCTAGCCTAGGTTATTTATCCCTGACATGCTATGTTTCCATGGGCAAGGAATTTTAAATGTAGAAGAACACTCAGATAAGAAACCCATTGCTGGCTGTCCACTGTTTTCCATCTCAGCAAGAGCTGCACCATATGATTTCCCTGCAGCATATAGCTAAGTTGTGAAGCAGCCCTTAATGTTCTTGTGTTTAGCACATATTAGCAGTGAAAACTGAATGAATGTTAGCATTGAAGTACCTCATTCAGAAAAAACAGGAAAGCAAATTGTTGTAGTTGTGTTCCTCCTCCCAGTGACATCTTCCTGGTGGTAAGATAACATATCCTGTGGCTTCAGGATTTGAAATGGGTAGAAATTATTGAGCAGTAACTGTAAGCCGCAGCAAAGGATTGCGGGGCAATGGACTGTGAGCCAGGTACCCCCTCGCTTTCTCCCATAGCATCAACATAAGAACCTAAGAAGAAGCCAATGGTCCATCTATTCTGGCCTCCTCTTCTCACAGATTTCTGTGGGACCTGAACATGTGCACTCCCCCCCCCCCGTTATTTCCAGCAACTAGTATTCATAAGCACTGCAGCCTGTAATCATCAGATGGGAAAGGCCTTTATGGTGCCAATGAACACGCTTGTACACTTTGAGGGTTCTGCCTGTGGTTATTAGCTAAAAAGTCAGTGCTAGAGCACATGCTTTCCATTAGAAATATTGCAGTTGCGTTCCCTGGCATCTATGAGTAGGGCTTTGGGTAGGACTGGGGGAAATCCTTGTCAGAAGGCCCAGGGAGCCACTGACCCATGTCATAAGCACCAGCTCCTGGGGGCTGGTGCGTTTCCCCCCCCCCCCTCCATTGGTTTTTTTTGGAGGGGGCTGGGCCCCCCTCACATCGGACCCCCTCAAAAATCTTGAGAAGCTGGCACCTCTGACCCACACATACCTTTCCTCTGTTCTTTCTAGGCATGACTGAGCACCTCTCTCCCAGAGATTTCTCCCCAAAACCCCGCTTTTTAAAGCTGAATCAGAGGCAATGGCAATCCTGAACTGATGCTTGCTTTGATTGAGCACTAAAGAGCGGATTTTCACCAGGGGAGCAAAGGCAAAAATGCTCAGATATAGGGCTTTTAAGTGCAGACCAGTGCCTGGGAAGCACGGGATGAAAGGTAAATGAGGATAAGCCCTTAGCCAGTATGGATGACACTGAGCTCGATGTACCAGGTGCTCTGGCTCAGTATAAGGCAGATTCCTATGTTCCTTTTTAATGCAACCCATACAGAACCATGAGAACTAGAATCTTATTTTATTTTTTGGCAGACAGAAGCTCAATGGTACCTGCTTTGCATTAAGAAGGTCCAGGGCTTGGCTCCCATCATCTTCCAGTAGAGCTGGGAAGCTGGGAGACACCCCCCACCCTCACAACCATTTAGCATAGGCAGTGGTGAGCTAGGAGAACCAATAATTTGCTTTGTCTTTCTGAATACCAGTCACCTGGTGGGTGGACTTCTGCCTTCATATCTTGCATGTGGGATTCCCAAAACCATCTAGTGGTCACTATTGAACTCTGGGGTTGGGTTAAGTGGAACCTTGGTTTGATGCAACAGAGCTCTCAGGAACTTAGGTGCTGTAGCAACATAACAGAAGCTGCAGGATCAGGCCAAGGGCACTTTGGATCCAGCATCCTGTTCTCACAGTGGTCAGCCAAATACTTGTGGGAAGCTGGACCTGAACACAAGAACTCACTGGGTGGCCTTGGTCAAGTGTTAGCCTGACTTAAAGCTCACAGTTGTTGTGCTGCAATTTGTTTAAAACAAACAAACAAACAACGCACTTTTTCATGCTGGGAAAAGCAAAGGAAATGACTAGTAACATGACCTGACCTCAATGTGATTCATAGATTTGAAAGTGGCCACCCATTTCCATGCCTATGAAACAACTGAACGGGATCGTGGAGTAAAACGCATTTCCAGAACTATGGTTCCTTGCGGGCACATCCATCATCTTATAATCTTCTATGACGTCGCCTGTTGCTTGCCTTTTCTCTAAATGAAAACATACTGGATGCTGCAACCTTTCCTCCTACTTTCAGGAATGTGTCTAATGATCCCTTTAAAAAAGCAAGTATGGGTGGAAGGGAGAATAGTGAGGCTGTCTCTGCACTTGCACCCCAGGCAGGTCCAATATTGAGAGGAAGTGTGTGGACATAGCAGGTCCCTGGGCCTGAGGTTCTCACCCCGGGGCTAATGAGTGATTTCTGCTCACTTTTCAAAATCTCCTGTGGCTACAGTGTTTGTGAGACACACCGTCTGTTCTTTTCAAACAGCAAGGAGAAAGCCCAGCAACCCTGTTTGGTATAGTCAGGACAGTAGTCAGAATTCAAACAACAATGCAGACACCATCCCCTTCTTTGCTTTTGCGGTTTCTAGTTAGATTTTGGCCCCTGTGAATTGCCAGCCAGCCTGCCTTTTCCATTTTCTGTCTTGCTGTAAGAGATCATGTTGCTTCAGTTTTCCAATAAAGCAGCCACAGTTGAATGCAGGAGAGGCTTCTGGGCTGACGGAAATGTTTGTCCCTCTTCCTGGTTTAATGGTTCCCCCTGTAGGTCATTTTAAATATACCAGTATTTTCTACTGATTTGTAATGTGGTCACAGAAAGATGCGTTTATGGGTTTAGACCAGAGCTGTCAACTTTCAGATTTGAAAATAAGGGATCAGCAGCCTCGAAAATAAGGGATCAGCAGCCTCACCTGTCCCGGGGACAGTCTACGGGATATCTAACAATCCGGGATAACAGCGGGAAACGGCGCTGGAATGAGGGAATTTCCCGCAAAAAAAGGGAAGGTTGACAGCTATGGTTTAGAATGGGTGAGCTGCTTATCGACCATCCCAGTAACACTAGAACAGCATAACACTCTCTCACTGGACATCTTATGTAGCTGAATGTTGGGGTATTCAGGACAGATGGAAGAAAGTCCTCTACCTAGAACACATAGAGGTTTTAGAAAAATCATTTGTTGTTAGCTGCCCAGCAGTCCTTTGGGACGAAAAGTAGGATATAAACAAATAAATAGCTAAACTTGGGAGGTTTTAAAAGAGGATTAGACAAATTCATGGAGGATGACGCTATCAGTAGAAGAAGAAAAAGAGTTTGGATTTGATTTCCCACTTTATCAGTACCCTAGGAGTCTCAAAGCGGCTAACATTCTCCTGTCCCTTCCTCCCCCACAACAAACACTCTGTGAGGTGAATGAGGCTGAGAAACTTCAGAGGAGTATGACTGCCCAAGGTCACCCTGCAGCTGCTGCCCAAGACAAATTGCCTCAGCCTTCTTCATGGACTCTCCAGCCTTGATGGCTGGAGATAGCTTCTGAACTGCAGTTGCTGGGAACCTCAGTGGGGAGAGGGCTCTTGTGCTCAGGCCCTTCTTGCGTGCTTCCCAGAGACATCTTGGTGGCCACTGTGCACAGAGTTTACGTGTGGGCTGTGCAATGCCCCGTCTTACTGAACATTTGTTCAGATTCGTTTGTTGGGGAGATTATGTCTTCCAGTCAATTGATCTTTCTCCCACACTTTTCCTTGTATTTCCCCACCATTCTCCTAACTGTGAATAGGACTTTCCATTTGCTCCGTGCAGAACTGTTTTTTTTGGGTTGGTGCTATGCTCCCTGCCCTTCTGGGTAGCCACTTTAAGAAATCACCTTTGGGAATGTTAGATTCTGGTTTAGAAATTAAGTGGATTACAGTTGTAAGGATTAAGTTAAAAGAAAAGTTAAAAATTAGATAAATTTAAGGGTGAGGATTTGCTGAATTAAAATTTGAAATTGGAATGCAGAAAGGGGAGGTATGAGGAGGTCGGAGAAGTAAGTTATATGAAAATAAGGGTTTGAAATTATACTTGTTCTTTTTTTGTGTTTGTTTGTATTGTTGTGTTTGTCTGTATAATTTGTGAAACTTTAATAAATATTTTATATATAAAAAAAAGAAATCACCTTTGGAACAGCATTCCTGTGTGTTTTGGAAAATAGAGGACATTGTTCACTACATTAGCCCGTGTCCTCTATTTAAAAATTCTTGTGGGAAAATATCTCAGTTTATCCACAGGGATGGATAGATAGATAGATAGATAGATAGATAGATAGATAGATAGATAGATACGGTCGGACACCAGCTTATAAAACACACTTGGGGGTACAATCCCAGAAGGAAAACAAACATTTAAAACAATGTACAACAATAAATTTAAAATTTATAAATGTGATAAGTATATAGACACTTAAAACTTTAAGATAAGCTACCACAGAGAGATGACACAGAGTCACCCATGGAACCAAGTTTGGGGATTTTCTTAATGAACTAGTTTGGGTTGGGGGGTGGTCTGCACCTACAAATCTGTACACAGAATTTGGCGACCATCTGCGTTGTCTTATGATCTTTGCCTGACAGGAGAGGGTCAAATTTTTGCTTTTCCAGGAGGTCAGCGAGCCTCACCAGCAGGGGATCAATGGGCCACAGGGATAATTTTATTACATCAAGTGAGATTGTGTGCTTTTTGCTGTTGGACAAGGGAAATCACATTAACTTGCATGCTTCTGGAAATCAAGAGCCGGTTTTGTGGCTCAACTCTGAACATCTTACTTCTCCCTGTTATGACTTATAACTAAATAAATATGATGGTTGCTAATGCTATTAGCCCCTTTACTTAAATAGAAATCAGCACACTCCACAATGGTGTTGAATGCTTATCAGGGCTGGGAAATAACTGGCGGGTGCTCTTTGTGCCTTTCAGGAAAAAGAGAAGAAATACATGTTGCCAGTGGATAATCTGAAGGTGCGGGATGTCGAGAAGGGCTTCATGTCCAGCAAGCACATCTTTGCCCTCTTCAACACTGAGCAGAGGTGCTGCCCTTTATCTGAAATTCCAGTAATACCATTCCATTTGCACATTTGGGGGTTTCATAAGGGCAGAGAATGGCAAGTGTGAGGAAAGTGAGGTCGTGGGATGGCAAGTATTAGGAAGGTGAGGGTGTAAGAGGACAGGTGTTGGCACCATGGTGGCAGAAGGCGGCAATTAGTAAAGGCATCAGTAAAGGCAGAGGATGGCAGATGTATTTACTCTGGGGATAATTAGGTGTATAAAGAACAAGGGTGTGTGTGATGCTATAGGAAAGTGTAAAAGCACTGTTTCCTAAACTCTGAAAGCCCTGCTTTCTAAGGACCAAGCAGGATTCAGGCACGGGAAATCTGTGATCAGGATATATCACATTTTGTTTTTAAAGTTCAAAGGAACTACTGGGCTCTGTGACTTTCCTGATGCAAGGCTGGTGGCTGCCTGTGGAAGAGCCAGCAACAGAATGCAATGGTGGAGAGATGCAGAAGATCCCTGGCTGCAAATGATTAACCCAGCTGAATTGCACAGAAAAGAAGTGGTTTATGCCTCACATTTATGCAGCTGGTGTTGCAAGCGAGGCCAAGGCTGAATGGGAGCCTCTCTGCACCCTGCTCTCCCTCAGTGTATGATACGAAATTGCACCCTCTGTCTGACAAATAAAACTCAGTTCAGATGATCCTCCAAATTATTATTTGGAAAACTGGGGGTTGCACCCTCCTCCATTGCTCTGTTGATTTCAGCCTACAGATGGATGCATCAGTATATTTCAAGCTCATGTCAGTTTCAGATGAGTTCTTTCTTATGTAAGTTCCACCACCCCTTGTGCAGTAATCTGCCATTAAAAATAATAATCTGTATGGAAATTTATATTTAAAGATGTGCTCTATCTCATTTCTAAATATATTTTATCCTAAAATATACCTTTGTAAAACCCCTTTTGGTCCGTTTTTTCAGCTGAGCACTATATTGCGAAATTCAGAGAAGTGCAAAATCTCACGTTCTCACATTAGACCGGTGGGTGCAAATCAGGACCCTTTATGGCAGGATTAACAGAAAACAAGTTAATGAAGCATCCCTACTGGAGCCATGGTTTGCTTGATGTCCAGACTGGGCGAATATGGCCAGGGATAACCTCCAAGTCATTTTTTGAAACTGTGGTTTGAAGAGGCTTTGCAAACTACGTTTGGAAATGGAACTGTTCGTCAGCTGGCAGTCTCACAACAAGCAGCATATAGACTGATTACTTCCTTTTGGCCCCTTTCCCTGAGATGTTTCCTAACTTGTGACTACAGATGGGAGAGAAACTCAACTCAGTTCTCAGTTAAAACCAAATCTAACTAATTCATATTTTCAGGACCAATCCACAAACTGAAACGCAGTCCTCCTTTGAAATTCTCACTTCTCAGAATTTTGCAATAAAGTTTTCTAGCTGAGTAATGTGTAGAAAATACGTATACAGTGGTGCCCCGCAAGACGAATGGCTCACAAGATGGAAAACTCGCTAGACGAAAGAGTTTTCCGTTTTGGAGGTGCTTCGCAAAACGAATCTCCTATGGGCTTGCTTCGCAAGACGACAATGTCTTGCGAGTTCCTGCTCGTTTTTCCCCCTCCCCCCTTTTTCTAAGCCGCTAAGCCGCTTATCAGCTGATCCGATCAGCAGATAAGCCGCTAAAAGCCGCTAATAGCGCTAATCCGCTAATCCGTCAATGGGCTTGCTTCGCAAGACGAAAAAACCGCTAGACGAAGAGAATCACAGAACGGATTCTTTTCGTCTTGCAAGGCACCACTGTATTAGGATAAAGCGTGCTTTTTAAAAATGCATATATGTGTGAAAATAACTTTTAAAATGTGTTTTATATTAGGTATTTTTTTTTTGTTTTCTTTTGCCCCAGGAATGTGTACAAAGATTACCGGCAGCTGGAGCTGGCCTGTGAGACCCAGGAGGAGGTGGATAGCTGGAAGGCCTCCTTCTTGCGCGCAGGAGTTTACCCGGAGCGTGTTGGGGTGAGTTGACCCACAGCAGTGACAGAAGGGTAAAGGAGTGTGGGGGTGAAAGCATCTTAGAGCAAACCATGCCTATGAAGGACACCGCCCTCCCTGGTAGGGGCAGCCATGTTTGTTTGTTCATATGATCTACTCTGTTCATGTACAAAGCAAAGAGGGAATGAGTGATGGATGTGGGAAGCCAAACTTTCCCCCAGGTTCTCACACACAGTCCATTGCCTCAGCTCCCAGCATCAGAGGTCAGCCAAATGTAGCATTACCTGTAGCAGTGGAACCCTGTGTGTCCTTCTTGTTGTGCCTTCAATTTCTGCTCATCTCAAGATCTCCCTGAACATTTTGATTGGGAGACAATAGCACGTCCCCAATACAGTGGAACCTCAGAAGCCGAATGCCTGTAAACTCAAACGTTTCGGCTACCAAACGATCGAAAACTGGAAGTGATTGTTCCAGTTTTTGAACGATTTTTGGAAGCCAAATGTCCCGCGCAGCTTCCGATTGGCTGCAGGACGCTCCTGCAGCCAATCAGAAGCCCCGCCTTGGAAGTTGAATATTTTGGTAGTCAAACAGACTTCCCGAATGGATTCCGTTCGACTTACAAGGTATGTCTGTATTTAGATTGCTCTTGGGGCCCTGTATCACCACAATGGAAGAGTCTGCTACTTGGGGGATTTCTGACATGCTGTGCTCAATGCCCTCTTTGACATGCCAAGCGCCACCACCTCTGATGCGTCCTCCCCTGTCCTTCCCATTGAGTTTTTCACCAGAGATAACCTTGCCCTGCTGGTTCTCTTCCACACAGTTTCCTTTATGTCCACTATATTAATGCTGTCTTCTAAGGCCATCTTGGCTCGGAGGCTTCTAGCAGTAGCAAACAAACACTTGAATACAGTCTCTCTCTCTTCACGTGTCTTTGACACTTGCCTTTTGAGCTGTGGAGCAGTGGCCTCTCTGAATTGCTGCCCTGTCCCCTTGCACATATAATGCCTTGCTTTGCACACACCCCATTTAAATTTTCCTCAGTTTCATCCTCTTCATCTCAGGGAGAAAATTTGTTTTGAACTGGACCCTACTTGGCTCCCTTCAGCTCCCCCCACAATCGGTTTTATAGCTACTCTGCCACCTTTTTCATTTCAAGCGCCAATGGTCTGGTTCCAACCTGGTTCAAGTGGAGCCTGTGCCTTTTGTACAGGCCTAGCTCGCCCCAAAATGTTCCCCATTGCCTCACAAATCCAGAGCCCTCTTCCTGACACCATCGTCTCTTCCACACATTGAGGCCACAAAGCTGTGCCTCTCCAGCTGTCCCTGCCCATGGAAGCCAAGGCGTTGGAGGTCCTGGCTTACAGCATCCTACCTAGCAACCTAAATTTGGCTCCTGAGACCTGATGACTGGGTTTTCCCATGTCAGTGGTGTCAATGTGCCCCACAACCACTGATTCCTCCCCTGCACTATCAACCAGGCTCTCAAGGTGATGAGCAACACCAACAAACTTCACACCAGACAGGCAGGTAATTTCCTCTCTGGTCTGCTTGTCCATCCTGCACCAAACAATCTATGTTTTTAACTATTGAATCAGCTGCTGCCAGGATCCCTCAACCCCCTAGAGAGCTTTCCTTGACACGAAAGGATAGTTCTTCTTCCTCCAAGGAAATGGTCCATTCAAAAGAAACATTCCCATCTGCCTCAGAGCGACACTCTTCTTCCTCAAGCCCCCCCTTCTCCCCTGACAGCAGAGGAGCTATCTTCAGGAGAGAGGGGTGCATCTTTAACATCCCTGAAGACTTCACCCACCAACCTCTCTGCCTCTCTTAGCTTTTCCGTGTCTTCCTGTAGCTTCCTGCTGAAAATCTTGTACCTTTGTACCAAATGTTCTGATTTATCTTTTTGTCCCCCCCCCCTTTTTTTTGCTAAAGTGCAACAGTACCTGTTCAGGTGGCAATACTGCAACAACACAAGGGACACATTGCAGGAACGCAGAATGATGTGCGGGCGTGTGGTGATCTAGCACTAAGACACCATTGTTGTGTCAGTGGCATGCTGGCCACAAAAACATCTACTAGTCTGGAAGGGCCCTCAGCAAGGCAAGAGAGGAGAAAGGTTCTGCCCCCCTCAATTGAGAAGGAATGCAGGGGGGAGGATGTTAAAATAGGATGCCCAGCCCTGCTTTATACGCAGGTGGGGTAGAGATGTGAACAGCAAACATGGCAGCTGACATTATGTTTTGTTTGGTTCTAATGGTTCTATTATTTTTATGGTTTGGTTGGTTACTTTTATTTTGCATTTTGTAGCCCGCACTGCTAGCTTGAATTGGGTTTGGTTATAATGATTTCAAAAACGGATAAATAAAATATACTTTTGTGATTACTCACAAGGTAGTTTCTGTTTGCCTGAACACTCTAGCAGTGACCAATACAGGAAGAACAGCAGCTTAGAACTAAAGTCAGTGAATGTGAACGTTAGGATAGTAGAAGTACTTCACTTCCAGATTTCCATATATTTATAAAGTATTTCAATTAATGTAAAATCAAGGAAGGAAGGAAGGAAGGAAGGAAGGAAGGAAGGAAGGAAGACAACACAATCAAAGTTTTAAATTTAGGAGCAAAACAGAGCCTGTATTTTCTAAATAAGTAAAGAGCATATAATTTAGAGGGGGGGGGGAATAAAAGCAGCAAAAAACACAAAGCATCAGTCCAAATGTTGGAGCCAGAGGGTATTCCCACCATCTAGATTTCTTTCAAATATCATTGTTATTAGTTGTTCCATTAGGATTTTTAATTTAAAAAGTGGAGTACAACTAAAATATGTTTGGTGCTGACTGTCCTTGGAGAGGACAGTGTGGACAACTGGCCTTCATTTAAAAAAAAAAGAGGCAGAGTATAATCTTGTGTCACTCTGCTTTCGTATATACAGATCATTTATCTTCTGATAAGGGACCATCTTTCCTTAGAATTAACAACTTCCTGGGCAGCTGGATCTCACAGATGAATTGTTTCGACAGTAATCCTTTTCAAGGTCTCTTTACTTATCTGAGATTCCCTATCATATTAGAGAAGAAGCAGATGTATTTCAAAACAAATTCATGCCTCTTTAAGACATGAAACAAAAAGGGGGAAATGTAAATGGCGTAACTATGAGGGGCTCTTGACTGGCTTCAAACCAGGTGTGGGGAACCTCTCCCTCCCCCCATGTTGCTGAATTACAGCCCCATTATCCTAGCAAGCATGGCCAATGACCAATGGCTTTCAACTGATGCGAGGTCTTGTGTTTCGTATAATGGCGAGTCACAGACTCATGCTGCGAAGAAGGAGGTTCGAAACTGATAGGATTACTTAGGTGGTGTGTCTTGTGGTTGTTGTTTTCATTAGAACCTGTAACAGTGGCCAAGATTCTCACTATTAAGATTCCTTGGCTTGTTGGCAGAGTGAGGTTCTCCCCGCATCCAGCTACAGGAGTTGTTATTTTCATTTTTTAGCAACGGGTCACCAGTGATGTCCAATCATAACTTTGTCCACAGGCCCTTTCCTACATTTCAGGCACCACCAACACCGTTCCCTGTCATAAGGCTGCTTATCTCCCACCCCAGACAACAGTTGGCCCTTGAAATCACCACTTGGAGCAAAAGTGCGTTTCTCCATAGGAGGGGAATTGAGGACAGGACCATGAGGGGGATGAGTGGGTGAGGAGAAGCAGCTCCCACTCCAAAAAGGACAACATGTAGTGCCTGGAGAAGAGGTGGCAGCCCTCTTCATCCCCATCTCTTCTAGATATCCCATTTACTGTACCACTCACAGCCCCCATTCCCTGCTTTGCCCACTCATTATTCCCCACTTCCTCTTCCTTCTCACAGGCTCCACACACGCACCATGTCTTCCATGCACGGAGCAGATCACTTGGTCTACATTGGATCACAACCCACCAGGCTGCCATATTGTATGACTTGCTAAGTGACTGTGGTGCCACCTTGTTGGTGATACAGTGGAATGATTCTGGCTCTGAGTCCGTCATATGCTGTGTTGTCCTTCTGAACTCTTTAAAACCCATTCTGCCCTTGTCGTGCTTTACCCCATTTTAATCAGCGTGCTTCCCTTCCTTCGCTTTGCATTCCCCTGTCCTTTGATATATTTTGTGGATGGGCTGTCCATGGGCCCTGCCTCCTTGTCCAATATTCTTAAACTAGATCCAATGTAAGTTCTGGGGGCACAAACCCTTGTCACTACTGGTAAGTAATTTTCTCTAGGAATCTATACTTATTGAGCCAGTTTTACTTTTTTATTTTTATTTTTATTCTGTTGCTTTGCAGATATTCCGTTCCAGTCAATTTTATTTGGTTAACTATCTGCCTTATCTTTGAGTTCCTTTAAACATACATTTTTTGGTGAGGTTTGCCATATTTTCAAGGCCATACTATTAGATACACCAGATGTGCACCAGATGATGCAAAGAAATACATGGATTTTAAAAAAAAGTCACATTTTTTTCCTTGTTTTTGTTTTCCCTTTTTGCTTTTTGTGCTCAAATGGCCCTCCAGGACAAAGACAAAGTAAGTGACGGCCCACCTTTGCCTGCTCTGCCCTATAGTGGGAATCTCATCGTCTATTTCTGAATTGCTCTTTTTGAATTTATTTATTTTTATTTTTTTACTTTCTTTTTTAAAAATACCAAAACACCCTTCTGTCTCCATGTCCCAAAAGACATGCATTCCTCCCTTCCTCTTCTCTGCACTTCCTGCCACATTTGCCTGTTTAATTTCTTTCCATTCTTCTTGCTTCTGTTTTCCTTTTACTCGTCTTGAGTGTCCTTGTCTTTGGAATTTGATTGCCCAATTTCTGAGTTGCATCCAAACGAGCCTTTGCCCCGTCTTGGGTTCTTGTTTTTAGAGTCTCTCCGCTTCCTCATTGTCCCGGTTTCCAATCCCCTTCATCTTCCGTTTCCAAAACCGCAGTGATGCTTTCATCAACCATTTGTGACAAAACCACAAAGGAAGAAAGTTGGGTTGGGGGTGGAGAAAGAGACCTGAGCTGAAAGAACCTTCCTCTGTGAGAGACTGTTGCCGCCCCAAAAAAATCTGTCTTCACTTGATGCCCCGGTGTTCTAGGGAAGAAAATAAAATGAATGATCAAAAGGAGTAGGTGGGCACCCTAAGTATGGAAACAAGCATTGTGCCACACAGCTGTTGGAAAAACACCCTGGGGGTGCCCCTTCTGCAGCCCCCAAACTCCGAGTGTCCTCTGGTATGCGCAGCTCTGGAAAAGGCATTTCCCTTCTTCTCCAGTGCGCTTCAGCAGCATATATCAAATGATATGTGCACACTAATCTTCTAGCAAAACATCAAGAAGCATGAGACTAATCTACATATTTATTCACTCACTATGTACAGACAAAGGAGTCATGGCGTCCTCTCTCTCCAGCTCCGAGAGGGAAACAGAGGAGCAAGTAAAAGCAAAAGTACAGTACAATAATACATACAACGGAAGAGATAAGACTGTCTTCCGTTCCCACACTCTTCCCAGACAGGCATGTGATTTACACCAATCTCACCTGCAGCATCGGAGGCATGAAATACTAACATCCTCCCCCTTTTCAGGTAACCGATGCTGCATAGGCTAACACAGCAGTAAGTGAAGTAAACATACAGTTGTCATACGCATAGTATACCCCTGTAGTACCTGTCCCACTTGTGGGACTACTCGCCACTGGACTGGCCTCATGCCTGACCACCTTGCACTTCTGGGTACCTTCCTTCCTTGGGACTAGAGCCCTAGCTCTGTTCCTGTCGTGGGCTATAGTGGGGCGAAGAACCTGTGGTCTTTTAGATGTTGTTGGGATCCAGCTCCCACTCTCCTTGAGCGTTGGCCATGCTGGCTGGAGCTGATGGGAACTGGAGTCCAACAACATCTGGAGAGCCACAGGTTCCTCTTCCCTGGATTAGACCCTACTTCATCATGTGCATAAAGTGTGTCCTCATCTGGCAGTTTTATATGGGTAAACTGCTGAACTAGAGTTTGTCAGCAAACGTTGATTCCTGATTTGTTTAGGACTCAATCAAGATCACTGACTTCTCTCCCAGTACAGATGTTTTAAATGAGCATTGCTGAAGATTGCATTATTGCCAATGGCTGCTGCTGTGAGCTTCCCGTGGGCTTATCTTCTATATATGTCTAGGCTTCGTATAGAAATGCCACAGAATTGTCTCCTCCCTTTCATGGCCTCTTGAGAATACTTATTTCAGCTTATCTAATCTAGCTATCTAACCATTTAACACTTTGGGCAAATTCACAGAAATTGGTGTAGGTGGCTTCTAATCTCTATAGTGTTTTATAGGCAAGGCGAGCCAACATAAAGCTCATTCATTTAACCAGAAAGCATCCTCTCGTGCATCTATATGTAATAAAATAACTAAGGAGTATTGTAGGAGATTCTCCAAGCTCTCTCGCTCCTGCTTTGGGAAGGGGGCACCTGATTGGTCAAGCTCTAGCAGCTCAGCATCCTCACATCCCCCTCCCAAGGCTGGAATTGAGAAGAACCAGAGTGAGGATCCAAAATTTCTGCGGTGTGTGTGTGTGATTTGGATATACTGGGAAATTAGGTAAGAATGAGACCATCAGCTCTGAAGTGACAAGCCCCATGTCTTCTCATGGTGTTTCATCAGTTCCTCAGCCCTTCCCTTTTTTTGCCCCTGGAGGTGTGGCGTGTGTTTGCCTTGCTAAAGACACAACCTGTTTCTTCAACATCCTACATAGGCCAGTGAGTCGGAAGAGAATGGATCTGACAGCTTGATGCATTCCATGGACCCTCAGCTGGAGAGACAGGTGGAAACCATCAGGAACCTTGTAGACTCCTACATGGCCATTGTCAACAAGACCATCCGTGACCTCATGCCTAAGACCATCATGCACCTTATGATAAACAATGTATGTATCCCATCAAACAGTCTATGGGACTGCATGTAACCTAGGACAGTGGAGGCCCAATGTGAGGTAAAAGCTAGAATGGGAGACTAGGACTAGGAAGACTGGGCCGTTGGCATGCATATTGTATTAGGAAAAACAGTCTTATATAAATGCTTCATCAAAAGTGGGTCCAGCTGCATTCAGTGGGATTCACTTCCTGTTAAGTAAGCATAGAGTAGCAAAAATAGATGCTTCATATTAGACAAAGGGGCCTGGAATATCAGGGTAAGGTAAAGGTAAAGGGACCCCTGACCATTAGGCCCAGTCGTGACCGACTCTGCGGCGCTCATCTCGCTTTATTGGCCGAGGGAGCCGGCGTACAGCTTCCGGGTCATGTGGCCAGCATGACTAAGCCACTTCTGGTGAACCAGAGCAGTGCACTGGAACGCCGTTTACCTTCCCGCCGGAGCGGTACCTATTTATCTACTTGCACTTTGACGTGCTTTTGAACTGCTAGGTTGAACTGCTAGGAATCTCAGGGTAGGGGCTACCTAAAAAGTGGCCTAGGCAGATAGCAGTTTAAATGTTTATATTGCAGATCTACTCTGAATGGTGACTGCCTCTGTTTCCCCCTTTGGTAGACAAAGGACTTTATCCACTCAGAGCTGCTGGCAAACCTGTATTCCTGTGGAGACCAAAACACACTGATGGAAGAATCAGCCGAGCAAGCCCAGCGGCGTGACGAGATGCTGCGCATGTACCATGCCTTGAAGGAGGCACACCACATCATCGGGGACATCAACACCACCACCATCAGCACTCCCTTGCCTCCGCCGGTGGACGACTCCTGGCTGCAGGTGCAGAACATACCGTCCGGACGCAGGTACCCGAGGCTCAGGGGGAGGCCCCTGCAGACCTTCCTGAGGCCTCTTTTAGCAACTTAGGTGGGCCCCACTCCTGGAATGGGAAGCTTGGGCACTGGAGCATTGCAGTTCAGCAAAGCAGCCACATTTGTGCTCACAAAGCATCGCAGGGGTCGCTGGGGCCTTGGTGCTCACCCAGCGCACAAAAGGCTTGTGGAGGATGGAGGTGGATGGCAGCCATGGGCGCAAACTTGAATAAAATGGGGGAGGGAGGTAAGCCCCGTCCCGCACAATTGATCACAAGACATGCTGTACACACACGATTGTACATCCACTTTGTGGGGCTCAGCCCCTTCAAATATTTTATTGGGGCCCCTGAAGAGATCTCGGTCCCTAGGAGGGATTGCTACACATGGTGTGTACACGATCCTCACACCTTTGCCTCAGGTAAACAAGTAGGCTGTGGTAGTGTTGCAAATCCTGTAAACACTACTGCAGGATTTGTACCTACTTGGCAAGGGAGACCAAGAGGCAAAAGACATATTCACCAAATACATGGGCGCCTCCCTCCCTCAAAATGCTGCCATCTCCCTTGAAAGTGGTTTTGTCTCTAGCCTGAAGGGTTCTTTAAATGTGCCAGAGCACCTTGTCATCCTGTGGGCCTGCCGCGGCAGTGAAACCCTCTGTCTGTTCAATAGGTCTCCCACATCCAGCCCTACACCTCAGAGGAGAGCTCCTGCAGTCCCCCCAGCCAGACCTGGATCGCGAGGCCCGGCTCCTGGACCACCGCCTGCTGGTGGTCCCACTCTGGGTGGTGCTCCTCCTGTGCCCTCTAGGCCTGGGGCCTCCCCTGATCCTTTTGGGCCTCCCCCTCAGGTTCCATCTCGGCCCAACCGTGCACCTCCCGGTGTCCCCAGGTAAGTCTGGCTGTGCAGTGGGTGGGTGGGAAGGGGAAAACAGGCTCTGGCCGCCAGCTGCACGAGAACCTCATGAACCTCAGCCCACTTCCCAGGGAGTCAGGCCCATTGAACACAGCGAGGATTCCTCCAGAGTAAATATGCTTAGGGTTGTGCCATTATGTGCCTCTCCCGGTGCTCAAGGTAGTAACTGGATTCCCCAACTGCTGCTCATGAGAACCTGCTCATTCTTTGCATGCTGAGCTTCCCTTTGGGAGAAGATATTGGGATCTTTTTTATCCTTTGGTGGATCTGAGGAAAAGGTGGTTTGGGAGATCACTGGAGGCAGCAGCACTGCCTGGAGTGGTGTGCTGGTGTTGAAGAAGATCTGTCATAATGGCTAGGTGCAAGGGCCTCGTTAGGGAGAAAGCCTAGGACAGTCCTGGCTCCTATAGTAGGCCTCAAATCACCTTCTTCCACCATTTTTAAAACTTTGCTTAGGTTGTCCATCCTGGCAGCCAGGGAAATGTGGGCATGGTTATAAGGAAGCACGTTCCGAAATTTAGGAGAGGCCAAGTTCAGTACAAGCAGGAACTACTTATGCAGATTTCATGTAAATCTGTCTCATGAGCTACTGCCCCCAGACCTTTGAGCGCCTGGGAGCGCAAGATGTAAGTGAGAGAATTCTAGAGAATTTCTTACTAAGCATTTTCTATCCTTTTCTGATGCAGGGCTTTCAGTCAGAGTAGGAAGTCACTTCAGTCTAGAGTCTTAGGGCTTTCTTGTGTGACACCACTCCACCTGTCCAGTGGTTCTTGCAAGAAAGAAAGTGTTATATTATTGATTGATGAGGAGAACTGTATTTCACCCCCTTTGTGATGAATTTCCAAGGTAGAGAGCCCCATAGAAACAGACCCCCACTCCAGCCAGAGCAACCAGGTCCTCCCTGGGGGAAACATGGTTCTGCCAACTTCTCTTTCTATAACATGAAGAAAGTTTAGCCAGAATAAGATGTTGCACTTTGGACCTGGCGTGCAGAAGACTACAACTGAGAATGATAGCAAAACTTGTTTCCTATAGAACAGCACCACGGACTTTTACGTGAAGATCAGTCCACAAACGAGTTCGGTGGAGGTACTCCCAAGTAAATACGCATAATTCTATGCATGTTTACCAAGAACTTAGGCTGCAGTCCTGACCCACCTGCCTGGAAGTAAGCCCCATTGACTTCAATAAGACTTACTTCTGGGTAAATATGGTTGGGAGACTTGCACTGCTAAGTCATACAATGGGAGCATGACCTGTGGAATGCGGTGGGCCTTGATTAACAAACAGACATGTAAAAGACCAGGCTGCTGCACGTGGTTTTGTGTGTCTGGAAATACTTTGTTTTGCAAATGATACAGAAACATTTGGGAAGAGTTTTGTTGCTGATATTTAACTGCTGATCTTAAGCAAAAGAAGGCTGTCTTTTATTTATTTGTTTGTTTGTTCATTGTTTGTTTGTTTGTTTGTTTGTTTGTTTGTTTAAATAGCAAGTAGCTGTCCAGAGCTGGTATTGGGGGTTTTTTTTATGTGTGAGTAGGGAACTAGGTATAAATGCTTCATTTCAAATAGCTGAACTTGAGAAACTGCTGTGGGAAGATTGTCGATAAAGCTTTTGTTTCAGTGTTGCTTCCTACTGAGAAAGGCTGCTCAGGGTGTCTTAAAGGAGTTGGCTGGGACTTGCCTTATCCTCTTAATTAGCAGAATTTCCTGGCAAAGCCCTTGACCTGAGTTGAAAACATGGATCAGGACTTTTCTGTCACTGAACATGAGGCTGTTTGATCACATTAACTTTTACTATGCTCCTGTTTTTTTGCACCCCTTGAACAGTGAGAAGACTTAAGTCATTAGCAATTCACCTGACCTACAAACTGAGCAATATTGGTTTAACAAATCTCAGGAGTTGCAGTTTGCTGAGAATACTCTGCTGAGGATTCCCCCATCACCCACCTCCTCAACTATATGTCCCAGGGCAGTTTCCTCGGAAGAAGGAATGGCTATTTAACCAGTTTAAGTCTGTGGTGCAGATACACTCTGCCATGAGGCAGAGTGAGGTGGATTCCTCAGGTGTCAGGAAAACTGCATGTAGCCTGCCCTGGGCCCCTTAAGCCAGCTCCCTGCCCTTTTGTGTAGGAGATGCTGCCCCTTCACCAGTGGCAATGCAAGATTTAGCTGTGTTCGTTCTGCTTGATGATTCAGGCAGCCAGGTTCCATTTGCTGTACCTTCACATTATCGTTTGAAGTAAAGCACAAAACCTAGAAAATTATAATTTCCCCAATCCCAGCTCTGGGCTGTTCAGCTGTACCACTCTTACATGTGTGGACATACTTGTTACAGGATGGAGTCAGAGGTAAGTCCAGAGAGAAATCTAAGCTTTGCAGTGCCGAGAGGAAACCTCCACACTTTCTGCCTGCAGCTCTCATGCAGGCATCGCTCACCCAGAGGTTTGTGGGTGCCTGTGAGTGTGTCATAAAAAGAGCTGACACGTGCAGCTGCAGCATATCCTTAAGGACTTCGCTGTCTGTGACAATTTGCTGTGTAAGTTCATGGGTGCTGCTGTGCGTGAGAAGGCACCCTTTCTGGGGAGGGCCTGTCTCTCATATTGATATCTGATTGTAAGGGTTTATAGACTGGTCACTGCCTCCGACAGCCACTTGGGTACAGGACGGTGCTTGCTGATAATGACCTTGCCTGGCTGAGTGGGGCCTTGTTCCAACCAGATATTTGCTCTGCAAACACACCACAGATCTAGATTAGGATCAGGCATGGACGAGCCTGGAGAAGGTGCAGGACACTGACTTATGTGTTGGTTACAATAATAATAATAATGAAGAAAAAGCAACACTTTGGCATGCAAATGGTTAGTTATACCCACCTGCTTTCTAGATGCGCAGGGTCTTCTCCGCAGGCCCAGTTCCTTGTTTACAGCATCCTTTGGCCAGGGCCTGTTACCATGTGCTGCTGCTGCTGCTGTCTGTATTGTTGACTGTTCTTGCTTCTCTCTCTCCTTGCTTCTCTCTGCCATTTTCTTCTTCCTTTTCCTTTTTTTGAATTCAGTTATAATCTGCTTTGCTTTCTGCTGCTTTACCTCTGTGTGCAGTTCTCCCTGTCTCCCCAACACATTTCTCCATTGCCATGCGCTCTCTCTCTCTCTCTCTCTCTCTCTCTCATCCTCATGGATTATATATTCTATATACAGGCAGGCTGAAATGAATGAGGTTTTGCTCTCTACTTCATCTCCTCTCTGACTTTTATCTCCTACACAACGCCACATTTCCCCCTTGTAAATGTTTGGTTTCTGGGCCTAGGGGCACTGCCAGGCAGCAGCAAAGAATAGTGTAAGGAAAGTGTGTGTGTGTGTTTGCACACACCTGACTCCTAAGAACCACACCTCTGATCGCCTGTCCATCTGACAGCGAATGGGAGACATTGTGACCCAGGCCATGTGATCCAGTCAGCTTCCTTCTGGGGTCCCTATTCCTTCCTTGCCCTGAAATGCTTCACCTTTTAATGTCATCAGAAGCTGTTTTGTGGACACTTAGAGCATGGGCATAGTGGGGGGGGGGAGGGGCAGCTGCCCTCAAAAAATCAAGTAAATAAATAAAAATAACTAATTGCGTTGCAGATAACATTCCCCCCCCCCAACATAAAGCCTGCCCTCCCCAATAAATCCTGGCTATGCCCATGACTTAGAGCAGGCTTCCTCAACCTCGGCCCTCCAGATATTTTTTTGGCCTACAACTCCCATGATCCCTAGCTAGCAGGACCATTGGTCAGGGATGATGGGAACTGTAGTCTCAAAACATCTGGAGGGCCAAGGTTGAGGAAGCCTGCCTTAGAGGGGGGGGGCATTTCCACAATTGCACAGAAGTGGGTTTTGCCTGCATGACTCTTCCTGAACCTCTGGCAAAATGTCTAGGGGCTGCCAGAACTGGGTGGGTCAAGGAAGGGGGTGGGAGCTTGTTGTTTGCATTGTTCAGCTGAAACATGAAAGTGACCAGTCAGATCAGGGTGTATCCAGTGAAGTCCTACTCAGAGCAAGCCCATTTAAAACAGTGCACCTAAGTTAGTCCTGCCCATCAGTTTCAATGGGTCTGTTTTGAGTAGGACCAATAATACCATATTTACTCGAATCTAATGCTTACCTTCTTGGCCAAATTATGTTGTAAAAATTAAGGTGTGCATTAGATTCGACGGCACATTTACATTTGCCAGCAAATACTTTTTTTGCTTTCAACGTTCTGAACATTGAGGTGCACATGAAATTTGATGGTGCATTAGACTTGAGTAAATACAGTAATTTTATTATTTGTACCACACCCATTTGGCTGGGTTGCCCCAACCACTCTGGGCAGCTCCCAACAGAATATTAAAAACACAAGAAAACATCAAACATTAAAAACTTCTCTATACAGGGCTGCCTGCAGATGTCTTCTAAAAGTCAGATAGTTGTTTATTTCCTTGACATTGGATCGGAAGACGTTCCACAGGGAGGGCGCCACTACTGAGAAGGCCCTCTTCCTGGTTCCCTGTAACTTCACTTCTCGCAGGGAGGGAACAGCCTGAAGGTCCTCGGAGCTAAACTGAATGATGGAGTGGAAACGCTCCAGGTGTACTGGGTTGAGGCTGTTTTGGGCTCTACAGGTCAGCACCAACACTCTGAATTGTGCCTGGAAATGTACCAGGAGCAAGTGTAGATCATTTAGATGCTTCAGGATACATTTAGCCTCTATTGGATACAACCATTCAGGGGCGTCGCAAATATATCTTTTGGTCCTCCCTGGGTGTCATGCCGGTTTGTGTGACAAAATCCCCCTGGGTGGATCGGCGTGGTGGTGCTCGCACTCCCGGCGGACGGATTTCATCGTGAAAATCCACCCGCTGATAACGCAAATATGCCCGGCAATCAGCCTGGCACCTTCTGGCGGGTGGCACTCGCGGGCGGTTTTATGCGATCGGCGGTCAGATTTTCACGATATTGGCTGGCGTATCAGTTTCGTGGCCAACCCTCCCTAAAAGTCATCCCTTTGGGGATGGGTGCCAGACACTCACTTTGGGGTGGGTCACCCACTTTGGGGTACCCTAAAAACAGCTCAACAATTTTGGGGTGCCCTCTCTAAAAATTGCCATGTGGGGGGGTGTGACAAAAAAAATTCCACACCAAGTACCAGCTGACCTTGCTACGCCTCTGCAACCATTCATGTCTCAGAAAAAGATATATACGGTATGAAATTTTGACAGCGTCCAGGAAAGTAGACCTGTTAGGCTGTTGCATTTTAAAGACAGTCTTATAATACATTAGAGACCTAACACAAACTTTTTCTGGACCACAAGGGGACTCAAATGTCCACAAATATTTATGCTACAGCAATATTTGTTAGTCTTTAAGGTGCCGAGGTGCTGATAATACTTGAGTGGCTCAGCTCAAATGATCTCCAAGTGTTTCCAGATTCTCTCTCCCTCTTTCTCTCCCCTCCCAACTCTTTTATTCCACTCCGTCGTTGGCCCACTCCTACTCCATTGGTCAACAGCCCCCAGATGGCAAGTCAGTCCTCCTTGCTCCATCTCTTGTATATAGAATAAGAGAGTTCACGTTGGCAGTTGGGCTTGAGTTTGCTGGCCACAAGTGAACAGACAACCATCTTCATTTGTTGCTGTTCTGTTTCTTCTTCTTCTTTGTTTTTCTTCTTTTAACACAAATTTGGCCTTCCCACATTGCGCGGGGAATACTGAAGGGGGGCCCAGCATTTCAGCCTTTGAGCTACACACGTTTGTGTGCATGTGTGTGTGTGTGTGTGTGTGTGTGTGCGTGCACTTCATCAATGGGTGTCAAATCTTTGTTTGCTTTCTTTGAGATGTGTGCGTGAGAGAGAAAGCCTGTGCACAAGAGTGTAAAGCCTGCACCTTGTTTTCTGTGTGGAGTATTTTGGGGTAGATCAATATTTATACAAATGCCAGGTGGTAAAAGGTTGAGCACACGTAATAATTATTATTAAGGCTGCAACCTAAAGAAATGAATTCTAATAAGACATAGGACTTTTGAATTGGTTATTTGTTGATTAAGTGCACATAAATTTACATATTATTTCTGAAGCAAGAAACATCCCCTCTTTATAATTTTAGATGATCCATAGGTTGTAGCGGACATCATCTTAGAAGAGTCAGTCCTACAAGATGGAGAGAAAGGGGAGGCATATATTTTTAAAGATGGCACTTGCTGTTTGCAGTTTTTATAAGTGCTTGCATATGTTTAGAATTATCGGCAGCCATGTTAACTGGGGACAGATAGTAGGTTAAGGCTGCAATCCTATACCCACTTACCTGGGAGTATGCACCAGTGAAATACTTCTAAGTAGGTATGTGTAGAATTGCACTGTAAAGGTCTTTTTAACAAATTAATTTACAAGGTCTATGAGCAGGGCTGAGGTGCATATGTTTGCTTGTGTAGCCCTGAAGCTGTGGCCTTGTTGTTACCCAAGTGTAAGATGCTGTTGAATATAACCTTACACCTGACAACTGTTTGGTGCAGCGATGGGGGAACCTGTGACCTTGTTGCTGGACTGCAACTCCTATCAGCCTCAGCCAGCATGGCCAACAGCCAGGAATGATGGGAGGTGGAGTCCGTATGCACCTGCCGGGGGGGGGGGGAGGCTTCAATCTAGCCACCTCTGGTTTAGTGAGATGGTCCAGTAATCTGAAGAGGGCAGCTTTGACAAGGGGAATTTTCACACAATATAATGAGAATAGTCCCTGTTTGGGCATGTGCGTGAGTAGTCTTAGTTCTGAATGTGTGAGAATGCAGCTTCTGCGTTTGATTGAGAAAGGAAGTCATTTGCGTTGTAAGTACCTTAAAACACCTTATGTGTGACTTGTGGGAGAAGGCTTATATTCTTCCTGAAGTGCATTGCTGCCAGACAGCTGTCTTCTAGGAATCACCCCATCTGAGCAAGACAAGGGAATCAGTTTTCCTGCACTAGCAAGATACTGGGGTGCAAACTTTATGGAAAAGAACAGCTGACCCTTCAGATGTTGATGGACTCCAGCTCCCATCAGCCACAGCCAGTGATCAAGGCGATGGCAGTTAAAATACAAAGATCATCAGGGGGACACAGAAGCTGTACCTTTCAAATAGACATTCATACCTTGAACGATGCAATTCTGGCTGTGGATCTGCATTCACTCTTATTTGGAAAGACGTGCAGACTTCCAACCTGGATTCAGTTTGGGAGTAACAGTTTTGCCTGTTTCCAGTAGATGTCAGAGGGCTGATTGGCCGTCCTTTGTACCAATCCTGGAATGTCTCTTTTCCTCTTTAGCCAGCTGGCTGTGCAAAGTGCTGATTGGCTGACTCTTGTGGCACTTCCAAAGTCAGTCCCCGGCCACCTGAACAACATTTCCACTTAAAAAACAAACAAATGCACTGTTTGGTTTTTAAGGCGTGGAGTAAACATTTTAACTAGACAAGTGAGTTAGGTACCTGGGGTGGGGGTGGGGAATGGTGTGGGTTTTTAAAAGCCTCCCTGAAATGTGGAGGGAGGGGCAGAGCTATATGCTGGAGTCTGCTTGGCAAGGCATCCAGCACATTTTGCTGCCTCTGGTGAAGAACCAGATGGCTCCGTCCCCCTCCCCATTTGCCCTCCGTGTATAAAAGTCAGTCAGGCTGCTAGTTAAGTCTTATTTATTATTTTTAATTCATAAAATTTATACAACCTTGATTGTAAAAAACAAGAAACAGATAAACCTCAGAGTAGTTTACAAACAGACTAAAACAATAAAATGGGGTAAACAAAAAAAAATATGACTCATTAAAACATTCAAAATATTATTGTATTTCATACCTTTTACACACCATGTACCCCAGCATGGGTTCCAGAGCAAGGCCCTCTGCTGCACCCAAGGGCGCAGGCTCAGCTCTGTCCTCCAATACCTTCGCCACACCTCTGCACGTGCACGCCCACCCCCAAGTATCTGCTGCCCAAGGCAGCTGCCTCATTTTATCTAATGATAGGGCTGCCCCTGGCAGGAGGGAAGAATACCCTGCACTCACTTCTGGAGGCAGGTAAGTTTGTACACAGCCTGCCAGTCCTTTTGTGTCCCACTGCCCTTAAAGTGCCAGCGGCCACATATCTGTGGGTGGCTGAAAATGTTGGCTCGTGCACAGGTGTGCATGGCTGTGGCTGTGTGAGTGTGCATGGGGTGCAAGTGTCCTGGCGTGTGTCGTATGTGTCTGTTGTACATGCTGGTGCAGGCAGAGTTTTGTACCTTGCAATGGAATTGTGGTATGCGAGGATGCAGACATCCCTGTGTGTAGGGGTGGGTGGGTGCAGCTGCAGATTTCCATCTTCCTTTCATTGTCCTCGCACATGTATGCAGTATTGGTCATTGTGCTTTTTCACAAGTATCTGTGTGCACGCACGTGTGCATGTGCACACGAGTGTGTGACTCATTTTCCAGACTTGCGTGGCCTCTTGCCTCAGATTGTCTGAACAGCCATGTTGCTCTCGTGTTGTCTTTCAGAATCACTATCAGTGACCCTTGAAGATTGGCAGCTACGGTACGTTCTTCACTCCCACTCACCCCTGCCTCCCTCAGCCTCTAGTGATGCATGACTCAGTGTTAGTCTTATCCCACCCAGCCATGCCTTCCCATTCCCCTGTCCTGCCACCTGCCTCTCCTAGGTAGTTCTTAGAGATATCCTGGTCTTCAGAAGCAGGCCCTGCAAATTCCTGCTCGTTAGAGCCTTGTAGTGGAAATGTGGTGGGATTTTTTTTTTGCTGCAATTAATTTAAATTATGTGAAAAGAAAATAATTTCCCCATCTCCACCATCCCTAATAGTCCTCTTAAGTCCCATAGAATTGGACAGCTGGGAACATGATTTTGAGAGGGAGGGAGGAAGAGAGTGAGTTTGTGAAGGTTGCACCATTATTAAGAGTCTTTTCTCCCCAAGCTTTCTTCCACAAACATTGGCCAAAGCAGACCACTGGTCCTTCCATCCCAGGATCCTCTCCTCTGACTGGACTCAGGAAAAGAGGGAGGCCTCTCCCATCACCTTCTGCTACCCAAGGTCCTTCATCTGCTTAAAAAACTTGTGTTCCTCATGCCCATCCCTATGTCTCGAGTTATGTCCCTAGCATTGCTTCCCTTCAGATTCAGCAGGAGAAATTAGGCCCTGGTGAGCTTTTTTTCATCCCGTACATTTCACTTGGGCTGGTACCAGAGCAAGACCAAGTCTTTTGGGGGTTTTCTCCACTCTCACTGACATCTGCTTGGGTCTCTGGGTAGGGTCTCCTTGCAAACCACGAAGACTTCCCAGCTCTCTTCTGCTGGGTTTGAAACAAATCATTTAATAATTCCCCGACGCCATGCATCTACACGGTTGCACAGTTGATCACTCATCAGGGGGGTGGCACTTGCACCTACACTAGAAAAGGCTTGCCCTGTTTAAGTTGTGCCAGCCACACAGTTGTTAAAGGCACAAGGCATCATCTGCTTTATTCCTGTAACTTCTCACAGCAAGCTGCTCCTGTTGGAAGAATGTCTCTCTTCAGCAGGATATAGGAGATGCCTCACATCCCTTCCTTCTGAGAGCTTAGCAACAGTGATTAAGTGACACAACATACTCAGCAACACTAGAACACAGTATCTGCCTAACAAGCCTTAGGATATTGCATCAATGTTTTGCTTACTAACTTCCTGTTTGATTTACTTTTTAAAAAAATGAAAGCTAGTCCAGGAGGGAATGGACATGGAAGACCCCAAAATCATTCAAAATCCTATCCCAAAATGAACTTTAATTCACCTTTATTTTACCCGACAATTATGGGAACTACTTTCAGGTGTAGTCCAGAGGTTTGTGAACCAGTTCAGTGAACTTTGTTCTGCTGGACTAGTTCATTCCAAGCTCTGTGACTTAAGAAACATCCCAACCCCACCCCAAACCCCCACCACTGGCACACAGCATCCTCCTTGTGAAACACAGCAACTTGCAAATAAAAGTTGCTGGGTCTCAAACTTCCCACTGAATGTGCTTAAACTAACTCCTTTGGGGTTCTGGTTCCATATCCTTTGGTACTGTTTTATTTGGTGTGTTGTGACTCGCAAGCCTCGCACACTGACACTCAGGGATGCACAAATTTCATGGCCACACCCCTGCCATGGAACGTTGCTTTATTTGTTCCTTAACAAGGTGACCAAGTCTCAGTAAGTTCTTTGATCTATCTAGATACCTAATTTCACTTTATCCCTCCCATTCTATAAGATGTTCAGGATAATGTACATAGTTCCCTGCCTTTATCTTCACAAGATAAAGTTTGGGTGTGTGACAGCGACTGGCTCAGAAAGCTTTGTGGCTGAATGGGAATTTGAGCCCAAGTGTCCCTAGTCTTAAGTGCGGCACTCTAACCATTACACCCCTACTGCCTTGAGATTTAGTCAGCTTGTTCCACATTGAACCTGTAAATGTGAAAAGACTGTAGGAGCCAAGCATCTCATTTGAACTTCGTGCTGTAAACTTTATTCCACCTTCTGACCCCTGTACCCATTTTTTTCTTCACTGCAACAAGAGAGCCTTTCTAAGCCTTTCTTGCCTTCTCTGCTTCTATTTTCCTTTCTCTCTTCCAAAACTTTGCAGCAGCATATTTGTTGAACACCAAAGAAGGGCCTTTGCAAGCATTATTTTCTTTGGGGTTTCCAGTTAAGGTAGGAAGAGAATTCACAGCAAAAGGTAGGGCAGCAAAAGAGATACTTCGGCAATGAGGAATTGAGTATTAATAGGGCCCGGTGGGCAGTAAAGAAACCCAACTGCAGATTCTGCAGCTGAGGAAGACAGGTTCTAAGAGTAACAGAGATAATAATAATATGCATTACATAACTCTACTTAGATTCACAGGATTTATTACACATTCAGTAATTCAGTTCCCCTCGCCTGCTTCGTGTGCATGTTTGTGTGTGTGTGCAAGAACAGTTACACAAGCAAAAGGGGTTTTTTTTTCTTCATAAACATGAGGACCAGACAAATTGGTTTTGTTTTTTGAAGTGTGATTATAAAAATGGTGTGGCCTGGGCCAGGTGACAGGTGCCTTTCTGGCACAGCAAACCAGTGTTCTGGATGGCTCATACAGCCTGTTCCACAGCAGTAATGAGAGAGAAGGGGAAAAGCCTTGGCTTTTGGTATATCCAAAGCAGGGACGATGTTTTCTTGCTCCCTAGCAAGCTCCAGTTAGGAAGCCCCCTGTCCTGGGGGTTGTTTGTTGCCAGGGGAGCAGTGAAGCAGGAGCAATTTGGCAGTATAATAAATCACACTGAGCTAGAAAATCTGTTTTATTGTTATTTGTGACCTGAGAGGCTGACGCTGTGTACACACTATAGCTTTTAAGCATATTTGTAGTGCAGTCTTTCCCTTCCAGAATTCTGGGCACTGTAGTTTCAGTTCCCAGCAAACCATAACAAACTACAGCACCCAGAATTCTGGAAGGGAAAGACTGCATTATGAATGTGTTGTTAAGGAATAAGGTATGTGTGACCAAAGGGGTGGGCAAAGGCAGCAAGCTGTGGAATTGCAGTCACATGAAAGAGGCAGAGATAGAAAACGTTTTGTACATACTTGTCTTTGTACATGAATGTAAAATCTTGAAAAATGTCCCATTGTGAGGAGTATCTCCTGTAAATTTAATTAATCAATCATTTTTTATATTGTCACAGACCTACTAAGACAGAGTATACACAGAATAAAAGCCATGAGCATTAAAACATACACTTACTTAACATACGATTACAAAAGATAAAAGCATGAGATACAAATGGAAATTAGCATTAATCTTCTTATGAGACCTTTGAGCCTAGAACAGGAACTTGGCCACTAATTCTGTTGTTATTATTTTGTATCAGCCAAGAAATATTCCAGGTGCCATTCCTGTGTCCTTCTGGGGTGTTTATTTGCAAGGGGGCAAAGTAGTCTGTTGCAGAAGGGAGGCAGCTAAATCTGGCCTTGTTTCTATTCTATAGATGCAAGGCCCATCTCTGGCCATTGACTAGTGGTTAGCACTCACTATGGGATTCCCAAAAGGGGATGCAAAAAGTTTGAAAGAACACTCTCAACTGTTGAACTAAATTCCTGAATCCATATCGGAACTACATACAGCAGCTGAGACAAGATATACTTATATACTTTCACGACAGCAGGGATAAATTGTGCTCCCTTACTATAGAAAAAAATGGAGTCCCACTTCATTGTACTCTGAGCAGCTTCTACCGCCCATCTCTGTGGGGGTAGTCCAAGAAAGAGTGGAGGAAAACATAATGCCCCAAGTATCTAAACTTCTTGATTTGTGTCTATACGCCAACCACCTATTCTCCTCTTACTTATAAATCTGCATCTAGAAGAGACCATGATCTTTGTTGTGCTAAAATTAATTGTAGATGCATTATCCTTACGTAATACTAGAATGAATTTTCAAGGCCTGTTTTGGACAGAGGCGTAAGTACAGCATTTCCTGCCTTCAGTGATAGTAAGACTTCAGCCCCTGCTCTTCTAAGTTTGATCAAGGCCATTGGTGTGGAGGAAGAGAGTGAGCGGAGAGCAGTGGCGTTCAGGTGGAGATGGTGATTTCTCCTTGGCACATCTCTGTATCATCCCCAGTGAACCTGTAGCTGTGGAGTGTGAGAGGTATACCATGCAGCTCAGGGGGACTGTAACTCGGTGTTCCATCATCACGGCAGTTTTGCAGTAACTGACTTGCTTCCAGAACATCATCTCTTTCCTGCTTCCTGTCACCCCTCCTCAACAGCAGCTCAGAGGTTGCCATTCAGTTCTTGCCAGGCTGTTTGGTTGCAGGAGCTGGTCTTTTTGAGGAGGCTTGGCTGTTGCCCGTTCATCCTTCTGGGACTCGCTGTTGGGAAACTTTGCCTGCCCAGAGCCTGGATTTTACAAAGAGCACCAAGGAAGTCACAAACAATCATTTCCCTTCCGGTTTTGAGAGAAGAGCTGCATTTGCAGCCTTCGTGCATTACAAAGTTCCTATGCAACTCCCATGTAGCAAATGCTTTTGTGCGTGGAGCGTGATGCGTTATGATCCTTCACACCTCTAAATAGCCACACAGTACACATGCTGGGAAGCTCTGCATCCTCAAGGCACTGCTGACTTTAGATCACTACAAAATAGAGCCTTGTTCTGGTTGGAGCTCATTAAGCGGGGGGGGGGGGGGGGGAATACAAAAGTAGGTTTGAGAGAGGAAAATGGTAGACCAAAGCAAACTCTTCCATGGTAAAGGGCAAGCCCTGGTGACAACATCTGCTCACAGTGGTTTACATGCATGTAGGACTGTCACACAGATAATTTAACTTCTCTGTTATATTTATTGTGCAAGAGCCCATAGATATGTTTATCCTAGACTGGGCTATGGCCATGGAGATGGAGAGCCCCTCTCTGGGATACTCCCAATCTGTTCCCAGACACCCAACCTGATCAAGCCTCGTGACATCCATACACAGTGGCAACCCCCACCACCCCACCCCCACCATCAGAAAGGTTATGTGGCAGACTTGCCTATAGTACTGAGGCTATCCAGTAACTTAAGGTAAGTTCCCAGAAGTGAATCAGCACTGGAAAAATGAGTGGTGCCAAGGTTTACAGCGCCTAAAAATGGATGCACCAGGATATGAATTTGCTTTGCAAAAATTAGGCCACACTTCAATCTTTTCTCAAGGCAGTTCACACAATAAAAATATAACAAATATAATGAGATAGTAGTAAAATTAAAAAGCATGAATTAAAACAGGCAGCAATAAAATAAAAAACAAGCTAACATCACATGGAAATTGGCAGAGGCTGGCACCTGCCTGTCTCATGCTGAAGCAGTTTGGGGTGACATAAACAAGGGTGATGCCGTTACTATAGCTGAAGGACATACCTAAGAGGTGCTCCACCTTCAGCATCCAGCAGCTCAAAGCCAACTTCTGACCACACCAGTCTGACAGTATGAAGCAGCCCTTGGTTGTTGCTGGAGAGGTTCAAAAAGTCTGGGAGTTGTCAATTGGAGGGGGGTGGAGGGAGGCATGCTGCAACCTAATTTCTGACTAAATTTGTTCTAGGGTTATAAAGAAGTGTTTGAAAAAGCTGGACTCAGCTAGTGGTCAAGCTCAAAAAGGTGCCCTTTACTCTCAGAGCAGGGGGTGCCTGATCCAGACTGGCCGGCAACTTCTGAAACAGCACCTCCCAGAGGACACCACCCATTCTGTGTAACATTGCTCCTCACTCGCTTGGTATAGTAGCATCACAAAGGTTGTGCTGCATGCTTCTCAACACTTACCTGGGTACCAGGACCTCCTTTCTGGAAATTGGACTCTGGTTTCTAGAGATCTTTCAGTGAGATTCTAAGTGAACACCTGTAATCCATGGGGATTTCATAGATCTGTGTCAAGGGTGGTTTCTAGTCTTCCTTTTTAAAGCAGCAACAGTGAACTTGATCCATTTTTAAAAGGCTGTGAATAACAGCATTGCCCTCTCTGGTCTATGTGAAGGCCAAGGTCCTGGTCTGGATGAGGTGGAGAAGCATGTAGGGATTGTGACTGACCGCCATGGCTAACCTCTGTGTGTGTGTTCTCTTCTCGTCTTTCTTTCTCTTCTTCTCTCTGCTCTCACAGCCGGAAGGGCCCTGCCTCACCTACTCGACCCACCATAATCCGACCAGCTGAACCGTCCCTCTTAGATTTATAACCCGAGGCCTGTAGAAAGCTGGCAACAAGTTCTGTGCCCGGGGTTCTCCCCGCCCCAGCAACCCGACCCCTTGTTCCTCCCACAGGCACCTTCACTCCCTTCCTTCCCCCATGTCGTAAAATGCTCGTTAGTGATTGAGCTCTTCTTCGTCTTCTCTCGTGCATCCTGTATTGCTTTGTGAGCGTAGAGTAGTCCTAGTTCAGTGGCATGGGGAACTTGGAAGGCCATAAGATCTTTGGAGCATTGTTTTTACAGGAGCATTGCTGTGCACCAAAATGGCAGTTGTGGACAACCTGCCTGGTCTACGCATAGCATCCTGCCTGCGTTGGTTAGCTGTAGCATCTAGCTCTAATCTATAGCTACGTAACAATTTCCCCCCCTACTATAGTTAAGATGAAAATTCTGGAAGAGGATAACACATGAAGATAATGTTAACAAAAACGTTTTAACATTCATGGTAACTTCTGGTATGTGGGTTTGAGAGTCAAAGTGCAAACTTTAGGGAACAGTTGACACAGCCTTCTCTCAAGCTGGGGACAGGAGAGCAGTTGTGGAGGGCTTACTGAATAATGCCGTCTTGCAGACCAAGAATTCTCTCACTATCGCGAGGTGGAAGGAACCAACACAATGTGCTACCCTCCGTTTTTTGAAGTAGCAAAGGAAGGTTAAGAGAGGCTGGTATTTCCAGGCAGCTGGCTTGTATTACCACTTACAACTGACTTTCCACAAAGCAGGAGAGAGGTTGATAGCCTTCCTCTCCACAGAAATGGACTATCTAATATTTCCAGGAGTGGGCTGTGTGTTTTAGTGCAACTACCATTGCTTCAGACAAACAAACAAAAACACTACTCGTTTGATGTCATGACGATTCTGTTGATTCTTCCAACCTTCACTTCTTGCATGCTGATGGTACAAATATGTAATGTGGGGGGAAATGTGTGTAACTGCTAGTCTTGACATCCTCTTCTCTGGCTTCTTTATGTATATGTTGAGGGGTAAATATAGAAATATTTAAAGTGGGGTGGGGGAAAAGATCCGCAACATCCTGTCTTTTTGAAAGCCAGCTTTAGACATCCTCCTTGGAAAATTTCAGCCATCCCCACTTACAATTTTTGTTCCTTTTACCCCAGTGCTGTTACTTTTAATTTTCTGTTGAAGATCCTCGACGTCAACTTCTGATGTCCAATCCTTTCCATATTTTAACTGTTGTTTTACATTTTTGTCCCTCTCCCTCTCTCTCTCCCCCCTTGTTTTTTCTTTTGTGTTCTTGTCTCTCTTTCCTTGAATTCCAGCCGCCCTGGCAAAGCTAGTCCCTCCCGCCCGGAGAGTCCAAAACCACCATTTGACATGTAACCCTGCTCCCTTCTTGAGATCCATCCTTTATCTGCCTCTTAGCTGTTCTGTCCTGGAATGGTCCAACGCACATGTTAAAAACACAGCTTTGTTCTGTTGTAGCTTGTGGCTTGCACATATCAGATGTGACTCTAGTGAAACTGGCTTTTCTTCCTCCCAGTTGCTTTAAAGGAATTTAAACAAAAAAATGAGCTATATTGTAGTAATGAGAAACATATCTTTACTGTTATATAAATATCTATAAATATCTATAAATATAAAGATCTAAATATATATGGTGTCCAGATGTTTTAAGCCTTTAATGCTTCTGATGTTTGAGTTTAGCAAATACTTGAGTAAGGAGATTATATATAATGTACACATGTGCACCCAACAAAATATAACCCACACCCAGAAGTCTGAGATTGTCAACTCCCTGCTGTACATGGTTGGGTTATTGTTGCCCCAAAATTGTGGTGAATCTTCGCAGTGCTGCTAGTATCTGTGATGCTGTCTGTGATCTGTCAACTCTTGTTTATTGGCTGAAAAATAAACTATTATTTCTGTATAACTGAGTACTCCATGTCTAGAATAAAACACTCTCTCAGTGCTTCCAGGCTCTTATACTTAATGCTGTCAAGTTATTTGTGGCAAGACAAATGGAGAGCTGCACACATGATGGCAGTCAGGAGCAATAGGTTGATGTCCTGGTTTTACAGTTACACACACACACACACATATATTCTGTATGGGGTTTTTAAAAGGAAGCATCACCATCCACTGAAAGTGCAGCATCTCACTGGGGTATTATTTACACATACCAAGAAAAGGTTCTATACAAAAACTCCAAACAACTTTAATTGGAGTAGATTCCACGGTTCTTAAAAAAGAAAAACTCAGCTGTTTTCCTTGGCAGGTGATTTTGGCAGCCAACACATTATTATTATTATTAGTTGTAGTAGTAGTACCCTGCCCACTCTAGGTGGCTTCCAATAAATATAAAAGCATAATCAAACATTAAACACTTCCCTGTATAGGGCTGCCTTTAGATGTCTTTGAAAGTTTGTAGGGTTATTTATCTCCTTGACATCTGATGGGAGGGTGTTCCACAGGGTGGGTGCCACTACCAGGAAGGCCCTCTGCCTAGTTCCCTGTAACTTCACTTCTTGCAATGAGGGAACCGCCAGAAGGCCCTCGGCACTGGACCTCAGTGTCTGGGCAGAATGATGGGGGTGGAGACACTCCTTCAGATATACTGGGCTGAGGCCATTTAGGTTTTAAAGGTCAGCACCAACACTTTGAATTGTGCTCAGAAATGTACTGGGAGCCAATGTAGGTATTTCAGGACCGGTGTTATATGGTCTCGGTGGCCACCTCCAATCACCAATCTGGCTGTCGCATTCTGGATTAGTTGTAGTTTCTGGGTCATCTTCAAATGTAGCCCCACATAGAGCACATTGCTCTACAGGAGATAACCAGCAGGAAATAACCAGTACATGTACCACTCTGGCAAGACAGTGCATGGGCAGATAGGGGATCAGCCTGCATACCAAATGGAGCTGGTAGACAGCCGCTCTGGCCACAGAATTGACCTGCGCCTCCATGGACAGCTGTGAGTCCAGAATGACCCCCATGCTCCGTACCTGGTCCTTCAGGGGCAGAGTTACCCCATTCATGGAGTCCCCCCCCCCCCGCCTGCCTCCTGCCCACCAGAAACAACACTTTATTGTCTGGATTCAACTTCAGTCCATTATTTGCCATCCATCCTCCAGCCACACAGGACCTTCACCACCATCACTGGTTCCAATTTAAGAGAGGTAGAGCTGGGTATCATGCACACACTGATGAACACCCAGTACAAACCCCCTGATGATCTATCCCAGCGGCTTCATGTAGATGTTAAAAAGCATGGGGGAGAGGATGGAGCCCTGAGGCACCCCACAAGTGAGAGCCCAGGGGTCTGAACACTCATTCTTCATCACCACTTTCTGGACACGGCCCAGGAGGGAGCGGAAAGAAACAGCTTTCACCTCTGTCCCTAGCTGGAGATCATTGACCAGCATGACCATGGTCCTCCAGATGTGCCACAGGCTCACTCACTTTGCCCAGGAATGGAAAGTTTGAGATGGGTCATAGTAGCCGAGTCCAATGGTGTGTTTTTTTAAAAAAATAAAGTTGTTTGATAACTGCCTCTTTCAGGGAATTCTCTCTCACAGATGGAAGCATTCACCACACTACAGAGCCCATTGTCTAGCCCTGCTTGGCCCACAATGAGATCAACACAGAACCCAAACTTGTGCATTATGCTTAAGTTGCAATGTCTTCCTATATAGCAGGGTAGATCACGTTGAAAATCTACTCAGATAATAAAATCATATGTCAATATTAAGGTTCCATGGATGGTTAAGTCCAGTCAAAGGTGACTAGGGTGTGGCGTTCATCTTGCTTTTCAGGCCAAGGGAGCCGGCGTTTGTACACAGCTTTCCAGGTCATGTGGCCAGCATGACTAAACCGCTTCTGGCACAACAAAGGACTATGACAAGTGCCAGAGCACACAAAAACACAGTTTACCTTCCGGCTTGCAGCAGTACCTATTTATCTACTTGTGCTGGTATGCTTTTGAACTGCTAGATTGGCAGGAGCTGGGACAAAGCACCCTGTTCTGTGGATTTAAACTGCTGACTGAATTGGGTGGTGCCACCAACATCCCATAATCATAGAACTGTAGAGTTGGAAGTGACTGCAAGGATCATCTGGCCCCTGCAATGCATTAATTTTTTGCACAATGTGGAGCTTAAACTCCAAACCCTGAAATTTAGTCTCAGGCTCTACTGCAGAGCTTTCCAAACTGCAGTGTGTAAGATCACAGTTTTGTGTGGGCAGGGCAGTGGGAAGTAAATAAATGGAGAGTGAAGAAAACCCACACGTCCTTTATTAATTCACACACACATACCCCTACCTGTGCAAAGCTGCAATCTATAAAGTTTACCCAGCTTTGGGAAGGCAGTGCCAGAGCTCCAGAGCACTTGTGCTGCTGCCCCAAAGATGGATAAAATTACTTTAGTAATCTTTTGAGGTCAATATTTGGGACTCCCAAATGGATCTTCTCAGTAATGCTGCATCTCAGCTGGTGCCCTGTGCAAGAAAACTGCCCGATCCCAGATCCTGCACTGCAGCTGAGCAAGGTGCCTGGCTCTGCGAAGGAGGCTCCAGGGCTCTGGCAGGGTCCTAGAGCCCTTCTCTCCATCCCAGAGCAGGGCAAGTACTTCCTAGGCTTCCGGTTTGGGAAGGTGAGCGCTCCCAAAGTCAGACAAAACGGATGGGACTTCGTAATATTTGAAGTCCCCAAGTAGATCTTCTTAATTTTGCACCATCTCAGATCAAAGCTGTGTGCAGGAATACTGCCAGCACCACTCTTAATCAACTAAGCAAGGCTCTGGGAAGGCAGGGCAGACTTTTGGAAGGCAGTGCCAGGGTTCTGGGAGAATCCTAGTCCCCTTGTGCAGACCTGCCAAAGCCAGACAAAATAGACTTTTCATATTGTGCCATCTCGGCTAAGCACTGCAGGAAAGCTGCTGATCCCACATGCGGGTAAGCAAGGCACCTGACTTGGGAAGGGGGGTCCAGGACTCCAGCAGGGTTCTAGAGTCTTTCCCTCTGTCCAGCCACCCTCCCCAAGCCCGACAAAATTGACTTTGTAAGGTTCCATAAAATAGCGACCTGCAGCACCTGAGCACCACTTCTCACCTTGGGAAGGCAGTGCCAGGGCTCTGGCAGCACCCGAGCCCTTGCACCATCCTCTCAAAGCCAGACGAAACGGATCTTCTCAATTTTACACCACCTCAGATCGGAGCCCTGCAGAAAACTGCTGCCGCCACTCTTAATCAGCTGAGCAAGGTGCCTGGCTCTGGAAAGAAGGCTCTGGCAGGGTCCTAGAGCCCTTCCCTCTGCCACGCCTTCTTCCCAAGGCCAAACAAAATGGAAGGGCCTTTGTAATCTTCCATAAAATGGCGGCCTGTGGAGGCCAATATCTGGCGCGTCTCAATTGCGCCCCCAACTGGAGCGTCTCAATTTCACACCACCTTACATCAGCACCATGTGCAGAGAAACATCCAGCACTCCAAATCCCGCACTGCGGCTAAGCAAGGTGCCTGGCTTTGGGAAGGAAGCTGCAGGGTCCCAGAGCCCTCCGTCCGTCCTTAGGAGACGCAATACACTTGCAGCAAAATAGCAGAGTGAAATGCATGCACACACCCCCCCCACACCCCCACTGCTTATGTCCGGGGAGTAAGGATTGTTCCGTCTTCACAAACCCCTTCCACATGAGAGACATGTGTCGGTTAAAGTGAGATAGGGAATGGCTCTCCTGAGGTAACAAAACAGAAGCCCCTAAAAGCCCACAGCTGAAGGACACCTTCGTTTCTCAGAAACCATCACTAGAAGAACCACAATAAAGCGCAGTAGTTCCATTGTACCTTTTTGTACAATTCTGGGGCTCCACCACTAGAGGTGCAGTTAGGATTTTTGGGTGGCTGAAACAGCATAGCGCTATGTAAAAATGAGAACAGAATGGTGGACTGGAAACAGCACGAAGTACCTACAGGAAAAGCAGGGCTTGTATGCACTCTCCTAGATAACAGAGAAGGCTCTGCTACTTGAAACGGCGTGGAGATTGACAGACTGAAATGAGCATCTGACCTACACAGAGGCCAGAAAGGAAAAGGGCTGGGCGATGTCTGGTTTCAGGATCGTGCTGTATCAACAGCTAAACATTGCGATATACCGATACAGAACGATGTCTGAAATAAGGATGGAACTCTGTAGAGACAAGCCGGGTAATCCCTTGGCAACTGCTACTACTTAGGGGTCTAAAACTTACAAAATTTAACTTCCCTTTAACATATTGCTACGACTGTTATTTTATAGTACAGGTAATTTGTAAATTAGCACATTTTCAAAAAAAATTACAGCTGTAGGAGTAATTCGTAGCGTAGATATCAAACGCAAGATGAGATAATGTTCCCTAATAAGACACGAGGGAGACACAAACACACACCCAGAAGGGAGGAAGGATACTTAAAACAAGAGGGCAAGGCTTATTTTTATTTTCTTTAACTCAGAAGTAAATAACCCAGTTTATTTTTCCACGGGACTAGCAGCAACTTCCAAGAGAGCCCCAGCGGAGGGCAGCAGCAGTTCAAATGGCAGGGCTGGGCAACAACTGGAAGGGGGTCTGGGGAGTTGAGGCAGAAAGGGCTTCCTGCTCTTGTGATGACCCCAGTATAGCTCAGGTGTCAGGTCTTGTGGGCAGGCAGAGACAGCCCAAAAAAAGAGGAAGGAAAGGGACTCCCAGCAAGAAGCTTGGAGCTGGCTCGGACTGCATCTCCCTCAACCGCCTACCAGCCTGGCGCCTGCACTTAAAACAAGAAGCTCATGAGGAAAGTTCCCAGGTAGGCTGCTTTCTTCAGCACCTGCTCTTATGATTCGTTGCAGGAGGCAGAGGAGAGTTGAGGGGCAGCAGGAATGAGGAGAGGAGAAATGACCGAACTCACGGTTTTCCCCACATCGTGATTTTTGCATAGCACATGCACGCATTGTGATTCACGATATATCATCACATCAAATACTATGAAACCATTACCACGAGGTCGACTTCAGACTGGTTTGGGACAATATTGATACAGTGGTACCTCGGGTTAAGAACTTAATTTGTTCCAGAGGTCCATTCTTAACCTGAAACTGTTCTTACCCTGAGGTACTACTTTAGCTAATGGGGCCTCCTGTTTCCACTTCATCCTGAAGCAAAGTTCTTAACCCAAGGTACTATTTCTGGGTTAGCGGAGCCTGTAACTTGAAGCATCTGTAACCCGAGGTACCACTTGTACATTGCCCAGCCCTAGCAGCAACTAGATTTTTTCTCTTCCCATTCCTGGGAGAAAAGCACAGTTTAATGGTGAAGGCTGTCCATTTCAGCAAGGACAAACAGAATGCACATGCATATAACTCAATCATGTCTGCACAATAAAGGAAACTGTTCATCTTTTGTAGAACATAAGAACCACACACAGTGTGCTATAGGTGGAACAGGTTTATTCAGAAAGAACAAATTTGTAACAGGATTAAATTATCTTTGCAATAGAATGCAAGTTCTCTCTAATAAAGGTTTTCCTTTCACATTCCCAGAAACCAGACACCCAATAAATATTTCACAATGTTCCATATTAAATCACATTCCTGGCTCCCGCCACTGAATTTGATTTTTTTTTTAAATACAAGATTACAAGATGACTTCTGGCAGCCCGAAATTCTGCCCAAAGACTTTTCTCCTCTTTATTCAAGGTATATACAAAATGTTACACAGATACACTATGTACATTCGTGCAAACAGGAGCTCGCAAGCCCACTTTGTAGTGCCAACACAATGCACTGAGGGAGTAACACTGACATCACAGCTGTGCCAATCTCCTGGAAGAGTGCAGTGATTTAAGTCTACAATCGTGCTCTCCTGAAAAACTGGCGAAGGATGAAGCTTACATTTTAAGAAGCTTCCCTGTGTGCTTTTCCTTTGGATGGACTTTTTCGAGCAGGTTCTACTGGAAAGAAAGGCTCTGATGAAGATACAGCAATCTATTATGTAAGCGACTGGCAAAACGACTTACAAGGAGGTGCAATGCAACAGCAATACCCATCCACTTTGCTAGCACTTTTCACCTCCAGGAGGGACCTTGGTCACAAACAAGCAGCTATGTCACCAGCCAGCTACTTCTGCTGCCTGTATGCAAATGTACAAAGTTATCTCGCACAGATGGCCTCCTAAGTAGGATTCAAGCTAGACATGGGGCAAATCTTTGTCCCTCCCTCATGCACCTGCTCTGAATGCCTTTTTAACTCAACATATGATACACACCCTTCTACATAGAAATCTCTGGCCTGGTTCTGTATTAGAACCACAGGAGATAAAAAAAAATATTTCAAACAACCCTGCTCACTGTTAAAATAATCCACTGCCCAACCAGGAAGAAAGGAGATCCAATTAAAGGTAGTTGAAATTCCAGAGATCAATATAAAAGTATGCTTTTTCAGTGATTTCCTTTAAAAAAGAAGAGGGGAGAAAGGTTTCTCCATCTTAAAAAATTAAAACCATCCAACAGAGACAGCAAACTATGTCACCTTCAAAAGCGCAGCCACATTTCCATCCCATCCTCAGATCATCGGCACCAAAAAGCCAGAAGCCAACCTCAAAAGGGTAACAGGAGACAGATTCTCCCCCTGAACTGCCTGTCCCAAGTCATTAGACAAAAAGGAAAATGTTTTGCAGAGCTCTCTGTTTTAAGGAGGGCTAGAGATTAAGATGGCTGCTAAATTTGGGCAGGAGGCCAACTGTGCAATAAAGCAAAAAGACAGAGATCTATGGTAAGGGACAAAGAGGATCCAAACCATCTAAACCTGGAATAAATTAACAGAAAGGTGCTGAGCTGATGGCTACAATGACAAATGGAACAAAAGTCACTGACTGAGGAAACTGACTGGCTGCCTGAAGCAGAAGCCAGGAGAACCAAAGTCTTCTCCTGAACTTCACATGACAGCCCTACATTATCTGCTCAGGAAGAGCAAAAGGGGAAGACTAGCTCAGGATGCCTGGCACTCAAATTCCACTGAGCTCAACCACCATGTGTGACACTTGCTGCAACCGAAGATTACAGGACAGAAAACACGGGGCACTTTACGTCCTTGGAGATTCCATGCCAAGTTACACCACCATGATCTTGACTTCGTCATTCTCATCAGCTCGATAGAAGAAGGGAATGCAGGGGTTCTGCAAGAGGGAGCCCAGCCTGTCCCGGGGGTTTTGAATTTCACGTAGAAGATGCATGATCTGCTTGGCGGTGGGGTCTTGTGAAGCAGGCTGGGGAGCTTTGTTGTCAGTGTGTGATGGGTGGGATTGTGAAGCGGTGGATTCCAGTTCTGGCTCATCTGCCAAACTCACTTCTCGCAGCCCTGGGAGGCAAGATAGCAGACACTGTTTAACTTCTAAAGAGAAATGTTTGGTCTCAGGTTTTCCTAGAAGTCTCACACACAAAACCTATAAAACTCTCTCCTCAACCCTAGTGTGTGGTAAATGGTTTCTGTTGCTTGTGGAGAGCAGAAAGTAGTTCTGCCCAAGTTCAAAAACAGAGACTGATATTTCTCAAATTCTGGGGCTAAACCAAGACACTGAAATTAAGCTTTGAACTCCCCATGAAGATACCGCAGCTATTTCCCCCACTGGTTGTCACCACTGCTCACCTTCACCATCGGTAGCATTCAGCTCAACGTGCCTCGCTGCTGTAAGAGCAGCTTCACTCTTGGGGTCAGACTGGGGGTCCACATTTTGAGCCATCTCCATGTATTTTATATACCATTCGTTCTTCTCCCCAACCAAGCGCATCACCAACTCCTGGAGCTCCAGTAACTTCATCTGCAATGGAGAAGTATAAAGAGGGAAACGGAATCACCAAGAGCCACCTGTGTGTCCCACATGCACCATACCACCTCCCATTAGAATGAATAGGTTTTCTTCTTCCAATGTCCCTGGAATTGGTTCCTGACAGCTTTTAAAGCATTCAAGCTTCTAGTCCTCAAGGTCCTTAATTTTTCTGCTCATCTATATCGCCTCTGCTTTGCAAATGCTCACTGTCACTGTTCTCCTTTGCTTTCTTCCAACATCACCCTCTCCTGTGTTCTCATAATGGACCCAAGTGGGTTAGCACCACCAGGAGCACAAAGGCATGAACATTGATTTGCAAAGACTTTTAACCTTGGTGCTCCCAGAAGCAAGTTTCCAGATACATTGCTTTCTTTAGAGCTAAAGCAGCAACATTGGAGGTGTCCTCTTCCCCTTCGATCCAGGCTTGTACCACCACTACTTCTTCGTTCTACCTTAATTTAACTGACCAAGGAAAGTCAACTATGTTTTATTTTCATCTGAGGTGCACGATTCTGAATCACCCTTCTTATCAAGCCCAAACCTCTCCTTCCCCTTTGTCTCCTGTTATCTATGTACAGGACACATATAAAAACATAATAAGGGACTGCTGGATGGGTCCTGTTCTCACAGTGGCCAACCAGATGCCTATGGGAAGGACCAAAGTAGGACCTGAGTGGAAGAGTTTCCTCCCCACTTGCAATTCCCGACAACTGTCACTTAGGAGCATACCACTTCCAACTGTGGAGGCAGAACACAGCCATCATACTAATAGCCACTGATAGTCTTGTTCTCCATGAATTTGTCTACTCCTCTTTTAAAGCTCTCCAAGTAATTTAAGAAACCTTTTTGTGAGCAGTGGAAGTGGCTTTGTACATGCAGGCAGACAGAGGTGTTCAGGAAGGTCACAGATTACAACAACAAACAACAACAACAGGTGCCCAGAGCTCAAGAGGAGACCAGTTTACTCCTTTAAATGGGGTGAGCCAGACTCTGCCTGAGGGTCCTCTTCCAGTGTGCCAGGAACTGTAAATAAAGACAGTGGACCCTCCTTCAATCGGAGATCTGGCTCAGTAAGCACTGCCGTCCAGGTGCAGGAGTGAAGGGTGGTTGATGCCCTCAGTAACAGTGTGAAACTCACAATACCCCAGCCAGCCCGGTTCACTCCCTTCCGGTACTGTGTCAGAAAGAGCCCTTGGTGGGAAGGGAGGAGATCCCTTGCTCACCTTCATTTCCTCCTTGTCCTGGGCCAGTCGGCTGATGTACTCCTCTTTCTCCTGGTGGCGCTGCTTTAGGATAGCCCTCTGACTCTGGTACAAGGCAATGTACTCACCTGAAACACAGGAGACACAAGTGAGTCTTAGAAAGTCTGTTCAAAAGGTGGTGCTGAAAGCTCCACATTCACCCTTACATATACATGCAACCATGAAATGGGGTTGCCCCCACCTCCTCCTCTCCTTGTAAAAGAAAACAAGGTAGGCAAAGCTTCTGGTACGTTCTGAAATCTAGCAGAATCCACATGTTGCAATAGGTCTTTTGGAAGAAGGGAACAGTTTCCCACCAGCAACTTATTGAAGTTTTATAAACATTGAACAAAGATGAAAAACCATAATGCAGATAAATGTATGTATTCTGCCTTTTATTTTCAGCTAGAAAACGCCATATGAAACCAATCAGCTCGAGAATTCTGAAGCTTAAAGATTTTCCACTATTTCCTTATTTACATGTTTTATTCTGGTAGAAACTAAAAGGGAGAGAAGGAGGGATGGACATAAATAACTCTGCCTGCCTGCTACTACAGGATGCAATGCAAGCTGCAAAATAAGCCTTTTTTGTAGCCTGCACTGCCACATAGTGAGCATAATTATGTGCGCCAAGCAGTGTCTGGTTGGCTTCAGAGTGGGATTGTGCCACTTGCATGCCAGTCTTTGTCTGGCTTGATTCATAGCCTGGAGATCCTCAGAAGACCAAGAGACCTCACAAGCTCCATAATGCCAGAGAGGACGTTCAGAAGCAATCATGTCAGCTGTCTGTTCCATAGCAAGACCTGGGCTTTCTCCACAGGACGATCCCACAGAGCATTCAGGAACACATCGGTTTCCATCCAAGTGGGCCCACCAGTCTTAAGTGAGGGATGGCCATTGCCAGTCCAAACATAATGGGATAAAGATCTCACCATGACAAGGAAGTAGACTGCACTACCCCTTATTCTCAGTCTCTCGTATCACTTGGGGCAAAGACCGTATCATGAGTATGTTCTGCATGGTGTGTCAGACCAAAGACTATTGGAGGTAGATCTATAGCTGACCCAATGGTAGCTAAACATGGTTACTGGAGACACCCAGGACAACCGCCCTGGTGTTCTCCATCACCCCAGAGATCACCTTGGCCAGCCCGATCAGGGATGCTGCTGGGCAACTGGGTGGCCAGCAGACCAGCAGTAAGTTGAATCTGTCTCTCTTAAACAACACCAGACCATCTAAGCTTGTCCCAACATCAAGAGGTTTTCTGGTCAAGGAGATAATGTTTTTATGGACAATATCAACACCTCCCCCTCAACCACCTGGTAGTATAGCCTAGTGCTGTATCATGTACCCAGGTGGGCACAGCTGGGTAAGGTCAGGTCCACCCAGTTCACTCACCCAAGTCTCAGTAATGCAGGTCAGATCAGTCTGTTCATCTATGATGGATGAACATGGTCTTATTACAGACCAATCTGGCATTCAGTAACAGCATCACCAAACCACAGGGCTCAGTGGATATGCTACTAGTACTTTCCAAAGGAGAGGACTCGAATGAGGAACACAGATTAAACAGCTAGGCCTTGGTACTTGAACGGCATCTTCCTCCGCCCATGACCACTGAGACTGGACAGCATTTTAACAACTCCTGGCTACCTGCACACCCAGACACCCATCATCTATCACAACTGAGAGATTCAGGCCAAAGATAGTAAACTTAAGGCCCAATAGTATGTGCATAGCACACCATCAGGAGGAAGATGGTGAATCCACTACTACTCTCTTTCTGCCTCTCACTTGAGGGAAACCACGCCAAACCAAACTTCCCCTCAACCAGGTTCTCATAATGGGTGAGGGTCGCATGCCGTGTCCCCCAGTTTCGGCCCTACATATCCTGACTGACACTCCTCTTCCCCTGTGGCTCCCCAAAGCGGCAACCTTTAAGTGTTGTCCCCTTTGGGGATGACCCCACCTGCCTGTGACAGGGCCTGCTGTTATAATAAAGAAGGCTCTGGACCACATCCACAGTCCAGGTGTTTTCACTCAGCCAACCCTACACTGTAATCAGCACACTTTCTGACATGCAGGCAGGTATCTTACAGGATAAGCAAACGGACACAGGCAAACAGCACCCACTTTTGCTGGCTGAGAGAGCAGACCAGACAGGGACTAGGATGGTGCATACCAGCTGCTTCCTACATACTCTGTAGGTCTGCTCCCAAGACCTTTATTTGGTTGTTTCTGTGTGGGGATACACAGAAGGTAAAATGGTTTAGATAGATGGGTGATGAGTAGTAATTCCTAACTACTGGAGGCTACCTGCATTTTCCTTTGTCTTCATGAGAACTGAGATTTTAAAATGTAAACAAAAGGTCTTCGGGATCCTATGGGAGAATTGCCACACAATCTATATCAAAGTCTTAGTCACACTTCCCCAGACATCTCAGTGAAACGTGGAGAGGGGCACTGAATTCATCTCACCTATAGTGTCCGTTTCTCCAGACAACTGTATACAACGATGTTCCAGCTCTTCCACCCGCTCCTTCAGCTCTGCCCTCTCATGCATCAGGTCTGTGAATCGAGACTAGAAAGCACAACAGCCAGTCATCATTGAAGGTGTTAGGGAGACCATGTGGAAGAAGAAACCCAAACCCTCCTGGCGCAGCAGCCAGCACTACCACAGCAATAATCAGGACAAGGGCAGCTTCTCACCGATAGGCAGCAGATAGGCACCATCCCTTGGAAGGTAAAATGATCTTATTACTAGAAAAGAAAGCAGCAGAAGCCTTCTACCCAAGCAGGTCTGACTGCTTAGGAGGAAAAGCCTGCGGCTGCTTTCCAAGTGAAAAAGTCACTAGAACACTAAAGATTTTTCAGATCAGATCCCTTAAGAACATATATACTCAAAATGTAGCGAGGTGTATCAACAATAAACAAAGTGCGGTTAGGAAGCTTGATTCTTCCACAAAATATCTTTTGATTCCAAAGCAGCATCATTAGTCACTCACCCCCACAAAAGATTGTGACAGGGAGAGAGAAGAGAACCTACATGGTGAAAATCTGATTAAGTGCTAATTATTATAGAGATCTTGGGGAATGGAGGAACTACTATAGCTGTTTGGAAGTCTTACAGTACAAAGACAGCTAAGCCAGTAACAGTCCATCCAACATCACACAGCTCAATAGGCAAAGGCAGGATTGCAAAGGCTCTTCATCAGTGATGGGACCTTCACATAAACATGCTCATAAAGTGCTGAAAGATGTATTGCATTAACTAGCACATGTGCTATTTGTCTGGGTTTGTAGCCAAAAGCATTAAACACGCACCTGCAGCTTCTCCATGGCACTTTTTAAGGCTTCGTGAACCTCACCTGGAACGGAATCTGCAGCAGAATCTGAAAAGGGTCAAGTAATTTGATTAAGCGACTGCAGAAGGAATGGCCTTGTGGTCCAACCTGGCTGGAACCCAAATAGACACCTGAATATGCACATCCACACACAGGAGCACGCTTACCTCCCCCAGATGCAACATGCAGCTGCTGCTCCTTCCTCAGTATGGCAATCTGCTTCAGGAGGCCTCTGCATTGCCTCCTCTCCTCAGACAGTTGCTGCCTCATCTCCTCTCGCTCAGTTTCCGCTTGGGACATAACAGATGTCAAGAAAGCCACCTAAGATGCAATTCCATACGCTGAAGTTTAGCATAAGGGTGTTGTTAAATGTAAAAAATAAAAATATATCCTGGGGACCATTTGAAGAATTATAGCTGCTTTAAATAAGAGAAATAAGTGTACAATCAAACCAATGCTAGCATGTTGCAAGGGGGTTAGAAAGAATTTAAGAAGGTTCATGTTTATCTGTAGCTCATTTCATCAGAGTCATTCTCGTATTTCCACAGCTCTGTAGGCACATTTATGCTTCATTATACCTATGCTCTAAAACTTTGGCTTAGGGTTGGAAAAAATATGCTCCAGGCCTTTTCTTGAGGTGGAGAGTGTCTTTTGAAAGCACAAAAATCACTATACTAAGATACAACTAATACCAATTCAAAACTGTTGGCTTCATAATGCTACCCAATTCTGAAACTCCAGGGCTACTCTTTCCAAGAATTCAGCACATTCTTAGGTTGGCCCTGTAATGCAGAGTGTACTGGCTGTATGTTGGGGAAAGAGGCAGGGACATATTCAATAAGATACCGTGAGAAGCTGGCTGCAGAGACTGGAAAGCCTGCACTGGTCTTTTGTCATCTAGGTGGGCCACTAAAAATGGAAGTGCCTGGGTTGTTAGGATTGGTAATGCTGAGGTATTGTCCTAAGCCCCAAAACTAGAGCCCCCTGGATGTGCCTGTCTGCATTTGCATTCAGAATGATTTCAGTAAATTCAGCATCTCTTGTTTTAGGGACTTTGCCAAGTTGACAGTCAAAAAACACACCCAATTGATAAACTGTTCTGCAAGCCTGCTGAGACACATTACATGTGAAAATAGTCTACAGAGGCCCTTCTTGTCTCTGAAGCTAACCTGTCTGGAACCATCCATTACTGAAGTGGGAAACTAGTTGGGAATCCAATGTTTACTTGCTCTGGCTTGCTTGGAGGCACACAAGGGCGTGGGGAGAACAGAGAGGGAGACACAAGCATAGGCTGAGAAATAATCCAATTTAAAAGCATGGGGAAGTTAATCTACGTTTAATGTCAAGTGAAGATAAATCCAGAAATGCAACACAATTCTAGGAAGCTAGAAGTATTCAGCTGAAAGTCTTTGAACAGAACTTCAGGGCTGCTGCATCTCTGAGCTTCCAAGTTATTCCCTGCCCACCCTTCCTATTCCCCTCACCTCCTGAAGCACTCGTGTAAAACCACAAAGACTTGCCAGGCACTCACCATTTCCTCTCTACTTTCAAAATTATCTGGGATGGTAAGAGCAGGAGTCTTCAGTTCTTCTACAGTCTCTTCGGTTTCCACTCCATCCCCTGTGAGCAAAGGAAGACAGCAGAGAGGAGTTAGAACATCCTGCTAGGATCAGCCCCCCTGTGTTCCTGCTAATGGAAAAGACAACTCACCTTGTGCCCTGGGAAGCATCCTTGCATCTAGTTCTGCCATGAGCTGGCTGACCTGAGCTTGCAACTCCTTGTTTTCTTTGGAAATCATCTCCAGGCTTTCCTTCAAGAAAGAGGCAGCAGATGTTTTGGCTGCTTCTTCCACAAAAGTACACTGACCCAACACAACACAAAGGCTTCATGTGATTCCTTTCTACAACTACTGACCCAGAACCGGAAAAACAAACATTTGGAAAGCCCTTCTCATTCCAACATCCAACCACCAGACTTGGGATCTCCAGTATGTCAGCTCCTGCCTCAGGCACTTGTCACCTTGCATCCCACACCCAAGCTCTCACTCAAAGCTGGCAAAGGCCCAGTTGCACAGAATTATGCAATACCACACAACTGTACACATGTCAGCATTAATTATTCCTAACACTGAATTGTTTTTCACTTGGTGCATAATTCAGATGACCTGGGCAGCTGCAGCCCAGGACCAAGCAGAACCGAATCCTCCTGGACCTACTCAGTTTTAACCTCTACAGCCCTGCTTACCAGTCCTCCCAAGCGCCAACTCTTACCTTGGCTTCCTGCAGCTCCTTGAAATGCATCTCCACAGTCACCTTGCCCTGGACCTCTTCATGCTGCAGCCGATCCATGAGCTGCATCTGAAGAAGGTATTGCTTGTGCAACTCCTCTTTCTCTGTGGCTAGCTGCTGGTATGCTGCAGTGTACTGCTGGAGGTGGGCATAATACTGATCCCGCTGCTCCTGAAGGGCCTGAGCCTCTTGTGTTTTCTGAGCCTCCTAGGATGGGGAGGGAAATAAGTTGGTTACCAAATCAGCAGTCCAGAGGTGGTGCACTCTTCTCTCTCCACACGTATAACACACAATCCCCCTTCTCTCCCCCACCTCAGTAGGGCTTGGCAATGTATCAATATTGTCCAAAGCCAATCTGAAGTCCACCTCGTGGTAATGGTTTCATAATATTTGATATGGTGATATATCGTGAATCACAATGCGTGCATGTACTATGCAAAAATCACAATGTGGGATTTTTTATTTTTTTTAAAATCCTTCAGACACCAGACTGGATTTGAAAAACCAACATTATTTCAAGAGGAATGAACATCTCTCTTCCACTCAAGCCAGGCTGCTCTGAATTCTGCTGGGTAGAGAAGCTCTTCCGACACTATTCTTCATTTCAGTCTGATGGCTAAACTATGTAGCCTAACCTCAGGAACAGCAAGAGTAATTTCCTAAGACAGTCTTAAGGAAAACAGCTCAGCACTTGAGGAAATGTATGCAAGGAGAAGACCTCACCCCACTGCTTTGTGCCACCTATAGCCCACTGCCTCTGCCCCTGGCCCCACATGCCCTATTACTGGCTCCCTTAATTCACAGTGGTACCCCAGCCAGAGCATTACCATCTCCTTGAGCTCTGCCAGCTTCTCTTGCAGCTCTCCAATCTTCTTGGCCAACTCCTTCTTCACATGCTGCTCTGACTGCAAGGCACTCGTCACCTCCATGTTTTCATTGGTCTGTGAAGACATAAGGCAGCCAAATGAGGCAGCGCCACAAATCTCCCTAGTAGTGAAGTACGTATCAGTCTATTGTTATGGAACCTTCTGCATCCCTGTCAGAAATCATAATAGCTTGGGAGCAACCTAAAATAGGGGGTAGGGGATGAAGGAGAAGGAAACCATGGGAGAAAGGCAAAGAGCCTTAAGAGCACTGGACTAAGGATAAAAGTATTTTAACAGCGGGGGTTTTACGCCAGGAAGTTGTGCAGCAGTTTCACCCCTGGTTAACAGAAGCACCACCCATAACTCCTCTGCTTTCTGAGCCTTTAAACTTCTAATGTTTAAGCTCCTCCCTCTCTCCCTGAAACTTTAAGGTTCAGATACTTGTCTGCAAACTAAGTATTTCCTATATTAAAACTACATTCATGTATGATTTATTATGAAACCCATGTACAGCTAGCTAAAATATTTTAGCATACTTGTTTTGAGCTTCAAATATAAAGCGTACACATTTAGCAACATACATAGGAAAAGCTTCAGAAGACTTGCAGGTTTATGCGTGCTGTACTCAGAACAGGGGGCAACCACTGCTCTCCAAACAGAAGGCTACTTCACTTAATGCATAAATACACAGGTTTGTGAGCAAGTCGTTTAAAGCCTCCCTCTGTAGCCATTAGGGCAATAAGATTGGTTTTTAGATACAGCAGAAAGTAAGATCACAGATTTCAGGCAGATGTAGGCAGTCAGCACTAGTCAGAAACAAAAGGAGACTGAAATTGTTGACCATTACGGGACCAAGGAAAAGACACTGGTTCCTCAAGACAAGGCGTCAGCAACCTACGGCCCGTGGGCCAGAAGTGGCCCGTGGAAGTCGTTTGACTGGCCCACGAGCTTCCCCTGAAATGAGCTGCCTGCTCTCGTGCTGCACTAAACCAGCGAGGCGCCGGAAATCGCATCTACGCAGATCCCGGAAATCACAGGTGTGAGCACTCACAATCCAGCCCACGGAGGGATCTCTGCGGGACTGATCTGGCCCAGGCAAGATAAACCTTGCTGACCCCTGCTCAAAACAAACAGGGAACAGAAACAACGAAGGGAGAGTGAAACAGTGGAGGAAAGAGAACCTTTGCAGCAATCTACAAGGGTTCCCTGGGTGCTTGATGGCTTCCTTTTAGAGTTCAAACATCCCTAGCACTGGAAGTTTCTGGCTGGATAGCAAAGGGGGCTATTGCCTCTCACCACAAGGAGGAACATACCAGTTTGACAAAGCCATTCTGCAGCTCTGCCAGCTGCTCCTTGAGCTCCCGGTTCTGAGTCATGGCTCGGCTGATGGTTGCCTTGTCACTCTGCATGTTCTCCAGGATCTGCTGCCTGTCCACAGCCTCCTCACTGTAGCGCTGCACTGTCTTTTCCAACTCCTGCAGCTGCTCCTCCTGCTCCTGATTGAGGCGGCTCAGCTGCTCATTGTCCCGCATCTGGGCTTGGCACTGCCCACGAAGCTCCTCCTTCTCCTCCTGCAACCGAGTGAGCTCTTCTTGCAAGCGCAGCTCAGCTTCTGTGGGCCCCGAATGGGGGGCAGGATCACTTTCCAGGGGCTTCACTACTAGAAGGTCAAGTCAGAGAGGCAGACTGTTCATGGCCAACTTAAGGAACAAAAGCAGTGCCTAGGTGAGGAGTGTGGAGCCCTCTTCCATGGCCTACCCCCCCCCCCAAGCACACACAACTCAGGCACTCCCCCCCCCCCATTGCTCAGGCGCTGATAATGGAAGTGAGCCTGGCCAAATGTAAAGCACTTTAAAGGGGTGGGGCTGGGTCAGCTCCCTTTGCCCCTTAAATTGGAAATCAGTTTTCTATGTGATTGTGGCACATTCAAATTTAACACACACAAACTTGGTTGTCTGGCCATGTTGTCGTTCAAGAAAAACCATAAAAGGGTGGAGCAAAGGCCCCTTTTGTTGCCTTAAACCAGTGATGGCCAAACTTGGCCCTCCAGCTGTTTTGGGACTACAGTTCCCATCATCCCTGACCACTGGTCCTGTTAGCTAGGGATGATGGGAACTGTAGTCCAAAAACAGCTGGAGGGCCAAGACTGGCCATCACTGCCTTAAACAAAAGGCAAGCCCAAATCTGCCATGGAGTGTTCACTCCACAGGAAACAGGGACAAATCAAGGTGCTCTAACACATGTGTGTCTACAGGATACATGCAGGTGTAAACACATTTGCTGCAGGCACACTTGACATCTGAAGGTGTGCACCTAAGAATGGAATGTGGGGGAGGAGAGAAATGTTGGTCAATCCTCTGCAAAAGGATTAAGAGGAGAACCTCTGCTGACAAGATGGGGGAAATTGAACCAGGCAACTAATGGAGTCTTTCCTATCACCTGCAACCAGATTCATATACAGTGGTATCTTGGTTTTCGAACATCTCCATTGATGAACATTTTGGTTTTCGAATGGCCTCAGAAGTTGAATGGCTTCCGCTGAGTGTATATGTTATTTTTCTCAATTTTCTCTATTAAATTTGCAGACCACCCTTTGCGCTTCGGTTTCCGAACATTTTGGAACTCGAACGGTCTTCCAGAACGGATTATGTTCGAAAACCGAGGTACCACTGTATAAGTTTGTTTAAATGAGTAGCCAGGAATTGATCGTTAGAACTTTTGCATATCACTATGCTACAGCACAGAGTAAAAAGACAGGGGATTGAACAGGTGAGCTTGTGTGGAACAGAGTATGTTTAGGGGGCAAAGGTAATGGCTAAGTATGCAAGAAGGCCTTGCTTTAAGCTGCAGTTTCTGAACACTGAACCTTACCGGACTGACTGCTGATCAACTCTGACAGATTGGCTTCCAGCTCCTGAATTCGAGTTGTACTCAGGTCCTTTTCTTCTGTCAGAGCCTGGACCTACACCACAGGAATTGGAAAGGGAAGACTAGTGTTGCTAACCTTCCATGTCTTTCATGCAGAAAGTAAATCTCTCCATTGTTATATTACCAGAAAGATATCTGCCTGCTATTTAGTGCAGGAGAACCTGTCCTTACCTGGTCAGAAAGCAACTGTACTCGTTGCTGCCAGATTCCCCCTTCCTCTTTCAGCTTGTGCACATACTGATCCCGTTCAGTCTGCAGTTGCTGGATCGACTCAGACATCTGCTCAGCAAGCAAAGAGAAAAAAGAAAGCATAAGCCAAATACTGTGAATAAAGAAAACGCCCTTCCTGGGAATGAAGCTAAGGGACTCTTCTATGAAGGCCACATCCCAAAACCCATGGCAGAGGAGCCTACCTGGGCAATTTGTGTTTCTAGGTTTGCTCTTTCTTCCAGTGCCATTTGCAGCTGTTGAGTGGCATCTGGGATTCCTGGCTGGTTTGCAAACTGGCAAGAGAATCAAACAAATGGTTATGGTAAACAGTGAAATTCCTTGCCACTTTTCATTCATTCATTCATTCATTCATTCATTCATTCCTCCCCACCCCAGAAGTCCACAAAAGGATGCTTCTACAGTGCCTTTTAATCTAGCTCATGGATTATAGACAAAGGGTTAACATGTCTATTGGGGGGGGGGGTAGAGAGAATAGCCAGAATTGCATTCCCCCCCCCCCCACTTAAGCACAAGGGAAAAATCTTCATAAGGAAATTAGCTTTCCTTTTTCAAGCTTTCAAGTTTCTAGCACTCATGGCTATAGAACAGATGCTGGGATTGAATGCCATGGACTGCAGCTTCAAAGGTCATCATAGCTCTTTCATCCTTGGCTACTACCCTCTCCCCCACACCTAGTAATCTACATTTTAATCCACATGCCCTCCGTTCGCTCTGCAATCCAGTACCCATAAGTGCAAATGCTTTGAAAAAGTGGATAAATAGCAACAATGGGATATTAGCTCCGCCCAAGGCATGATGGAGAGCAGCAATGGCTGGGAAAAGATAGACATTATATTTTATAAGGACAGGAAGGAACACCACGGACAGAATAACTGTCACACACAGGAGGAATAAGGATATAGAATGAATGCTTCACCTATAGATTTATAATCATTTAATGTGTCAATATGAATGGATGTTAATATTGCAGTTGTTGTATAAGGGATTGCTATTTTGACTGGAGTGTAATTGAGAGGAATAAGATTTTGGAATGCAGAAATAAAGTAAATAGTCAAACCATCAATTCTAGCATGCAGGAGGCCACTTGAATTATACGGTTTGGCATCTGAATGATTGGGATTAGTAATTGTATTATAATTTGGCATTGTTATAATTAGGCTATTATTCAATTATTGTGACTGAAAACTAATAAAAATATTATTAAAAAAAGAGAAAGAGAAAAAGTGGATAAATATGCTGAGTGAAGCTCTCCATTTGGGGGTGCAGAGTACAAAGAACTCAAGATGTACATCCATATCAGCTTGAAATAAGAATAATTTCTCACAAGAGCAGTCCCTACCCTCAGAACCTTCAAGGAACACAACCTTTAGGCAAGGACAGGGAAACTGTGGCCCTCCAGATGTTGCTGGACTACAACACACATCATACCTATTGGTCATGTGAGCTGAGGCATTAATGGGTCAAGAAGCCCTAGTAGAAAAAAAAGGCTAGTCAAATGCCAGGCTTCCTTTCAATGCTCAGAAGTGCTTGCTAAAGACCATCCCTCAGATCTAAAAGAATACCATGCTAAGCGCTGGGAGTGAGGAGTAACTTTATTCAGAACCCTTCCACAACTAGATGACATGCTGCGCTGCAAGAGGCAGCAGTATTCCCAGCGACCTAACCATCACCTGCTGAATCATCAGTTCCGCCATCTCCAGTTTCTTGTGCAAATCCTCCACGTCCAGCTTCATCGCTGAGTTTTCAGAGATCAAGGTGCGCAGCTTCTCAGACAGTTCAGAGTTTTGCTGCTTGAATTCTTCACTGTTTTTACTACAGGAGGGGGGGAAAAACAACAAGTAGGTATCCTTCAGGATGGACTACTAATATGTTTTATGTGGGGCTGCCCTTGCTAGTGATCCAAAAGTTGCAACTAGCGCAGAATGCAGTAGCAAGGGTTTCAATGGGCCAATGCTATATAATTCCTATTCTGAAACAGCTGCACTGGTTGCCAGTTGCCTCCCGCATTTTAATAGTCATTTAAAGTTGGTATGCATTCCCCAGGTGCAGCTTTTCGTGAAAGGCTGAAAAAGCCACAGCTACCAGAATATATTCTACAACACAACTATTACAAATAAAAAAGCCCCACCTGCTCATGGAAACTCCATCAGAGGCAGCAGAGGAAAATTGCCTTATCCCAGTGTAGACCATTGGGTCCAGCTAGCCCACTAGTATCTTCTCTGATAAGCAGCAACTCTCCAGAGATTTAAGCAAAGGCTCTTTCCTATCACCCAACCCTTTTAACCAGATGCTGGGGGTCTTCTGCAAGGAAAGCATGTCGTGGGCATGGCTGTGTTCCAATCCTTACGTTTGGCCAGCATCATCACAGTTGTGTCAAGGCTATGAGATAGCAGCTTGCTGAGAAATCTGATGCAGCATAGGAACTAATGGGGTGTGCTAGGAGACCCTAGTTCAAATCTCACATTTGCCATATATTCATCTAAATCAGTCCTTAAACTATTTTAAAATATTTATTCTGCCCTTAAGCCAAGGCACTTAGGCTCATGGCTCCTTCATACCCATTCCCACATTCACTCTCACAACCACCCTGGGAAGTAGGTTAGGCTAGTTGGTTAATAGAACAGAGGGAAGTGCTATGGAAGACATCCACTTTTGGAAGTAGAAAAACTGGATAATAATGTTGCGGGGGAAATAACAAACCCCACCTTTGCTTGTAGACTTCCAGTTTCAGGGCATCTCGTTCCTTTGCCAGCTCTTTATTATGCTGCCAACAACAACAAACGCAGAAATCAATGAGGGAGCTTATGGTTCTTGGATCTTGGAATTACGCAGTGCAGTTCAGAATCACTAACTTTTTAGCATCCACTGTTTAGGGAGAACAACACCCCCCAGGAAGCCCATTGTTAAGGGCTCCCTCAAACCTGGAACAGTCCCTGGAGCCTTCAGTGGACTTACTTAATTTAGCCTGATACTATTAATAGCTTATTAAGAGATACCACGAATAAATATTACATCTTAAAGGCAACTAAGTGAGAGCCAGTCTCTGAAAAAGACCTAGACCTATAGCCTTAGGAAATAGGGTGAAAATCCCACAATGGCATGAAGACTCATAATCTTTCTACTTTTTTATTTTGATCCCTTTAAGCATTTTGTCTGTTTGTTGGTGACTGCACTTTCAAACATATCTCTGCACCCATGAGGAATGAAGATTTGCTTGTTTCCAAAAACTAAGAATAAGTGAGCATGTCATACATCCATATAGTTGTCCTCCATAGACAAATGGTCCCCCAGTGCAACCCTCCCCACCTGCCAATATCTCCAAAAATATATTAAGTTTGCAACCCACTCAAGTTATGCCATTGCTCTAAAACAGACTTGTGGACTATATTGTTATTCTAGTCACATGTTTGGTTTTTTTTTAGCAGAGATCTCTCCATCCACCAAACATAAACCACAGGAAGCTAAAAACAGTAATTTGCAAGTTTGAGTTCTGCTGAAGCAAAATGCAGACTGCCAAGACCACCTCTCTGTAGCACTATCACCTGTATACCAAATGAAACCATAGGATATGTCTGCCTATGACCCAAAATAGCATCTGACACAAAGTTTTGGCTCTAGCTGCACAGAGAGACTCTACACTTGACATCAGTAATTAGACTTGAGACTGAAATGGAGACAGTTGGATGGTTGTCAATGCCAAAATGAACCACTGAATGAGAACAATGCCCCTGGGTCTCACTGACAGACAGGCCATTTGGCAAAGCTAACGAAGTGCCAAGCGTATTAATCCAAACAAAACCAACAGGCACTCTCATTTCATTCCACACCCACCCACCTGAGGTGTCTACTGGAATTCTGTGAACACCTGGGGGCGGAATGCAGTCCAGCCTCCCAAAGAAGAAAGCACCAAGTGTAAGAGATAATAGAAAGAGATAATAGAAATAGACATATAGGGAAGTCTTACTTTGTCTGTCTGCTTCTGCTGCATAGACAGGGAGGAAAGGGTGTGTTCCAGCTCAGATATCCTCTGACGAGAAGACTGAACCCGTGTAGCAAGGTCCTCTGCTTCTCCTGCCCAAGTAAAACAAGGTTATGTTGCAATGGAACCCAACAAGCAAACTGGCAGGAGTTGACCATCACTTTATGCTCCAACCCCCAACGCCAATCAGCATTCAACAGAATCTGCTCAAGATTTATCATGCTCCAATATTTCTCAGGGTTACCCATCCCTGGCTATTGCTGGATTAGATGTTTTGGAAGCTGTCTGGAAAACAGCAAGTGGTGCACTCCTCTTCTATTTGGCTTGACTCATTTCAATGGGTCAGATTCCAAATATGTGATAACTTGCCCCCATTTTTCCATAACACAATCAGATTTGTATCTCCTTTATGTCCGAATTTGCTATGCTAATGTATCCATAATTAATACATACCCTTGTATAGGCTTTTTTACAGAAGCATTTTGGAATATAAGAGAATTGTGAAAGGGTCAGAACTTAACTCATTTTATAATTTTCATAATGCTAGGTCCAGTATACCAGTATTTTTACTTTCTTGTCTTTTGAGCTTTCTTGGTCTGTTTTATTATTTTATTGTTTCCAAAGGATTACTGAGGAAGGTTTCAAACAGTATTTCCAGGAAGTCTACAGAAGCTTATATGCCCACTTCTCCCAATGCCTAGAGCACCTACCGCCACAGCCAAACCACAGGCCAAATGAAGAAATCGTTTTGCTGTGTCACTGAATCATCAACGGCATAACTGCCTCCTGAGCCCAAAGCTTACCAAAAATGTTTCATTTAAGTCAACTGGTGCAGTATTCAAGAGCATCACCTAATTTGTTAGCCAGAAGGCTTAGCGTGTTGCCTACCTGCTTTCTGACGAGCGGCCTGCTGCGTATGTGCAAGGGCTGTCTGCAGCTCAGATTTCTCAGAAACCAGGATTCCTATCGTCTGAATGTGGACCTTCAAAGCACAGAACAACTGGATCAAAGGAGAACTTCCTGCCTAGAATTCCTATGTCATAACAACCACTGAAAGGATAAGTAACTAGAAGCAGAAATAGACAAATTGCCACACGTGAACTTCAGTGTGCAGTCAGAAAATGTTAATTGGGGGCTGATGTACGATATAGAGTTTACCTGTAACTGTTCTCGCAATGCTGCTTGTTCCTTTGAAAATTTCTGCTCAAACCCCTTCTTTTCCTATAAAAACATGACATAGAAATAGCAACATCAAAACCATATTAGATTTACAATCTTCCTCTTATATGACCAAAATTCATTCTAAGCATTAAGGTCTCACACGTACTGTCTACCCACCACTGCTGCACATAAGCCCTAGTGCAGAAATATAGAACTAGATCCAGCTAGTGGGCCAGGTTTGTCTCCCACCCCTGCAGCCCAAGATTGACAAGTGGATGGGATCACCCACCTGCCACCTGACGTCAGGTGGCCTGTTCCCCTGCATGTAGTGTGAGGTGCTTTGATGCCCCGACAGTCAGCTGGCCAGCAACAATTATCCAATGATTGTCAGGACTTGCAAAGAGCTATGCATGGTGCTATGCACAGGCTTTGCAAGTGATGTAAAACATTCCCAAGCTCTTTTTGTCTCAGCCAGATCTCTACCTATCCCACACCTGAAGTTGTATATAAAGTCAGGCATAGGGCACATGGTCGTGCTTGGCCAAAATGGCCTAGCGGGATGTGATGAAAAGCTCAGATATACCAGAGTCTGGTGATGATGTGCCACAGAATTCCACAAGAGTGGTGTAGCTGGGCTGGATACTCACTCTGTTTGGCTGTGAGTACAGCTAGCCAGAGAGGGTGGTGGAAAAAGTACTTTGTGAGGTAAAAAGAACAATCAGTTGAGAGCTGGGTTCCTGACATTCAGCTGGAAAGGGATAACGCCTCTGAGTAAGCAATTTTTTTAAAAAAAACACCAATGGAACTTCTGAGTAGACAGGTGTAGGACTGCACTGTAAATTAGCTCTATGTAAATCAGTCTATGTTAGAGCCAGCATTGTGAACCCCAAAACAACAAAAATGGAAGATACTTCAGATTATTTTCCTTTTACCATTAACAAACAAGTGAATAAATGCTGATGGTTATGCTACGCTATGCTGACTCACTGTCTAAACATCCAGACCCAGATGCATCTTAACTACAACTTGGTTCTCATGGGAAAGCTCCTACAAACGTTTCTAGGTGTCAGTGGCTCCACATGACAGCCAATACACACGAGCTGCTCACTAGGAGGACTGCTCTTATTTCATGATGTGTTTCCAACCAACAGCCAGCTGCTTCCAGGATTATGTGGCACTGGTGATGAAACCAAGCAGCAGGGGAAAGCAACAAGGTGAGATGATATTGTTCCTTAGGTGTTGCTAAATGGAACCATTTCCATAAATCTTTTTTCCAGTGTTGGCTTGAATCAGTGCCACGCATTCCAACAGTATACTGTGCTTCCTGCTCCTGGTGTGAATAATGAATTGGCTGTGCATGTCTCTCAAGCAGTGCATATTACCTTCTCCAGCTGGTTCATAATCTCTTGGTTCTGCTGCTTCTGCAAAAAAAGCAAAATGAAGGCATTAACAGCAAGTCACTTGGGCTTCTAGGTGTGAGTATGCTAAGCTATACTACCAAGTATACCTCAAAGGCTTTTGGATGTTTGGAACAAGTTATTAGAATCAACAAACCCAAACTCCTGACATAAAATGCAAGAAGCAACTATTGAATTTAGTTTTCACAACAAAAACACAATAAATAAATAAATAAATAAATAAATAAATAATACTGTTTCCCATTGCTTTCTTAAATGCTGCCACAAAAGTTTTCTAAGGTTTGTTTAATGCAGGGGTTGCCAACATTATGCTCTGCAGATGTTGTTGTACTCTAGGTCCCATCAGCCTCAGTCAGCATAGCCAATCAGCAGGAGGACCACAGGTTAGCAAAAGATGGGTTAATGAAATGTTTAACGACAAGAGAGAGAATCCACCATTGTTCAGATACCACCTCTTTTTGAATGAGCTGTTGTGTGGGACAGTAAGTTTTTAAGCTGTGCAGAACCTTTCTGTAGGTAGGAACTTTTGGACAGATCAAAACACAGCAAACAGTTGGTCCAATAAATGTAGTATACAAAATGGTTCTTGGAACAATTGAGCCCTGTGAGGTAGCGATAGACCCCTCAGATACTTAGGGAAGCACTTCCCTTTCAACTGACCATACAGTGGTACCTTGGTTTAAGAACAGATTAGTTTGTGAACAATTTGGATTAAGAACGCTGCAAACCCGGAAGTAGGTGTTAGGTTTGCCTTGGAATAAGAACATGTTTCGCTTCCTGTTGAGTGTGTTCCATTTATAAACTGAGTCTGCCACTGCTATGGGAAAGCACGCCTTGGTTTAAGAATGGTTTGGTTGAAGAATGGACTTCTGGAACGGATTAAGTTCGTAAACCAAGGTACCACTGTATAAGAAAACCATCAGAAAAGCAACTTCCCTGTTCCACCCCACCCTGCCTTTCTGTAAACACATGTAAAGCTGCAGAATATGAGCTAAAATGCAGAAAAAGAACACAAAAATAATATGCTGACTACTGGTGGAAGTGCTTTTTAATTTCACCAGGCAGTAATGCAGCAGGGGAGCAAAACATACACAAAAAGGCAAGTGAGACCTGTGGTGCTGGACACAAGACACAACAGCAGGCTTTAGATGCATGGCTAAATCACATTTAGTGTTATGGCAGCAAGCCACAGTGAGCCTTGAGTTTGTCTGTTCCCCCTTCCTGGTTATAAAAAGGGAAACACACAGTAGGCTGAGATCTAAGTAATAGTAGGAAAAGTGTTCCTCTGAAAAGGCAAAGTGACTCCTGTGTTATTAATTCAAAGAGCAGCTCTGTAAGGAGAGGGATTTACAAACATTCATGGATTCCCTGGAGTCCCACAGCTATCTTAAACAGTGACCAGACAACTGCAGAAGGGACTTCAGGTTATCTTCCTAGTGAGAAAATATGTGGCCTTGACTCAGGTAGGCTGTCTGGGAGGCACTGGTAGGATTCCCATAACACCCTTTTGGAACTCCTTTCCTCAGCACACATTTCTTTTTGCTCAGTTAACCCAACTTTGCAGATCAATCTCCTTCCCAACAGTATCTAGACCCCAGAGCTCTCTTAAAATGTGTAACAGGTACAATGAATTCACCTCTGTGAATAAGAAATGCAGGGGGCAGTGACCAGCAAGAGGACCTCCTCAGTCACATGGCCTCACATTTGTAACTCACCCAGCTGCCACTCAGAACGTTGTTTTTTTTTTTAGCCTTGCACTGAAAAGGCCTTAGCCCAAACATTCCACTATGTTGAATAGTTTAACTGAGTTTTACAGTTCAGCCTAGTTTACTGGATAGACACTGATTGTTGTTGTTGTTGTTGTTGTTGTTGTATTGTTTTGTTGTTTTAACTGAACACCACCTGGAGAGTTTACATTGAAAGGTGGCTCATAAATTTCTTAGGTAAATAGGTGGCTGCAATACAACCCAGAAGCAATAATGCATTTAATTCCCTGCAGAACCTCATTTTATAAAATTACCAAAATTTGTGTCCTTGGGTTTAGTAAGGAAATATTAAGGAAAGGTTGAAAAAACCTCAAGCACAGGAGTGTCTATTTTTTGTGCCGTGAATTTATTTCCCTCATCTACCAATTTCTCCACAAGAATCATGTCATACTTCTTAAAAGGCAATACTTTCTCCAAAAACTCAAATCTGAAATGAAAGAATTTGAGTATATATTTGCAACCCCAAATCAGAGTGTTTCTGTTCAATACAATGGCCCTGTTCATGCAAACATGGTTTATTATTATGGGAACAAGCTGCAGTGAGTCTCTGAGTCCTCCCCCCCCCCCTTCTCTGGCATGACTAGGAGGAGTTCCAAACTTTTGCTTCCACTGTAGACTAACCACAGTTAAACATTATATCTGAACCTGGACAAACTGTACTCAGTCTTAACTATGGCTTGTTGAAACAAGCCAACTTCAAACCGTAACAAAGAGGCCGGTTTGTTTCAACCAAACACAGCTAAGAATACTCATAATTTAGAGTTTGGATGCCATGCTGAACTGTGCTTAATTGTAATCTTTCACTTCCAATTTCAATCTCTTTCTTGCAGCCACATCAGAGAGGAGAAGAGGAGTGCATAAATCCAAGGAATGGGTCGGCAAACTAAGGCCCGGGGGCCGAATCCGGTCCAACTGCCTTCTGGATCTGGGCCACGGACGGTCCAGGAATTGCCACATGGATCTGATTCCGATCGTTTGGGCAGCGCTATTCCCCCCCACACCATGACGGCACCTCCTCCTGGCTTCTCCCTGCCCTGCGTTGGAAGGGGGCTGGCCTTTGATTGGTGCCAGCAGCATTATTTCCCTCATTGGTGCCTCTTGGTTGGTGCTAGCAGCAGCAGCAGCAGCGTGATCGTTCGAGCGGCCGCCATTTTAAGCAGGCTCAATTGGGGCTTTGTTGCTGCCTGCCCCTCTCCGGAGCCCTTTTACACGCCGCTCATCGTCCCACTGCTGCTAGCTCCTGCCACTCGCAAGACACAGGAGCTAAGCGCCCCTCTCAAGTGGCCACCATTTAAAGCAGCCCCTCTCTGGAGCCCTTTTGCGCACTGCTCATAGTCCATCTGCCACCCCGTCGCTCGCAAGACACAGGTAAGCAGCCCCCACGGCTCGTCAGGTGCTGTGGAGAAGAGAGGGGAGAGTCGGGGGGTGGTTTACCTGAGGAGAATGTGTCCTTTTATTTAAAATGCATCTCTGGGTTATTTGTGGGGCCTGGCTGGTGCTCTTGTGGGGCCTGCCTGGTCTCCTTATACATGGGGTTGTCCAATACACGGAAAAATGGGTATATGTGAGCGTTGAGCATTCACACTATTTCTGAGCGCTGACTTTTTTATTTTAGTTTAGTAGTCACTACTGCTGGTATATTGTTTTTGTAGCTCTGTATTTATTGGTATTTGACTAATGGCAATTTTCCATCCCTAGGAAATTACGATATATATATAAAAGTTGACTCTGAGTGCAGGGTTTCAACGAACAGTGGACTTTCAATTACTTTTTCACGCAGTACAAAGAAAGAGCTGTTTGTCTGATATGCCAGAATTCAGTGTCTCTGTTCAAGGAATACAATTTGCTTCGACACTACAATACTCACCATAAAGAAAAATATGATTGTTTGGTTGGACAAGTGAGAAAAGATGAAATATTAAAACTGAAAAGTGGATTGACAACTCAGCAAAATATTTTTGTGAAGCAAAAGCAGCAAAATATTTCATTGTTGTGAGCAAGTTTTCACATTGCCAAGTTCATAGCGCACACTAGCAGACCCTTCGTAGAGGGAGAAATTGTTAAAGAATGCATTCTTTCTGCTCCCAAAGAGATGTGTCCAGAGAAGACTGGTTTATTTAATACATTGAGTCTTTCAGGGTGTACAGTTACATGTAGGATTGAAGAAACGGGGGGAAATTTGCATCAACATTTGCAAAATTCCTTGAAAAAACTTCATTATTTTTCATTGACACTCAACGAAATCAGTGATGTTCGTGATTCTGCACAACTTCTAATTTTCATTCGTGGGACAAATGGTAATTTCAAAGTCACAGAGGAGCTTACTGCACTGCAAAGCATCAAGGGAACAACAATAGAAGAGGGTATCTTTGAAAAAGTTTGCCAAACTGCGCATGATTTGGAGCTGGACTGGGTTAAACTAGCCAGTGTCACAACTGATGGTGCTCCTAGCATGGTGGGGTCTATGAGAGGAGTGGTTGCACGCATTAACCAAGAGATGGACAAACACAACCATTCACTGCCTCATCCACCAACAAGCACTGTGTTGTAAAAAAATCCCTGAAGTTGGATGTCATGAAAACTGTGGTATCTTGTGTTAACTTCATTAGAGCTCATGCACTAAACCACAGACAGTTTCAGGAATTTCTGTCTGAGTTAAATGTTGACCATGAAGATATTCCGTACCACACAGAAGTCTGTTGGTGAGTCGAGGGAGAGTTTTGAAACGTTTTTATTACTTACTTCTGCATGTTTCTGTTTTTATGCTTATGAAAAACAAAGAAGTACCAGAGCTCAAAGATGCAGAATGGAAATGGCTGCTTGCCTTTCTGACAGACGTAACAGAAATACTCAACGCTCTCAATATTCAATTTCAAGCAAAATTAGACCTCCTCATTAAACAAGTGAAGGAGGAAAACTTCTGGCATCTCCCCACAACTCAAAACATGTTGGTGGGAAAACCAGCAGTTGCATTCCCAAACGAAACATGTGGATTTACTGGAAATTTTGCAAAAGGAGTTTCAAGCTCGATTTAAAGAGCTTCACATCCATGAGCAAGACATACAGCTTTTCTGGAACCCTTTTTCTGTTGACATTGAAACTGCTGATCCAATTTACCAAATGGAATTGGTCGAACTACAGAATTGTGACTCTCTGAAAGACGCTTTCAAATCAAGCAGCCTCACAAATTTCTATGCTTCTCTCCCCTCTGAGACATATCTGAAGCTCAGGAACCATGCACTCAGATTTGCAACCATCTTTGGCAGCACCTATGTCTGTGAACAGACTTTTTCCTGAATGAAATCTCCAACCAGATCCAGATTAACTGATGAACACTTGCATCACTTGCTATGACTAGCTGTGACAAATATGGAACCAGATATCGACCATATCATTAACCAAAAGCAGGCCCATACTTCCCATTGAAATACTTATAAGTTTATGTTGATTAAAATCGTTCTTCATTTTAAATACTGTTTAGCTTTTCCTGTTTTTTGTGCACTATAAATACAATATGTTGTAGTGTGCATAGGATTTGTTCATATATATTTTTCCATAATATAGTCCGGCCCCCCAACAAGGTCTGAGGGACAGTGGATCGGCCCCCTGCTGAAAAAGTTTGCCGACCCCTGATCCAAGGCTTACACACATAAGCCTTTGTACATTTTTTTGGTCTGAACTGGGCCTTAGAATCCAGAAAGACATAGGGAGGGCACAGAGGTTGAGAGAGACGTCTTCTTTGCCCAATACAAATTTTGTTACATCAGTTGTTCTATGTAGTCCCTTACAAAAACAAATGAAGTAAGCATGTCTGCAAAGTCTTCTTTTCTTTTCTTTTTAAAGTTCACTCCTTCCCCGCCTCCCCAATCAACACACTGTTTTGGCTCCCCTCGCCCCGAGAATTTTCAACACCCAATAAAAGAGCACTTCATGTTCCTGTCAGCCTGCAAATGGCAAAAGCCATTTGTAAGCAGTGCTCAAACACAAGGCATTTCAGTTGCCGACTGAAATGCTACAGCGGGTGTGGAGGAGGGAGGGAGTAGGGGACACAAAGAAAAGAACAATGCAGCAAAAACTAAGAGAAGCCATGCAACAAGCTGGGGAGGGTGAAATGGGGTGGAGGGATATTCCAAACAATGCAGGACTCTTTGCTGACTGAAAACAGGCCTCACATATTTCCAGCTGTATTTTAAAAGGCAGTGAGTAAAGTAACAGTAGCAGAAGCCACCCATGCAAGCTAAAGACAAACAGGCTCACTCACAGTGCCACTGTTGCTCAAAAGATGATCACTCACTATCCCCACGTTTTAAGTCTAGAAAGCTAAGCCCCAATCTTTGCTGAAACAGATTCAATAGAGTCAGCACTGTTCCAGTTAGGAGAAGTTCAGCAGCAGCTCATCATGCAATTGCAAAGGAGAATCAAAGCAAGTCCTACTTTTAAAGTCTCTATTAGTGTGCATTCCTGAACTCTCAACAGATGCTGAAAAACAATACAATTAGCACTTACATTTATGAATAGGAGAGAAGTTGAAACTCAGCTATTTTCCAAACAAATTTTATCCTCCTCAAAAAAGACTAAACCTGGGTATAAACCACCTTGGCAATTGACTTACTTGATTACTAAATTTAATCTCTACTTATCTCTTGCGACCCACTTCTCTTGCAAGTGGGCAAGTTCTTGGCTATAAAAATCCTCTGTGATTTTGGTTTGCCTCCCATTTCTCTATGGGAAATGAAAGTAAGGAACCTCTTTCTCTCCCACAGCCTCCCACAAGGTAGTTCTGCAGGCACAGCGTAAAAGATGAACACACCTGTTCATAGTAAGGAGACAGAAAGAGGTCACATCAATGCACAGACATGAGTGTGCTTAAGGTGATAGGCTCAGACCAATGTTTTACTCTTGGACCCTGAACTTCCATCTGTGACAGCCACTACTGGATCACCTTCAAGAGTCCCTTTAATCATGGCCAACAGGAAATGGGATTGAAAGATACGGAATTGGGTACCAATTAATAAACATGCAATAAATAAATAACTGTGGATTATTATAAGGAAACCTCTTGGAAATAAAATTGTTATACTGGAATGGAGGAAGAATAATCTTGCTATCTAGTAATAATAGCAACTGAAACAGCCCCTTTTGGTCTTTCTGTGTAGAAAGGAAAATAAATGAACTTCAGGGGTCTGGGACTGAAGATTGAGAAAACAACACCTAGCAGATTGAGGAACAGTTGGACATTGTCCTAGAATACAGTGGGATGCTATTGTGGAGTGAATGTTTTGAATACTTTGAATAATCTGAATATACATAATGGGCAAATGGAGAATAAGAAGTCCTCTATTGCCTTGATCTCTCTTTTCCTTTTCATTTTTAATGATATTTAGCTTTTGTCCCTTTTTTGGTTAATTCTATTTTTGTTCATGTTTTATTTCGTCTTTTGATGTCCTCTACCTTGAGTTGATGAGGATAATCAGACAAAGATGATGAAGGACTGATGAAGGACTCTGCATGAGAAGCAGAGAAGGGAAGAACTTTCAGGCTGGGAGTAGAAACGGAAGAATCCAGGTGAGAGCTGGGAGGGTATCCTCCGCTTTGTGGCCCTGTATAAAGAGGGCTCTGTATTCTCTCTCTCTCTCTCTCTCTCTCTCTCTCTCTCTCTCTCTCCTTCTATTCTGTCTCTTTGTTTCCCCCCCTCTCTTCTCCCCCCCCTTTTCTCTATTTTTATTTAGATTAGTTTGATCCCTCACTCCCTCCGCACCCCTTTGAACCATGAAGCACACAACACATTTCTTTGTGGCACTGTGAAAGAACCCAAATTCTTGCAGACACCCAGAGAGCACAGAGGAGCAGCAAGACAAGGCCAAACATTTTGGTCTGGTTATTTCTTACCAATTCCTCTATCTTTGTACTGAGTTGTTTGTTTGTTAGATTGCTGGAGTCTAGGGCTACTGCCAGCTCCTGGTAACGTGTCTGATGGGCACATGCAGATAGCAGGAGGAGGAGGAGGAAGAGGAAGGGAGTAGAAAAGGGGAGAAAAGGCAAATTATTTAAAAAAGGGAGAGAAAATAATAATCAGCATCACAGTTGAACTAATTTGTGGTGTCCATTCTTACACAAACACACCATCCCCCACCATTACCAAATACATACTAAACCACCAAAAGCTTAATCTCCTTTCAAAGGAACATCAGGATGGATCTTTAGCACTTCCATAACCCAGTCTAAAAGCCACTGCAGGAGCCTTCATCTAAACAAGTAAAACTTTAACATGTAATGTTGTTGTCATTTCTTGCACTCAAGTTCTTATTACTAGTACAAACACTAGACTCATTACTATATTGTTCAAAGAAATGCAAACTGTCAAAGAGCCAGGAGCACTGCACTTACTGCCATCTCTTTCATATCTGTTGAAGATGTGGCGTTTTCCCCATTCACATAGGCCGTGGGCTGTAAAATAAATATATTTGCCATCACAACTAGTTAACTTGGAAAATGTGAACATGAATTTCAGTTAAATATTTCCCTTAGTGGGATGATGACACCCCTACAGAATAAGAAAACTTTGAAACTGGAGAATAAACACAAAGGTAACTTAGTGTACCCACTACGGCAAGAGGTTCCTTCAAACACCCACCTACCTATATTACAGGCACTCTTCCCCTTCCTATGATTAATGCTAAGGTAGATTGTGTTGGAAGTTCTACAAGTAAAATACCCCATACAGTGGTACCTCATGTTGTGTAACCTCCAGGTTACAGAATCTTCAGGTTATGGCTGAAGCGCTCTATTGTGCTGTGCGTGCACAGAAGCGGCCCCTCTATTTATGGATTTTTGGGGGTGCGCACGGCACCCCAAAACAAATTAAATCCGTAACCAGAGGTACCACTGTACATGGTTCAGGTAAGCTAAATGTGCCTCATAATATACTGGTAATATACTGATGAAAGATCAGAGGATCTTTTAGGTTTGATTTACACATGCAGCCAACACAAAGCAGTAAAGTATTGAGGTAGCAGAATTCAGTGTAACACTTTAGATCATAAACGGAGGTTCACGTTTTCAAAATGTTCTCTTGCACTAAAAATAAAGACACCTGAACTATAGGTAGAAAACTAGAACAACAGACTGGACTAGAATCTTTCTTACTGGCATGCTAGCTTTTTACCCACAGAGAGGCTATTTTTAAAAATGTGTTTCTACCCCACCACCTCTCTGCTGTCCTGGTTCACACATAACACAAAATTCTGGTTTATTAAACCATGGCTTAGCATTATGTGCAAACTCAGTCCAGCAGCTTAAATATGGTTTACTACAAACAATCCACAATTAGAAGAGATGCTTTGCTGTTGGCTTATAAACCTAAGTTTGTTTTACCTATGGCTTAATTTTATATGTGAAAGCAGCACTCTTCCTTGACTATGTTTGCTTGACCACCACACTCTAAAATATAAGGTGTTAGGTACGAATCTCCAGAAAACAAACCACAATTTGATTTGTCTGTGAGATAACCTCTCATTAGCTCATGGTTTGTTAAATCATGGCTTAAACAAACTTCATTTGCACATAATGGTTATAGATAAAGAGCAAACACATGGGCACTCAGAGCAAGCTTGCAGTGAGCTGTTTGGCTCACTGTTCATGGTTTGGACTCAAGGGGAAACCACATATATGAGTTAATATGCAATGTTAAGCTAAACCATGGCTTACCCCCCAGGTAGCACAGCACCAGCAGGACCAGGGGAGGAGCAAAGAGGGTGCAATTTTTGCTAAGTACTCTCAACCATGGTCATTCACACTTAGCATTATGCACAGACTGGGCCACTAGCAGATTTACATATAGATGAAAAAGCCTTGGATAATATGGTCAATTATTACTACTCCTGTTGTTTTAGCTGAGATGCTTTTAACTGCTTCTTGTCTAGCTGTATTTAAACTGGATTATTCCAGGATGGTTCCAGTAGTGAACTATATAGTCTCTTGAATATAAATATGCCACTTTTAAGATGCCACAAGATTAACAGGCTAACAAGGCTACATCTATGGAATTTGAACCTCTGATAAGAAATACAGTGGTACCTCAGAAGTCAAATGAAATCCGTTCCGGAAGTCCGTTCAACTTCCAAAGAGTTCAGAAACCTAGGCACAGCTTCCGATTGGCTGCAGGAATCTCCTGCAGCCAATAGGATGCCACGTCGGACATTCGGGTTCCAAAGAACGTGTGCAAACCGGAACACTCACTTCCGGGTTTGCGGCATTTGGGAGCCTAAACAGTCAACTCACAAGGTGATCGGGCTCCAAGGTATGACTGTAGACAGAAAACAGCTTCTTTAAGAGAAAGTGGACAGCCCTTTCATGTGTTACCAGTGTATAACCCTTGAGTATATCTCATTCACACAAACTTCCCACAGACCACATGACACACACCATTTCTGGCTTTCAGTCTGAAAGCATCTTCAGGTTTTATTGTCTGGCTGCATGGAACCATACAATAACTGAAAATTCAAGAGCTGGTCATCCCTTAAGATTCCCTTAGATTAAGAGGCAATCTAATACCCATCTTCAGATATTTGATGGGCTGTCACAGATGATGGAGCAAATTTGCTCTTTATTCCAGAGGGTAGAACCCAGACCAATGGACTCAAATTACCAAAAAAAGAAAGAAAAAGACTAAATATTAGGAAGAACTTCCTGATAGTATGATAGGTGTTCAAGAGTGAATCAGATTGCCTTAGAAGGTGATGGACTCGCTTTTACTACAGAAGTTCATAATCAGGGGTGTTGTAGTTGCAGATTTCCTGCATCAGCAGAAGGATGGACTAGATGTCCTTTGAGATCTCTTCTAGGTCTATGATTCTAAGACAGACAGATCAGAAGAACTTGCTTTTACCTGATTGACCATGCCATTAAGCTGTTCAGACAGCTGGCGGAGACTATCTGCCAATGAGAGGGACCTAAAAAAGGAACATGACACACAACAAACATCTGTAATAAAGTAGACATTAAGAACAATCCTCATTTTTAGTGACTGGAATATCATGGAGAGAGCAGGAGAGAATACAGAGAGAAGCCTCTCACCTATTTTCTTCCAAGGCATTTTTATGATCAGTGTCACAGATCTGCGAAATAAAAAAGATACATTACTGTAGTAGTAATCAGAAGCACAAATATATGCATATGTACAAGCATGCACATGCACAGATATATGTAACTCCAACAAAAGACTGGATACACTTCTCTCCTTCTGAGTGACACCTCACAACATCTACCATTGCTTTATTTCCCAACGCAAGAATGAGGGACCTGCAGCCCTCCACATGTTGTTGGATTCCAGCTCCCATCATCCCTGCCCATCAGCTAGGACTAATGGGAGCTGGAGTTCAACAACATCTGGAAGGCCACAAGTTTTGCATACCTGCCCTGAAGACTGCTTCAACATAGGATGCACAAAACATAGCACACCTAGACTTCTATACCATAGCACATGGGTAGGCTAAGGCCCGGGGGCCAGATCAGGCCAAATTGCCTTCTAAATCCGGCCTGTGGACGGTCTGGGAATCAGTGTGTTTTATTTGTGGGTCATAGGAATTTGTTCATTCCCCCCCCTCCAAAATTTAGTCTGACCCCCCACAAGGTCTGAGGGACAGTGGAACGGCTCCCTGCTGAAAAAGTTTGCTGACCCCTGCCATAGCACAATTCAAGAAAAAAGACTTAATAAGCTTCACATATTTAATGCTCAAGCAAAGGGTCAGACTGGTTGTCTATCACTTTGTTTTGTTAGGAATTTTTCAATTAACACTTACTTTTTTTAAAATATAGAAATATCCATTACTTTAGATCAGGAATGGACAACTTCAGTACACAAGGAACCACAGAGGATATGTATCATGAGTCAGAGGGCCACAGCTCACACACATTAATATAAATTGCATATAAGCTGAACAGACAGGCAGAAGGTGCTAAACCAGTTGGTTGACACCATCAAGTTATTCCTATCTTGAATTTATTACCTAATAAGAAGGAAATTAGAAGTCAGCCTCGGGGCTTGGCAGATATGGAAACAGAGTAGACAAATATTTGGCTTCACTATTGCCCTTACATTTCAACCATCTAGAAGAGATGTACCAATAAATGTTAAGATGTGAAAGCTAATCTATAGGCTACAGGAGAGAGCTTAGGGGGCCACAGTGCACAACACGGTGCCCAACTGTACTCATCTCACCCTTCCAATGAAACTACATTCAATCAATGGCTGAAGACTGAGAGATGAATAAGGAGTGTATTGTGCAACCTAAATCTAAGGGTTCTGTATAGCCAATACCTCCTATAATTGCAGAGTGACAGGCCAGTGTTGATAACTGAAATGTCTGCGCTACCATCACCTCCCCGCTCTTTTGTGAAGTATGCTTTGCTCTATATTTCAAATACACACACACACACACACACACACACACAAACACAAACACACAAAGTTATCTAGGGTGTTCAGTGTGGGGGATGCAAACATTGACAAACCTGCAACAGCTGCATGCTACCAGGACTTGGAGCGGCAGAGCTAGGCAAACTGTTGCTGTTAGACAGCATGTGGACACCAGCAGCGAGCTGTTCAGCATTGTGAGCGGAAACATCACCATCACAGTATGCCTGTCACAAAACATACCATAAAGATTACAAGCACCATGCAGGTGAGGGGGAACCCAGATGAATACAAGCATGCACCATTTCTAGAAGAACCTGTCAAACCTAGAGGCAGATCAGCGGAGGAATGCTCTCCTCAGAACAATGTACAAAAAATGTACATGTACACACAAAAAAAGCTAATCCTGTGAACTGTCACTACCTGCTGGAACTTCTTGCAGAAATCAGTTCAATGTTTTTGGTGTGATAAAAACATGGTGGGCAATGCCAACCTCAACATGGTTCATGTTACATTGATCCTTTACTTTTGCAAAGTGCATATTCCTGGGAAGACCGCTAATCAGATAAGGATGGAACAGAATGAGTCACTATACACACCTAGATTGTATAGTGGGAGTGGGGAAAACGTTTCTCCCAAAGTGCTGTCGGTGGTTTCCAAGACACCGAAGTTAGAGACTGGCAACCAGGGACCAAATTTAAACTCAATGTAAAGAGGAATATTGTCTGTTAGACTTCAGTGAACTGGTCACACTACCCCTAGGTTCAAATTATTAAATATCCAAAGAGATATATCCCAAGCCCCCAAACAGCTCATGGATGACGTTCTAAGCCAGGGGTTGGCAAACTACAGCCCAAGGGGGTTGTTAAACCACCCCCCGGCCCTTGCTGCCTGCTCAGTCAGTCCCCGCACGGAGCTAAACAGGTGCGGCACACCGGTTTAGCTCTGTGTGGGGACTGCCTTCCAGGACACAGCCACAGCTTCCTATCGGCTGCAGGAAGCTCCTGCAATCAATAGGAAGCCGCAGATGCCTCCTCCTTCGCTACCATGGCTCCGAAAGCCATGGGCAAAGAGCGGCGGGCATGTGCGCATGTGCACGGGTGCGCACATGCTCTGGCCCGCGGGCAGAAAAGTTTGCCGACCTCTGTTCTAAGCATTAGAGAAAGAGAAGAGGCAGCAAATTTGAGAAAGCGGCCAACAGGGCTGGGAGGGAGAAAGAAATAAAGTGACTCAGTTCAGATATAATACCATTCAAGCATTAGGCTCATTTTTGGGGAGAAGATCCAGAGTTGTTTTGCTACTCTTCTGGTCCTGCTGCTGCCACACTGCTGTGAGCAACATGTCTGAACCCAGACTCATGGTTTATCTTGCTCCAGACAAACCACAAATGGTTTGTCATGTCATATAACAAACTTGGGCTACAGCTTGTGTTCTGTCTGCAGTAAAATAAATCATGAATGTGGGTTTGGGCATAATACTAAGCCAAACTAGCAGCAGCAAGACCAAATGAAGAATAAAGCAACTGTCAACTCTCCTGGAACCTGCATGTTTGCTTATCCATGGTAAGCCATGATTGGCCACTGTGAGAAGAGAATGCTGGACCACATGGGCCTCCAGCCGAACCCAGTAGGGATCTTCCTATATGTTTTTATTACCATGGAAATTTTAAGTATTGCTAGAATGGCTGGTACCCACCCACCCTTCCCTGCGCAAGCATCTCTAACCTTCATTTTATCCTGGCATTTTTGTTCCCTAGAACACATACAGGGGACAAAGAGACACATTTGTTAGATCTTCAAATACGCACTTTGTCCTTTGACACATTGTACAACTGTTAATGCAATCAGCCTGCCAAAGTGATAAAAGCTCATTCTCAGACAAAAATCTCTGAAGCCTATAACATGTGGTAGCCTCAAGAAAAATAGATCACACATTGGTGACTTGGACAGTGTGAACGTCCCAAGCACCCCAACACCTCTGAAGGTACATGATTTTTCTTCAGGAGCTATACTGAAAGATTTCTGTTCTGCCTAGGCCTAGCAACAGAGGTTGTGCAAGCACAAATAACAATATTGTCTCAGTTGCCAGTATTCATCTTTTCTGCCCAGTAGAGTCAAATAAGTATTCCAAGGTAGCATTTCACTAAATCTGACATTCTACTAAAAAGAGTTCAGGAACCCTCCTTCTAGTTAAGAGTGCTCTCAGGGTGTCGATTCTACTACACAGTGAGCAGTCCAACATGTTGTTGTTGTTTAGTCGTTTAGTCGTGTCTGACTCTTCCTGACCCCATGGACCACAGCATGCCAGGCACTCCTGTCTTCCACTGCCTCCCGCAGTTTGGTCAAACTCATGCTGGTAGCTTCGAGAACACTATCCAACCATCTCGTCCTCTGTCGTCCTCTTCTCCTTGTGCCCTCCATCTTTCCCAACATCAGGGTCTTTTCCAGTCCAACATACCAGGGATCAACTAAGTAAACCCCTATTGGTAAACTTAACTGGAAAACCTGAATCTTTCCATCTTAAGTACCTCCTTGGATATATGTCAAATGATACTACCCTGGGCATGGCTAAGTTCCTCTCAGAAGTAATAAGAAATAGAAACCAACATGGTCTGGATAAAACATAGTGACCGCCTTAGAATCCTTTTCTTGTATTTCTGTTTTATTTTGCTTCTGAAAATGTTTTTGTGGGTCTTTGGACCAAAATAAAGAATGTGTGTGAGTTAGGAGTGTAACACCCTTAAAGGACCTACTGTATCAAACACTAGCCATATTCAGGCATTCACCTACTGCTGTCATGTACGTATTAAGGGTTCACGTCTTTAGAGTAATGGACCCTGGTCATGTACCGTCACACACTGCAGTTGGAGCCTACACACATAGGGCAATTTCTCTTCTACACATATGCCTGTACACACAACAGTGTGCAGAAAGCAGAGAAAGAAGTGGTGATACAAGGGCAGGGCCAGCAGACATAGCGGTTCTGCTCTCCCATTCACTGGATTGTTAATCACATGGGCAGAAGGTTTTACACTGATCTCATATATTGTCACAAATTGTGATATAAATTAGTGCAGAGAATCAGCATGGTGTCAGATTAAGACTGGGAGACCTGAATTCAAATCTCTACTGAGTGACTCTCGGCCAGTCAGTCTCTTTTAGGATTGCTGCAAGGTTAAAAGGGTGGGTGGAGAACCATGTGTGCTCCTCTGAGCTCTTTGGAGGATGGGCAATATAGAAAAGCAAGTAACTAATACATTCCCCATTAAGTGAAAGAAATGAAAGCTTGTTCTCAGCTCCCCAGATAATTCATGAACCAAAACTTGGAACTCACTGGCTACATAACTAGATTGAAACATGTCATTCTGTGGTAGCATATCACTGAAGACAACTCTCTTCTACCTAAAAGAGTATTTCTCCATTTCAAAGCAAAAAGCTTCAATCTGGCCACTATCCCAAGGGACATTTTCACTGAACAAACACTGTTTCATCTCAAGGGAACAGCATTTCTTTTTTAACCACCATTTGGCTTATCCTAAAGATTAGGGCCAATGTTCCTTTTACTGTGTAATAGTCAATCTGCTTAGGATAATGTACGTTCCTGAAAGATGAAGCCTTTTACATAGTGGTAGCCAAATGATGGAATAGCCTTTCCAGAGACGTATGCCTAGCACTGGTCAATTTCAGATGGGCAATGAAGGCTATGGTGTTCCAGAACAAAGTTTTTAAGGTACGTTGACTCCTTGAATGTTGTTTTTAACATATTTGTATGTTGTATTTAACATGTATGTTAAATACATGTTGTATTTAACATAAATATTTATATATGTATTTTTTATATCATGTTTATAGTCTATTTATTATAATTTGCCTTGAATATATTCTGCTCAGAAAGCCAGGATATACTGAATACAGAACTCTATTATTTTAAAGTTACAGCTGGAGAACTGAGACTGATTGACTTTCAATGGTTAAGACAGACCTAGACTCAGATTTCCATGCTGAAGTCCAACACTTTCTTCATGAAGCACATGTCCTCATGAAATATCATCATCAGAAATAACTGAAAGATTGGCTTTATACCAGACACAGGGAATGAGATATTGGACTCCTAATTCATATCAGTGCAGGTAACAAGAGGTGATAGGAGCTGGAATCCAACAACACCTGAAGGGCCACAGATTTCATATCCTTGCCCTATACAATACAAACAGCAACACCAGCACCAGCTACCAGCCAAACATCCTCATAGGCCATCCAGCTTCATAGGAAATAGGCCTTGTAACTTTTACAACAGTTGCATTTCCTGCAGGAATGTGCAGCTTTCCATCTAAAAAATCCACATACAGTATTTTGCTCATAATAGGATTTTGAAGATAACACACAGGTTTACTTTTCACCCCTGATTTTGTAACCAATACAATATGGTTATTTTGATGCCTGAATTCAAATGCAACAGTAAGTTGAAATGGCACCAACAAAGTTAATGTAAATGTTTGGTGGGCATATGCCAACACCAAAGATAAAGCTAAAGCTTTAAAAGAACATAGGAAGCTGTCCTTTACCTAGTCAGATCATTGGTACACCTAGCTCAACATTGCCCACACTGAGTGGCAGCAGCTCTTAAGGAATTCAGAAAAGGGACTCCCTGGAGATGGTGGGGATCGAACCTCGTTTCTTCTGAATAAAAAGCAAATGCTATATCACTAAGCAATGGTAATAAAACAGCTTGCAGACAGTTGTTTATTCCCAACTTATTTTGATATTTATATATTTTTCAGGGGGGAAAGCTAATTATGTTTATTATTTTTAATTTATTGCATTTATCTATCACCGTTTTCTCCAAGCACTCAAGGTGGCATACATGGTTCTCTCTTTCCTTATTTAATCCCCACAACAATTTTTTGAGGTAGGTTAGGATGAGAGACAGTGACTGGCTCAAGGTCACCCAGTGAACTTCATGGCTAAGTGTAAGATTTGAGTCCTGGTCTCCCAGGGCCTGGTCCAAGACTCTTAACTACTACACCATTAGTGGCTCTCTGCTTTCTAAAACATGGCAAGAGTGTGCTTTAAAAATACTCAGATGCAGCCAACTCAAGCAGACTGGTTTCTATTAGACCCAGCCCTTTATTTTTAATTGAATTCAACCTGGGTTAGCAAAGTATGCAAAACCCAGTTTTCCTAACAGTCCTTTGTAAGACAAGGAATAGGAAGACTCTTTCTGCCTAGGTAAATCTAAATGTGTATTACTCCTCAGACTGTATCATGTGTTCAAATTTCACTGCCTGTCAAACAATGAGTTGGCATGATTAACCCACATAGCTTAACCTTCAGGGCAACAGTTTGAATATAGATGAGCAAGAACATGCATTTCTGAGATGAGGTGCTTCTACAACAAACAAACAAAACCCACTAACATGGGAAAAAGATCACAAGCGAAATGGAAGTCAAGCCCAACCTGCAGTCCACAGTGAACAACGCTACTTATGCATTCATTCACTATCGCCTTGGAAACAGTAGTATTGGGGGTGGCAATCCCTTCAGATATGCTTGACATTCCAAAACAGCTGCTTTAAGCAAAGCAATCTTAAAAATCCAAGAAGCAACCCTTCTTCACAATTGTAATTTGAGCCACATTAAGGGAAGTGCACACAAGAACAGCAGTGGGGGAGCAGGTTAAAAATAGTTCAATGTTAATGATAGCCAACAACATTCACGCAGCTAACAAGTATGACAAGTATCCCAAAATCTGTTCCACCCACCCAAGAAACCCTAATTTGTAAATAGGAACTGAATCATGCAGTATGGACAGCAAGCCAGTTGGACAGATTCTGAATGCTGCCTCACCTTCCTCTTGTCCAATGAAGGTATGGCTACCCCATTGGAGCGGTTAAGGTCTGACACCAACACCTTCAGAATGTTCTGAATCTAAAGGGGGTGAAAGAAAAGTGGAAAGAGAAACAGCTGAGAAAAGGGACAGAATGAGAACATTGTTCAGCGGGTTCCTGAAGCCAAGAAAAAGGAAAATGGCAGAGATCCTAATACCAACAAGATGGTAGTAACTTGCTTGCGCACAATCTGTTTAGGATAAAGATGCAACTAACTCCTTCACTCCAGCAGCATATACAAAAAAATGCTATTCCCTCAAGACAACCAAGGAGCCAAATATTTCTTTCTACTGAATTTCCCATCTTTACTTATCTGTTATCAGCTGATTATTGTATTTATACCCCCCCCACTTCTGTCCAATGAGTTCAAGGTGTTTGTAGTACTAAAGAAAAACACACAGCCTTCTTCAATTTTTTACAGTGTTAAAACTATCTTCAAACAGAAGTAGAAGCAAAATATTTTGGAGCATTTAAAATAGTTAAGTAAGCCACTCACGTTTTCAGGAGACTCTCTACCATCATTAGTTGGTGTCTCTGGTCTACTTCCTTCTTTGCCTTTACGTTTCTTCTTTGCTCCAGCTGCTGACCCAGGGCTATTCTTCTGTTGATATTCCTTCAGCTAAGAAAAAGAAGAAAAACCTGAAGTCTAACTAATTAAACCTTCTACACTGAAAGCTAAGAAGTAAAACAGAAAGAGCTGGAACAAAAAACACAGTAAAAACTGATGAAGAAAAAGACCCAGAGTGATTATTGAACTTGCTGGTGTACAGAATGGTTTACAAACCACATTAAACTATAGTTTAAAACAAACAATGGTTTACGGTGATTAAGCAGCATGCTAGTGCATGCTGCTTAGAAGTTCCCACAGTGCTCCTTCTATGCACCTGCTGCTACTGCTCTACAAATGAAAAAGTCAAAGTCTGGCTTCTCATATCATCTGAAACTGCATTCATGGTTTGCTTTCTCCAAACAGACTATAATGGTAAGCCAAGAACAAGCCTTGGTTATTGCTCATGGTCTCTTTGGAGACCAACAAACCAGAATCCCAGGTTTGGACAACACAACAAGTCAGACTCTGAATTGTTTCAGCTGTAATACAGCAGCAGTCGGGGGGGGGGGCTGCATGAATGAGCAGCCTGCAACAGCACACTACTAGTTCACATGAAACAATAGTTTGCTTTAAACTATAGTTCAACTATAGAAAACACAAACCTGTTTGTTTTCTAGAGCAACTGCAAGCTAAATACAACCACACTGTAGAATGAAAAAGCCCTTGGCATGTTAGTCCTTTTTTGTTTATGTGCCAGAGGGTTCAGTTTCACTGATCTAGTTAAAACTTTCAGAAACTCCCATTTCCTATTTCATCTCAACTAAACCTCGCAAAAGTGGCAGAATGCAAACCCCATCTTGAGTCAATCAATAATTTTCAGAGTATTAGAGTGGTCAACATGGAACTTCATAAAGCATTCTGCAACTTCTGAGTTTGTGGCAATACCACCAGGTTCAAGTTTCAAACCTTGCAAACACTTGCAATATAACTAGCTTACAGTATACGTAACCAGTAATTACTGACAGTTCAAATGGTCACATAACAAGAATCTGGTGGTGATGGGCACAGGATTGTTACCAGGAATAGTTCAATTTTAAAAAGAATATTTTCCATTTCTTAAGCATAAGCATCTTAAGCTATGGAGAAAGTACACAAGCAAAATTGAAAAAAAATATTTCAAATTGCTAGGTGCCTGGGCAAAAAGGCACCTGGGAGTTTCCAGACACACCCACAAGGGAAGGTTAAAAATCCCACAATGTATTACAGCTTACTTTTAACCATCTGTACGTCAAGGTGCTTACTTGCTACAGAGAAGTTACTTGTACGAGCCCAGTCATGTTGACAACTAGGCTGTTAAGAACAATTTCTCTGTAGCCCATGATGAACTAATTATGCTGGTTTGGCTGTCTGTGGCATTTCTAAAACTGGTTATATATATAACTTTAACACATTTATTTCTTCAATACATTTAAGCTATAGTGCCAGGTGTTAAAAACATGATACAACTTGCGTATTTAATTATTATTCAGTGTTCTGGTTTATGAAGATAAACATATTGTTGTTCATATTCCAAGGCTCAGGATGTGAATAAAATTTGCTCACTATTTTTATCCATACAATATCTGTGTTATGAAGAATCACCTGTATTAACACATCAGAAATTGAGGCAGGTTACTTGCCCAAAACATGCCTCAAAATATGAGTGCAATGTGAACTCAAATCTCCCACTGCTAAGCCAAAAAATACGATCCACAAAATCATGACAAATCTATTTGGCATTCAAAAATGGAATTTCTGAAGGCCTAAATCATGTATAAGTTGGCAATCACTGCTCTTGAACATACCGCCAAACCATATTCAGAGGACTAAGTCCTCTATTCCCTTATATTCATCAACTCAATTTTAACTGCTTTCTACTCATGTATCTATCCAGCGTGGTCATGTTGATAACATGGAAAAAATTATTGTACTACTGAGATTAAGAGATGGGAGATCTGCTGGCAACTGGTATCAATGTAAAAGGTACACTTTTCTTCAAGATAGAAAGCAGAAATCACTACACCGTAGATCCACTGTTATGGTTAAATCAGGCCTCAAAAATCACTTGCTGGAAGTGATGTCAGCTAAGCCTTTCTGGAACACTCTTTCATGCACCTTCTGCTAGCTGGTCATTTTCTCCCCAGCTTTCCTACAAATTTATCACGTTGTGACAGGGAAAAGGTAGAGGGAGCTCATAATGAAATTCACAAGCCCCACCCCCTGAACCACCAAATTATGACTTCCCAGCAGTCTTTTATAAATACCCACTAAGGCCATCATAAAAAAATATTAGAGTAGCTCTGAACAAGTTGTTTCCTCCCAAGCTGAATGCTAACCATCTACATTTGGCCGCTTAAGAATGTCACTACTGCAGCTCTGAAACAATCAGCTTTTCAATGACAAATTTTAAAAGCTGCTTCTGACAGAAGGGCTACCATGTATCAAATATGACTCTTAAGTTCATGTGACTAACCTGGATATACAGTATTTGCACAACTGGCATGTGTTTAGAGGCATCATCACAACCATTCTATCGCAGAAATTAGTGCATGCCGTACATGGATGTGCATTTTGCCTAAATGTTTGGACAGCTGCCTAGAATATTCTGCAAACTGCACCCAACTTTCCTACCTGAAGCAGCAGCTTCACAGTGATTCATTGTATGGCTGTAACTGCTTTTGCAATAAGGGTAGGTGCTCTTTACTGCCCTCACTAAATGGATGCAGTCCCCCTCCAACCAGGTGCAAAGGTAGGGAGATCACCTATTTTCAACTTCTGATTATCTTATGTTCACATACAGGTATGTGGAACAACGACAGCTTAACATCTACAAAGTGGAGGGTGATTAGAGTAGAGTAGACAACTATTCTGAGGACAGGTTATAACAATGTATAAAAGCCATAGCAGAAATTGGTAATTGAACAGGTGATGTGTAGGGAGAAGGGATGAATATATTTTGAAATGATAGTTGGAAAAGTTATTTTATTGGGAGCAGCAAAGGAAGGAGGAAAATAGAGGGGACATTTGGGGTGGGTGGGAAGTCAGCTTTTAAATTGTATTGAATTTGTATTAATTTGGTGACAATTTGTTAAACATTATGGAAAATCAATAAAAATAATTGGCATAATAATAATAATAATAATAATAATAATAGGCAAAGTGGAGGGTGAATGTATTGCAGAATGTGTTTGCTATCTAGATTCTCATCCCAAATAACGCAAGAGTTAGGGAATCTGGGAACAGATTTTAAGCCACAGATTGACCTCCCTGCTATAAAAGTGGATACAGTGGTACCTCTGGTTAAGTACTTAATTCGTTCCAGAGATCCGTTCTTAACCTGAAACTGTTCTTAACCCGAAGTACCACTTTAGCTAATGGGGCCTCCCACTGCTGCTGCTGTGCCGCCGCAGCACGATTTCTGTTCTCATCCTGAGGTAAAGTTCTTAACCCGAGGTACTACTTCCGAGTTAGCGGAGTCTGTAATCCGAAGTGTTTGTAACCTGAGGTACCACTGTACTCTGATACTTCTCAAAGACACTAGAAGGTCATTTTCCAGAGAAGAGCAAAATAATTCCCCATGGAGGGAAAGGTGGAATAAAACCATTTTTAAAATTAGGTTAGCATTCACAATAAAACTGAAGTACTGGGGAGAAATGGCTATTGTTAGATTTTCCGTTTTACTTCTCTTTTATCAATAATTACTTTATGTTTTTCCAATATATCAATCACTACAGCCAGCCCACATAATATCACAGTATATTTTGCAATTTTGATTATTATAAGAATAACTATTTAAGAAGTTTGAGGAAAAACACTTTCTGAAACTGTGAAATTATATTAAACTAAACTAAGATTGAGGAGAAAGAATGATGGCAAGAACAAATCCTTCCCCAGGCTTTCAAGTGGTATGTCTAGGATCACACCCACACCACACATTTATCTGAAGAAGTGTGCATGCACACGAAAGCTCATACCAAGAACTAACTTAGTTGGTCTTTAAGGTGCTACTGGAAGGAATTTTTTTATTTTCACACATTTAAAGAATTCTTAATCCACTTTGACAGTCATGGAGGATCTTGGGAACTATAGTGTCTTGAAACTGTAGCTCTGTGCAGTCAGCACACTTAGCAAACTATACTTCCTAGGATTCTTTGGAGGAAGGCTTGACTGTTAAAAGTGGTAAAAGAGTGCTTTAAATTTCTTCTTCTTCTTTGGCGATCACTCATGTGACCTAGACATTTAACAGGTGATAATCTCTCCCACGATTCCAATACATATATACATACACTGATTAAACCCAAAAAGTATGTTTCTCTGAATCTGTAAAGGAGAATCCCCTTCCATGCATTCAAAGGATGTGTCAAAGATGTTTAGCAAGGGAGGGATTTCCTTCTTAAACATTCAAGATATGTGGGGGAGGGCACTTAATAAAGAGGGGTCTCCACACCTCCACTAAACCTATAGAGAGATATCCTTCCATGCATGTAGGAGACATATCCAAGTTATTAATAAAAGAGGGGCCCACCATTTCTTTCAGGCATTCAAGTGGGATGTGTCCACCTTGTGTCTAAGAGGAAGATCTTCCTCAATGAATCATTACAGAGGACACCCTCCCATGTCTTCAAAGGTGTGTAATAAAGAGGTCTACACTCCACTCTCTCTAAACCTACTGGTACATCTTTTTCCAGGAATTCAAGCAGTGTGTGTCTAAGGTATTTAATATTAGAGTTTTCAACCCCACAAAAATTATATTCAAGGGGAAGAGTATACCTATATAATAAGAGAAGTCGTATCACACACACCCTAAGCATGTAAAAGTAAAAAGGTAAAGCAAACACAAGTGGACAGACCCCTTCTATGGCTTAAAAGAGTAAGTCTGAAGTAAGTAATATATGCAGCATGTGTGTGTGTGTAACAAACACACTCACACTGACAGTACAATCCAAGCAATGCCCAATCAGGTGTAAATCCTATTTAATTCAATGGGGTTTACATTCAGGTAAGTGAGGTTAGGAGTGCTGCCTAACCCTTTGCAGGGGAGCTTCTTTCAGGCATTCCAGGACTACCTATACCTTAGGTGCTTAGTTAAAGTGGGAGCTGTCTCCTATGCATGGGGTGTGTCTAAGGTATGAATAACAGAGGGTCTTCCACCCCCTGACATACATGGAGGATGCCCCTCTCATGAATTGAAGGGATATATCTGAGGTGATTTTAATAAGGGAGGGGTATCCCTCCTCCATTAAACCTATTAGAGGGATGTCCTCTTTCAGACACTCAAGAGCTAAAGTTGAGGTATTTAATTTAGGGGGGGGGGCAATTCTCATGCAAGAGTTGTGTCCAAGATATGAATAAGGGCCACTCCACCACAAACCCTAAACTTTTCCATGGGGACCCATTCCCATGACTTTAAGGGGTGTTTTAATAAGAGGGGGAGGGGATCTCTTCCAGGCACTCAAGAGCTATATCTTAAGTAGTGCATTTTAATTTTACGGGGGGGGGGCAGTCTCCCATGCAAGGTCTCCCCAACACACATGGAGGACCCAATTTCCCATAACTTCAAGGGGTGTTTTAATAAGAGGAAGGGGATCTCCCTCCCCTATTTCATCCTATTACAGAAGGGGTTCTCTTTCAGGCACTCAAGAGGTATTTTAGTTTAAAGGGGGGAGCGATCTCCCATGTAAGACGTGAGGGTCTTTCACTCCTACACATACGTACACACACCCCTCTCACGTGGACGACCCCCGCTTCCCGTGACTTCAAGGGGTGCTCTAATAAGCGGGGATCTCCCCCATTAAACCTATCACAGGGGGCGGGGTCCTCTCCCAGGCGCTCAGAGGCCGGATCTGAGGCGGATTCCTCACTAAGCCTATACTGATGCGGGGCGGGGGTATCAAGCATCTCCGTAGCTGGGGAGGGGGAGAGCAGGGAGTGTCTGGAGCTGGAGACACCCCCCCCCCCGCCTGTGAAGAAGGCCCCGTCAGTTGTCGCCTACTTCCCCCTCCTGCTGCTGTTAGTTGCTGCCTGAGGGGGAAACGCCGCCACCCCCACCTCTCCCCTCAGCGCTCCGGCCTCGCCCTACCTTCTTCTTGGCCGACGCCAGCTTGCTCTGCCTGCTGCCGTCCGCCATGTCTGAACCGGGCCCGGGCCACGTCAGCCCGGTGTGGTACGAAGGTGGGTGGAGAAAGAGGGACGAGAGCGAGAGACACAGGGAGCGAAGGCCCCGCCCGTGCCCTGCCGTCTCAGTCGCGCGAGGACGGAAGGAGGGAGGGAACGCCGTATTGCGCAGGCGCGGCCGTGGCAGCTCTTGAGGCTCAGCCGGCGAAGGGAAGGAGGGAAGGCGCATGCGCACGGCTCTTCCCGCCGTTTTCGTCCCCCGTTCTCCCAACGAATCTTTTTCTTCACCACCTGTTGGTTTTTCCCTCAGAGGGAAGAAGAGCCTTTTTATCTTAAAGTGTCGTTTGTAACTCGCCCTCGAAACAAACAGCTTGTTTATTAATAAAATTACTTCAAAATGTCTTTTATAACTTGCGTTCTGACCAACAAACAGCCGCGAAAACCGCAACCTGGGGTTTTTGCTTGTTTGTCTATTTGTAAAAGAATTATTTATATGCCACAAATATTTAAAATCGGTTTACAGCATTAAGAAGATTTAAAATCACTCAATAAAATAGTAAAAAGAAGTTAGAAACAATATTAAATCATTTTAGAAACAATATTCACACAATATTAATACATTTTCCCAAAATGCTGCTGCTGTTTACTATATTTTAGATTACCTCATAAATTTATAATTTAGAGCAAGGGAGGAGACTTAATCAGAATGGGGGCCACATTCTCCTTATGAGGGTCACATGCAGTGCATGGGGTCAGAAGCAAAAGTAGGTGAGGTAATACATGCAAATTTTTAACTTTGCACTATAGGCTGGTTCCTACTGTGATAGGAATTTTGAGGTCTTAGGTATATGTTAAATGTTCGTAAGTGTACCAACCAAGCACATACATAGATCAGCACAGGAAGACCGACCTGGAACCATTTTGATTCCCAAACTGTCCGAATGTTTTCTCTGCAAGGTCAAAGGAAAATGGAAAAGCCTCCCCATTGTCTTTTCCTTCACAAATCCTGTCTTAAGGGCACATTTAAGATATGAATAGGGTGTGAGCCTGTGACCTGGCTCAGGAACTAAGTATTTATCATTACAAAAGAATGGCAATCCATTGCCCCAGGCAATCCAATCTAGGAAGCAGGGTATCCAATCAAGTAATTTGCCAGACAGGAGATAAACAAGGACAGGAGAAAAACAACATTCAAATTTCTGTTACAGATAGGTAGCCGTGTTGGTCTGCCATAGTCAAAATAAAAAAATTCCTTCCAGTAGCACCTTAAAGACCAACTAAGTTAGTTCTTGGTATGAGCTTTCGTGTGCATGCACACTTCTTCAGATACACACACTTCTTCAGATATTCAAATTTCTGTTACAGGTAGGTAGTCGTGTTGGTAGCCATAGTCAAAATAAAAAAAATTCCTTCCAGTAGCACCTTAAAGACCAACTAAGTTAGTTCTTGGTATGAGCTTTTGTGTGAATTTTTTTATTTTTATTCAAATTTCTGTTTTAGACCACCTTTTCTGTGATGTAGGTATGATGTTTCTGGGGGTGGTCTTGATCTACAGGATGGCAATTTCAAAAGTCTTTATAAGGCCTTGCGCACCATTGTTCTGGGTTCCTCCTCCTTTCCTGCGGGTGATCTGTTGTAACAGCTTTAATAAAGATCAGGCTTGCTAGCTGATTTGCTTCTCAATCTTCTCTGGTTGGCCTCTGTTATTTTCTCCTACCAATAGGGAACCCATGTAAGGACTCTATATGGGTTCTTGGATACCCCATGAGGGAAAAGAGCAATATTTGTTTACAACACTACTCACAGGCATCCAGACAAGCAAGAGTTCAGGGACACCAATTCTGTTCAGGCAGAGACATTCAAGAGGGTGCAGAAGAGGGTGAGAATGGGAGTGGCAAGAGTCCTTAGGGCCAGGTAGAGGGGCACAGAGGGCCACATCTGGCCTCCAGTCCTGAATTTCCCCACCTGATTTATACATTTTTAGTGAGCCTACAGTATTTATTATACAGTTCATGCACGACATTTTCTCCTATGGAGCTTGATACGGAAGGGGGGGTGCCTTCCTTCTACCTTCCGCCAGTCACCAGAGGGTCCGAGGCGATGACCTCAAGGGCACCCACCCCCCATTCACCCCTCACCCCCACACCGTTGCACAAGCACCACACCCTACCCAAGCCCCAAAATTAAAGTGCCTTTCCCTTTTTCCACACGGGCGAAATAAGCCCAAACTCTTAAGCCTCTTTCTCTTAAGCCTCTCTCTCGCTCCATCTTTATCGTGGGTAGACCGTATCAAACTGTATCCCCCATTCGTTTCAATGGCTGTGTTCTACCCAATCAGAACCATGCATTCGCTTGCAGAGCTAGCTCAGCGAGCTCCTGCACGCCTCATTTAACCTCTTGACAAGCTGCTGACGGCTCCCCGCTGGGAGAACAATGGAACCGAAACTCGTGAACCCATAAAAGTGTCAAATATTGCAACAATGTATCTATTTTGTTCCCGACTTCAATTATCAATATAAGAATGGACTGAAACGGACTAAAACTTCTAAAATTCGTATAAAATCAACCGCAGCTCCGATTTCCTTGGTTTTGGTGTCGATCGACTCAGTTTCTTCAGGACTCCATGACACCTCCTCTGCCTCCATAATCCCCCAAGCGAGGAGTCACGTACTCAGGAAGACCCTAATCCAGTCAAATCACTCTGCCCAACCTTTCCTCCAGGCAATGCCAGGTGGCAGACTTTACATACTTGGACTATTGTCTTCTCATCACCGGTACTCAGTAAGAGCTTATCTCCAGCTCTTCATATTCCCCCTCCCTCCTCTGTATGTTAATCCTGTGTAACCCAACCTCTTCTTAATGTATTCATGATGTAACTAGGATATATTTTGCACTGTATTCTGGGACATAGAGGGAAGTTTCAAAAGTTCATGTCACCCCTTTCTCGCTGTTCAATCTCGTCTTGAACCTGTTGCGCAATAAACTTGGATCTTCTGCAGTTTGCTCCTGTCTCCGGCTGAGCTCATTTTCTTCCGCAGGGACCCGCGGACCTAGTCCGACGAGCCGGGTGGCAGAGTAGCCCCGCACCCAGATTTTACCGTAACAGAGCTGATCATACTTATACCGAAACATCCCTCTTTCCATTCATTTTTCATCTTAATATTTAATTCACAATAAATCAGTATTTCTGTTATTTCAGCATTTGCTGCATCAATGATATATTATTTAAAAGCCTGGAGAAGACATGCCTTTCAGCTGTTGAAGTAACTTTTTGTGCTGACTGAGATTGCATTTTTGTTTTTATTTTCTTCAGATAATTTCCACTGAGTTTTGTACAACAGTCAGCTCAGGTACAAAGTAGGAACAAAGCAATACCCCTAACCTGCTCTCCCACCCCACCCCCACAGAGCAGCTCTTTCTCTCTCTCTTTTTTTTTGAAATCATTTTTATTGTTTTTTTCAAATACAAAGTTGTAAATAAAAAAAAACAAAAAGCATATTCATATAGATTCCTCCGAATCTCAGGACTTCCTCCCATCCCTTCCATGGGGTCCCATTTTGAACATTTAATACTGTATATTATTTCATATTTCAATTTTTATATCAAACCATGTTATCCATGGTGATTTTTAAACTACAAGTGAGATTAAAATCCTGCTAATGTTTCCATCTGCTTACAGTGGCCTCTTAAATAACTTATATTCCCCCCCCCCCATTCTTTCATAAAGTTTTTGTCCTCTTGGTTTCTGAGTTTTCCATTCAGTTTTGCCATCTCGGAATAGTCCATCAGCTTGGTTTGCCACTCCTCTCTGGTAGGTACCTTGTCTTCTTTCCATCCAGCTATTAACATCTGGGCAGCTGTTGTTCCATACATAAAGAGTCTCTTCTTTTCCTTTGGAATATTAGTATCTGTAATTCCTAATAGAAATCATTCTGGTTTCTTAACAAAAGCTATTTTAAACATTTTCATTGTATATCATCTTCCAGAAAGCTTTTATTACCTTACAAGTCCACCACATATGATAAAAAGTACCTTATTTTTCTTTACATTTCCAACAAGTATTTGTAGTTGTCCTATACATTTTTGCCAACTTGGTAGGGGTTAAATAGCACCGGTACATCAATTTCATAGAGTTTTATTTCAAAGCATAACATGCCGTAAATTTCAAATCTGTTTTCCATAACCTTTCCCAATCTACTATCTGAATATTATGTCCCAGATCCTTTGCCCAGTGTATCATTACTGACTTGACCTGTTCATCTTTTGTATGCCACTCTAAAAGTAAGCTATACATTTTGGACAGTAATTTAACATTATTTTCTAGCAGATCTTTTTGAAATTTTGATATTTCATGACTGCAACCGGAAACTGTTTTTAACCTGAAGCACCACTTTAGCTAATGGGCCCTCCTGCTTCTGCCGCGCTGCCAGAGCATGATTTCTGTTCTCATCCTGAAGCAAAGTTCTTAACCCGAGGTAATATTTGTGGGTTAGCGGAGTCTGTAATCTGAAGCGTATGTAACCCGATGTACCACTGTATTTTAAAAATATAGTTTAATTGGTGAAACTGTAACCAATCCGTTAATACATCCCTTATCTTATCTTTTAGCTCTTAATCAATCCAGATTGAACTCATTACTTGCTTACATTTCTATACACTGTGATAGGAATTTCGAGGTCTTAGATATATGGTAATGTTCATAAGCGTACGAACCAAGCACTTACATAGATCAGCACAGGAAGATCGACCTGGAACCATTTTGAATCCTAAACTGAGCAAATGTTTTCTCTACAAGGTCAAAGTGGGAAACCTCCCCATTGTCTCTTTCCTCACAAATCCTGTCTTAAAAGGTAAAGGACCCCTGACCATTAGATCCAGTCGTGACCGACTCTGGGGCTGCAGCGCTCATCTCGCTTTATTGGCTGAGGGAGCCGGCGTACAGCTTCCGGGTCATGTGGCCAACATGACTAAGCCGCTTCCGGCAAACCAGAGCAGTGCACAGAAACGCTGTTTACCTTCCCGCCAGAGCGGTACCTATTTATCTACTTGAACTTTGATGAAACCTGTCTTAAGGGCACATTTAAGATATGAATAGGGTGTGAGCCTGTGACCTGGCCCAGGAACTAAGTATTTATCACTACAAAAGACTGGCCAGGCTACCCAGGCAATCCAATCAAGTAACCTGCCAGACAGGAGATAAACAACCACAGGAGAAAAACAACATTCAAATTTCTGTTTTAAGACTGCATTTTCTGTGATGTAGGTATGATGTATCTGAGGGGTAGTCTTAAGTTACACCCCTTCTGTATGTATGATGTTTCTGGGGGTGGTCTTGATCTACAGGGTGGCAATTTCAAGTCTTTATAAGTCCTTGCACGCCATTTTTCTGGGTCCCCCTCCTCTCCTGCGTGTGAGGGGAGCACCCTGTTGCAACGGATCAGTAAAGATCAAGCTTACTAGCTGCTTTGCTTCTCAATATTCTCTGGTTGGCCTCTGTTATTCTTTCCTACCAATAGGGCACCCATGTAAGGACTCTATATGGGCTCTTGGATACCCCATAAGAGGGAAAGGGCAATTTTTGTTTACAGCAACACAAATAGTGGTACAGACACACTGGTATTCCAAAATAGATAGAAAAATAGGCTAAGTCACAGCCACATCAAACTTTCGAAAGAACAGTAAGTTGTTGTATGTGTACATATTCCTGGGTTTCCCTGAAAGGCACCCTCTCCAAACTTTAAAAAAATCCTAGAACTGTGTATAATTGGTACTAATCTACCATGTTCCTGTATGTTGATATATTCAGTAAATGGATACCAAAGAGCAACAAATGAGTTTGTCTTCCTTTGTCCTTTTATCACCTGAACTTTATGGGGAAGGCTGTGCTTATTTTAATGTTAACTTCTGCATTTGGTTTGAGTTTAGAATGTTGTTTGCCTTATATCGTTGTTTAATTTTGTTAGCCATTTTGGGTTTTGTTGGTAAATAAGACAGGGTATACATTTTTTTAAAAAATGAATAGAAAATCATAGTGTTAAAATCCAGACCTCCCTAATACACTTTTTCTTGCAGGGTTTTCACAATATAGTCCTCACAATATAGGATATTGCCAGCTGCACAACAGTAAACGTTCCGAAATTTGAGCCACATATCATCTACAGTTTTCCTTCTGCTCACAAAAAGTACCCTAAAAAACAAATACCACACCTTGGACAAAGCATATCACAAGTAAACCAAATGGGTTTTACAGGTTGGCTCCTTTTTTGTCCCAATCATTGTACAGTAATTTGTATTATTTAATTTTAATATGCTCTTTTGAAGCATTGGTTTTTTTGAGTCATTTTTGTTTATTATTGTTATTTTGAAATTATCATCATCAAGATACAATATCAGTCAAAACATAACATCAATAACAAAAAGAAAACAATTAATTACATATACAATAATAAGAGCAAACTAATAATGGCAAACACATTCCAAATAATCTTCATCTTAGCACAATCATCTAGTGGAGCTTAGGTGGGCATCATATCTTGTTGAAGAGTGTGAAGAGCCCTTTTTGGCTGACAAGGTCAAAGGCCTTCATCAGGTCTATGAAGGCAATGTACAAGGTACATCTCACAGCAGTATAGCTATCCTCAGAAACAAAGGGAAACTGGGGATATCCAATTAATTGTTAAAATCCTGGAATCTCAAACTAGTATGCCTCACACCTCCAGCCAACCCCTTACAGTTTACACAGTGTAAAGCCAGCTTTCCAGCCTTCTACTTCTCCGAGAATAGGGCACATTTCTGGCTTCAATCAATCTGGTCCTAGACTTCCAATAACATGGAAACCAAAGCGATCTAGGCTTGTGGGCATTCCGAAATCCTGAGGGTGGCAATCACACGGTGACTCCACTAGCCTGTGAATCTTCTTTTAGAAATAAAATGTAGGGCAGCGGGTCAAATAGAATACACAATAGAGCGCTGTGCTTCTAAAACTGCATATATCCTCCACCCCACCCCCTGAAGGCCTGCCCCCAAAGCTTCCATCCCATCAATCTCTCCCTTTTTATCTTTTTTTTTAAATAATAGTTTTTATTAAATTTTCCATTATACAAATTCACCATATCAATTTTTTTCTCACAAATTTCAACTTTTAAGACTTCCATCAGCTTCTCTGCAAATCATCCATATTTTTACATACTTTATGCATTCTTTAAATTTAATATTGCCTTTTAGTATACCCCTACTATCCAATTCCTTTTTAACAATACTCCTCTAACTTTCACAAAACTTCTTTAAATCCCACTAGCGTTGTTTGTTCATCACATATACTTTTCAGATATTCTGTAAATTTTCCCCAGTCCTCGATGAACTTGTGATCCTGTTGATATCTAATCTTCCCAGTTAGTTTGTCCAACTCTGCATAGTCCACAAGTTTCATTCTCCACTCTTCAAGGGTCGGTAGTTCCTCCTGTTTCCATTTCTGGGCCATTAATATTCTCGCTGCCGTTACTGCGTATTGGAAAAGTTTGTAGTCCCTTCTATTTATTTCACTTCCTGTTATTCCTAACAGAAAGGCTTCTGGTTTCTTTACAAATGTATATTTCAACATTTTTTTTTCAACTCATCATATATCATCTCCCAGAAACCCTTCACCTTCTTACATTCCCACCACATATGATAAAATGATCCTTCTTTTTCTTTACATTTCCAACACTTATTACATGTTTTAAACATTTTTGCTAACTTAACTGGTGTGATATATCATCTATATACCATTTTCATAACATTCTCCTTTAACGCAGTACATGCTGTAAATTTTATATTTTCATTCCATACTTTTTCCCAATCATCCAATTGTATATTAGATCCAAAATCTCTGGCCCAGTGTATTATAACCAACTTTACTTCCTCATCCATCATATGCCATTCCAACAACATTTTATACATTTTTGACAATATCTTATAATCATTATTTATTATCTCTATTTGAAATTACGATTCCTTTTCTGCATATCCACTCTCTCTAAAATCCTTTTTAAACATTTCATTTACCTGAAAATAATGCAACCAATCAAACACATGTTCTTTTACTTGTTCAGCCCCCCCCCACCCAAGACATACACAGCTGAAAAGTCCACTGCTGCCTGAAAGCTGCTCCCACACACACTCTTCCTCTGTAAGAACTAATTTGTCTGATTTCAGTGTTGTCAACATAGATCATTTAGTCCAAGATACAGCATAACAACAGGCCCTCTTTAAGATATGGGGGCAGTTCCCTTTGTAGTAAAGGCAGAAGCTATGTTTTTCTTGGCTACTTTAGGCTCAGTAAGCAGCTGTGGTTGGCAGCAACTGAAGCTTTATTTGCTTATCAGGAGTTTGGCGATAGTCCCATTGATGCAATTAGAATTGTAATTAGTAAGACCCATAAACTAGTAACATAAACACTTCACCACACAGCCTAGCCCATAAATGCCCACCTCACATTCGTAGGTTATTATTTTAGCTAGAAGTCAACCATTCCCAATTCTTTCCCCCCCTATAGAAAAATCTAAGCTTCTGCATGTTCAAAACCAAATATTTCCCTGCCCAGGAAAGCCCCCGTGGTGCCAGTATTATCTTTGGGGTAACAAATATGGCTCTGCCAGGGTTCTGAATATAATCTTATTACATGCCACCATTTATTATACATTAGCTATTTATTTTATCTTGGTGCTCTCTCCTTTTTTTAAAGTACCCTAGAAGCTTTGCTGAAGGGAGGGCAAGCAAAAAGATAGTCTCCTTTAAATAAATTTGTAAAACCCTTTTCAATATGGAGGAAAGCTATTTAGGGGAACCAACAACATAACCACCACCAGAAAATAAAAACAAAAACTCGTTGGCCTCTTTTTTCACCAGTGAGTGTGAGGGAAGAAAGAATGCTTTCCAGTTCTTTGTTTACGTTCTTTTTTTTATTTTGCCACTGCAACTTTTATTGTCTAGCCATGGGGGGTTCCTCCTGGATTGTTAGCAAGCTCTGCATAATTAACCAAGCCTTAAGTGGAAAGATACCTGTGTTGCTGGTTTGTGTGAGGGCTTAGCTACACACTGGGAAGCTGTCATGTCTCCACCATTTGTTCACAGGTATAGTGCCTTATTGAAACATTTATCACAATGTTATTTCAATACTGGTATTCAACGAAATGGCAATTTATCGCAGAGCCCATGTCCTCTGTGACAGCAGTAACTTCGCCAATTCAGGCAACACAACCATAGTTAGCATAAATAATGGTTTACAATCCTACTTCTAGTTTCTAATTCTGATTTGCAGGATGACTGCAAACCAAGATTTTGTCAAGTAATAGTCATGCCAAGTTATAGTAAAATTTCCTTAATTCATTTGGAGTGATACCAGAAGCTACTGCCACCCACCCACCCCCTCACACATTTTCAGGCTTGAATTGAACAATAAACTCATAAATGAGTTTCAGAATTTTAATCATGGCAATATGAATAAATCAAAGCATCATACTGCAGTCGGAATTCACAGGTGGATTTGGGGTTTTTAAAAATACATTTAAGTAACAACCAGGTTGTTTTATGCAGCAAATCAACCAGCTCTACAAATCCTTTGGCTGAAACATTCAAGCTTCTAGAGAAGATAAAAAGCAGTGTTTTCATATGGTTCAGAAACAGCTTCTGATTTTTCCATACGATCAGATACTTTCCCACAGGATCAGATACTGCAAATGTTTCATTGCAGGAGAGTTTGGAGAGTAATGAGTTTTAGAGCAGCTTGAAACAGGGCAGCAAGCTTCAGGTGCAATGTGGTGAAGGAGAAAAATTCCAGGGTGCTTTCCACATCCGCACTTAACCATTTTCCATGTAGTACAAGATATTCACAATTTTATCACTGAGCTTGGCGGCAAGGCATCTTCCCCCTCGCTCAGCTGCGTGCCACCTGCAACTGGAGAAGCCGTAGTTTCTTCCTCTCCCTCATAAGCAAGGCTTTTTTGTATCTCAGTTTCTACTCTATGCTTGGACTTCAGGATCGCATTTCGGATGTTATGTAAGTTCCACTGTGTTCTCAAGAGGGCATTCTCCAGAGTGAAAATGCCGTCTCGTACCCGCCTCACTTGCGTGCAGACCGCAACTGACTTCAACTCCAAACCGATCTCGTGAACTATCTTCCGAAGGTATTGCTGGGTCTCATGCAAACAGTGGATTTCTAAGGGGACAGAAATAATTGTCAATACAAGCAGGCAGTGAGGTGGGGTTTCCCAAAAAAGTTTGAACTCGAAAACTTTCCAGTTAGGGGAAGGATACTACAGAAATAAGGGTAATTAGCACTAGAAAATTTTCTGATATCTTAAACACTGGAGCATGATCTAACTTGCATGTTGGTTTTACTTGTATTTAACAGACAAAGCTAAAAACTTTAGTGCATTGAATTCAATTGGTTGTCACTAGAAGTCCCAATGAAAATCCATTCTGGTCTCCCAGCCGTTGAAAACCTAGGAAGGTGTCTTACACCCAGTGATGTTGCAAAAATATTGCCCTGAAAGTTCTTCCCTTGGATGGAGGTAACAATCTTCCTCAAAGGAAGGGAGCCAAAAGGACAAGGAGGATGCAACAAAGATTTATTTTAGCGCTAAATGGTCAGAACAGAATGGGCATACCAAAATCCCGATCTGAGGGCTGTCCCATTTTATCTTCATAATAACCCTATGCCCAGATAATAACTGCCTAGATGAGTGAACTCAGCAGGTAAGAGTGTGAACATAGTCAAAGACTATGGATCAACACAGCTGGCTCTATTATGGGATTCTCCTTAGGAGTGGGGGGCTGCTGTGAGAAGCTCCTGCTCCATTTGTCCATGTAGGTTAGTATTCTCTGCTGTGAACTGTCAGCTGCTTTCTGGTCTCTTGGGCAAACATCTCTCTTAGCACTTGCTTCTTGGTCCTTCCTACCCCTAAAGCTGTAAATGTCTCAATTAAAAAATAAATAAAAAAAATGGAAATCTGCCGTGGGATTTGAAATACATCCCTAGCCATACCTAGCTGGAATTCTGGTGGTGCAAACTGGAGGCTTCGCACTGCTGTGATTAAGGGTGGGCTTTTCTCCATGGGACGAATTAATCCTTTCACTGCCAGCTCGTAGGCCTCTTGGGTTTTCAAGTCAATATTAGCATATCTGGAAGGAGGCAAAGGGAGAGAATACATCAAGGAAGGGAGGTTGAACTCTCCTACTGCTGGATTTGCACAGCTACTGTCTGACTGGTTTGTGCAATACATTTTGCCCACAGATAACACAGCCAGTTATCTCCAAGGATGGCTCTCCTATAATCAGGTACACTCAGTAGCCATTTCCCCAAATTATAGGGGCTGAGGAATGTCATAAGACTCATGGAAATTGCATGTATGATTGTCAACTTCACACAATGCATAAACACCTGAAAGCTGCCAAAAATGCTTAAGCAGCCAGTAAAAACGGAAAATTTGTGCAGTGACCCTTTGTATCACAATATGGAGATGAAATTGCCAGATTCTGACATAAATGGTGGTTTTAGTCATTCAGCGCTTTTTTTTAAATAAAATTTTCTTGTTTTACAGAAGTATGTGTAATGTCTCTCATATTTTTTCAATGTAACATTTTTACAAATTAGTTTCATTTGTTGATACATTAGGAAGAAAAGGGGTGTAGGGGGGGAGATGGGGGGGTCGGGTGGCAATGTTTCTATTTTGCATAATGTGTGTAGGGTTTGGTGTCAGCGTTACTTGTGCCGGTTCTCTGCTGTTCACTTGTGTTCCTTTGGTGGTGAGAGAGGTTGGGGTTGGCCTAGGGTGTGGTTGTTTGTTTGTGGTTGGCTGTGGTGGTCTTTGTTTTCGTGTGTGAGTGGGGTGGGTGGGTGTTTTGGATCAGGTTAGCCATATTGATTTATATGCTGTTGGTGGATTATTGTCATTGTCTTGTTGGGCTGTGTACGTGATAAAGGGGAGCCATACCGGGGTGAAGGCATCTTCTTCTGTTTGTCCCAGTGTCAGTTTCAGTTTATTGGTTAATTTTTCTAGTAGGGCTGTTTCCCATACTATTTAGTACCATTGGTCCATGCTTACTCCTGACAGGTCTCTCCAGTCATTCAACTTTTAAGGCCTCGTGGCTGCTTAGGTGGTTAGGCTGTGTCTAAGCCCTTAAGACACTGGTGGTGGGGGTTCACATGACTGAATGCGCCTTCATATAAACAAAAGACCCTGCAGATAGAACTAGTTTGTCAGGGGAAATATCTTTTCTACCCATACTGGCTAGTTTTTTGTGTGCAATGTTCTTAGTTTTTTGTATGAAGGACCATTTCAATCATGTGAGCTCACATTGGCAGTGGGGTACCGGTACATACAGTGGTTAACAACCTCAGTGAATGACTTAGGCTAAGAAACAGTCAACACAGTAAATAAACCCACAAAATAGCTACTTAGGAGGGATTGGGAGTTCTGTCCTTCTTGGAGCAGGCTGCTATGTTTCTACTCTAAGTACAGCCCACCTGGTTTCTTTGTTAGATACAGAGGGAGGAGGGATGGAACACGATGTGTCGCCTCTTCCAGTTCACTTATCTGCATGTAATTCGTGGTTGCCTGTGGCTACTAGGCCAGTGCTTAAACACAAGGCTGACTTATGTACACCACACACTTTTTTGTGGAAAGTTGAAGCAGATACACTTGCTCTTAAGGTTTCCAGATGGATGCAGCCACTGCTTCCCAAATCCACATTACAGATGTCTCCAACTAGTTTGACATTCATATCCTCTCCACCCCCACACCCCCTATAGGACCTTCATTGGAAAGGCTATCATCTGCCAAGCTGATCTTTCAAACAGACCAACAAGTGATTATTCAACACACCCCAAAGTTATTGTACAGGTTGTGCACAAAGGCTGTCATTTTAACCCATGTCCACAGTCTCCATTTTAATTAAACCTTAATACATAAAAACAGTGGCAGCAAAGGGAGAGGCCACACTTATTTGCCAGCTTTCTGCATAACCACTTTGCTAATCAATATTAGCTTTTCCTGAAGTGATACCCTGCCATATGCGGAAGCAACAAGCCAACAACTGCAGAAGCATCAGGTAGTCCTCTCTGAGGTGGCAGCCCTTAATCTGGGCCATACTACTTCAGACTGTAGATGGGAGACTCACATGACTGAGTGTTCCTGTGTGCAAAAGAGAGTCTCCAAAGCAAGGCTAGCCTTCTCCCTGACAAGTTTTCTATGTGCAGGGATTTTTTTTGATATCAAGGAACAATCATGTGAGCTCCCACCTTCAGTCTAAAGAGGTGCAGTCCACATCAAGGGTTACTACCTTACTGAGTAGTAGCCTCTGTTACATATTTTAACATTAATGGATGGTCCAAACAGCCTGGCTTGTGCAGTTCATTCATTCAAGTCTTGATTGTGTTATGTAGCTATTAAAAGTTTGTGTGGTTTCTTATCTGAATTTTCATAGTTATTCTGAAGCATTCAGATGTATACAACAGATAGACAAGTCATGCATATGGGATTTGCATCCTTAAATAGCTAACAGGCCATTCACTTCTGTTCATGTTTTCTCCAATTTTATCATTAGGTGGGGAGTAGGTGGGAAGAAGTATCAATACTCCATGAGAGGAGTAGTCCAGGGTTGGGGAACCTGTGGTCCCCCAGATGTTGCTGGACTCCCAACCCCCATCAGCTCCATCCGGCATGGCAAATGGTCAGGGATGATACAGCATGCTTAGCGGTAGTTCAGGGTTATCCAACGCACGGCCCGGCCCTCAGCAACATTTCAACACACCCACCAACCCACCCCGCAGTCCTCACAGTTCCCAAAGCCTAGTTAGCAGTTTTCCAGCTTTGGGAAGGCACTCTAGGACTTTGCCTGAGCCTCAGAGCTCCTTCCCACAGCTGGCTCTGGGAAGGCAGCATGAGGGATGGGGGCAGGGCCTTCAAATTTTGGCCTTGGCCCACCCACCCCCATGTGACAAGGCAGCCTGTAGGTTTCATGCCAAAGTACGCTTGTGGCCCATTGGTATGAAACGTTGGGCCACCCTGCTGTAGTTAATGCATGAAGAGGTTAAGACCATAGAGTAAGCCAGAGCTTTGCAAACTTTTCATGTTGGTGATAAACTTTTTAGAGATGCATCATTTTGCAACACATAATTCGGTAATTCGGTTTTACTCAGTAAACCCCTTTCCAGCCTCAGGAAGAGCACGGGGAGCGTTTGCACCTACACACTGCAGTTGACGCACTAACATGTCACGACAGTTTGGAGTAAGCAATTATGCCAGGTTTAACTAGATCATGGCCCCTCACCTCAAGAGGAAGGGTTACCAAAGCCTTTTGTTTACCCCCTTCCATCATGTGAGACTGACCAGAAAGGACTTCTGGGCTGCTCGCTCCATGCTAAAGGAGAAGTAAAGGAGAACTTTGGAAGAAACTCGGAGGGGTCTAACAGCCTATATTCCCATGTTTTTCTTTGTTGCATGTTTTGTGATTTAAAACTTCTCCTGGGGCTCTCTCACCAAGAGAGTATTTGCCTCAAACCTGGATCTAGGCAATTATTATTTTATTATTTTAAACCAACTACAACCAAGCATTAAGAGCCAACAGAACCAGCAGCTGCACAATGTTTAGACAAATTTCCTTCTCTTCACACATAAAAGGGAGTGTGCCTGCAACACAGAATAGAGTCCCTCTTTAACCAATTGAGCTCCACCAGATGGCTTCTCTTGCTTTGAAAAAGAACTTTCTGTGTTGCTTTCTACTGGGAACAGAACTATGCTGTCCGTGTTCAGGAAATGTCTTTTGACGTCCTCTGTGGCGGTCTTCTTTGCGTTAATTCACACCCATACCATAGAACCAGCAGTTTCCAGGGACCCGGCCTGGGGGGTGGGGTGGTGGAATCAGGAATCCAGAGTGGCAAGAGGTCCTTGCCCACCACCCCTGCATCAAGGCTTCCCCTGTTCGGATGGAGGCGTTTGGGAATCCTGCTCTGGGGAGTCCTCCTCCATGGCATCCTCTAGAAGCCTGTCAATGTCAGTCTTGCGGCGCAGCACACACCACACTAGAAATGCCATTCCTGAGACACAAATCAGCACCACCCGCCACACTGGCTTCTGATGGTCGCTGCCCATGGACTGCGCCACACTCCATTTCCGAGGGTGGGCACGGCTGTTCCGGAAGCTTAGAGGCTGGGAGCTCTTCAGCTCCTCATGCTCTCTGGGCAGGCAGTAATGACGCAGCGGAAGGAAGGAAAGGGACGGAGGCGGCCTGAGGGAGAGAAGGAAACAAGACGTGGGGTGAGGAGGACAGCAGGGCTCCTGGCTGACTGACCTCCCACCCCACCCTAGCACTCCTGCTCACCTTCGGCGTAAGGGCCTTTGGACTTCCCTAGTTATGGAAGGGCCTGGAAGAAGAGCAAGCCCCACCTGCAGCAAACAGTTTTCACCTACCAACTCCAGGATGATTAATCTAAAGAGCACATGCAAAGCTCCCATCCCAATGAATGTCTTGAAGGAAAGGTGCTGTTGCTTCAGCCCAGAAAAACCCTTTTGTCTCTATAAAACTAACTTCCGGCTATCAACTCTTCCATCCTCCTCCTCCTCCTCCTCCTCCTCCTCCTCCTCCTCCTCCTCCTCCTCCTCTATGAGCGCAGCCTCTATTTGGGGGGAAGCTCAGAGAGCCCTGGCTGGTGGAAGCCAAACTCCCAACTCCCAGGTAGCACAGTTAACCATCAGGGAACATGGGAGTTGCCATCCAGCAACATTTGGAAGGCACAAGGTTGGGGAAGGCAGGTGTAGTAGCTAGTGTGGGAAATTTGGACTGGGGAAACCACACTCAGCCATGAATCTCACTGGGATGTGAGTGCAGAATCATGTATGGCACCTTAGAAGGAGGGAGAGATAAAACTCCAAGTCATTTATTTAGTAATGGGAATTCTAGTGAAATAGTTATAGGAACAGCAATTACCGTATTTTTCGCCCTATAGGACACACTTTTTCCCCTCCAAAAATGAAGGGGAAATCTGGGTGCGTCCTATGGGGCGAATGCAGGCTTTCGCTGAAGCCTGGAGAGCGAGACCCCTCTCGCTCTCCAGGCTTCAGGAAGCTCTGCGCAACCCTCGGGAGACCGGCTCCGAGGGTTGCGCAGAGCTGCCTGCAGTCCCCGGCTCAGCACAGCTCTGCGCGGCCATCGGGAGCGGGGCGCTAAGTCCCGCCCCGCTCCGGATGGCGGTGCAGAGCTGTCTGCCATCCCGGGAGCAGCGCAGCTCTGCGCGGCCACCGGGAGCCGGAGGCGAGGCCCGCCCCGCTCCAGATGGCCGCGCAAAGCTGCCTGCAGTCCCGGGACTGCAGGCAGATCTGCGCCACCATCCCGAGCGGGGCGCTAAGTCCCGCCCTGCTCTGGATGGCGGCACAGAGCTGTCTGCCGTCCCGGGAGCAGCGCAGCTCTGCGCGGCCACCGGGAGCCGGGGGCGAGGCCCGCCCCGCTCCAGATGGCCGCGCAAAGCTGCCTGCAGTCCCGGGACTGCAGGCAGATCTGCGCCACCATCCCGAGCGGGGCGCTAAGTCCCGCCCTGCTCTGGATGGCGGCACAGAGCTGTCTGCCGTCCGGGGACTGCAGGCAGATCTGTGCCGCCATCCCGAGCGGGGCGCTAAGTCCCGCCCCGCTCTGGATGGTGGCACAGAGCTGTCTGCTGTGCAGGGACTGCAGGCAGATCTGCGCCACCATCCCGAGCGGGGCGCTAAGTCCCGCCCCGCTCAGGATGGCGGCACAGAGCTGTCTGCCGTCCGGGGACTGCAGGCAGATCTGCACCGACATCCCGAGCGGGGCGCTAAGTCCCGCCCCGCTCTGGATGGCGGCGCAGAGCTGTCTGCTGTCCCGAGATCAGCGCAGCTCTGCGCGGCCACCGGGAGCTGGGGGCGAAGCCCGCCCCGCTCCAGATGGCCGCGCAAAGCTGCCTGCCGTGCCGGGACTGAAGGAAGATCTGCGCCGCCATCCCGAGCGGGGCGCTAAGTCCCACCCCGCTCGGGATGGCGGCGGGCGCAGAGCTGCCTGCCGTGCCGGGACTGAAGGAAGATCTGCGCCGCCATCCCGAGCGGGGCGCTAAGTCCCGCCCGGCTCTGGATGGTGGCGCAGAGCTGTCTGCAGTCGCGGGATCAGCGCACTTCTCCCCATCGCCAGCCCCACAAGCTCGGGGGACAGCGGGGAGGCAGAGCGTGCCTTCCCACTGTTCCCCGAGCTGTTTCTTCCAGCCCCGCACCTGGGGGGGAAATAAATCCCCCCCTTTATTTCCCCCCCAAAAAACTAGGTGCGTCCTATGGGCCGGAGCGTCTTATGGGGCGCAAAATACAGTAATACTTAGCTGTCAATTAGGTGCATTGGAGCATTCACATTACATATCACAACTCACTAATCTTTACAACACCCTTGTAAGACAGGTCAGCGTTAATATGCACACATTGCAAATAGTTGGGAAGGAACTAAAAAAACAAGGGCCCACCTAAGGCCACATTCAAACCATTCCTGAGTTGCACCACACTCCCTCTATTAGCTCGTGTCCATCATTCTACCACACAAACTATTTAGCATGATTATTTAGTAACCTGAAAATTACAACTTTCACTTTTTACAAAAGGAGGGACAGAACGAAAAGAACCATTCATTTCTGTGTAGGTCTGAAAGCAGCAGCTGCCAGGGCCTACCAGCACTGAGTTGCCTGCTGTGCTAGCCTCCCCACACCCCACAGCTGGAAGGGCCTGCAATCCATTATTTACACTTTCAGAGCATCCAAGAGTAGCATGACTTAGGGTGCTCTGGAACAATGTATGGAATTATAAATGCCAGCTTTACAGCTGCCTTGAAGTACAGCTGCTGCTGCCGCCCCCCCACCCCACTGCTAACATAAGAGGGGCTTCACCAGGGGTATGTTGCATGGGCAGGGCATCCCTCAAACCAGAGCAGACTTTGCTTCTATGGACAAAGTAAAGAAGGGGCTCCTGGGGATGCCATGAGTGGAAAGGAGGAGGTCTGGAGGAGAACAGAGTTCTCTCCAACCTGCATCCCAGCCTGTTCATCCTGTTCAGGAGCCACTGAGAAACAAACCTCCTCTTATCTTTAGATGTCAGGCAAAACCATACTTTCTAATCAGGTCTCTGGCTTTTAACTAGCTATTGCCCTTTTGAATGAGTGGAATGGTGGGACTGTGTGTGTTGATTTTAATGCAGTTATGTATGCGTTTGTTTTTTGCTTACAAAATTTTGAGTTGCCATCACAAAGAATGACTAATCATTTTACTAATTAATAATAATAGTATTTCATTTATTGTGCCTTCAGTATGTGTGTTGTTTTGTGAGGTGCAGGAGGGTTGCAGGCTGGGATGTTCTGGGATATAAGAGCAAAGAGGGAAGGCACAGCCATGCCTACTGAACTGCGGGAGTCATCCCCAGCCAGATGGCAAGGCCAGTGGCCTGGGATGATGGGAGTTGTGAGTCCAGCAACAGCTATCTGAAGGTCCATGACAGGGAAAGGAAGATCAGCCAAGCTCAGCAGTTTGCCCAGGCCTGCCAATACCAATAACCTTCTTCTTGTACATGGGGAGCAGAGTGGGTGCTCTTTGGGGAACGGTCAGCATAAGAAACAAAGAAGGTGTGAAAGTCCTCACACCCTCCCTTTCCCTTAAATCTTGTAGATGTCTCATTGCAGCTAAAGCAGCAAGCATCTCCCACTGGTCCCCAAGTGACAGCAAAAGCATCACCTGAAACCTTGAGATCTGGGAGCACGAAAAGCTACCTTTTTGCACCAGAACAGGGTATTGTCCATGTAGTCACTCACTGCCAGCTTTGACAGGTGGTAGCTTTTATCTGCCAATCTACTGTCAGCTTTGACTGGCAGGGGTTTCTCGGGGAAAGGTCTTTCCTGGGGCTTGCTATCTGAACAGATGCTATCAGGGATCAAACCTGGGACCTTCTGCATGCAAAGCAGGCACTCTGCCCCTGTGCTCTGGTACAGCCCCCGTGTTTGGGATACTTACTGCAGTAAAGCCTTGTGATGGGACCCCTGGATAACAGAAAGGATCCTCTCCAGCTGCTCCCTGGTGATGTGGTCTGCAGACAAAGAAAGGGGGGAAACAGTACTGAGAGGGATGGACAAGGTGATCCAACAGCCTGGAGCTAAATGCATATATTTCAAACACAGACTATAAACATGTTGCTGCCTCCTAAGCAAATTCCCAGGTGAAAACAATATGAAAAGGAGCCCCAGTGGTTTTGGGGGTCAGGATGAGGAAGGAGCCACCACACAATAAAAAATAAAGCAAACTCAAGATACTTATAGGATGCTTTAAAACTCCACCATTTCAAAACATTGCTGGGGGATGGGCTCACCTTGTATCCTCCTAAGAGGAAAACATGCACCTGGAATCCAACTCAAGTTGGTTTCTGGGCAGTGGAAAAGAAAGCAAACTCTCTCCTGCTGAAGGCTGAGCTAGCGGGGCTTTCAGGACCGGCTGACTAAGTGCTGTGCTTCAGGGAAACAGGGGAGAATCATAGAATTGTAGAGTTGGAAAGGACACCCAAGGGTCATCTAGTCCAAACCCCTAAAATGCAGGAAACCTGTCCACAGCAGTACCAAGGTAAGCTTGAACCACCACAGGTTCCCCACACCTATCCCTGTGGATAAACTTACCAAATGTTGCCTTCTCGATCAGTTTGCCCGTGTCCGAGAAGTCATCTGTGGCTTTGCCAAACAAGCCACTAACTGTGTAAGTCTTTGAAAAGAAGAAATGCATGGTGAGATAAGTTTACAGTGGCAACACTTTAAAAGAAAACCAGGCAGCCCCCAATTGTAGTTACTGCTCAATACAAAACAAGGACACAGCAGTGAGCGTATGTTTAAGCCAGCCCTTCTCAACTTTGGGTCCTCAGGTGTTGGACTACAACTCCCATCATCAGGAGTTGTGGTGGTCAGAGATGATGGGAGTTGTAGTCCAACAACATCTGGGAACCCAAGGTTGAGAAAGGTTGGCTTAAACTATGGAATGCTTAGTGATAGCTACCAGCTTGGGAGGGCTTTAAAAGGGGACTACTAGTCCTGACAGCTAGGATCAAAAGCACCAGAATACCAGATTAACAACAACAGGAGAGGGCTACTCTGCTAATGGCCTGTTTTAGGGCTTTCCCAAGACATCTGGCTGGTTGCTGTGAGAACAGGATGCTGGGCTAGATGGCCCTGTGGATGAATCCAGCAGCCAGGCTCTTCTGCTGATCTCAGAATTATCAATTGTCAATCCGTGGGTAGGAAAAATCCATGCCAAACTCCTGAGCATCGGAATTTCCCCAGCGGACTCCCTAAAGATGAACTTATGCTCAGCCAAAAGCCTTATAGAGCAAAGATTAGCAGACATTGAAAATCAACACAACCTCGCTTGGGGTGGGGGTGTTTGCTCCCCCAGGTATCACGGAATAACCCCACCACTTGGCCTTCCATCATACATGTCATCTCTTTCATCTGTACCACACCGACTTGCATTTATTCGTGCAAGGTTCAATGTCCTTCCATCGAACCTGCTGAGCCACAGATTTTCTAAGGGTTTGGTGTCTCCGTTATGCGTGTGTGACGGGAAAACTGTTGAATCTCTTCCTCATATAATGTTCAACTGCCCCCTACATAGCATAGCCAGGACTAAATTCCTAGGTCCTGCTTTACTGCGCTTGGTGGGCCGGCCTGTTGAGTCACACGCCGCACTACTTTTGCAGGATACAGATCCTTCAGTAACTCTGCAGGTGGCGAGATTCCTGAACGCGGTTATCTCACACACAAAAACAACCAAACAATAACAACAACACCAAAACTAATCGGACAGTTTTGAAGAGAGTGCATGTCGGACCTCGTCTTCAGTTTTTCTTTTTCTGTGATCCGTCCCTTGGAGCTCTCTGGGCCCCAAGCTGTTATTGGGCTCTGCTCATTGACCCACCCTAGTACCGTGGTGTTCACCCTTTGGTGTCGAATATATCGGTCCTTATGCCTCTGTGCTTTTATGTTTGTACATATTTTATGGGCTAATAGCCGTAAATATATATATATATATATATATATATATATATATATATATATATATATATATATATGCAGGTTTTGGTGTCTTCGGGTGTCTTCCCGTGTAAGAGTTGGGGTGTCTAGGCGACGTTTCGACGAGGTCTCACTCGTCATCTTCAGGCTGGTGCTTTCGGCTTCTTGTTACTGGAACAGAGCAGGATCTCAGTGTTTGAGTTCCTATAAATACTGTTGAGGGGGTGTGGTGTATAGCCTCCAACGTTCTGGGCAGAGAGGAAGTTCCCAGGTTAGTGTGCCTTTTCTTCTTTTGTTCCTTAATTACTTGAGGGATATCTTGAGTGATTTCTTGAGTGATATTCTGAGTACCACTTAGGTGGGTCATTAGGTGTGGATTAGTTGCTAAAGCTTTCGTGTCTTGACCTCTTGAGCTTGAGAAGAGTTTTTCTGAGAAGATGGCTGTACTGCACTTAGTTGTGCTCTGGCTTGGCTTCGTGTATAGGGGCGAGCTGTGGTTTTGTGCCCTGTGCCAGCCAGATCTGTGTAGGGATTGCAGGGGGGTGCAGCATCCGGAGGTGCCACTATGGTTTGGCTACTGGATGGTCACCTAATGACCCACCTAAGTGGTACTCAGAATATCACTCAAGAAATCACTCAAGATATCCCTCAAGTAATTAAGGAACAAAAGAAGAAAAGGCACACTAACCTGGGAACTTCCTCTCTGCCCAGAACGTTGGAGGCTATACACCACACCCCCTCAACAGTATTTATAGGAACTCAAACACTGAGATCCTGCTCTGTTCCAGTAACAAGAAGCCGAAAGCACCAGCCTGAAGATGACGAGTGAGACCTCGTCGAAACGTCGCCTAGACACCCCAACTCTTACACGGGAAGACACCCGAAGACACCAAAACCTGCATTCCTGTACCCGTGAAAATCTACGAAAGCATATATATATATATATATATATATATGCAGTAGATCAGCAGTTGTTTAACTACAACAACAAAAGGAATCACTCCCCCTGCCCCTGAAATCAGGTGGTGCTGGTGAATGAAGTTTCTTTCTTTCTTTACGTATAAGAGTAAAGTTCTTGTAATTGAAAACAGTTTCCAGAACACATGCTCAGATGCACCCTGCTCATAAATTCTATGTGTGCCTCTCCCCATTTTGACCTGGCTCCAGTTGTTTCTAGTACACAAAGTAGATTCCACAATCCTGATGTCTGCCTGCCCCTAACTTATGTGAAACACACACACACACACACGAGAGAGAGAGAAAGGGGTTCTAAACGTACTTCCATTTTAAGTACATTTTAAGTAAATTTATAAAAATGTATTGTTGCATCAAAGCAACAATACAGCTGTTGCTGCAAGACTAGAACTGCAATCCTAATACACAATTAATTGTAAGCCCCAAAATTCAATCAGGCTGATTGACTGAGCTTAGTGCAAATGCACAACAAATGTGTGGGCATCCTGGATAAGAGATTGTGGCCACTTTACTCTTCCTTCAGTCCTGCTGTGGTTTCACTTTAAAACATAGTTTGACTTAGCATGTTGTCCAAACCCAGTATTATTGTTTGCCTTGGTCTGGACCAGGGGTGGAGGAAGGGGGTGTGGTAGATGCGGGCTGCCCCAGGTGTCACCACTGGGGTGTGTGTGACAAAATGCCGGGTGGCACTCACCACGGGGCCTGCAGTGCGCCGGAGCCATGCATCTCTCCTGGGAGAGATATGGTGGCTTTAGCACACGCAGGCTCGGTGCTACCCAAATGGTCCGTCCACTGCCTCTCCCCACCTGTAGGGCAGCTGAGTGGGAGGAGGCAGGTAGACTCCGGCGCAGTGCGCCCTGCGGGTTTCAAATTATTGTACACGAGTAGGATGGTGCAGGCGGGACGCGGGTGGCGCTGTGCCCTAAACCACAGAGCCTAGGGCTCACCAATCAGGTCGGCAGTTCGAATCCCCGCGACAGGGTGAGCTCCCGTTCTTTGGTCCCTGCTCCTGCCAACCAGCAGTTCGAAAGCACGTCAAAGTGCAAGTAGATAAATAGGTACCGCTCCAGCAGGAAGGTAAACAGTGTTTCTGTTTCTAAGCTGTGCGCTGTTTCTAAGCCAGAAGCGGCTTAGTCATGCTGGCCACATGACCCGGAAGCTGTATGCAGACAAATGCTGGCTCCCTTGGCCAGTAAAGCGAGATGAGCACTGGAACCCCAGAGTCGTCTGTGACTGGACTTAACGGTCAGGGGTCCCTTTACCTTTAGGATGGTGCAGAGTCTGGCTACTAAGTACTGAGAGGAACAGATGAAGGAGTTGGGGATGCTCAGTCTGGAGAAGCAGCATTTAATGAAAGATTCAGTTGCTGTCTTCAACGATCTGCTTTCTGGAGCAACAGAAAGCAGATTGCTCTCTGTTGCTCCAAAGGGCAGGAGCAGAATGGATTGGTTGAATTTGAAGGGCAGCAGATTTCAGCTAAACATCAGGATAAACTTCCCAATGACAATAGCAGTCCAGCTGTGGAAAAGAAAGTGGTGGAAGATGGTGGGCTCTCCTTTGTAGAAGGCCTTTAACCAGAGGCCAGGTAGGCATCCATAAGGGATTCTGTAGCTGCATCATGCATGGTACATCCTGCACACTGTACACCCCACACTAGGCAGGGGGCTGGACCCCAATGTACCTTCCAGCTCTAATGCCTAATAATAATGTATAATTCCCTACTTATAACTGTATTAAAATAAATACTTACCCTGGTGAGTTTAGCATCATGCAAGGCTTGAATCAACTTGTTGCCATTACCCACCCCAAGCACTGAAATATAAAAAGGAAGGGGTGGGAGAGTTAGGCAGGCAAAGTTAAAAAGGTCACTTTTTCTGACTGCAAATCCAGGGACAGGTAAATAGATACGTCTGGATCATGGCAAGCCTTAAGTCTGACTGGGAAGAAGGAATTTGTACATGGCTTTGGATTCCAATAGTAGGGGAAAATGAGAGAAGGGGGGATTATTTAGGAACCCCCCTGCAGAACTATAGATGATAATTAATTAAATTTGCATACCACCCTTCACCTGTGGATCTCAGGGCAATGCACAACATAAAAATACAATATAAAAGTACAAGATACAGTGGTGCCTCGCAAGACAAAAAGAATCTGTTCTGTGATTCTCTTCGTCTAGTGCTTTTTTTGTCTTGCGAAGCAAGCCCATTGATGGATTAGCGGATTAGCGCTATTAGTGGCTTATCGGATCAGCTGATAAGCGGCTTAGAGGCTTTGAAAAAGGGGGGGGGGGAGGAAAAAACCCCCGCAGGAACTCGCAAGACATTGTCGTCTTGCGAAGCAAGCCCATAGGAAATTCGTTTTGCGAAGCACCTCCAAAACGGAAAACTCTTTCGTCTAGCGAGATTTCCGTCTTGCGGGGCATTCGTCTTGCGGGGCACCACTGTATAAACAAGAACAAAAAAACACATTCCCCCTACAAACACATTTTAAAAGGGGTCTAATATGTTAATCAGTTCAAAGGCCTGGTTAAAGAGGAACGTTTCCCCTTGAAGGTATCAGACAAACCTCCTTGGGGAGAGCATTCCACAAAGAGGAGGGGAAGCACCGCAGAAAAGGCCCCTTCTCGTGTTGCCACCCTCTGGACCTCTCATGGAGGAGGCACACAAAGAAGGGCATCAGAAGATGATCTCAGGGTCTGGGTAGGTTCCTATGGAGAGAGGCGGTCCTTGAGGTATTGTGGTCCTGAGCTATTTAAGGCTTTATAGGTCAAAACCAGCACTTTGAATTGGGCCCAGATTAGCAACTGCTTTGGGATGCAATCCAGTTTATTGGCCGCATGTACCTTAGCCACAGTGTAATAATGCTCCTGGGAGCACCATATAATAGCAATGACTGGCTAAGGCATCTTTTACTTACCAAACACTCCAGAGGACATTGGATCCAGATGGTGGCCTACTCCAATTTTCAGATGTCTGAATATCGGTCCAGAAACTGTAAAGGAAAATCAAGATCGATTTTTTTTAAGGCATGCACAAAATTTGATCTCACCAAGCAGGGGGTAAACAGAAGGAGTTTCCAGACAACCATCAAATGGAATTGGGCAGCCACATTTTATCCCACTCTGGAATCATCCTCAGAAGTAAACAACCCTATTGGAGAAAGGAAGGAGGAAAAGGGGCTCCTAGCACATAGCCTAGAGACAACTCAGACTGACATCTCCCTCAACCACCTCCCTACCAGTCTGCCTAGTGCCTACACTTAAAGCAAGAAGCTCATGGCCTTGCCTGAAAAAAGCTCCTGAAAGGCAGCTTTCCTCTGTGCCTGCTTTGTGGTTTGCTGCCCCCTGCAGGAGAGAGCTGAGTATGGGTTGCACTGTTGCAGGAATCATGAGAAAAGCATCCACTGGCTTTGCAGTTTTTCTAACAATGTGATTTGCAATATATCACCAGGTCAAATATTTTGAAACAGTTATATGATGTGGACTTTAAACTGGTTTTGGACGACAGATCAATAAATCACCTGGCCCTATTGGCTGTATATGGAGCCTAAGAAGAGCCTGCAGGATCAGGCCAGTGGCCCATGTTGCCCAGCATCCTGTTCTCACAGTGGCCAATAGGATGCCCACTGTGGGAAGCCCACAAGCAAGACCTGTGCACAAGAGCATTCGCACCCTCCTGCAGTTTCCAGCAACTGGGAATTCCAGTGCAGAGCATCTGGAGAGCATTATGTTGGCTACCCCTTGATTTATGGGGTGATTAGGAATTAAAAACAAACAAACAAAAACGCTATGCAAAAGCTAACAACAATTCAAACCGAAAACACAATTAATAGCAGAACACAATAAGAAAGTGATATCAGATGTAGCAAACCAAGAATAAGCAGAACTGAAGAGATTCCTGAAGGCTTTTTGCCCATCCCACCTTTGCCCAACATCAAAGGATTGGCAAGAGAGGTGTCACACCTGAGAATGCCCCATCAGTGAGTGTCTTGTTACCTTAATCCATTGTTTCCCAAACTTGGACTTCCTAGCTGTTGTTGAACTACACATTCCATCTTCCCCAGCTAGCAGGACTTGTGCTCAGTGATGATGGGAATTGTAGTCCAACAACAGCAGGAGACCAAAGTTTAAGAAACACTGCCACAGTTCATACATTGGCAAGACTCAAAAGCAGAGTCTCTTAGGTAGATACAAATCAGGCATAGGCAAAGTGATGCCCTCCAGATGCTGGACTACAATTCACATAATCTCTACCCATTAGCCATGCTGATTGGGGTTGGAACATCCGGAGGCCACTATGTTCACTATCCCTGAAAAGGATAAGTTAGTCCTGATATCATCAGGCCAAGGATGCCAGCTTGTCCACCCTACATCCCTGCTCAAATCTCACCTAGAGGGTGGTCAGCCATAGCTGGGAGCTGCGTAACTGTCATAGTCAATTCCTTCCCATCCTTCCCTTCCGCCATGCTAGGCAGGAAACGTACAAGCCGTCGTGGTGCTGGTCGCTTGAATGAGTTCAAGTCTAAAGAAAAATAATAATGAAGAAAACTGGTTTTTTTTTTTAAGGTATAGCTAACTAATTAATAGGGGACACGGGTGGTGCTGTGGGTTAAACCACAGAGCCTAGGACTTGCCGATCAGAAGATTGGCAGTTCGAATCCCCGCAGTGGGGTGAGCTCCCATTGCTCGGTCCCTGCTCCTGCCAACCTAGCAGTTCAAAAGCACGTGAAAGTGCAAGTAGATAAATAGGTACCACTCCAGCAGGAAGGTAAATAGTGTTTCTGTGCGCTGCTCTGGTTCGCTAGATTTAAATCAAATTGATTTTAATAGTGATTTAAATCAAACTGATTTAAATCAAACTGATTTTAATCGTGATTTTAATCAAACTGATTTAAATCAAACTGATTTTAATCGTGATTTTAATCAAATTGATTTTAATCGTGATTTAAATCAAATTGATCTTAATCATGATTTAAATCAAATTGATCTTAATCGTGATTTAAATCAAATTGATCTTAATCGTGATTTAAATCATAAGTCAGTAAGTCTTGATTTACCGTATTTTTCACTCCATAAGACGCACTGACCGTAAGACGCGCCTTTTAGAAGGGGAATGCAAGGGGAAAAAATTTAAGTGCTGAGCAGAGCCTGTATGCATCCCAGGGTCTGCTCAGCACTGCCTTTCACAAGCTGCGTGGAGCGTGTGTGCAGTGCTTGGGGGCTTTTCCCCAGGAGAGAGAAGCCCCCAAGCGCCGCACACACGCTCCACGCGGCTTGCGAAAGGGAGTGCGGCTCTTGGGGGCTTTTCTGGGAGGTGGGAGAAGGGACTGAGGGGCTGCCCTCTGTCCCTTCCCCCACCTCCAGCAAAAGCCCGCAAGAGCCGTGTGGTCTTTAAAGGGTGCACGGCTATTGGGGGCTTTTCCCCGAGGAGGAAGAAGGGACTGACAACCAGAGGAAGGTTTAATTTTTGGAATAATAAATTTTCAGAGTAGTTTTTACAGTTATATCAAAAATTACTGATTTGGTTATACTATTAGAAATAGACAGATAATAATGAAATTCTTGTTTATATTTGGACAACTTTTCTGCTGTACTTTATTGGAAGGAGAAAAATAATCATTTCCTTAATAACAATTTAAACAACTTATTTAACTAAAACAATAACATTATACTATATGTATCCACGCTTGTTAACTGATGCAGTTAGACGATTAAAAAAAACAACTTAGACTGAGTTTTAGCACACATAAAAAACTTAAACCCTTATTTCCAGATGAATAGGCTCTGGACTATTATGTAACTTAAACAGAAAACTATCTTTAGAAATATTTTTCCTCCTAAAACATATTATTTTAAAAATTCGATTTATATAATCCTGGTTATTTAACCCTGGTTAAGAGCACATTTATTACGGAACACTCTGTATTGCATGGCAAGGGGCGGGACTCGGGAGACAGCATGAAGCAAGGAAACGGGGCCGAACCTCTTCCAAGGCTCACCTCTCAGCAGGTGGGTCTCCACGGAGTTCCGCACGGCCATCCACGCCACTCCGGGGGGCTTGTAAACGGCGAAGACCCCATGCAAACCAACCCTCGCCAACCGCATTGTAGCGTCTTCCGCAGCCACCGGCGCTGCTTACGGGCGTAGCACTCTCAGTGGTCCCCCAAAGTGGGCGCCGCCATCTTGTGTCCGTCACGAAAAGCAGCCCGGCCCGGAAACAAGCGCTGCCGCCAAGGCCGGAAAGTGGAATGCGCAGAGGGCAAGAGGTGTAACCTCCAACCACGTCCCCCGGAGCCGCCATCTTGGGGGCGTCATGAAACAAGCGCCGCCGACGCTAAGCGGAAAGAAGACACGTAGAACGCCTCCGCGCCGTGTTTCGCAAAGGCGCCTCGCGAAGCGCAGCCGTCGCTCTCGGAAACGAGCGCCGCTGCGAAACTAGGGAGGGGATACGCAGAAACCTCCGCACGTCGCTCACGGTGGGCGCCGCCCTCGCGAGTCCCTCACGAAATGCAGCCCTCCCGGAAACAAGAGCTGCTGCGAAGATAGGAAAGGCGCAGAGAAAGGAGAGTTTTGGAGGGATCAAGGGGCGAGTGGCGTGAGGAGGCGCAGCGCAGAAGACCAGGGAGTAAGGCGGGAAGGGGTGGGTGGTTGCGAGGAGCAGTATTCGGGTAGCTCCTGCCGGCCGCAGAAGGTAATGCGTGTTTCGTTTTGGGATCCTTGCCTTAGTTTTTGTTCAAAAAGGGAATAAAGCAAAACTAGCTATGGCTCTGGCGCTGCTGCTGCTACCCAGGAGGAGCCGAAGTTTGCTGCCCCTTGCAGGGGACCTGAGAGGAGCCGTACATCTCTGCATGATCAGAGGCAAGTGCACTTGCAGTTTATCCCTCTATTATTATTATTTATTAGATTTCTATACTGCCCTTCGTCCGAAGATCACAGGGCGGTTTACAGTGTAAAACGAAAAATGCACACCACAACAATAAACAATAGCAATAACTCCTTCTACAAACAGTTTTTAAAAGGCCATAGATTGTTTAATCGGCCAAATATATGGTTATAGCAGAATATTTTCACCTCGCTCCCAAACCTATGTAACAAAGGCACCAGGTGAATCTGTGGGGAGAGCATTCCACAAACGAAAAGGTTCATTCTCAATATTGCCGTTCTCCCGATCTCGTGGAGGAGAGTACATGAAGAAGGGCTTCACATGGTGATTAGAGTTTATATGTGGAAAGACGGTCCTTGAGGTATTGTAGTCCTGAGCCTCTTCCCTTTCCCACTCACCCCCAGCTCATTTCACACATAGCTGTCCCTGTTTTCTGTTCCCTGCTAAGATTACATCCTGCTATGAAGTTAGGAAGGGACGCGGGTGTTAAACCACAGAGACTAGGACTTGCCGATCTGAAGGTCGGCGGTTCGAATCCCTGCGACAGGGTGAGCTCCCGTTGCTCAGCCCCAGCTTCTGCCAACCTAGCAGTTCGAAAGCATGTCAAATTGCAAGTAGATAAATAGGTACCGCTCTGGCGGGAAGGTAAACGGTGTTTCCGTGCGCTGCTCTGGTTTGCCAGAAGCGGCTTAGTCATGCTGGCCGCATGACCCAGAAGCTGTACCTTTAGGTGTAGAGAAAGTGGAGAGAAGAAAACTTTTCTCCCTCTTGTAACTCCAGAACTGCCTCTTGTAACTCAGGACTGGTACAAGGAAAGCCTTTACATGGCACATAGTTGGCACATAGTTGAACCGTGGAATTTGCTCTCACAGGAGGTGGCAATGGCTAACTTTGATGGCTTTAAGAGGACTGAATTAATTCATGGAGGAGGATAAGGCTATAGATGGCTACCAGCCATCATGACTATGTTCTAGTTACTCAGTTGGAGGCAGGAATGCTTCCGAATACCATTGGTTGGAAATCACGGCTCTTGTGTTTGAGTCCTGATAGTGGGTTTCTCACTGAGGTATCTGGTTGGCCGCTGTGAGGACAGGATGTTGGACTACATGGGCCATTGGCCTGATCCAGCAGGCTCTTCTTATGTGGGTATTGAAGCTGTTGTTGTTCCCTTTTAGATATACATTGGGGATGACATTTTAAAGTTGATTGGTTGATTGCGCTAACTTTTGTGCCACTTTTCCACAATGAGCTGCGCCCAAAGAGTCTTGCAGCAAATATTCTAAACATCAGTATACCAATATACCAAAATATAGAGCACATCAGTAAAATAAAAAAAAATGACAGAAATCCCAACAATTTGGCAAACACAGAATAAATTCTATATTACTGTTTGTCCAGTGATCCAACCACTCCTTGCTAGTAGCCTCTCTGTCTAGGTTAACTCCATCCCTAGAGAGCAGAGCCTATTTTCTCTCTCTCTCCCAATGTGTTGAGATAAGATGTCTGCTATTTTCTCTTTTTCATCTCAGTGTATAAGTAGTTCCTTCGTGAATAAAGCCTTTTAACTCCAGAAACTGCAATTCAATCTAATTCACCCAAACCGTAAGCTCTTCTAACAATCTGTGCTTGCTTTTATCCTTATTTTCTGGTGATACTTGAGGGGTCACACTAGCTTCTTGCCACTAGCATCAGTAAATAGGACAAAGGAAGATCAGCTGTTCACCTTGCTCATCCCTGTCCTTTGATTGGGCTGTTTTTCCTCAGGTACGGGACGTCTCCTCTGCCATACTGACCAGCCATCAGCCACTGACAGCACCACAGGAGAAGAAAAATATTACCCATTGTATCCAGGACACATCCCCACCAGTCCTCTGCAGAAAGGCCTGCTGGCAGCTGGCTCAGCGTTCATGGCTCTCTACAATCCCTACCGGCATGGTGAGCTGGGGCATGCCATTTTGTGCAAGGTGTGCATTTAGTTTTGCTAGCAAGCGAAGTACACGTATCTTGTGTACTTTCCGGGGGAATCAGGAAGTGCTGTCCTCAATTGACGGGTATACATGGATGGAGAGGGCCCCCCGATAACAAAACAGTGTTGAGTGCTCCTGTTCTGGATGCGAGACAGTCATACTTTCCCCCAGGACTTTCCATTCCAATCCCCCTCAATAGCCCCAGTTTTCTGGGTTTCCCCCCACTCCCTCTGGCAGCCCACATTCCATGCTAACTGAGCATTCAGTCCTCATTGAGCGGTTTTTGTGTTGTTGTGGGGTTTTTGTACTTCTACAGAACCTAAAATCCCACCCGCTGAGCTGACAGTATTCCAGATGTGGTCACACCATAGATTTCTTTGAGGGCAGTATGTTATTGACAGTTTTATTTTCAGTTGCTTTTCATAATGCATCACTTTACACTTGTTTGCACTGAATTACATTTGCCATTTTACTGCTCATTCACACAGTTTGGAGAGGGCCTTTTGGAGCTCTTTACAATCTCTCCCTGTTTTAACAACCCTGAACAATTTAGTATCATGAGCAGACTTGGCCACCTCACTGCTCACCCCTACCTGCAGAACATATATGATCAAGTTTAAAAGCATGGGTCCCAATACTGATATTTAGGAGACTCCACATTCTACGTCTCTTAATTTGGAGAACTGTCTATTTATTCCTACCCTTTGCTTGCTCCAACTTAACCAGTTCCTGAATCACAAGAGGACCTCTCCTCTTAATCATTGACTACTAAGCTTACTCAAGAGTCTTTGGTGAGGTACTTTGGTGAGCTGTCAGCTCCTGGGAACCCTAATGCTTTTAAGCAACTTGGGAACAGAGGAATCAACATCTTACCCAAAATTCACGTAAGAGCTTTGATGGGCATGGGGTCTGCAAATGCCTCCCTAGCAGTACTAAAAAATTTCTCCAACACTTGCTGGCTAAATTTCTATTTTATCTCTTATTTTAATGTTTCAATATTTTAATGTTGTATTTTTAATTTTGTTTTTAAGTTGTAATCATTTAACTTGTTTTTATTATTGCTTGTAAGCCGCTCTGAGCTCGGCCTTGGCTGGGGAGGGCGGGGTATAAATAAAAATTATTATTATTATTATTATTATTATTATTATTATTATTATTATCATCATCATCATCATCATCATCATCATCAAACATAGCTCTTTCTCACAGTCAAACTCTATACCAACCTGCCAACCTGATCCCCCATGCAGTTATGTTGGACGACAACTCCCTTGGCCATTCTGGCTGGACCTAATGGGAGTTACAGTCTAAAACATCTGGAGAGAACTTGGCTGGCAAAGACTGCTCTGCCAGGTTCTCAGTGAAATTCCTGCCCTTAGCAGTCCATGTGGAATAACAGCCATGACTCCGTCGCATACACAGATTTGCCACTATTCCTCTCCTGTTGGCTGGCCAGGAAGGGCTTCATGGGTCCCATTATTGCACACATGCTCACTGAACCTCATTTTAAAAGTGGTGGCTCTTTGGAGGCTGTTGTGTTGATGAATGTCATTGCTATACCAAATTCATTCATTTGCTCTGCAAGTTTTCATTCCGGTGAGTTTTGTGACTTGTCCTGAGCTCTGTTCCTGCTAACTCACTGTCTTCCTCTCTTGTTTGGCTCCATTTACAGATATGGTGGCCGTCCTTGGGGAGACAACAGGGTACCTAGCTCTGAGAAACCTCAGGGAGAAGATGAGGAATGACCCAGAGGGATATCGGATCCTACAGTATGTGAATGTGTGTTTGTTTTGCTTTGTTTTTAGTCTGTAGCTGGGAAGAGATTCTGTCGCATCTGGGCTCGTGGATATGCAGCTCTCCAGTTCTTGCGGAACTGCAGTTCCCATCAGCTCCAGCCAGCATGACTAATGGTTAGGGATGATGGGAATTGGACTCCAGCAAATATTTGGAGGGCTGCAGGCTCTCCACCCCTAAGTTACAGAGATTAGTACCCTTTGGGGACATCTATTCATATTTGAGTTCACATATGAGGATTAGTAACTCGCCTTCAGCATACATTAAGCACACATTTATAACTGTGGATTTTAAGTCTGCAGTCCTAAAATACACTCCTCATTTGTAGTGTTTATGCTTTTAAAAAGAGATAGCCTAGTGAGCACTGTGCTCAGTTGCTGCAGAATTGCTATACAACTGTTGCGGGGGGGGGGTGAAATTTATTTATTTATTTTCATAGAATTTATATGCCACTTGATTGTAAAAAACAACAACTTTGAAGCTTTTTACAAAAGATAAAACAATAATATCAAGAAAAAAATTACAACTATGCAAAAGTTAAAATACTAAAACAGATTAAAATTACCTCGACTTTGTAAGCCTCCAGATAGGTTTGCAGGCGCCAAAAAGAGTTTGGTGAAGATACCTGCTTGATATCAATAGGCAGGGAGTTCCAAAGTGTAGGTGCTGCCACACTAAATGATCAAGCGTCTTTCTAATATCTACTGATTGGTGATAGATTGATAAATGGATGGATAAACAGAGCATTTGAATTCTTACAAATGTGGAGCAGGTATTATGTGGCACCTGTAGTAGCGCCAGTTCTGCCAATCTAAGAGCTGAGTGGGCACATGTGGGGTAAGGAGAACTCATAGGTAAACTGGTGCCAAGTTGTTAAGGGCTTTATATACTAACAGTAACTGCACACTGGCTTGCGAGATCTAGGTTAATAAAAGTATTGCCATGAAATGGATTTTGGATTTTTATTTTGTTTTAATGGCTACATTTACTGCATTTCACACTGCAAACCTGTGCATTCACCTAACTTAGGAATCAGTTCCATGGGGCTTTTTGTACTTGTGCAATGGATCCAGCCATTTCACTTTCATTTCACTTTCAGTTTGTATACCCCCTTTCTATATTGCTATGCAAAAGGTGGTTTACAGCGATAAAATATACAGCAAAGAACACACATCTTTAACCTGATCCAATACAGAGACTAACAATAAAACATAACTTTAAATGCTAAGCCCTGAAGGGTTGCACTCTCAGCTCTTGCCATCGATGTTGGTGGGATTTAGATGCAGTTGGATTGTGCTCAAGCTCAGTATTTCTGAATTACTTGAAGCTGGGATGGGAGATCCTGTGGTCCTTCAGATACCAGTGGACTCCAACTCCCATCATCCCTGACCATTTCCCATGCTGGCTGGGGTGCTTGGGAAGAGGGATTCCAGCAACATCTGGCAGGCCACAGATTCCTAACAGAAAGGTATGGCAATTTGCCCTCATTACATGCTTCAGTGCCTTAATAGAACTATAGGGCTGTAGAAAGGTCAGCTAACCCTCTGGATTTCACAGGCTAAGCCAGCCATCGTCCAATTTGCCTTCCCTTGCAGAGAACGGCCTCGGATACGCCTCTCCACATTAGATATCCGTGGACTTCGGGGGCTTCCAGACGGGACCTTTGGCCGAGAGTATGTCCGGTTTTTGGACGATAATGTGAGTATAGTAGTGCTTAAGGCTGGGTTTCCAATAGAGCAGGGGTTGGGATCCTTTTTGGTTCCATGGTCTTTCTCTGGATCAGCCTCACAGGCCAAATTTGATGTCAAGTGGTTTAGTGTTCTTTCTGTTTTCAGAAAAGTAATTTTTATTGCTTTATATATATGTGTGTGTGTGTGTGTAAATATAATAATTATAATATAATAATATATAATCATTACAAATGCAACCAAGCATAGAAAACATAGATAAGAAATCCCCTCTCCTTCCACCCAAAAACACACTCTTTTGATCCTGTGATGTTCCATTAAATGTCCTCAGTGTCTTCAGTCTCTGAGTCAGTGGGTGCCAATGTCCTGGAACAGGGGTTGGCAAGGTTTACCTTGCCTGGGTCGGTTCACTCCAGTGGAGATCCCTCTGTGGGCTGGATTGTGAGTACGTGTGCCCGTGCCCGCCATTTCTGGCGTCTGTGCAGATGCGATTTCCGGCGTCTGCGCAGGCGCAATTTCTAGCATCTGTGCAGGTGCTGTTTCCAGTGCCATGAAAACGAGTCCCTGCACCACGCTGGTTTAGCGCAGTGCGTGGGGACTTACCAAGCGGGCGGCTCGGTTGGGGGGCGGCTTGTGGGCCGGTTAAATGACCCCCGTGGGCCCCTTGTGGCCCATGGGCCTTAGGTTGCCAACCCCTGTCCTAGAATAATACGAATTTGTCAGCATACATGTGTACACATATCTAGAAATACCTCCAAAGGCAGAATGTCAAAGATCATATATTAAAATATCAGTGGTTAATCACTAATAATGCAACAGAGCTCTGGCTGGCAGCATCTTTCCAGGGTCTTTCGCCATTGCTCTGCTGCCACCTGCTCCTTGTTAACCAGGGAGGCCAAGGGTCAAACCTGGGACCTTCTGCATGCAAAGTTCTGCCACTGAGCTGCAACCTCTCCTTAGTAGTGGATGCACATGAGCCTACTTTTTCTTTTTCCTGGTTGGCAGAGAATCTCTCCAGACACCAGGATGCCTCCTAAGTTTGTAGATGATGAAGAATTGGCCTATGTGGTCCAGCGGTATAGAGAGGTCCATGATCTGATGCACACCCTTCTTGGCATGCCCACCAATATGCTCGGTGAGACAAGGCTTCTTATGGCTGAGTTGAATCTGGTCACCCTGTTTACTACATCACTTTTATTTTCCTTTATTTTACAAATTTGGAAACTGTTTCACAACCTAGGGTCATCAAAACGGTGCACAAAAAGATGAAAATAAGATAAGATACATGTTTTAAAAGAGGTTAAAACCATTCCTGCAAAGTTTTTCAACAATCTTAGCTACATTTAGCTTCATTGGGTGTACATGACTTGTGTTATTGGGGGGGGGGGATTCTGCCTCCCCACTTTCTCCATGCCTAATGCATAGTTCTGTCATTTCACTTTTACCTGCCTTTTCTCTAAACTGAAAAGCCCCAAACACTGCAAGCTTTCTTCATAGGGGAGCCGCTCCAGCCCCGTGACTGTTTTGGTTGTCCTTTTCTGAACCTCTTCCAATTCCACAGAGTTCTTTTTTGAGGTGAGGTGATCAGAACCGGACACCGTATTTCAAATGCAGCTGCACCATAGATTTGTATAAGTGCATTACGATAGCAGCAGTTTTATTTTCAATTCCTTTCTTAATGATCCCTATTGTGGAAAATGCCTTTTTCACAGCTGCAGCACACTGAGTCAGTGCCTTCATTAAATTACCTGCTACTACCTCAATATCTTGTTCCTAGTCAGTAACTGCCTGTTCATACCCTCATCAGTGTACAGTCAAACCTCAGTTGTCGAATGTAACCCGTTCCAGAAGACCGTTCACCTTCTGAAACGTTTGGCAACCGAGGTGCAGGTTCCGATTGGTTGCAAGAGCTTCTTGCACTCAAGCGGAAGCTGCGTCGGACGTTCGAATTCTGAGGAACGTTCGAAAACCGGAGCATTTACTTCCAGGTTTTTGGCATTCGGGAACCGAAATGTTCGAAAACAGAACCGTTCGAGAACTAGTTGAGAATTAAGATTTTTTTTGTCCCAATATGGGTCAGTTATCCACATGGATCTAAGCATTTTCGTACTTGGAGGTGTGTGTATGTAAGTTGCTTGGCATTGGATGTAGCACAATTCATTGTACGCTACGAAGTTGGTGAAGTAGAATCTGGGGATCAGCATCTGTGGAGAAAGTGACAGAGAGCAATAGGCAGGAGAGAGGAGCCCCTTTGCTATTTATGCTAATAAGCAAGGTGTTAAATCACTTCCTCCACTTTCACAAATGGCCTCGTGGTCAGGTGTAATTCCCAAGCAGTTCTGGTCACTGGTTTGGTCACAACATAACCTCTGCCTGCTTTAGTTTATTTTATATTGTGTGTTCTTATCAGTTGTAAGAGTTTACAATATTGGGTGTCATATCCGCAAGAAGAAGCATTACTTATTATTATTAATTATTAAATTTTATTTATACCCCGCCCTCCCCAGCCAAGACGGGGCTCAGAGTGGCTAAAAACAATTGATTAAAATACAACAAAAACACGATAAAAATACAACATTAAAATGCAGCCTCATTTCAGTAGGAACTCAAATCAGAAACTTTTTTTGGGATGAAAACGTCAAGTCTTCACCAAGGCCAGCTATCCAACTGGTCCTAAATGGGCCAGAAAAAAGCCAGGGAAGTCCCCAAATAGGAGTTCCATCACAGAAGGAAAAAGGAAAGGGGGGAGGGGATCAAGTTGATTCCAAGCCAAAGGCCAAGTGGAACAACTCTGTCTTACAGGGCCCTGCGGAAAGAAATCAGATCCTGCAGGGCCCTGGTCTCATGAGACAGAGCGTTCCACCGGGCTGGAGCCAGAGTTGAAAAGGCCCTGGCTCTGGTTGAGGCTAATTACTGCTTGTATCTTGGCAATAAATCAGAGAGTAGCAGCACAAATCTACGTGCTCAGAAATGACTCCCGTGGGGCTCGTTCCTAGGTTAAGTGTCTCTAGGATTGCTGCCTAAATGGTACATGTGTGAAGCAATATCCGCCACAACCTTCTGGCACCGTTTAAGAAGCACATAGCAGGCACAGGTTGTGCATTAATATGTTCACAGATTGGGTGGCAGTTGCCTTTCACCTACTTTCAGGATCCAACCATGTCATGAGTCATTGGGGTGGTTGAGCCAGAGGGAGAGGAGAACTGGAGCAGGGCTAGGAAATGTGGGCTATGGAGGATGGGGGCATTGTGCAATCAACCCTGAGCCATTAAACACAAATGTTCTGGATTTATAGGAGGCAGGCCATGAGTCATTCAGAGATTTGCCCTTTTATCTTCTTTACTGTATCTGTAGAAGCCTGACTGAAATTGCAGAAGGGCTTTGAACTCCTTCAAGGCCCCGACAGCACCCTAGTAGTTATTTTAAAATCTCTGGATGCTTGGACACCTGTCTCTAAAGAACAGGCCACTACCACCAATCCCCCCCCCCCAAAAAAAGCCCCCAAAACTTTTTTTTAAAATGGCCCGGCCTTGGTGGGCATCAAGGCACTGTTTTGGGGCCCTGCCAGCCAGTGTAGACAGCAATGAGCTAGATGGGTCATGGGTCAGATTCTCATGTTGCCTCCCCTAAGGCAGCTTCCCACATTCCTAAAATGTAATTTTAAAAATGTCGTTGTTTTTGCAAAATTCATGAAACCTGCTGCAAACTAGTATCTGACCCTTATGGATGCAAAGAAATATCCGAACAGGTCATTGCTGTTTCTGAAATTTCGAAGCCTTAGAATTCAGGAAGACATTTAACTGGTCCAAAGTTGCCTGGGTGTTTCCGTTCACCTATCAGCCAAATGAAATCTAGGCCACGCCATTGGCTTAAAAGCTTTATAGTTAGGTTGTGACAAAGATTTTCTTTTCTTTTATCTCCTGGTGCTTTTTCTCAGGGGAAGTCGTGGTAAAGTGGTTTGAGGCAGTCCAGACTGGCTTGCCCATGTGCATTCTGGGAGCAGCATTTGGCCCACTCCGCCTTAACGCCTGGTATGTTGAGAAGCCTTTAAATGCAACTTCCATGCAAACATTTTGTCCATTGTTAGTTTGCTAAACAGACACAGTGGTACCTTGGTTTACAGCCATAATCCGTTCTGGAGGTCCGTTTGTAAACCAAAACAGGTTGTAACCCAAGGCGCGCTTCCGCCAATGGGGCCTCCCAAAAAAATTTGTTCGTAACCCAAAAAAAATGGGTTGTAATCCAAAAAATGGTTACAAACCAAGACAAGCACTTCCGAGTTTGACGTGTTTGTCATCCAAGACGTATGCAAACCAAGGTTCCACTGTAGTGTGGCTGTCAGGCCAGAAAGCCTTGGACCGGCCTTCAAACATTCGCCTCAGATCAATCAACTCCTTTATGTTTGGAGATTCAGAAAAGGGCAGTGAAAATTACAGGGGACTTCCTAGTTTGGGAAAAAGTCAACTAAAGAAGGAACCTGAGTCTACTTTGAACTCACACAGGAAGTTCTACTTAAGCAATTTTTAATGTAAGAAGAGCCCTGCTGGGCCTATCTTATCCGGCGTCCCATATCCCACAGTGGCCAACCAGGAGCTCTAATGGGAAGCCCCGTAGGGACGTGACGCATTGTTCTCTCCCACTGTTGTTCCCCAACAGGAGGTATTCAGAGGCATCGTTCCTCAGATCCTCAGTTCACCTGTCACAGCAAGCCAAAGAGGTCCTCCTGCAGATGCCACCGTATCAGGAAGTCTGTTCTGTGCAATATAGTACAGTGGACACTCAGGTTGCGATCGTGAGCCGTGCAGGATGCACGTTCACAACCCGTGTCTGCGCATGCGCGGGTTGCGATTCGGCGTTTCTGCGCTTGCGCAAAGTGCGATTTAGCTCTTCTGCGCATGCGCGACTGCTGAAACCCGGAAGTAACCCGTTCTGGTACTTCTGGGTTTCGGCATACTGCAACCCAAAAAAACGCAACCTGAAGTGGCTGTAACCTGAGGTATGACTGTAATCAGGTCTTTAGCGTGGCAGCACCTAACCTTCAGAGCACCCTCCCCACCTGGTTATTAGGCAGGTGTCATCCGGTGCCTATCAAGGACCTTACTTTTTCAACAGAGCCTTTCTGTGGGGAGACCTTTGCCCCAGGCTGTTTCTGAATTGAATCTCTCTCCCCGCCACCACATGGAATTGTTTGTAGTTGGCTTTTTATGTTGGGTACAGTAGATTCCGGTGTATAAGACGACTTTTTAACCCCAGAAAATCCTCTAAAAAGTCAGGGTTCATCTTATACGCCGGGTATGGGTTCGCTGGGCAGTAGCAGTGGGTGGCAGGCTCCGTTCTGCACCGGGAGGAAGCCGCCCAGCGAAGCCGGCTTAGCATCACTGGGCAGCTTCGCCGGGTAGCGTCCTCCCGGCGCGGAGACCGCTGCCCACTGCCACTGCCCAGCGAAGCTGCCACGTATTAGGCGACTGGGTGTATAAGTCAACCCCCCAGATTGGCAGCTGCCAATTTGGGGAGTCATCTTATACGCCCAGTCGCCTAATATGCCAGAATCTATGGTAATTTCTTTTCTGCTTCAAGATATTTTGTGGGAAACGACTCAGGAATGGAATCAAAACAAACCAATAAATAACTTTTGGATTTCCGTCTCCGTCCATCCAGGAAGCTGCGTGTTCTGACCACTGAGCTCATCCCATGGGCTGTTCGGAGTGGAAGTAGCGTCAACTGCATCCTGAATTTCTATTACGAGGAGCGCTGGGAGCAAACCATAGACTCTCTTCGTCACGAAATCGGTATCCTGCCACCTCCAGCAATTCCGGAGTAAATTTCTGCTGGGGAAAATGGGGGAAAAGTCACTGGCAGGCATTGAAGAAGCAGTAGATGAAGTAGATTTAGGGTCTCAGAAGTTAAACCACAGCTTGCCTTGGATCAGCTGAGCAGCCACGGTTTGGCCAAGCAAAAAGTTTATTAATTCAGTTGGCAGCATGTTCTGCATTTTCCCTGCCACTCCAACCAGACGATTTAAAATGGTAAGACAGTGTTTTAAAACACAAAGCCTCTTCAGTCATTTAAACAGCAGTGAAAACACTGGGAAGAAGGAAATTTGAAACCCTGAAAACTCCGGCGGAGAAGAGGCCTGAAACGCTAAATGGTGGATTGTACATAAATGCACAGCTGCCCAGCAAGGCGGATTCTTGGCATATTCCCGTTTGATAGACCAGGGCTGGGATATTTGCTGCCTGCAGTCCTGATTACGCCCATCTTCCTGACACCTGAGGTCAGATGGTGCAGTAAGGGTGGGACATACTAAGAGCATGTTTCAGCTCATCTGTAGTGCCTGCAAAGCCCCTTTCCCAGTGCAGTGCCGGATAGTGCTTTGAGAGGGGCCTCTAAAGACTGGTTGTTTTATCATCTGCAGGGGTCTTCAGAAGCCCCATTCAAAGCACTGAGTAAAATAGTGTTCTGAAAGGGGCTTCAAAAGGCCCCTGTGTGCCGAAAGCTCACAGTTGACCAGTGGACTAGGCACGTCCCCCCACTCCTGTCACAGGCAGAACTGAGGCCGGGTGAATTTAAAGCAGCAGTGGAGAACCTTTTGCAGGCCAAAGGTCTCTTTGTCATGGGCAACCCGTTCCAGTGGTAGGCGACGCCAGAGGCAAGTGGGCGGATCGATGGATGTGACCGCTGCAAGATACTCTGCATTCCAGCCTCACATGTCTCCACCCAGGCAAGCAAGAGACATTAGTTAACACAGTTCCAGGACACATTTCAGTCAGGTAAAAACATGAAAGGTTATTTCAGGGCAGGGCTGGTGAGGTGCAGCCTAGGGGGTGGTGGCCAGTGGTATCACATTATGCTCCTTTGTCTAAGATTCTCCACCCCTTCAGCTAAGGCTACAGGGTGAATTCTGGACGAAGAGGGCTTTAAACCAGGGTGGCATCAGGATCCAGATATTTACTCCCATTGGACCTCTAGCTCTACATCAGTGGGGCTTGTTGCTGCAGTGAATACAGCTGAAACTACAGATATTTGCAAATCATCTATTGTTTGCCTACTCCTGGGCTACCAGGGTGGTTGATCTCTCTCTACAAACCGCCTTTGGGTGAAAGGAATGAAGAATGCTGCCCATGACTTTGTCTCCACCAAGGACAGAGGCACAAGGCCAAGTCCAGTTCTTAGCAGCACAGTTTAAGAAGGATGTTGACAAGCTGGAACACATGCAGAGGAAGGTGACCAAGATGGTCAAGGGTCTGGAAACCAAGCCATATATCACAGGGGTGCTCAGACTTTTTTCAAAGAGGGCCAGATTTGATGAAGTGAACTTCTTGAGCTTTTTGGGGGGATTTAACCCCAATAAATAAACTGCCACAGGGGCCAGATAAAATCAGCCAAGGGGCCGGATTAGGCCCCCATATTGGACTTTGGGCATGCTCGCCATATGAGGAACGGTTGAAGGAGTTGAGTACATTTAGCCTGGAAAAGAGGAGACTGAGAGGAGATGCGATAACCATCTTCAAATATCTCAAGGGCTGCTACATGGAAGATGGATCAAGCTTGTTTTCTCCTGCTGTGGAGGCTAGAACCCAAGCCGCTGGATTCAGGTTACAAGAAAGAAGATTCCAACTTAACATTAGAAAGAACTTTATGATGGCAAGAGCTGTTTGACAGTGGAATGGTCTCCCTCAGGAGGTGGCGGACTCTCCTTCCTTGGAGGTTTCTAAGCAGAGTTGGCCATCTGTCCTGGATGCTTCAGTTGAGTTTCCTGCATTGCAGGGGGTTGGGCTGGATGACCCTTGGGGTCCCTTCCAACTCTACAGTTGGGACTGAGATAACTGCCCATCACAGCTGGAAAGAGATTCATATCTGTAAGTTCCTTAATAAATCGCCAGTGCACACAATATGCTTAATGTGATCAGTTGTCTTTTTGTGTCAGGGCTGCTGGATATGTGTGTAGCTGGACTGTGTGGTGAAGCTTTGAACTGCAGGTAGCAGCATTTCATGGAAGTATCTTCAGACCCTTGCCTGACTGGCCACACACATTGGCCAAAGGATTGTGTTAGACAGGAAGGACTTCTTATTCCAGCTGGGTTTTGCTTGCAGTACAAGAGTATTCCTGCATCCTTGACTCCTATGGCTTCCCAGTTTAACCTTGTACCAGGCCCCTTGACTATATCTTTTGGTTCTTCTTTGGTGCTGGGCTGCCAATTTCTTCCTGACTACTGGCTCAGCCTAGACTCCAGCGCAAAACCCAACCCTGACATATGTTGCTTAATTGCATTTATAACCAACCTTTCCTCCACATTTTATCCTGTGAGGAAGGCTTGGCTGAGAGTATGACTGGCCCAAAGTCACACAGTGAGCTTTGTGCCCGAGTAGGGATTTGAACCTTGGGCTCTTAGGTCCTAGTTCAAAACTCTAACCATTAAACAACACTACTCCCGAGGCTATCAATAGTTTTAATCAGTGTGGCTGTATTCTTCCCCCACTGTTGATGGCAGTATTCCTTTAAATACCAGTTGCTGGGAATTGCATATTGGGGAGAGTGCTGTTGCAGCCAGGTTTACTATGGAGGACTCCCTGGTCCTGAATGGGGTAGCCGTGCCTCTGAAGGACCAGGTGTGCAGCCCGGGAGTTATTTTGGACTCAGAGCTGTCCATGGAGGCGCAGGTCAGTTCTGTGTCCAGGGCTCCATCTGGTACGCAGCCTGAGACCCTACCCGCCTGCAGCTGTCTCGCCAGAGTGGTGCATGCTCTGGTTATCTCCCGCTTGGACTACTGCCATGCGCTCTATGTGGGGCTACCTTTGAAGATGACCCAGAAACTACAACTAATCCAGAATACAAAAGGTAGACTGGTGACTGGGAGTGGCTGCCAGGACCACATAACACTGGTCCTGAAAGACCTACATTGGCTCACATTATGTTTCCGAGCTCAATTCAAAGTGTTGGGACTGACTTTTAAAGCTCTAAACAGCTCCAGCCCTGTATACCTCGCCCAATTGTGATCCCAAAAGTGCTGGTGCTCAGAGGCACGCTGCCTCCAACAAGGGAGGTCTTACACAGGTCTCATGGCAAGTAGCCATTGATAGCCTTACGCAGCATTAATTTGTCCTTTAAAGCCGTCCACGCTGGTGGCAAATACGAAGATGTAGACCGAAGAGAAACTGAAGTGAGAATGTACTGCATTTTAAAAACCAGGCCTTGAAATACAATGTGCTGCTTTCTGTCCTGCAAGTGGGTGGGGATGTTCACCGACATATGTCTCCCAGTCCAGAAATGTGGTGTCGGCAACAAAGTAAAGGATTAAACTCTGCCCCAGATGTCCTTAAATACTGGCCTGGTTGGTTTCCGTTTCCATTGCAGGTGTTAATTAGCATTGCAAAATTGGGGTGATTATATTATCTCCCAAGTACTGCAGTTGCCACTATGCTTATTGGAAGTCTCATCTGGGGCTTCTGCGTTTGCCGTTTTATTGCTACTTGTACCCATTCCCACCACCACCTTCTCTAAACCTGTACATCCTTACCTCTCCACTGAGGATAAGTTGGCATCTTGCTGCTGATATAGGACTCTTAAGGCTACAGCAGATCTGTGAAGTCTTCTGAGAGTTTTGTCTTAACAGACAGGGTGAATGGGTCTTTGTGATATCACAAACAGGGTTTGGGGGGGGGGAAGGTGCTGATGTTGTTTAATTACATATTAAACTGAGGGTGGGAGAGAACTCTGACTGGATTTCTGGTGCCAGTGTCTTAATCTGGATGTTGCAATAAAATAAAATTGCAGGCATGAGGAGCACTGATTCTGCAATTAATACCTACCTGGAATCAGCCACCTGTCTGGGAGTGAAACACAGCAGTACCGTTTTGCAACAGCACCTTGTAATGACTTCAAAGACTTAAAATGTCACAAGTCAGGTGCATGATCTGTAGTTGTTGGTAAATGCTGGGAAGCCAGGCAATATGTTCAGTTTGGGCTTGTGGGACTGAGTTGTCTGGGAAAACTGTCAGAATAGAATAATCTTTCAGTGCAGGGGTAGAGACCCTGTGGCCTGCCAGATGTTGCTGGACCCACAACTCCATCAGCCCCAGCCAGTTGTGGTCCAGCAACACATGACGGGCTGCAGGTTCTGTGCTCCTCTTATAAGGAGCCCTAAGCTATCAGATTTCCTTAAATACTGCTATCGCCCAGAGTGGCTGGGGTAACCCAGTCAGATGAGTGGTGTGTGTGTGTGTGTGTGTGTGGTTGTTATTATCAAAGCATCATTGTGCACTGTGTCTGCCCATAGGCACATACAAATGTCTACAACGTTTGTAACCACCTTTTTTTTTTTTTAGCAAGTTTGCCAAATCCAAAGTGTGACGTATTGTTACTCATGCATCCTTCTGGATATAGGTAGGCACTTGGTAATAATAATAATAATAATAATAATAATAATAATAATAATAATAATAATAATAATAATTTATTATTTATACCCAGCCCATCTGGCTGGGCCTCCCCAGCCACTCCGGGCGGCTTCCATAAAAACCAAAAATACAGTAAAATATCACACGTTAAAAACTTCCCTGAACAGGGCTGCCTTCAGATGTCTTCTGAATGTCAGGTTCCCTGTAGCTTTGCTTCTCGCAATGAGGGAACCGCCAGAAGGCCCTCGGCGCTGGACCTCAGCGTCCCGGCAGAATGATGGGGGTGGAGACGCTCCTTCAGGTATACTGGACCGAGGCCGTTCCAGATGAGATGGATTGGTGCCATGCGCCAGGTTTTTGTATTAGTTTCACCTTTCAAGTTGAATTACTGAAATAAATGAACTTTTCCATGATATTCTAATTTTTCGAGTTTCACCTGTATTCCCACCCACCCCTTGCCAAACCACCATTTCCTCCCTGCCCACCTGATTGGTCATTTTACATTTGCTTTTTTTATTATTCTATAACAGATTTCCTCTTTTCCCCATGAGTGGGGAAAGTGGCTGGCAGCAGTTCTGCAGGATTTCAGGCAGGGCATCGCTCCCAGCCCCACCTGGAGATGCCATTGAGAGACTGATCTTGGGACCTTCTGCATGCAAAGCAGATGTTCTGTCCCTGAGCTGTGACCTTTCCCCTTCTGCACAAGTTGCTTCAGTCTGCCTGCCTGCCTTGCCTGGCAACTTTTCCTCCTCTCCATCCTTTCCCAGGCAGCTGACTCCCTTTCTTTCTACACCCACATCACCAACCGGGATTAAAAGCCACACTGTGGTAAACAAAGGCAGATGTTAACTTCCCTTTCTGCCTTCATAGGATTGGCCTGGAAGGGCTCCTTTCACAGAGCTGCAGGCTTGCGGTGAATTTGTCAGAATAGGTTTTCATTTTATGCAGGCTGAGCAGGCATGAGGGGGACATGGAAGCAATCACACAGCGTGGCAGCGTTATTTCCACAGTAACTGGTGCCTTCTCTCAGATACCAGGGTAGTTCTAGTGTTTACTTTATGATGGCCCTATTCTGTGCTAGCCGCCTGACACACAACTCTGCATAGAATTTAAGATGGTGGGTGGCTGGCGTTTCACAAGTGCTGTGCCCAACTACTCTACAAACAGCTTTTAAAATACTACATAAATAAACAAGGGGGCAGGAGCAGGGGCAGGAGATCTGGGCCGCCAGCTGATGCCCTCCCCCCAGATTCTGCTTCATAATTTTAAGCCTTTCCATGTTTGTTTGTTTGCTTGCTTGCTTGCTTGCTTGCTTGCTTGCTTGCTTCATCATTATAACGAATTATTTATTCGTTTATTTGTACTTAACTCTCACACACAGCATTTGCCCAGTTTCCTTCTAAAATGTGACATGTAACATCTGTTGTAAATAAAAATATGCCCTTTTCCCTTATGGGGTATCCAAGAGCCCATATAGAGACCTTACATAGGTTCCCTATTGGTAGGAGAAAATAACAGAGGCCAACCAGAGAATATTGAGAAGCAAAGCAGCTAGTAAGCCTGATCTTTATTGATCTGTTGCAACAGGGTACTCCCCTCACACGCAGGAGAAGAAGAGGACCCCTCAAAATTGCTGTGCCAGGGCTTATAAAGACTTTTGAAATTCCCATCCTCTAGATCAAGACCACCCCCAGAAACATTATGCATACATCACAGAAGGGGTGTAACCTAAGACCACCCCTCAGATACATCCCACCTACATCACAGAAATTTAAATGTTGTTTTTCTCCTGTCACAGTTTATCTCCTGTCTGGCAAGTTACTTGATTGGATTGCCTGGGGAGCCTGGCCATTCTTTTGTAGTGGTAACATACTTATTTCCTGGGCCAGGTCACAGGCTCACACCTTATTCAAACAGACATATCCTTGAGACAGGATTTGTGAGGAAAGAGACAATGGGGAGGCTTTTCCAGTTTAACCTTGCAGAGAAACATTTGCTCAGTTTAGGAATCATCATGGTTCCAGGTTGGCTTTCCTGTGCTGATCTATGTACGTGTGGTTATGAACGTTGCCATATATCTAAGACCATAAAATTCCTATCACACATCCATTTTCCTTTTCTGGAGAAGGGGCGGCGAAGATTATGCACGATTGAAAATGATAAATTTCTACACAATATTGTGCCTATGGGCAACATGGTCTTCAGGGGGCCCCAATAAAATATTTGAGGGGGTCAGGACCCCCAAAAGTTCATGGGCATTGCCATTCAAATAGTGTGTGCGTGCCACACCATGTGATCAATTATGTGGGGTGGGGCTTACTTGGGCCCCCCAATATTTTATTCAGGTTAGCAGCCCTGCAACTTGCCTCAACTCTGCCACTCCCCATTTTAATTTTAAGTAAGAATATTGGCAGCTCTCACTTTTGATTGGTTGTGGGTTGCCTGCATTGTTTGCCTCTGTTTTATTTGTCTGGCATAGAAACCATGTACGTGTTTTGCCTGTTTTGGGTGCATTCTGAGCATTGCTAGCTTTTCTCTTGTTAAATGGGGAGCTTGTGATGCCCACAATAGTTTCTTAGCTTTCCAGATGTGTCCCTTGGGCCCCAAAGGGTTGGGGGCCACTGGCATGTTACTTCTGTAGTACAGCAAGCTGGTTTCTGCAGACGGAATGGTGAGTACAAATCCTCTATTAAACAAACAAACAAGCATCCCATTTAAAGACTTAAGTTCCTCCCTTTTTAAAAAAAGGTATGACCAATAATAATAATAATAATAATAATTTATTATTTGTACCCCGCCCATCTGGCTGGGTTTCCCCAGCCACTCTGGGCGGCTTCCAACAAAGACAAAAAATACACTAAAATGTCACACATTAAAAACTTCTCTGAACAGGGCTGCCTTCAGGTGTCTTCTAAATGTCAGGTAGTTGTTTATCACTTTGACATCTGATGGGAAGGTGTTCCACAGGGCGGGCGCCACCACCAAGAAGGCCCTCTGCCTGGTTCCCTGTAGCTTTGCTTCTCACAATGAGAGAACTGCCAGAAGGCCCTCGGCACTGGACCTCAGTGTCCGGGCAGAACGATGTGGGTGGAGATGCTCCTTCAGGTATACTGGGCCAACCTGAAGTCAGATTTGCTTGCTTAAGCTGCCCCAGAAAGGGCAAAAAGGCTTTTGGTGTACAGTAAGAATGACATAATATAATAATTTATATACTACTTAATTCTAAGGTAGATTTCTAAGCAAAATATGAAAACCAGCGCACAGATATTAAAATATAAATATTCCTAATTAAAATACAGTTGTAAATGATCCCATTGAAACATAAACAACCATAAGAAAATATACAGTAAAGCAATCTCATTAGAACAACACAGCAATTAATGAAATGTTTCCCAGTTAGTCACATCTACCTCTTGTAAGCAACAATAAAGCAATCAAGCAGGATTTAGATACTAAAAAGATACTGTCAAAGAACACTAAATTATAATATTTGCAAATAAATGAATGACCACACAGAAATAGGTTTATGACTGCTTAGTTAAAGTTTTGGCTTCTGGCTTCCTCAGCAAACATTACTAATCCCAGCTGTGAAACAGAAGAAGGGGAATTATTCAAGTAAACTGTACTAAGCCTATCTCAACTCCATTGCTAAACTGAGCTTGTCTTTTTACAAGGACCATGTGTCAGTCTTTCAGTCCTTAGACTTTAGAATTCCCAGCCTAATTAACATCGGGCATATGTCGCTATACTGTTATCAACGTGTTTCCCCCTACCTATTAGTTCCGCCCCCACACTTTCTTCTCCCTAAACCCAGAGATTCCCTATGCAGTCAGTACAACTCTCCTATTTGGATTTTCAAAGCATAGGGACTCTAGAGATCCACATTAAGCCCAGTTATAGACTGGCCCAGTATGGAAGAGCCCTTAATGAGCATTCATCCTGATTTGCTTGCAGGGAGGTTAGATGATGTTGCACCAAAGGAGGTGTCATCCTGAATTTTTTGGTACATTTCCTCTATCGCTATCCCCACTGCAATGTCTGGATCCCATGGGCATAGCCAAGGAGGGTGGGGGTGGGGCACCTGTTCCCCCCATAAATCAAGTAAATAAATAAAAATACTTACCTGACCAAATGCATCACAGATAACTCGGTTCTTCCCCCACTAACATAAAGCCTCCCCCCCCCCCCAATAAAGCCAAGCTACACCCATGCTGGATTTTTTTATGTGAAGCAAGTTTGATGCCGAAGATCTCCCGGTTGACTAACTGCACAACCTGAATTTGCAGCTGTGTGTTTGAATCCCACCCCAAAATAGTGACAGTCTGGAAGTGCCCCATTTCTACTCAGAAGTCCATGAGATTTCAATCAGGCTTACTCCCAGGTAAATGGGCTTAGGGATTGCAGCCTTAATCTGTCAGTTAATCAGTTAATAAAAATACTCATCCTAATTTACAGGTGAAACCTTAGGGCTGTACCATATGTCCTGTTCATCAAGCACTCGTTCCGATTTGCTTGAGGGGAAGTTATGCAACTACTTCACCTAAGCATGTGTGGCGCCTGTGGCACTGTGGGTTAATGCTTCTAGCTCTTATGTAGAAGGTTGGTGGTTCGAGCCCACCCAGAGATAACTGTGAGCAGGATGCTTTGCAGGATATTTGACCAGATGACCCTCCCTTCCAACTCTGCAATTCAGCAACCATGACTTTCCTTACTGCAAAAAAATAATAATATCCATGGTGCTGTTTGTTGGGGGGGGTGGGCAGTGAGTTTGCTGCGCAAGAGCACCAAATCCACTTTGTGACACTCTGGAAGTCACCTTGCAAGCCTCTACCCAGAAGTGAGTTCTTAGTTAAGCACGCTTACAGGTTTCAACTTGAGTCTCCAGCTACGACTGATGCGAAATATTGGCATGTTGTTAAAAAAAAAAAGGTATAACAAAATAAAATGAAGAAATAGATTTTTAAAAATATTTTAACAAAACTTTTATGTAGTCAACTTTGTCCCCCAGAGGAGTTGGTCGTGTTATTTGTTTATTTTTACTTCTTTTAAAGTTTTGAGTTGAAGGAAGCGCAGCAAAACGCGACTCTGGTGGGACTCGAACCCACAACCTTTGAATGACTTCACCCAGTCATTAGTCTAGAAGTCCAATGCGCTATCCATTGCGCCACAGAGCCTGCTAGGTAGCGAGGGATGATCCTGCCCGTCCTCTTTTTGCCCTCCCTCCCTCCACCAGTTGCGGCTCGGCTGAGCTCTTGATCTGATTACAGAGCCGTACTTTTCCCTGTCGCCAGTTGTCCCTTTGCAAAGGCGTCTTAAGGCCACCGACTCTGCAAGGCGCGCGCGGGGACACCGCGAGCCTCTTCGCTTCTCCTTTGAAACTTCTTTTGCAAACTCCCAGCTCTTGCTTTGCTGTCTGAAGCTTTTACTCAAAAAACAAAATAAATATGTGAAACTGCTTGGGATCGTTTTAACGTGCGGTGGTAGGGCCATTGCCATAGGACCAGGGGCTGGGACAGGAGGAAACCGAGCTAGGTAGTGGGAGAGAAAGAGAGAAGGAAAAAGCAGTGCAAGAGTAAAGAAAGGAAGAAAGTCAAAGCACACAGACCTTCCCCACCCACGTGCAAGGCTGCGGAGCGCAAGAAAGACTACAAATCCCGCGGTGCATTGCGGCAGAGCGCTGCTCTCTCTCGCCCCCTGCAGGACCCCCTTTTGCCAGAGCTCCTGCAGCATCAGTGACTAGCTGCTGTTGCTGCCGTTTGGTTTCTTCCTTTTCTCCTCCCGCTTGCAATTCTCATGCGGGAGGGAGGGCAGTGCAGGTGGAAAAGGGAGGAGGAAGGAAGTGCCAAAGCCAGGAGGAGCCGCAGCCGCTGGGCTGATCAGGAGAGCCTTTGCAAGAGGAGGAGGAGGAGGAGGAGGCAGGAGAAGACAAGATCCTGCCCTTCTGACAGCTGCTGAACCAGCTGTTACTGCTGGACCCGCATCCTCTGCCCCGCGAGGAGGATGCGGTGTTGTGACACTCAGTAGCCACAGAGCTCCGTAGGATAGCAGAGAGAGGTGGGTTGCTGCTGTGTCAGTGTCTATAGCGCTGCAGCATCACAGAGCGCTACGTCGGGGGTGGGGGCTGGAAAGAGAGGGGAGCCTTTTGTCAGGGGGTACGTCCCAGGATGCTGCTGCTCATTCTAAAGCCGGGTGGATACAGGACCCCCCCCCGCAACTTGTGTGTGTGTGTTAAGGAAAGGGGGCTATTGTGCAAAGATGCCTATAAAAAAAGCTGCCTCTCCCCCCCACTTTCTGTTTGGGGAGTGGGTGTAGAAGCGGGGCCATTGACCTTATTTTCTCCTTTGTGTGCGCGTAATAATATATAATAATATCCTTCGTTTCCTAGCTGTCAGGCCCCAGCTATGCTTTCGTTTGGTTTAATGCTGCGGACGCCCTAATTCAGTCTGCAGTCCTACCTCCACTTACCTGTGAGCAAGCGCCATTAGATTCAACGGGTCTTGCTTCTGAGTAGACCTTGCTAGGAGTGCATTCTTCACAGCCTCTTCTTGTGTCTGGTTTATGTCTAACGAGGCTTATAAAAGCAGGCTTGCCTATTATCGTTGCTCCCTTTCTTCCTTTCCCATTATTTTTCGTAATAGCATCAGTGGGTTGCTGTGTAGCTGGGAGGACTTTAAGCTTAGCTCCTCCTGGGTGAAGCTGGTACTCTATTATTCCTTTGCAGATAACGAGAGTGGAGTAAAATGGAGTAGAGGGGTGAGGGAGCTACCACTTGGGATGTTTAATTGTATGTTGGTTTTATATCACTGAAAAGGACTTCTCAGAATTTAAGGCTCATATTTCAGGAATGAGTGTGGTGGATATTTTTAAGTCCATTCTTAGGAGCTGGTGTTTTAATGTTTCTTTGGGTGGTGGGGGAAGTAAGGATGGCTCTAAACATAAGATGAACAGATAATACTAAGGCTTTGTCGTCGTCTTCTTCTAAAAAAGATAATTTGATATGTGTGAGAATCCTCCCCCATCCCAGAGTTCCCTGCTGCAATCACCTGTTTTCTCAAGCAACCAAGGCAGCATGTGTGTAATATTTCTTATTGAAAGGGATGGGGGATAAATTGCAGTTTTTGCTGTGCTAACCTGCAGAGAGTTCCTCCAGGATACTATGGGATTCACTCTCCGCAGCATGACCACAAAACCCGCCAGAAATTGAAAGCCCAACAATTTCACTGAGTGTGTGGTGTGTGCTTCTCCTGTGGCACAGAAATTACCTTAAAGAGATCAGGACATTGCCTCATTCAGACCTAGGTCTGGGGGTGGGTGGAGATTTTGAGGAGGCCCCTCCACATTCCTGACCCCGTTCTTATCTCTGAGGCCCAGATCTTCTACTCACCTGGCCTCCAGGTAAATGCTTTTTGAACATTAAGGTGCCTTTTGAGCATCACCACACCTTTCCAAGCGTAAGGTGTCCTTTTCACTCCAGTGTGTGTGTGTGTGTGTGTGTGTGTGTATAGATAGATAGATAGATAGATAGATAGATAGATAGATAGATATAGATATATAGATAGATATAGATGTAAAGGGCAGCCATAAGGAAATCACTGGTTGGTGGTGGACTGTGAAAGATAAGTGTATCTGTGTATTGTTGTTATTTTCAAAGCCGTGTACAGTGATACCTTGGTTCTCAAATGCCTTGATACTCAAACGCCTTGGTTCCCAAATGCGGAAAACCCAGAAGTAAGTGTTCGGTTTTCGAACGTTTTTGGAGGCCGAACGTCTGATGCGGCTGTCAGTTATTGTTTCTGGGGTACCTGCACCAATCAGAAGCTGCGCCTTGGTTTTCGAACATTTCGGAAGTCAAACTAACTTCTGGAACAGATTAAGTTTGGTGCTTTTGTTTTTGCTATTTATTTTGTGTTTTTGTTTTTGAGGCTTTTTCGGTAAATTTGTTTTTATGACTGTGCGGAACCCAGTTCAGCTATTGATTGATTGATTGATTGATTGATTGTGTGACTGCAGAAAAGCATAAAAGCACCCCCCTCCAAACAATGACTATCATCAGTGTAAGTAAGAATTATTATTATTTTAATTTTTATCATCTACAATACTGTCTTATTTATTTTATTGTACAGTACATTGGTTATTGCTTTCATTTTATGGATCAATGGTCTTGTTAGATAGCAAAATTAATGTTAAATTGCTGTTTTAGGGGTTGCTTTTAGAAGTCTAGAATGGATTAATCCGTTTTGCATTACTTTCTATGGGGAAGCGCGCCTTGGTTTTGGAACGCTTTGGTTTTGGAATCGACATCCAGAACAGATTAAGTTTGAAAAGCAAGGTACCACTGTAATACTGGAAGGAGAATAATACTGGAAGAAGGAGAGTGCTTCTTAGCAGGCAGTGGTGAAATACCCCACCACCTCTGCTAGTCAGGGGAGACCAGTCTTCCCCAACGCAGTGCCCTGCAGAGGATTTGGGCAAGAACTGCTGTCAGCCCCAGCCAGCGGTGGCACCAATTTGGCGCTGAACCCTCCTGGTCTGACTTGGCACAAAGCAGCTTTCTTTGCCCATATTTCACCCTGGCAACCAGGACTGTGATAGGCTCACCATTGTCGTAGATGGTGCAGGGCTTTGCATCTCTGGATCAGGAGTCTAATCATCGGCTTCTGCTTTGCAAAGGTTTTGAAAGTCCACAATGGAAAGGTTGGGGGAAAGGCAAGTCCTGGTTATTTAAATGATATGTATGCGTCAAAAGAACATGCAGTATTTGAGGGAAAAAGGAAGCACAGCTAAAAGGCTAAAAAGGAAGGCTGTGTTTGTGAGTGACTGTTGTGCAAAGCTATTACAAACACAGGAAGCTGCCTTATACAGAGCCAGGCCATTGGTCCATCCAGCTCTGTATCGCCTACACTGACTGGCAGTAGCTCTCCAAGGCTTTAGAAAGGGTTCTCTCCCAGCCTTACCTGGAGATGCCAGGGACTGTGTTCAAAGCACATGATGGCCCTTTCACATTTTGTTAGAGTGCTCAGCCTACATATTTGTAAATAAACATTAATGCTACAAAATGGCACTAAGCCTCCAGCAACAACCTTCTGAGGGGAGCCAAGCCTGAAAAGTGCTGCATCCCTGGAACTTCTGACTGCTTAGAAATGTGGAGTGAGCACAACATGCTGGTGTGGCAATAGGACAGGGGTGGTGATTTTGTGGTCCAGCAACATCTGGAGTGCCACAGTCTCCCACCTCTGCACTAGTGCAGAGAACACTGGGAGGTTCCCTTGTGTTCATAGTGTGTCTCTCATTAGAAATGTACAAGTGGAATACAGTGGAAGCAAGTCTAACAGGTAGCAAAACCACTAAACTTGCCTCAGATGCTCAAAGCATGCGCACATCTCACACCACATGCCTTTCATCCAGCTTGACTCCTGATCAACAATTCCCATAAATCTGTCTGTCTCCCAAATGAAACCTGATACTCTCCTGCTTTAAAGGAAAATATCATTTGGGGGCATGAACATGCTTTTTGCCAAGTCCATGCTTGCTCATTGGTTGCTTGGTGACAGGTCCAGTCAAAGGAATCAAGACTGTCAGGTTTGTAACAGTGAGTAAGAAGCAGCAGTGTTACATCACAATAATAAGCCATGGTGAACTCAAGTGTTGAGTAAGAGGAGCTCTGCTTTCCAGTTCCTGGGTTCCCACTTTGACTGCTTAATAAACTTGTTTCCCTTTATCAAATGGCTCAAAGGGTAGTTGAATAGCAGATTGAACCCTTCCTGTTGGGCAAGAACCATAGCTCAGTGTAAGAGCACCTGCCTTCCATGCAAATGGTCCTAGGCTCAATCCCTGGCACGCCCAGGTAGGGCTGGGAATTTTGACAGTCTGAAACCCTGGAGAGCCTCTGCTGGTCAGTGTGGACATTATGGGGCTAGATCAGGGGTCAGCAACCCGTGGCTCCGGAGCTGCATGTGGCTCTTTTACACCTTTGCCGCAGGTCTGGGGCGGATACTAGCGAGGGGAGGAGGCGCATTGTGTGCCCCGACACTCCCCGCTGTTTTAAATGTTGCAATGGTTTTGTGGCTCCCAGTTTTTTTTTCTTCGGTCCAAGTGGCTCTTTTTGTCTTAAAAGTTGCAGACCCCTGAGCTAGATGCATCCTGTGAGGCCAGAGGGGGATAGTGCAACCGGTGTGCCGTTCACATGGCGAGGGAGAAGCTGCTGCACCTGTTTTTGGAGGTTTGATTGAAGCCCAGATAGCTACTAGGCGTAGGTGGGGATGACTCTGCCCTCTGGGAGGGAAGGAAGGCTAGATAAGGGTGGAACTGTGAAGAGGTGGAGAAACAGAGACAGGAGGCTGGAGGAGAGGAAGGCAGGAGGGAGCTCAAGAGCTGCTTGCAGTGACCTGGGGATGTAAGTGATTCATCTACAGTGCTGTATATTTTGGAAAGTAGTTTGTCTGCTGATTTATAGTGTATAGATGTAGATTTCAGCTGGCAAATTTAGGCTGATAAGCACAGGTTAAATCCTGATTGATTGATTGATTGGTTGGTTGGTTGGTTGGATGGGATCTATGCAAACCTCTTCTTATTTCAGGAAGGTGTTTTAGACTCTGTGAAAACAGAGGTTTTCCCTATCGTATTAGCAGAAGTTTCCGAGTGAACCTGCATGGGAATCCCTGCTCAAAATGATGGGGGAAACCCTCCCCACTTTTAGTGAGGGATTCCGAAGAGCACACCCCTTCCTGCTCTTTACGCTGAATAAGCCACTCACACAACTCCAAATTGTGAAAGAAACACCTAGCTTAATTTGGCCCAAAGTGTGAGCAGCTTCTGAAGGAAATCAAACTAGATGTCTCTCCAAATTGTATAATTCTGAACAATTACAATAGCACTGCTGATGTACAGATTCTGTGGTCGTCTTTAAAAACACACACAGAATTTTTTGGCAGGATTTTTAAAATTGTTCTTTTTCTGAAAAAAAGGGGCTAATTGACTTGTCCTCTGTGTTTTGAATCATCAAGACACAATGAACGAACTCTGCAGGGTTCCCTTGAGTCCAGTCTAGTGGGCTCCCTGCTGCAGGATGGCATTAAGAGCCCAGCCAGGGAGTTGTATTTAACCTTCTGCCCAGGCTTCAGCAAAAACCAGGATCCATTTTGTTGACTTGCCACCCAAGACCAGCAAACGAAGAGCAGAGGGGGTCAGATTCGTCTATCCCCATCCTCCTCATTGGCCAGCTTTTTAGCTGAATAACCCTTGGCTTGAGGACAGCCTGCGAACTGCAGTGTCATCTCAGGGCTCGCAAACCCCACCGGCATAGCTGATGCGTTTCCTGTTGCCTGTCTAACGTCCTGTTTCTCCCTGTCACATCAAAAGGGAGCATGATGTGCACGAATAGGTTGAAGGCCAGGGAGGGTTTGTCTGGAGTTCAGGGCTGGAGCCTGTGCCTGCAGAGAAGAATCAAGTCCTTCAGAAGCCGAGGTGCTTTACGGACATCTAAGAGTTGTTCCTGTTTCCTGTGGTGCTTCAGGCATGCCTTTCTAGATGCACACATTCATAGGGGCACTGGACACTGTCAGAGCTGAAAATAGGGGCATGCTTGTCATGCCAGAGGCATAGCTGTCAACTGTTCCCTTTTTTTTAAGGGAAATTCCCTTATTCCGAATAGGATTCCTCACAAGAAAAGGGAAAAGTTGACAGCTATGACCAGAGGCTATGACCAGAGGCTATGACCAGAGCATAGAACCGTAGAATCTTGAAGTTGGAAGGGAACCCTGAGGGTCATCTAGCCCAACCCCAACCCCCCCTCAATGCAGGAATTTTATTTATCTATTAATCTATAAACTGAACTAAAACGTCCGTGACAAATGGCCGCCCAACCTCTGCTCAAAAACTTCCAATGAAGGAAAGTTCACCGCCTTCTGAGGGAGTCCATTCCACTGTTGAACAGTGCTTATTTTCAGAAAGTTTAGTCGGAATCTCCTTTCTTGTAAGTTGAAGCCATTGGTTTGGATATGTTTGTACTTATTATATATTTATTTAATAAGATTTATACTCCGCTTGACTGTTAAAATCAAAAACAAAAAACCCTTTCAAAGTGGTTTTTAAGAAGATAATAACATCAAGATAAATTCACAACCATACTTTAAAACATACAAAAGTTGAAATACTATACAATCATCCTCAACTTTCTAAGCTCCTGGGTAGGTTTGTCTAAACAAAAATGTTTTTAGGAGGTGCCGAAAAGAGCACAGTGAAGGCGCCTGTTTGATCTCAGTGGGAAGGGGCATATCGACGGCACTGGCTGTTTAATGACATTTCATTCCAATTACACACTTTGGAAAGAATATAAAGGTAAAGGGACCCCTGACCATTAGGCCCAGTCGTGACCGACTCTGGGGTTGTGGCGCTCATCTCGCTTTACTGGCCAAGGGAGCCAGCATACAGCTTCCAGGTCATGTGGCCAGCAGGACTAAGCCGCTTCTGGCAAACCAGAGCAGCGAACGGAAACACCATTTACCTTCCCACCGGAGCGGTACCTATTTATCTACTTGCACTTTGACGTGCTTTCGAACTGCTAGGTTGGCAGGAGCAGGGACCAAGCAACGGGAGCTCACTCCGTCGCGGGGATTCGAACCGCCAACCTTCTGATCAGGAAGTCCTAGGCTCTGCGTCCACAGCGTCACCTGCTTCCCTTGGAAAGAATATGCAGTGTAGATAAATGCCAAACTTTGCAGACTTGCAAAGTTAAGTACAACCTTCTTTAAATACTTGGCAAGAGTCATTGACATGATATATAAATAATGAAAATCCAGAATATCAAGGTAAAATTCAGGATAACAGGATAACCTCTCCAATAAGAAAAGTGAGCAGAAGGTTCTGGTGGTGAATTAATGGAAGAAATGCAGGGAGACTAGTTATTTCTGGTAATGTTACCTCTGACTACTTTGTAGTGTTGTGTTCGTTCATCTACAAGTGCATGCTTCCAAACAAATTTTGCAGAGTTAACTAACGATCATTTCTCCTTCCAGGCTGCTACCAGGAAAAATCAATTATTACTGTTATCCTGCACTTTGCACTGCATTTTCCTGTCACTTACCTCACCTAAAAGAAGTCTAATCTTTTGGGAAAGTGGGTTTGTTGCAATTGCACTAAACCTGCCAATCAACTATAACTGCCCACCCTGAATTTGTCTGTATGTTACTGAAGTTCCCCAGGTTAGGGAAACACTGTCCTTGTGGGCGGATGGCCAGATGCTGGATGCCATGGTGGGCAGAGCCAAAACCAAAAGTCGGGAGCGTATCAGATGTAATTGTTACCTTTGTGAAGTAGGCTAGTTTCTGCACACACCCCTATCTATCTCCCATCCAGCCTTTATCAGAATTCAATGGCACATTTCAGCCAGGCAGATACACTTAGGAAGGGTGCGAAGCAGATCCAGTCAAGGGGGTGGCCTGGGGAGAGGTTCTGGCATTGGAAATGTCCCAAGGGCCAGGTGGAGAGGTTTCAAGGGCCACATTTGGGCCCCAGACCTGAGGTTCCACACCCCTGAAGTATGCTCTGCATGAAGAAGTGTTTTTTCCGGCTTGTCCTGAACCTCCAGCCATTCAATGTCAGGGGATGACCCCCCACATTCTAGTTTTGTAAGAGAGGGAGCAGGGAGTTAGGACTGAGATGGTTTTCAAACTTGTATGGTAGGACCATCTCCTGAACAATCATACCAAAATTCCTGTAGCTCAGCTTGGTGCCCTCCAGAGTTGTTTTGGACTACTACTCCCATCAGCCCCAGCCAGCATGGCCAATGATCAGAAATGGCTGAAATGGTAGTCTAAACCATCTGGAGGGCGTCCAGCTAGTGTTGGTGAATATTTCAAAGAAATATCGTGGTACTGATGAACAGAGAACGCCAAGCAAGCAAGTTAAACCATGTTAAGTGACCTGAACTTGTACCTTTCACAATACCAGAGTCTCACCCTAACTGTGGCCAGAGTCAATGGCAGCATTGATCTCATTTGGGTGGAGGAGCGCTTACTTTGCAGAAGTTTGAGGGGAGCAACCAGGAAAGGCTTGCAGGAAACCTGACTTTTATAACAAATGAATGGATTTCTTTATCATCATCACAGACCAGAAATTGACTTTTATAACATTCCCTTCCACGTTCCCAGGTCATATGGTATAGATAAACCACAAAGCACAACAGGCTGGGAAAATAATCAATAACCTTGGACTTCTGTACATGTTTATCCTGTTGCTCATTAGGTTATGGTCCAAATAGCATACTCTCTGTCGGGAGAAGGTGAAGCAAAGAGGCAGAGAGACGTCGCTGAAGTAGAAGGCTGCCTTGTGCAGGAGAAGAATTAGCTAGGATTGCAAGCCCAGATTTCCTTTGGTGAGTTGGGCCTCGGCTTTTTAAAAATAAATGTTATTCTTTAAAGTCTTTGTTCACAGTTTAGCAAAGGTGGACAGATGTGGCCAACCTGAGTGGCCATTTAGGGCCAGCTGTTTGGAAAGCGATGGTTCATCCAAGTTAGGCATTGGGTTGTTGTTGGTTTGGGGTAGGGGATAGTCTGCAAAATGTCATTGGTACAATAATAGTGTATTAGTTAAAGAATTATATCGGACTGTCCAAACATCATTCCACTTTATTAGTTGTTCTGTAGTGCTTTCTCAAACATGATTGCTTTATTGCTGCCTGGAGGAGCCTTTTTGTTATGAAAAGGGGACAACTCTGGAACATTTGCGGCATGAAAAGTTGTAGGGTTTCAGCAGGGTTACGGGGCACACACTGGTTGGAAGGGCAGCTGTAAGTCTACCCCACAGCGCTTGCTGCATTGAAAACATGATGGTACAGCCCTCTTACTATCCTCCTCCTCCTCCTCCTCATTTATTATTTGTACCCTAGCCATCTGGCTGGGTCTCACAAGCCACTCTGGGCGGCTTCCAACAAAGATTAAAAATACATTAAAATGTCACACGTTAAAAACTTCCCTGAACAGGGCCTTCAAGTGTCTTCTAAATAATAATAATAATAATAATAATAATAATAATAATAATTATTATTATTATTATTATTATTATTATTATTATTAATTGAACACAAATAGTCCTGAATGTACAATAAGAAGGGGGCCTGCAAGAGCTCTTCATCTCACCAAAGGGAACTTCCCTCTCTCTTCTCCCCAGGCCAGCATGTTACGTTCGGCGGCTCTGCTTCTCCTCTTCGTGGTCTTCCGGCTGTTCCTGGGGCTGCCATGGATCCAGGTGGTCCCGGCTCTCTTAATATTCTACTTGGGATCTGGAGGATGGGCTTTCCTTCGCATCGTCATCATGACAGCCAAACGGGATGTTTCGTAAGTTTTGCAAACTGGCGGACCTCCCCCTCCGAGCCTCCTTCGCGTGGCTTCATCTGATTTATATGTTTCTTGCTAACATGCCTTTTACAGCAATCATTCTGATGTAGCCGTAGGTCCAGAGTTTATGTGGGTTTCTCAGAAGCGCATGAGAAATGCAAGCTTTGGCACTAGCTGCAGCACTTGGGATCTTGAAGCAAAGGGTATGTGCTGGTTACAGGAGGGGCCATTGCTCAGTGGAAGAGTACACAATGCTTCATTTTCGGAAGGGCCCAGTTTCTATCCCTGGTACAGTGGTACCTTGGGTTACATATGCTTCAGGTTACAGATTCCGCTAACCCAGAAATAGTACCTTGGGTTAAGAACTTTGCTTCAGGATGAGAACAGAAATCGTGCTCTGGCGGCACGGTGGCAGCAGGAGGCCCCATTAGCTAAAGTGGTGCTTCAGGTTAAGAACAGTTTCAGGTTAAGAACGGACCTCTGGAACGAATTAAGTACATAACCAGAGGTACCATTGTATATCCAGTTGGAAGGACCAGCAGGAAGTAATGGGGGCCCTGGAAAGCCACTGCCCTTCAGAACAGATTAGGGGGATCCAGCATGGTGCCATGAAGATGCACTTGGACTACAATTCCCATCAGCCCCATCCAGCATGACCAGTGGTCAGGGCCCTGGGACAGATAATACAGGGTTAGATGAACACACAGCCGCACAGGGGTGCTTCCTACTTTAAATGTGTGGTCGCAACAAAAACAGGCAACTGCTCAGCGAATTCTGCTCCCTCTTCGTGGTGTCCCAGGGCAACTTGCCTGTGTCTGAATGTCCCAGGGTTGTGCCTTTCCCTGCTCTCTGCCGTGCCATCAGCAGCTGCTTATGTAGGGCCCTCCAGATGTTGTGGGGCTTCAGCTCCTATAATCTCCAGCCATTCACCATTGGCTGAGGTTGGTACGAGTTGGAGTCAAACAGCATCTAGAGGGCACCTGGTTAGGGAAGGCTGGTGAAGTCCAGGGGTCAGCAGACTTTTTCAGCAGGGGGCCAGTCCACTGTCCCTCAGACCTTGTGGGGGGCGGACTATATATTTTTGGGGGGCTGGGAAATGAACAAATTCCCATGCCCCACAAATAACCCAGAGATTCATTTTAAATAAAAGCACACATTCTACTCATATAAAAACACGCTGATTCCCGGACCATCCGTGGGCCAGATTTAGAAGGCAATTGGGCCAGATCTGGCCCCTGGGCCTTAGTTTGCCTACCCATAATCCACACTGATGGGCCAATACACCCTTTGGAAGTAAGCTTCTCACACCTCTCCTTGGAGCAGCAGAAGCAGTGGTGTCAGGGAGAGCGAGCTAGTGGAAGAGGTTTTCCCAACACTGGTGAAACTGATAAGGCTCTCCAAGGTGTTTTCAGATTCACTAAAAAGCAGAGACCTGTGTCACTTTCACAGAGAGCCTAGAAGGAACTGAAAAGGCTTTCTTTCATTCAAATGTGCCTACTGAATTATTAAGATCCATGAGGATCTATGCCAGTGTTTCCCAAACTTTTTTGGGCAACGGCACACCTGTCTACTGAAAAAAAATCTCGCGGCACACCACCATTAAAGCCCCGCCCCGTGACGTCAGCGCGCAGCGTCACGCCGGGAGGGACGCACGAAAGTGAAAGTTTTTTCCCTCCCCCCTCAGTCCCTCGCTCGGAATTCAGCTCGTTTGGGGCATCGCTCCGGCTGCTCCCTCTCCCGCCGCGCAGGAGCGATGCCTCTCTCTGGCTCTCCCTCCGCGCAGGCTGAGGGAGGGAGGGAGGGAGGGGCGCGTGTGACCCGTCTCTGCTGGGAGACCAAACCCAGCGAGGCAGAGTCGCGCGGAGGCGCCCAGGCAGCGCTGCCGGCTGCGAGGAGGAGCGCCAGGCAGCAGCAGGAGGCGCGGCCTCTCCTCGCCGCCGCCCCGCCTCTCACCGCCCGACTCGCCCGCCTCCCTCCAGGCATCTCGCGGCACACCAGCCGATGTCTCACGGCACACTCGTGTGCCGCGGAACACCGGTTGGGAAACACTGATCTATGCCTTGGATCAATACTTTTGTGCTACTGGCAAGCACCAGATCTGTGATTATTTTTCTGTGCAGCCTACCAATCTAAGCCTTATTTGATGGTAGTTTGGCTGGGACCCAAAGCAAAAAGACGACAATTCAAGAGACTCCATTGTTTTAATCTTCTGTATGTAACTTTTACGCAGACCCCATGGAAAGACTGTATGTGTGCCCTTCTTCTGTTTGTGCTGGGGCCAGGGATTGACCAAAGGGCAGGGGCAGTGTCCACAGCACTCTCAGAATTCCAAAAGTTCCCACAGGCCCCCCAAAATTGGCAGCCCTGGTGTAATGTGAGGAACGATGTTGAAAGAGTCTCTGCTTGGAATAAAATGTTGCTGCTCATTTGTGATAACATTGCTAAATCTCCTTTGAAGTACTGTTCCATGTCAGACTGCACTTTGGACTTCAGATGTGCCTAAGAAATTACAAACAGCCAAGCTTTCTAGTCTATGACTTTGCCTGGTTTGATGCCAAGAAGCTGCCTTTGTTCAGGCAAAACTGGTTTTTGAAGGGAACACACACACACACACACACACACACACACACACACACACACAGGATAATCAAGCATGGCTCCTTTCAGGGTGTGGCAGTGTTGCAATCACCTCTCACCATCCCTGGTCTAAGAAACCCTACAAGAGAGGAGGAAAGGTCCTTGAAACTCAATAAGAGAAATCCTCCTTTTTGTTAGATGAACATAAGAACATCAGAAGCGCCTGCTGGATCAGACCAGTGGGCCTTCAAGTACAGCATCCTGTTCTCACAGGCAATGGACAACCAGATATCTATGGGAAGCCTGCAAGCACAAGAGGACTCTTCCTTCCTGAGGTTTCCTTGACAGATGGTCATCCAGCCTCTCCTCAAATATCTCCATGAAAGGAGAGCTCACCACTTTCCTGTTGGCTTTTTGCAGTATGGTAGCGCTGCAGAGAGCTTGCTGGGGAGACCATGCATTAAAAAGAAAGGACTCAAAAATAACTTAAAGAAGGTTTTAATAAGAAAAACAAAAACTCCATTAACACTAAATATATTAACAAACATGACCCAACCACCAACCCATCCCCCAGGGTAATGGGAGAGCTAGGTGCTGCTCCTTATATACTCCACCCAAATGCTGACACACCTTAATCAAATACAACTCAGCAGCACCTGCTATGTTACACAGCTGTAAAGCTGGGTCTCGTTATCTTGCTCTGGCCCTTGCTCTGGCCCCTTAAAGACATACACATGGAGTGGAACAATGATGAACCTTTACATTTAAAGAAACCATTCAACATTTCCCCTGCGGTTCATCATTGTGGAACAAAAACATAAAGCATACTTTGTACATGTTTTTCATGTGTAACCTTTGGAAGTGCTTTAGTAAAAAGCCTTGTACCTTACAACTTCATTTTTGTCATTCATTTTAACTCTATAAACCCATTTTGAATCAATAAGTCTCATATCTGGGGTTTGTGGTACAAGAGACCAAGTGTTATGCTCTTTTAAAGAAGCTATCTCAGAGTTCATAGCTTTATACCAATTTACAACTTGGTGCTTAGGTAAATTCTGAACATCATTGTAGCTTTTTGGCTCAAAAACCGCCTTATTGGCATACACAGTATTACAATGTTCATCTGCAAATCGTTGTGGTTTCTGCCTCTTTCTATCTGAACGTCTCAGTCCGGAAGGAGAGTCAGACTCCTCAGACTTAATGGGACTCAGTGAACTACTAGTTTCAGGTTGTAAATTATCATTGTCAGACTGAAGAGGTGCCTGTAGGCTAAGCTCATGGTCAGAAAACTCAAGAGAATCTAACCTCCCCTCAGATGCCTGTGACTTTAAATCAAACAAAATATCAGATTCAACAGGCTTTTTGTCTTTTTCTATTAATTCAGAATCACCATTTCCTCCTGCTGCTGCTGCTGCTTCCTCTTCTTCCTCAGTATCATTTATACCATCAGTATCTTGGAAAACAGCAACCCCATTCCAATTTACAGTTTGTATCATGCTTCTGGTAATATGAAATTTGCCAGTTGCTGGTATGTAAATTCTGTACGCCCCCTGCTGGTAGCCCATTAATTTTCCCTGAACACTACGTTCCCCCAATTTCTGCTTAGCAGGATAATGCATAATTACATCTGAACCCCAAATACGTAGGTATTTCAGATTAGGGCGTTTTTTAAACAACTTCTCATAGGGGGTGACATCTAAACCAGAATGATAACTGCGATTTCTAACATAACAAAACGCATTAAGCGCTTCAGCCCAAAAGACTTTGGGCAGATTAGCATCGTGCAGATAAGTTTTAACCCCTGCCTACAGGTCATGCTGCATAACTTCAACAAGCCCATTTTGCCAGGGACTTCGGGGGCAAGATAACTCATGAGTAGTCCCCTGCGCTTCCAGGAATTTCTCAAAATCCTCAGAAACAAATTCCCCGCCCCGGTCAGAAAACAGGTTCTTAATTGATTTGTTAAAGTGTGTTTTTACCCAGTTGCAAAAAACCTTGTACTTCTCAAATGCTTGGGACTTCTCAGCTATTGCATAAGTCCAACAATATCTACTATACTGGTCTATGAGAGTAAGCCAGTACTTAGAACCTCCTAATGATGGTGGGAGTGGCCCAACTAAATCACAATGTACACGCTCAAATGGCTCAGTTACTTTCCTATCTGAGCACCTACCCTTGCGTGCAACCTTAATCTTATTCTTGCAACAGGATAGACACTGCATAAAGAATTTGCATGGTTTTAAGTTGAGGCCATCGACAATATTCTTTGTCTTAATTACATCAGCAAAATTCAGGTGTCCCAGAATTCTGTGCGCCTCGTGGACACACCCAGAATGTGGCCTTACATTCCTCAACCCCTGGCTTGACTGTGCTGCTCTGCAATTTATATGTGATTGGGAGTAGGTGCGAAAATACAGTCTATATAAACCATCAGATTCCCGGGCATACAATAGACGTTTGTTCCCATCGAAAAACTCACACATAGACTTTAAGAAACGCACAGTTATGCCTTGACGGGCAAAGCACCTTACTGACAATAAATTGTCCACTGGCGGGCAGTAAATGCAGTTCGCTATTGTAATGTTTAAAGAGTCAAGTTTAACGGTACCCCTGCCAAGCGACTGCAAGACTTGTGAATTGGCTAAATGTACATTACCAATTTCCTCTTCGAAAGAAATAAACAAGCTTCGATCATTGCAGACGTGCTGAGATGCTCCTGAGTCGATAACAAAAGACTTCCACTTGGCATCTTTAATTCTTTTACGATCTTTAGTCCGAGCGTGAAAAGCTCGCGGCTCGTTTCTGTCTTTACGGTACGATGTCGGCTGCTGGGCTGACGACCGTGACTGACGAACAGAAACAGGCTTGGGAGTACTTTTCTTTCTTTTGGCTCTGCAGTCCCTTGCAAAATGTCCTTGCTTATTGCAGAACCAACAACGCGTTGCAGCTTTAAATGCAGTTGTATCACCACAGGTTTGCATATGGCGTTCCTCATTCTTTCTGGAAACAGGAGTGCTTATGGCACAAGCCTCCCTTCTATCCAACTCGCCCATTAATCTTGCCGTTACCCCTTCCACAGTTAATTGTGCTGGTGGAACGGCAGATATCTGGCTAGCTATACCATCAAAGTCCTCATTAAGGGAACAAAGGATGATAAAAACATACTGAATATCAGGTATCTCCATGTCCCTTCGAATTAATTCGCCGCATATCGCCTCCAGACGTCTCAAGTGTGCTGCCAAATCACCACCAGGCTGCAACTTCGTCTGGTACAACTGCTTGAAAAACGTCAATGCAGACGCTGACTCTTTTCTAACATGCACTGCTGCAAGACTGTCCCACATTTCTTTGGCAGTTTTCTTATTTCTTATATAGACTACTTGCTGGTCGCTGACTGCCAAATTAATTATCGCCCTGGCTTTTGCATCTCCTTTCGACCAAGCATTAGTTACAGGGTCAGGAGGGTCATCAGTTACATAGGTCCATACTTCTCTAGAGGTCAAAAGCGCCTCCACCCGAAAAGACCATAAACTATAGTTCTCATCTGTTAGCTGTGGGAAGACCAGAGCCTTCTCAGCTTCAGGAACCCGGTCAACCATTCTGGAACTCTCCAGACCCACAAAAACTACGCTAACAGGAGAAGGAGTTTTCAAACCTTTCTCAGAGTCCAAAAATATGCAGTCATCCACTCAGCAGCTGGGCCCATAACCAAAGATGTTGGCTTTTTGCAGTATGGTAGCGCTGCAGAGAGCTTGCTGGGGAGACCATGCATTAAAAAGAAAGGACTCAAAAATAACTTAAAGAAGGTTTTAATAAGAAAAACAAAAACTCCATTAACACTAAATATATTAACAAACATGACCCAACCACCAACCCATCCCCCAGGGTAATGGGAGAGCTAGGTGCTGCTCCTTATATACTCCACCCAAATGCTGACACACCTTAATCAAATACAACTCAGCAGCACCTGCTATGTTACACAGCTGTAAAGCTGGGTCTCGTTATCTTGCTCTGGCCCTTGCTCTGGCCCCTTAAAGACATACACATGGAGTGGAACAATGATGAACCTTTACATTTAAAGAAACCATTCAACATTTCCAAGATAGACATTTCCACAGCCCAACAGCCCTTGTGTCAACAAGTTTCTCCTAAAGTTTAGCCAGAATCTGCTCCCTGCCATTTCCACCACAGGGTTCTATTCCTATCCTCTGATGTAACACAGAGTGAGTCTCCTCTGTCATTTGCAGGACAGCCTCCAGGTATTATAAGATGGCTATCATGTCTCCACTGCGTATTTTCTCCTCTGGGCTAAACATTCCCAGCTTTCTCAACAGTAGGGCTTAGTTTCCGGACACCTCACCAACTTGATTGCTCGCCTGTGGGCACACTCCAGCTTATCAATGTCCTTCTTAAAATGTGGCATCCAAAGCTAGATGCAGAACTGAAGATACAGTCTTCTAGTGCTGGTGTTATATTAGGGGTCCCACTCAACAGATCCTTGCTTATAGCCAGGGTAGGGTAATTGTTAAAATGTTGGAATTTGACCTGGGAGACCAGGATTCAAATCCCCAATCAGCAATAAAACTCATTGCGTATCCTTGGGCCACCCACTGCCCCTCAGGCTAAACTACCTCACACGTTTGTTGAGAAGATAAAAATGGGAAGCTGAGAACCATGCACACAACCTTGAGCTCCTTGAAGGAAAAGGTGGTGTCAGGGGTTTAGGAGCAGAGGCACGGGCAAGGGAGGAAACAGAGAGCGAAGGGGAGGAGGCAGAAGAAAAGATGAGTGATGACGACGACCCGAGATCTCCTAGTCTTTCCAGTGAATCAGAGGATTCACAGAAAGGAGCACCAGTGGCCAGGGCAAGGGGGGAGTCTAGGGGGGCACCCCAGGAAGATAGAGCCAGAGGGGACTCAGGGGGGAGCAGCTGGAAATCGGGACCAGCGTCACCGCCAGGAAGCAGGGAAGAGGAAGGGAGCCAGGGGGGAAGCGCTGGCAGCTCACCACAGGAGGGAGGGCATGAGTCAGGAGTGGCCACACCTCCATCGGGGAGCGAAGAAACGGTTAAGAGGAAAGTGGAAGGTTGGGCGCGCGCGCCAAGTTCAAATGCAGAGGAAGGCGGCGCAGTAAGCAGCCCCGAAAGGGAACCAGGTCCTAAAGCCCGGCGCAAGGAGGCAGGAGGGTCCGGGTCAGCGTCAGAAGAATCCCGGAAGGAAGAAGCCCCGGGGGGTAGAGGGACCCAGAGGAGGACAGTCAGGCGGAAAAGGTGGAGCAAGGCTAGGATATTAAGTTGGTGCACACGGGGCGGAGACTCAGACGGAGCTTCGCCGATCTAGCTACTAGACGTAGAGTTGCGCGCAGCAGCGTGAGAATGGAAACTGTAATTCAATAAAGACTTTTACTTAATGATCGCTGGCTAGCGTGATCCTCTGTGAGCTAGGATCTTCAAGCAGCTCTGACAGTAAGCTCCGTCTCACGATTGTGGGCATCTACAGCCTCGAGGAGGGGAGAGAAACAGGTGCCTACTAGCGAGCTCACGAACGGCAGACGACATGACGGCTGAGCAGCAGATAGAGGAACTCAGAAAAGCAGTGGCACAACTGAATGCCGAGGCTCTCGCATCCAGGAAGAGAGAGGAGGAGGCAGCTGCCGCCTGCAGGGATCTCCAGGTCAGGTTAGACGTGCTGACAAAGCAGACACCCCGGCAGGAGGGAATTGGGTTGGCGAGACGGACAGGCGGGCTGGTCTCTCACTTCGATGGGAACCTGCAACAGTATCCCAACTTTAGAGCCGACGTACTGTGCGCACTGCAACTGCTGCATAAAGACTTTAGAGATGAGCAAGAGAGAGTGGGATTCATCATGTCCCATTTGCATGGGGATGCTAAAGCATGGCTACGCAATTTATGGAGAGATAAGGATCCGGCGCTCCAGAATGCAGATGCCTTTATTAAAGCGATGGATGGGTGTTTTTTATCAAGTATTGACGTGGATCTTGCACGGAAGGAGGTGCATGGGCTGAGACAAGGGAGGGCCAGCGTCAGGCAGTATCATGCCCGCTTTTTCGCCTTGGTCAGTGCCCTGGAATGGGACAGAGATTCGGCTCCTGTAAGAGACCTCTTTTGGGAGGGGCTGCACAACTCGATTAAAGATGAGATCGCGAGGGGGGAGAGACCCCGAACCACCCAGGAGGTCGTTCAGAGGGCACTGGCAGTGGGGGTGAGGCTGGAAGAACGTCCGTGGAGCAGGGACGAAGGGCGTGGAGGGCGCGAACCAGCCAGGGGCCCCTCCTTCCTTCCCAGAGAAGCAGCGCGGGCGCAATCCACGCCTCCGCCAGGAGGAGGAGCCGAACCTATGGAGGTTGGAGGTGCAAGGGCTCAGTCAGCAACCAGAGCCCTAGCACCGGCAGCAGTGAAAGCGAAGCCTCCTAGAGGGAACAGGAAGTGTTACGTCTGTGAGGAGCCAGGGCATATGGCAAAAGAGTGTCCCCAGAGGCTCCACAAGCTTACTGCAGCCTCGGCAATGGTGACTGCAGCAACGCAGCAAGGGGGACCACAGCAGGGAAACGACGCAGTCTGGCTGGAGGAAGAGGCCCTGGGGCCCAGCCAGACGTGTTAGTGACGCAGTCCCCAGAGGTTTTACAGCCCGTGAACCCCCTCCCACCCAAACCAGTGGTGAGGCTCACCGCATCTCTCCAGCTGCCCAATGGAATCACCACTGACGTGCCCATCACAGTTGACTCGGGCAGCAACGCGGACTTTATAGGGCAGGACTTTGTCGACAAGCACGCTATACAGATGCTGCCGGCCACACTGCCCCTGCAGGTTGTCACGGTGGATGGCAGGGAGTTGCTAGGGGGGCAAGTGGTGAAGCAGACGCCGCCCATGGCGATGCGACTTGGAAATCACAAAGAAATCATCAGCTTCAATGTCACTCAACTATCGGATACGCCCATTGTATTGGGAATGAGTTGGCTGGACAAGCACAGCCCAACGCTGGCTTGGTACCAGAGGCAGCTGATCTTCGGCTCTTCCTTTTGTGCTGAACACTGCATCGTGCCCCGGCAGGAAGGAGAGGAAGAGGAGTCACAGCTGCTGCTAGGCACGCTGCAAGCGATTCCCCACAAGTACGCAGAATTTTTGGAAGTTTTCTGCGAGAAGGAGGCAGACAGGCTACCCCCTCACAGACCATATGACTGCAAGATTGACCTGCTGCCGGGGGTGGCGCTGCCTAAGGGGAAACTGTATTCCATGTCAGAGGACGAGCTGCAGGAACTCAAACAGTTCATAGATCATAATTTGGAGCGCGGTTTCATCCGAGAGTCCAAGGCAGCGGGGGGCAGTCCAGTATTCTTTGTTAAAAAGCGAGACACGCCCCAAAAAAGACTGGTCGTGGACTATCGCATTTTAAACAATGGGACCAAGCCATCGGACTTCCCCATGCCCCGAATCGACGACCTCCTGGCGAAGGTGCGGAAGGGGAAAGTGTTCACCAAGTTAGACCTGCGAGGGGCGTACAACCTCATTCGTATGCGGGAGGGAGATGAGTGGAAGACGGCCATGTTCACGCCACTGGGTACCTACGAATACAGAGTTATGCCCTTTGGATTGCAAAATGGCTCCCACGTTTTTCAAGCTTTCATGCATCACGTGTTGGCGGGACTTCTCTACAAGACGTGCGTCTGTTTCTTAGATGACATCCTGATCTTTTCGGAATCGCAGCAGGAGCATGACAGACACGTCAAGGAAGTGCTGACCAGACTAAAGCAACATAGGCTCTACGCCAAGCTGGAGAAGTGCCAATTTGACGTGACGGAGGTGGATTTTCTGGGCTACAAGTTGTCTGACAAGGGGCTCGCCATGGACAGCGCCAAGGTTCGCGCGGTATTGGATTGGAAGAGTCCACGCAACCGGAAGGAGGTCCAGAGGTTTGTCGGCTTTGCGAACTTCTATCGCAAGTTTATCAAGGGCTTCGCTATGCAGACAGCGGCCATCACAGACACGCTTAGCTCCAAGAAAAAGAAGTTCGTTTGGACAGAGGAGGCGGAGCAGTCCTTTCAGGCACTCAAGCGTCTCTTCGCGTCAGAAGAGCAGCTGCTTCACGTCAACCCCAGCAAGCCGATGAGGGTGGAGACAGACGCCTCGGACAGAGCCGTGGGGGCGGTCCTGCTGCAAAAGGACCAGCAGGGGGTGTGGCGACCGGCAGCGTTTTACTCCAGGAAGCTCAGCAAGTCCGAGCAGAACTACACCATCTGGGACAGGGAGTTGCTGGCCATTCATGCAGCGTTCAAAGCGTGGAGGCACTTCCTGATCGGCGCCAAGCACACGGTGCAGGTTTGCACGGACCACAAGAATCTGGAGCACTGGCGCACGGCACAGTTCCTAAACCAGAGGCAGATACGTTGGGCTGAGTTTTTTGCGAACTTCGACTTCCGCATAGAGTATGTCCCGGGGGACACTAACATCATGGCGGACGCCCTCTCCCGTAAGCCACAGTATCTGGAGGACGCAACGCCAGCGGCCGCCATGCACATCTTCGCACCAACAGTATGGGCGTGCGCCGCGGCCACCGTGGACCTGGAGGCGGTGCGACGAGCGTTGCAGGATGACTCCTTTGCGCAAGCAAAGATGGCAGAGGTGCAAAGGGGCACGGCTGCGGCCGACGGTTTCCAGCTACGAGATGGATTGCTCATCCGTAAAGGGGCCATCTACGTGCCGGGAGACGACCTTCGCGCCAAGGTGCTGCAGCAGCTGCACGACGCGCCCACGGCCGGGCACTTTGGCAAGGAGAAGACGGTGGAATTAGTAGCCAGGGATTTCTGGTGGCCTGGAATGAGAGGGGAGGTCGCAGACTACGTGGCGAGGTGTGACACCTGCCAGAGGGCCAAACCAGTGCACAAACCGCCGGCCGGACTGTTGGAACCGCTGCAAACTCCGGTCGAACCTTGGGAAAGGGTGGCCCTGGACTTTGTCACGGATCTGCCCAGCTCGAGGGGCAAGACGGCAGTGCTGGTGGTGGTGGACCTGTTTTCCAAGATGGCGCATTTCATTCCGTGTGCTAAGGTGGCCACGGCGGAGCAAACCGCCAAACTGTTCATAGACCACGTGTTCAAGGTTCACGGTCTGCCACGGTCTATTCTGTCCGACCGGGGGCGGCAGTTCATCTCGAATTTCTGGCAGAAGCTGATGGGCTTCCTGAACGTCAAGATCAACCTGGCGTCGGCGAGACACCCGCAGACCAACGGGCAAGCGGAGCGGGTCAATGCCATCATGCAGCAGTACCTGAGATGTTATGCAAATCAACAGCCTGCGACGTGGGTGGATTACCTGCCGCTTGCCGAGTTCGCCTACAACAACACGAAGCACGTGTCCACGGGGGTCACGCCGTTCTTCGCCAACAACGGGAGGCACCCCAGAACCTTCCCGGGACTGGAAAGAATGGGGGAAGGGGAGCCGCAGACAGCAGATGCGTTCGCGTCGGAGCTGCAGGAAGTCCACGATCAGCTGAGGCGCCACCTGGAGCTGGCCAAGCACGCATACAAGGTACAAGCGGACAAGCACAGAAGGGTTGGCGAAGAGCTCCACGTGGGAGACTGGGTTTGGTTAGCAGCCCACGCAGTGCCGGCCAGGTCGTTGGCCAAGAAGAAACTAGGGCATAAACAACTGGGGCCCTACCAAGTCGAAGAGCAGGTCAACCCGGTAGCTTTCAGACTGGCACTTCCGGAGGGTTCCAGAATGCATCCGGTATTCCACAGATCGGTGCTCACTCCCTACAAGGCACCGCACAGGTTCCAGGAACCCGGAACGGCGCCGAGTCCGGTCAGAGACAGAACAGGGCACGCGGGAGTGGCACAGAAGGAGCGCATCAACGAAGTCACGGAGATTTTGGACTCCAGATGGGGGGAAGAGGGGGTAGAATACTTTCTCGCCAAGGAGGGCACCCCGGCCAGTGCGAACAGCTGGGTGCCGGGCTACGCCTTGGACGAACCTCTCCTCAAAGACGAGTTTCATGCCCTCTTCCCCCATAGACCTATGCCAGCAGACTTTTTCGACGACTGGCTTTTCACGCCCACGCTTTCGGCCAGCACTTTCCGGGGGTTCGACTCGGACGAGGACCCGACACAAGACGTCCGTTCCCCGGAGGGGTCACCCTCGGGATCTGCATCAGAACCCTCGTATTGGTGGGACGATAGACCAGAGGAGCAGTTCCGCAGACGGTGGCTGGAAGGCCCAGGACGAGCAACACCGCCAGGAGGAAGTGAGGGAGAGACGGACATGGACGTTTTCGGGGACGACCCTGGTTTCGAGCACGGCGGCACAGAGATGGAAGCGGAGGTGACCGTTGTCGACGAGAGCAGGGAGGTAGACCCGCGAGACTTCAGATGGAGGCCCGCCACGGGAAGCGACCGATATCCGACGTTCGTCCCTTTGCAACAGCAGCCCCCAGCTCCAGCACCGGAAGGAGGGGAGGGGGGAATGGGGGGCTTCGAGGGGGGGATGGATGTCAGGGGTTTAGGAGCAGAGGCACGGGCAAGGGAGGAAACAGAGAGCGAAGGGGAGGAGGCAGAAGAAAAGATGAGTGATGACGACGACCCGAGATCTCCTAGTCTTTCCAGTGAATCAGAGGATTCACAGAAAGGAGCACCAGTGGCCAGGGCAAGGGGGGAGTCTAGGGGGGCACCCCAGGAAGATAGAGCCAGAGGGGACTCAGGGGGGAGCAGCTGGAAATCGGGACCAGCGTCACCGCCAGGAAGCAGGGAAGAGGAAGGGAGCCAGGGGGGAAGCGCTGGCAGCTCACCACAGGAGGGAGGGCATGAGTCAGGAGTGGCCACACCTCCATCGGGGAGCGAAGAAACGGTTAAGAGGAAAGTGGAAGGTTGGGCGCGCGCGCCAAGTTCAAATGCAGAGGAAGGCGGCGCAGTAAGCAGCCCCGAAAGGGAACCAGGTCCTAAAGCCCGGCGCAAGGAGGCAGGAGGGTCCGGGTCAGCGTCAGAAGAATCCCGGAAGGAAGAAGCCCCGGGGGGTAGAGGGACCCAGAGGAGGACAGTCAGGCGGAAAAGGTGGAGCAAGGCTAGGATATTAAGTTGGTGCACACGGGGCGGAGACTCAGACGGAGCTTCGCCGATCTAGCTACTAGACGTAGAGTTGCGCGCAGCAGCGTGAGAATGGAAACTGTAATTCAATAAAGACTTTTACTTAATGATCGCTGGCTAGCGTGATCCTCTGTGAGCTAGGATCTTCAAGCAGCTCTGACAGGTGGTATACAAATATAGGTAAAGGTAAAGGGACCCCTGACCATTAGGTCCAGTTGTGGCCAGCTCTGGGGTTGCGGCGCTCATCTCACTTTATTGGCCAAGGGAGCCGGCGTACAGCTTCCGGGTCATGTGGCCAGCATGACTAAGCCGCTTCTGGCGAACTAGAGTAGCGCATGGAAACACTGTTTACCTTCCTGCCAAAGCTGTACCTATTTATCTACTTGCACTTTGACGTGCTTTCGAACTGCTAGGTTGGCAGGAACTGGGACTGAGCGACAGGAGCTCACCCCATCGTGGGGATTCGAACCGCCAACCTTCTGATCGGCAAGTCCTAGGCTCTGTGATTTAACCCACAGCGCCACCCGCGTCCCTGGTATACAAATATAATATAATAAAAATACAAGCAGGCTGGCTTCATAGTATTGGCAGGCAGCTAGGGAGACAGAGTTCAATTTGCCAGTGGGGAGCACTAATATATTAACGGCAAGGGACCTTAGTTCTGTGACAGAGCATCTGCAAGCGGAATGTCCCAGGTTCAGTCCCTGATGGCATTTCCACGTAGGCCTGGCAGAGATCCCTGCCTGAAATATTGAAGAGCCACTGCCGGTCTGTGTAGACAATACTGAACTAGGTGGGCCAATATTTTGACTTGTACTAGCAGCTTCCTGTGTTCCTGTTTGGGGAGGGCTGTAGCTCATAAGTGGAGCACCTGGTTTGCATGTGGAAGGTCCCAGGTTCAGTCCCCTGTGCCATCACCATGTCGCAGATGATGAGAGAGCCCCCACCCCCAGCCCTGGAGCTCGGCTGGATGTTGTCATCTGATATAAGGCATCTTTCCTGTGCCTATAGTTAGCCCCATGTGAAAATTCTGTGACTGAGTGCTGAGGAGGCGGAGGGCTGGGTGTGTAGGTGGGGCTTTGCAATAAGGGCGAGTTTAGGAGGGGTTCTGAGCCTGGGATGCTTGCGAAACCCTCTTCCATGGAACATATCCTTGTCCTTGTTCAGCTGAACACACCTACAGGTTTGAGGGAGATGCAGCGGCATTAGATTGCCATAGTATTAAGAGTGTTTCAATGAAGACGAGTGGGTGGGTGGTTCCCCTCCATTCCCTTGGGATGAGCTGGCCAACTGGAATCATGGCATCTCTGCCCTGGCCAGGCCCTACCTGGAGTCCTGTGTCCAGCTCTGGGCACCACAGCTGAAGAAGGATATTGACAATCTGGAAGGTGTGCAGTGGACGGCAAACAAGATTACAGTGGTACCTCGGGTTAAGAACTTAATTCGTTCTGAAGGTACGTTCTTAACCTGAAACCGTTCTTAACCTGAGGTGCCACTTTAGCTAATGGGGCCTCCCGCTGCCGCTGTGCCATGCTGGCACAATTTCTGTTCTCATCTTGAAGCAAAGTTCTTAACTCAAGGTACTATTTCTGGGTTACCGGAGTTTGTAACCTGAAGCGTCTGTAACCTGAAGCGTCTGTAATATGAGGTTCCACTGTATTGATAAAGGGCTTGAAAACCTAGCCTTATGAGGAGTGGTTGAGGGAGGTGGGTATGTTTAGGTTGGAGGAGCCTGAGAGGAGATGAGAGCCATCTTCAAATATCTGAAAGGCTGCTTTTTGCTGCTCCAGAGGCTAGGGCCCAAACCAATGAATTTCAATTACAAGGAAGGAGAAGTTACAGATAGGTAGCCGTGTTGGTCTGCCATAGTCAAAATAAAAAAAATTCCTTCCAGTAGCACCTTAAAGACCAACTAAGTTAGTTCTTGGTATGAGCTTTCATGTGCATGCACGAAGAAGAAGTGTGCATGCACACGAAAGCTCATACCAAGAACTAACTTAGTTGGTCTTTAAGGTGCTACTGGAAGGAATTTTTTTTATTAAGGAAGGAGAACTTTCTGAGGGTGAGAGCCATTCAATAGTGGAACAGACTCCCTCAGAAGGTGATGGACTCTCTTTCATTGTATATTTTATAAAGCGTAGGTTGGATGGCCACCTGTCAGGGATTCTTTAGCTATGATTCCCATCCAACTCTACACCTCTATGATTCTGTCTCCTGGAGGAAACCTTACTTGTGCCTTCTTCTCTTTTCCAGGACTGGATATGTTGTCCTCTTGACTCGGTTGAAGGTTTGGTGGTATGTGAAGCACAAGTACACAGTCCCAAAGCTCTTCCAGCAGGCAGCACGCAAGCATCCAGGAAAAGCAGCCCTGATTTTCCAGGGGACAGGCGAGACGTGGACCTTCCAAGACCTGGATAACTATTCCAACCAGGTGGCCAACTTCCTGTATGAAAGAGGCTTCCGCTCTGGGGATGTCATCGCCCTGTTCATGGAATCCCGCAACCAGTATGTTGGTCTCTGGCTCGGCATGGCCAAGATCGGTGTGGAGGCTGCCCTCCTCAACTCTCACGTGCGGCAGGAGTCGCTCCTTCACTGCATCAACATCTCGCACTCAAAGGCCGTCGTGTTTGGAAGCGAGTTGGCTGATGGTGAGAGGAGGTGGGAGGGAATCCAGGGGTAGAAGCAGAGCAGAAAGCAGGCAGAAGAGCAGGTGTATTTATTTGAAAAAGAGACGAAGGGACCTACGCCCTTCCAGCTTTTGTTGGACTCCAACACCCATCAGCCCCAGGCCAGCATGACCAGTGTTCAGGGATAATGGAGTCCAGCTCCTCTATTTCTGGTTCATGTCAAAGCCACATGTGTCTATTCATAAGCCCATTCTTTCCCGTTTCTGCATTAATCTTAGATATATTTTTTAAAGAGTCTGCACAGAAATATTCGTTCTGTATTGATGTACACATTTCTAAACATAGCTATACAACCCACCAGTCATTTATTATATGGTCACAAACCTGGTAAAGGTAAAGGGATCCCTGACCATTAGGTCCAGTCGTGGCTGACTCTAGGGTTGCAGTGCTCATCTCGCTTTATTGGCCGAGGGAGCCAGCGTACAGCTTCCGGGTCATGTGGCCAGCATGGCTAAGCTGCTTCTGGCAAAAGCAGAGAAGCGCACAGAAATGCTGTTTACCTTCCCGCCGGAGCGGTACCTATTTATCTACTTGTACTTTGACATGCTTTTGAACCTTTGTACAGGGTTATTAAGACTGAGACTAGCCACCTGAGAAACAGTTTCTATCCAAATGCGATTTTGGTTTTAAACGCAGTGTAAGGTAGTCTTTATGTGAGTATATTGTATTCGTGACTGACTCTGGGGTTGAGGCGCTCATCTCGAATTACTGGCCAAGGGAGCCAGTGTTTGTCCGCAGACAGTTTTTCTGGGTCATGTGGCCGTTTACTTTCCTGCTGGAGCAGTACCTATTTATCTACTTGCACTTTGACATGCTTTCGAACTGCTAAGTGGGCAGGAGCAGGGACCGAGCAACGGGAGCTCACCCCGTTGCGGGGATTCGAACCGCTGACCTTCTGATTGTCAGCCCTAGGCTCTGTGGTTTAACCCACAGGGTCACACCTATAAAGGACAGATGAGGATTCAAACATATGATTGCACATACTTAAAATACTCTTTGATACACTTATTTATCCTAAAATATTCACACTGCACATTTTTTTGAGCCAAGACCTCCAGATGTTGCTGGACTCATGCCTTCCATCAGCAACGACTTGAGGGCCACAGTTTCCCCATCCCTGGTGTAGAATATGAACCATTGTGAAGACCTGCAGCTGTAGATGCATGGGCCACTGTGGCAGAGAAGGTGTGTTCTCTGTGCTTTTGCTTCTAACACCTGTTCTTCCTTTCTAGCCTTGCGGGAAGTGCAGCCTTCTCTTGGGAAGTCCATTCACCTCTTCTGTTCTGGTGACTGGAAAGCGGAAAGCATGCTGCCAGGCTCAGAACATCTGGACCCTTTGATTGAAAAAGCATCTCGCCAGTCACCAACTCCCCCAGACAAGGGATTCCTAGGTAGGCACAGGCAGTGGGTAGGAACCATTTCTCATTGCATGTTTCTATGAAATTGCTACCGCCTTTTCATTCTCTTTTGCCTACTCTTTTGCCTTAACAGGCAGCCCTGTTTAGGGAAGTTTTTAATGTTTAATGCTGTATTGTGTTTTTAATATTCGATTGGTAGCCACCCAGAGTGGCTGGGGAAACCCAGCCGATGGATGGGGTATAAATAATATATTATTATTTATATTACTCAGGAGCTCTAACTCTCAAAAAGAAAGACCAAATTCCAAGTCACTGTTGCAGGATGTGTCTGAAGTCACATGCGTGTTCAGCACTGTGTATTCATACACACACAACCAACAAGAAGTTTGGAATATTTTGCTAGAGTTATGGCGTTTGTCCATTCATGAATATATGCTTGTCTCTATTCTTGCCCAAATAAAACTCCTGACACCCGATAATTTTATTCTGGACAGGCTATCCTAAAGACCAGATGGGCAGCCCAGTAATTCTTAGAGGCAAACAGCTTTACATTAGGATTCTTGAGAGACACATTAACAAAGAAAGCTTGGTTTATTATAATAAATGAAAATGACGGAATTTATGAATTCTGTTTCAGACAGTAAAATTACAATTTAAGCAGGCAGCAAATCCTACCATACACAAACACCTAAAGAGTGGAAGAATCTCTACCTACTCTCAAAAGCCTACAGAAGTGAGCACGGCAATTTTGCTAGCAGGGCTTACACTAATAACATAAGCAGCTAGATTTAATGTTGTTTTTAATTTATCCCAGGATTTCCTGCCTGCATCTCACCTCCCCATCTTGCAAAACGTGTTTGAATAAAAATCATCCTAGTGAGTTGTGACTGAACTGGCTATCTTTTGTCTGCTCCCTGCCTTTCCATTACCAGGAGTTTGAGTAGACTTTGCTGGCAGCTTGATTTACATGTGTTGACCTTTACAAGGTGTGAGGAACTCAGGATATGCCTGAATGGCTTCAGGTCACTTTTTGAATTGAGACTAGTATCAGGCTTATACTGAGGTCAAGCAAGGTTCATGATGGAGAATCTCATGTCATATTTAAGTTAGTATGTCAGCCTTTATACTTGTGCTGTGATCTACAGAGATAAACCATATAATAAGTTCAGATTGACACACACAGCTGTTCACCTCAGTGTTCAGTTTAAGTCGGCACAGCAAAACAGCTTGTTATTCATATGGGGAAACCCATATGGGGAAACCCAACCAGACGGGTGGGGTATAAATAATAAATTGTTGTTGTTGTTGTTGGTGGTGGTGGTGGTGGTAGTGAAGCAGGTTTCATCTCTATCACTTCCAGGCAGGTCTGGGGGAGGTAGTACTGAGTTGGATGGACCAATGTTTTGCAAATTTATAAACTGCTTCACAGCAGTTTATTTCATGAATGACTGTGTCACAACTCAGGGAAAGACTTCTTAAACAGAAGCAGTGAGAGCCAGTGTGGTGTAGTGGTTGAGAGCGGTGGACTTGTAATCTGGGGAACCAGGTTCGCGTCTCCGCTCCTCCACAGGCAGCTGCTGGGTGACCTTGGGCCAGTCACACTTCTTTGAAGTCTCTCAGCCCCACTCGCCTCACAGAGTGTTTGTTGTGGGGAGGAAGGGAAAGGAGAATGTTAGCCGCTTCGAGACTCCATAAAAGGGAGTGAAAGGCAGGATATCAAATCCAAACTCTTCTTCTTCACCTTCAGTAGGCAGGCACCTAAAGATCATAACACTGAGTGCCTGTCTAATTTTGGCTGGTAATTAGGCTCTTTAAAAACAGGGCTGGGGAACCTGCAGCCTGCGAATTTCATGTGGGTGGTGAAGAGAAGCAAATGGCGGGAAAGAGGGTGGCAGAAATACAGTAAAGGGGTGCTCTGCCCACCTTATGGCTGGCCTGCCCACCACTGGCACCAGTCCTGCCCAAAGCTGGCCTGTGGCCCCTGGCAGACCATCCCCAAGGGAATGTGGCCTCTGTCAGGAAAAAGGGTTCCCTGCCACAGAATAAAGCCAGAACTGAAGTTCTGCTTTTTCACGGAACACTAATGCCACTAGATAGCAAAGGTGACCCTGAAGTTTTCAACATCCTTTTGCCTTGCAGATAGATTGTTCTACATCTACACTTCAGGCACAACGGGGCTGCCCAAAGCTGCAATCATTGTCCATTGCAGGTGAGCAAAATCACAAGGGATCGCTCTGTGTGGTGGGGGTGAGGAGACTCCCAGTCAATTCTGTTTTGTGTTACTCCTTGAAAAAAACAGGACTAAGTTTATTATAAACCCAAATCCAAAACAGCAGGTTGAAAGCATAGAAGCCCCATACTGTGCATATTTACTCAGAAGTAAGCTTAGGGTACAGGGACGCGGGTGGCGCTGTGGGTAAAACCTCAGCGCCTAGGACTTGCCGATCGCATGGTCGGCGGTTCGAATCCCCGCAGCGGGGTGAGCTCCCGTCGTTGGGTCCCAGCTCCTGCCCACCTAGCAGTTCGAAAGCACCCTTAAGTGCAAGTAGATAAATAGGTACCGCTTTATAGCGGGAAGGTAAATGGCGTTTCCGTGTGCTGCTCTGGTGCCGGTTCGCCGGAGCAGCTTCGTCACACTGGCCACGTGACCCGGAAGTGTCTGCGGACAGCGCTGGCTCCCGGCCTCTAGAGTGAGATGAGCGCACAACCCTAGAGTCTGTCAAGACTGGCCCGTACGGGCAGGGGTACCTTTACCTTTAAGCTTAGGGTGCACAGGGCAGGCTGTGTGGTGCCCATACCTCACGGTCCTACCCCCACAAAAACTCCTGAAACCTGAGGCAATTGAAAGTAGCTATCCTATTTCCTCTTCTCCAGGCTAAACATACTCAACTCCCTTAGCTGTTCCTCATAAGGCTTGGTTTCCGGACAAATACTGATCTCTCTCTCTCTGGTCTCCCAATCCAGGTATTTCCGGATGGCAGCCCTGGTTTTCAACGGCTTCCGCATGCGACAGGACGATGTGGTCTATGACTGCCTCCCCTTATACCATGCAGCAGGTAACACCATCACCTTTAACCTTTCGGTCTTTTCCAAACTTACCTTTGATCCATCTGCTTCACTTTTATGATGGCTATATTGTTGGTGAACCATGAACAAAACGTTCAACTGAAATGAAGGGAATTTATAGAAACACAGGATGCTGCGTCACACAGAGTCAAACTGTTGGTCCATCAAGAGCACCAACAGCAGCATTTCAGACAAGAGCCTTTGCCAGCCCCACCCAAAGGTGCTAGGACTTGATCTTGGGACCTTCTGCATTCAGAATCTGTGTCCTACCCACCATTCTGTACACTTGTTATTATTTAGAGGAAGGAAGTTCCAGGGTTCTGGAGGGACCCACTGAACATGATTCTCTACGTGCCATGCCCAGGTGATTTCTCCCACCCAGGCACTGACTTGGCAAGCTGGATTCTTCCCTTCCCAGGATCATGCCCTGGGGTCTTGTGTAGATTGGGTCTGAGCCAAACCGAGAACAGCAAAGTCTTGCTTCTCATAAGCTGGCCAGTCACCATTTCAGTTCCAGATTTCCTGCTGGCTAAAATGGGTTTACCTCTCACTCTTCCCTTCTAGGTAACATTGTTGGGGTTGGCCAATGCGTCCTGCATGGGATGACGGTCGTGATCAGGAAGAAATTCTCAGCTTCTAACTTCTGGGAAGACTGTGTGAAATACAACTGTACGGTGAGGCAGGGCTGAGACCATGGCTGTGTGGGTGGGGCAAAGAGGAGACCCATAGTATTGTAGAGTTGGAAGGGACACCCAAAGGGGGTCTAGTGATCTAGTCCTACCCCCTGCACTGCAGGTTTCACAACTAAAGAATGCCAACCTCCTCCTCCTCCTCCTCATCATCATCATCACAAACATCATAAAAATGCATGTGTGTGTATTTTTATATAACAAACAACAAAACACCAGACAAAGCAACAAATTCCTCCCAAAGGCAAGCACACATAGCAGCACATTTCCAAAGCATCTTAAGAGTCAGGGGATTGGCTCAGTAGCTGGAACACCAAGAACCTGTAAGGTGGATGTCGAGTTGGAGATTTTTCATCTCATGCAGACAAAGAATGCCAAGGCTGGGAGGTGGCAGCACGAGAACAGGGCCCTTTCTGTGGTGGCTTCCTATTTGTGGAACACTCTCCCCAAGAGGCTCTCCAGGCACCTTCATTACATATCTATAGGCTTCAGATGAAAACATTGCTCTTAAGCTAGGCTCTCTGCTGATTAAATGATCCATGGGCTTTTAAGGGGTTGCCTTCTCTAAGCCTTATTTCGAGAGCCGAATGCATTCCATTTAACATCCTGTGCCTAAAAAGGTGGGAGAGACATGAACTAAAACATTAACTCTTTGAGAGGAGGGACAGGGTACAGATTTGTCAGGGGCCCACGTGAGAATCAAGGCTATCATTTCAAAGGTAGAAGACTGCATAGCTGCCACATGTAGGTCACCTCGTGCCATTCATCTCATTTTGTCCCTGACTACTTCTTCCTCTGCTGCTGCCATCAGATCGTACAGTACATTGGGGAGATATGTCGGTACCTGTTGAACCAGCCATCTCAAGAGGTGGAGAGGAAACATCGGGTCCGGATGGCTTTGGGCAATGGCCTGCGGGCTTCCATCTGGAAGGAGTTCACTGAGCGCTTTGGCATCCCCCAGATAGCCGAGTTTTACGGAGCCACCGAGTGCAACTGCAGTGTGGGCAACTTTGACAACAAGGTAAGGGCTGCCTTCTTGCTGAAGGCGTTGCTTGGTGTTTGCCCAGAGTGCCTGAGCCCTGGCTTTTGGCCCTGGGCCCCAGACCTCCTGCCCTTCATCCCTTTGCTTCCGTGGTGACCTCCAAAATTTTCTCCTCTGCAGCTGGGGGCTTGTGGCTTCAATAGCAGGATCCTTCCCAACATTTACCCCATCAACCTAGTCCGAGTGAATGAGGAAACTATGGAGCTGATCCGGGGACCTGACGGGCTCTGTATACGGTGCAAACCAGGTGAGGCTGGATGGGTGGAAAGCAGCTGGGTAATCCTTGAATGAGAATAGGAGGGAGAGAACAGCAGGGCTGGGGCACTGTGTTCCTGACTTCCATGTTGTTGTGTTCCCAAAGCAAGGAAGGATTGGACTCTGATTAATAGAATACACATGAAGCTTGACCAGTAAGACTCTGGGAGGAGGTGCCAGTAATAATCCTCTCCACTCTTCGACCCAGGTCGTTTTATTTACAAAAGAACTTTTTACACAGTGTTCGTAAGAACCAATCAGATTTCCTCTGAGCTTTTCAAAAAAACCCATGTGGGACAAAGTCAGATCAGAAGAAATTATTTTGACAACAAAGAAATTATTTCCTACTTGAGCATGCATATGTAGTTCAGAGTAAATAAAATAGGAAGCCAGGAGGAATGCTTTTAGCAAAACCCCGGAGGTCATAAACAGGAATATTATTATGGCTGGGGAGGGTGGGTATAAATAAAATTTATTATTATTATTAATTATTATTATTAATTGAAGACTAGTGTGGAAATGTAGAGAACTGAACTTAAGTTTGGAAAGAAATAGAAACTGAGAAAAGCCCATCTTTAGGTCGCAGTAGACCAGGGGTCAGCAACCTTTTCCAGCTGTGGGCCAGTCCACTGTCCCTCAGACCATGTGGAGGGCCGGACTATATTTTTTGGGGGGGGGGGATGAAGGAATTCCTATGCCCCACAAATAACCCAGAGATGCATTTTAAATAAAAGGATGCATTCTACTCATGTAAAAACACACTGATTCCCGGACCATCCAGAGGCCGGATTGAGAAGGCGATTGGGCCGCATCTAGCCCCTGGGCCTTAGGTTGCCTACCCTTGCAGTAGACCCTCTAAGTGTCCCTATTTTCCAGGAACATTTTCATTGGTAAATGAATCCCTGAACCATCTGAAGGAAATCCTGTGTAGGGAAGTTATTTTCTTAATGTTTAATGTTTTGTTATGTTTTTATATATGTTGGAAGCTGCCCAGAGTGGCTGGGGCGACCCAGGAACATGTGTGGGGTATAAATAGTAAAATTATCATTATAGAATGGAATGTCCCTATTTTCATTGGAGAAATGTCACAGGGGGTTTTGATGAGTGGAGGTGGCAGGTGATTCATCCCTGAAGTGGAGCACATCAATCAACTTTTGGACTACTGTGGGTTCCTGCAGGTCTTTAGATGGAGCAGTGGCCCCCAGGAGCTAGGACAAGACCGAGGACAGATGGGACACTGTCAGAGAGACAGAGATCTGTCCTCCTCTGTCCATTGTCCTCTTTCTGGGCTGATGACCATGGAGCCAACTCAAGCTCTCCCCTAAGAGAGAGAGAACCTTGAATGACACTTCACTTAAAATTCCTGGGATTCAGGGGCCTGGTTCACACACAATTAAGCTAAGCCTAAGTTTAGCGTTGCAATATGAGTGACAGCATGGCCACAAAGAGAAGACTGGAAGCTTCTGTTTCTATTTGAGATTAACCACAGTTTAGTGTTACAGTGGTACCTCTGGTTGTGAATGGGATCCGTTCCGGAGGCCCGTTCTCAACATGAGCAGAACGCAACCCGCATCTGCCATCTGTGTGTGCCGCGATTTGCCGCTTCTGTGCATGCGCGTGACGGCGCGAGCAACGAAACCCGGAAGTAACCCTTTCCGGTACTTCCGGGTTGCCGCAGGATGCAACCTGAAAACGCTCAACCTGAAGCAAACGTAACATGAGATATGACTGTATATCCACTAATCCTAGCAATGGCCTTCTGAAAAGCAGCCAGCTTCATAAATGTTACTGTCTTATACTTTTCGGTATATATGACAGACTGTAAAATACTGTAAAATAAAGTTTAAAAATGGGGCTCATCTTATACACGGATAGTGTGGGGGTGACAACGATGGGTGGGGGTGATCTCCCCCGTTTTCTTAAATTTGTGTCCCCCAAAATAGGGGGCATCTTATACACAGAGGCGTGTTATACACAGGAAAATACGGTACAGTCATACTTCATGTTACGTTTGCTTCATGTTACATCCTGCAGCGACCCGGAAGTACCGGAAAGGGTTACTTCCGGGTTTCGCCACTCGTGCATGCGCAGAAGCGCTAAATCGTGCCGCGCACCTGCGCAGATACAGCGCTTCTGGTTGCGCTCTTTTTATGTTACAAACAGGCCTCTGGAACGGATCCCGTTCTCAACCAGAGGTACCACTGTATATAGACATACAATTTAGTCTGAAGTTTGTCGCTGTGGGTTAAACCACAGAGCCTAGGACTTGCCGATCAGAAGGTTGGTGGTTTGAATCCCCGCGACGGGGTGAGCTCCCGTTGTTCGGTCCCTGCTCCTGCTAACCTAGCAGTTCGAAAGCACGTCAAAGTGCAAGTAGATAAATAGGTACCGCTCCAGCGGGAAGGTAAACGGCGTTTCAGTGCGCTGCTCTGGTTTGCCAGAAGCGGCTTAGTCATGCTGGCCACATGACCTGGAAGCTGTACGTCGGCTCCCTTGGCCAATAAAGCAAGATGAGCGCCGCAACCCCAGAGTCGGCCACGACTGGACCTAATGGTCAGGGGTCCCTTTACCTTTACCTTTGTCCACCTTTACACTAGAGGGCACTCTAGCATCGCACAGGAAGAGGGAAACCTGTTTTTCCCCTGCCACATTAGCTCTTGAGTGCCTTGTGGTTAGCCAGGCACTGATAAACTTTATAAATGAGGATCCTGCAATCTAGCCACTAGATTCTTTCTGGGGAACAATGAGTGATTATCATCAAAGTACTTTTATCCTGAAGCAGCTGAAACTTTAACAGCTTTAAGGCTGTTTTAATCCGTCATGATTTTATGTCTTAATTCTGAGTGAACATACAGAGGATTTTGCTGTTAGTTGAGTCATCTACTCATCAACTGATCTAATTCAAAGCTTGGAAATCCTTTTAAAGAAAGATGTTTCCAGCACTTCTGATGACTGTGTGTTTGTGTTTGTGTATAAGCACACATGCCCAGTACAGATCTTCATGGCTCTAATCGAAATAATGTTCTGTAGCCAGATAGGTTGTCCCTCTCTTCCCAGCTCCCAATATGGTGATGGAATCATTTTAATTTGGACCAAAGTATGAGGGAAAGGATCAAATACAGCCTCTTCCCCTTTCATAGAATCATAGAATTGTAGAGTTGGAAGGGAGAACAAGGGTCATCTAGTCCAACCCCCTGCAAAGCAGGAATCTTTTTGCCCAATCTTAACCCTGAGATTAAGAGTCTCATGCTTTACTCACTGAGCTATGCTATGGTCTTTTATTTTTGCTGCATTTCCAGTTATGATTGCCTCCCTAATGCAATTTAGGGGGGGGAGAGAAAATAAATGGATATTAAAGCAGCACTATACTAACTTGTAAAGGGAGAGGTTAAACTTTGATAAGAGTTGATTCCTAGAGAGAGGACGCAGACCATAGAGAAGGAAATGGCTAGAGTAATCTGCATAAGTCAGGGGTCCCCAAACTAAGGTCTGCGGGCCAGATAAGGCCCGAGGGACTCGTGCATCTGGCCTGCGGCGACCCCCACCTCCCACTGCCACCGCCTGCTCTGACCAGCACTGCACTGCACAGGTGCCCACTTCCAGGTCGGAGGAGCAGCGGAAATAGCTGGTGCGCATGCACAAGCGTTATTTCCGGTGCACATCTGGGTTGGAGGAGGCCCGTGCACATGCGCACAAGCTATTTCCGGTGCTCCTCCAACCTGGAAGTGCGCCGGAAATAGCGTGTGTGCACGCGTATGGGCATGCGCTCCCCTGCCTTCTGGCCCGTCATGCAATTGGCACTGGAGACACCAGCCCGAGGCGTGGTAAGTTTGCTGACCCCTGGCATAAGTCATAGCCACCCCCAAAATCCACTGAACAGCAGTGCAATGGGTCATCAGTGTAGGGCCATAAGAAACCTGTACCTGGGGAAATTGCAGTTCATCAAGTTAAAAATTAAAAGCGGGATTTTCTGGGCTGTGTTAAGACAGAAGTTGTGCAGGGAAAATATGAGATGGGGATATTGTGCTCAGAGAGTTTTGCCAAGTGATGTTAATCCTTCATGCATGAAAACTTCTGTTAATCTGTAAGATGAAACAAGACACTTAGTTATAATAATAATAATTTATTATTTATACCCCGCCCATCTGGCTGGGTTTCCCCAGCCACTCTGGGCGGCTTCCAAAAGAATATTAAAATACTGTGATACATCAAACATTAAAAGCTTCCCTAAACAGGGCTGCCTTCAGATGTCTTCTAAAAGTCTGGTAGTTGTTGTTCTCTTTGACATCTGGTGGGAGGGCGTTCCACAGGGCGGGTGACACTACTAAGAAGGCCCTCTGCCTGGTTCCCTGTAACTTGGCTTCTCGCAGTGAGGGAACCGCCAGAAGGCCCTCGGTGCTGGACCTCAGTGTCCAGGTAGAACGATGGAGGTGGAGACGCTCCTAGTTGTCCTTATTATAAATGTAAGGAAAATCTATTTTTTCATGAGCTCACTACCAGCCGGGATCTGGTCAGTGCATGGATGGATGACTGCCTGGGATCCATGGGATCCAGAATGGAAGAAATGTGGGGTATAAATGTTGGATATGAGAGTTTATTTTGCCTACACTTGCAGCTTAATCATTTGTCCCTGTCATCTCGGTCCAATGCTTTGGAGTGCAGCTGGAAGATACTGGAGCAAACGAAGGCCAAGTTTCAGGAGGCTCCTGGTCTGTACATCCAGGTGGAGAGCAATTCTCCTTTTAACTCAGGGAACACATGCGCCCTTTCCCATGACATTGCTGCTCTGCCAAATGCCTCTTCTGCCTCCTCTTGCATTGCTATTATATGGTGGCCATGTAAGGTGTCCTTCTCTGCCCACAGGAGAGCCAGGCCAGCTGGTTGGGCGCATTGTCCAGAGCGATCCTTTGCAGCGCTTTGATGGCTACTTGAACAATGAGGCCAACAATAAGAAGGTTGCCCGTGATGTCTTCACCAAAGGCGACTGTGCCTATCTCACAGGTGAGGCCCTCCTTCTCCTATATATATCCTGCTGCCTCTGTGCAAAGCTGCCTTCTTCCAGGTAGCAAGACCATTTGCCTGCCCAATACCAACCAATCTGCCTGCACTTACTGGCAGTGACTTCCCAGGGATTCAGGCAGGGGTCTCTTACAGCCCTGCCTGGAGGTGCCAAGGATTGAATCTGGGACTTTCTGCATGCAAAGCAGATGATCTGCCACCAAGCCACATTCTTTTCTACATGGTGCTTAGGGAACAACTTGCACCTTAATATCAGCAAGACAAAGGAGATGGTGTTGGACTTTGGGAGGAAGAGAGGAGAACTAGCCCTGCCGTATATTGGGGAGGGCTGTGTGGAGAGAGTCTCTTCCTTTAAATTCCTAGGAGTTTATCTAAGGGAAGACCTTACTTGGAAAATCAATACAACCCAGGTGGTTAAGAAAGCCCAACAGAGGCTCCATCTCCTCAGAGTATTGCGAAAGAATGATGTCAATCAACATTTGATGATCTCCTTCTACCTGTCAACAATAGAAAGTGTCCTTTCATACTGCATCACGGTGTGGTATGCTGGTTTGACATCATCTGATAGGAAGTGCCTACAGAGGGTGGGGAATACAGCACAAGATATTATGGGCTGTCCTGTGAATCCGCTGGATGAAACAGCGGAAGAACGTTGCCTCAGGAGAGTGAGGGAAATTCTCAGGGATGATTCACACCCTGGCCAGCACTTTCTTGATCTCCTGCCCTCAGGCAGAAGATATAGAAGCACCAACAGGGTAAAGAACAGCTTCTATCCGTGGGCTGTTAGGCTGCTAAATGTGGGTGTGCGTCAGTAAACGAGGGTAATTAAGACTAAGAGAGCTGAGTGGGGGGTGCTCATGTGATCTCACTGTATACAAGTTGTATAAGTGACAATAAAGTATTTAAATTATTTCAATTTCAATTTCCCCTAATAGCATTGGAAGCTGCCTTATACTGAATCAGGATATTGGGACTTTGTCTTCACCAAATTGCCATTTTAATGCATCGACTTTCCTGTTCAGTTGGCCATTGGGGACTCCATTAAGCCTTCCCAACTTGGTGCTTTCCATACATTTTATTTCTTTTAAAAATTATTTCTTTTAAAAATTATTAAAGAAGTATAGAACAATTGTCAAATAGGAGGAAATAACCGAAAGCAGGATTAATTTTTTTAAAAACCTGCAGCTCCCAGTAGCCCCCATCAACCTGGCCGGATGGTCAGGAACAGCAGGAATTGTAGCCCAATAAATACTGTATTTTTCCATGTACAACTTTGGGCAATCTCCCCACAAAAAGCTCAAAGTTGTTCTGTTTGATGTTTAAAATACTGGTTTCTTAATTTGGGTTAAAAAAAATAGGGGTTGTCATATATGGGGGCGTCTTATACACGGAAACATACGGTATCTGGTGAGCACCAAGTTGGGGATGAGTGCCCCAGTTTGGCCATCATGGGCCAACTCTTCTTTTTGCCTTCTATGGACAAGAATGGAAGATCAGAATGCTCTTTTGGATTTTGTGAGGGGCCTTGCAACAAAACATTGCAGTGTGAAGAGCTCCTACTCCAATCCATTCTCCCTCTGTCCTGGTTTTGTTTGTTTCCACCACCAATGTACCATGAGACACACTCAGTCCTCAATGTACTGTTTTTTGGGATAGAAGGGTCATCCGTTCATTGCCCCCCCCCCAATTTTCTTATTCTGCACACCTCAATGTTCTCAAGAGCCTGTTGATACCTTATGGATGGTGTCTTTAAGGTTTTATAAGCAACAGCACTCACCTCTGAATATTGGAAATAGAAAGAGTGTTTTTAAAAATTACCTGGAAGTAACTTCCTTGTTCCAACAGTTCCATTGGCTATTGGTCTGTTTCTGGGCACCATTCAAAGTGCTGGTTATGACCTATAAAGCCTTACACGGCTTAGGTCCAGGCTATCTGAAAGACTGTATTCACTCATACGAACCTGCCTGGTTTCTGAGATCTTCAAGAGAGGCCCTTCTCTCGGTCCTTCCACCCTCACAGGCATGCCTGGTGGGGACGAGGGAGAGGCCTTCTCAGTGGTGGCTGCTCCCAGACTCTGGAACTCCCTCCCTAGAGAAGCCAGACTGGCTCCCTCCTTGCTGTGCTTCTGCCGGCAAGTGAAGACCTTCCTATTCCAACAGACCTTTGGGAACTGACAGCTTTTGAGGAAACGGCTGGTGCTATGTCGTTTTTATTGCTATTGTCTGTGTTTTTAAGGCATCTTTTTATACAATTTTATTCCCATTAGGGTCTAGTTACATTTTAACTATTCTCTTTTCTATGTTTTTAGCTTGATCTATTTTATCTGTGTAAGCGTGCCTTGAGTCCTGGGCTGGGGAAAAGCCAGGATATAAACAATTATTATTTCTTCTTCTTCTTCTTCTTCTTCTTCTTCTTCTTCTTCTTCTTCTTCTTCTTCTTCTTCGCTAGTTGCAAAGCGACTTAACAACAACCAAATAATAACACTTGGGTGCTGTAGTGATAAAGGCGTAGGTGGCGAAGGACCACACTTTCATCTTACTGTGAGTTCTTTCTCTCTCTCCCAAACCCCACCCCGCAATGGCTCCCTTTAGGTGATGTTCTGATCATGGACGAGTTGGGCTACATGTTCTTCCGAGACCGCACAGGAGACACTTTCCGCTGGAAGGGCGAGAACGTCTCCACGACGGAAGTGGAGGGGATGCTCAGTCGCATCCTAAACATGACAGATGTCGTGGTTTACGGGGTGGAAGTTCCAGGTAATGGGTGGCAAGCGTTTCTGGGTTCTCCTCCAATGTTGCCCTTCTCTTTTCCTGCAGGGCGGAAAGTTGATTACTGGTAGTTCACAGGACTGTTTGAGGTAGATCAGCAAGAGTTTCTGGCTCCGAACTGTTTAAAATAGCACCGAGTAAAAACTCCACACACTGGTCTTGGAGCTGTGAGGATCACAGTCCTGTTTGTTTCCAGGCCCAGTTATTCAATGTGGTGTTTTGTTTATCTTTACAGCTCTAACCCAGGGACAAGAAACACGCAACCTTCCCAGATGCTGTTGGGCTCTCATCATCTCTGACCAGCATGGCCAATAGTCAAGGATGATGGGATTTGTAGTCTAACAACATCTGGAGAACCAGAAGAGTTCCATCCCTCTGCCAAATATTCTGGGCCCAATATACTTCAGGGAATGCCTTCAACCTCATGAATTTCATGGGAATGTCTTTACCCTGGCAAGTGGTAAAATAATTTGTGGATGTATCAAACTCCTGCAGTCACTTGTCAGCTAGAAGATTTCATGCTGTGATATTTTGGCATGATGGAACAACACAGCTTAGGAAAAGGGGGAATGGCGGTGCGGTCCTTGCTCAAGTAGAGTTCTGTGGTCCCTACTTTTAAATTTATTTGGAAGTGCTGGTGCAAACCTTTAAAGCCCTTCCTAGCCTATGAGCAGACTACCTCAGGGATCACCTCTTCTCCATTTGCTCTGGCTTATAGATCGGCTTCTGAGTCTTCTGCTCTACATCCCATCAACATTTGCGACACAATGGGCAGCTATGAGAGATGGAGCCTTTTCGCTGGTGGAGTTGTAGTTCAGCCCTTATGGTCCCTGGCCTAAAAAGGTCCTGATAGTCACTATGGACACATCCACACCATACATTTACAGCAGTATCATACCACTTTAAAGAGTTTTGGCTTTCCCCAAAGCTGGGGTGAAACTTTATTTCACCTAGGTCAAAGACCCAGCTTGGCATCCCCAAATGTGCATTGTGTGTGTGTGTGTGTGTGTGTGTGTGTGCGCGCACACACACACACACACACACACACAGAGAGAGAGAGGCTGGGAGGTCCAATGGTCCCCCCCTGGAAGCTTCACCCGGGGCAAAAGCCCTGACTAGTCACCACCCCAACTCCATAGCTGCAAAAAAGCATCCTGGGAACTCCTGAATGTTGTAAGGCAACCCCTATTCCCCTCTGTGGGGAATTTCTAGAGTGCTGTTACCATTGATCCCTCTTCCCAGGGTGCTCTGGGAACTGTAGGAATGTGAAGGGGAATAAGGGTCTCTTAACAAACCATAGCTTCTAGGATTCTTTGGGAGAAGCCATGATTGTTTAAACTGGTGTGATAGTGCTTTAATTAGATGGTGCAGGTAGTTGTTCAGAGTCATCTTCAAACAGTTGTGGAAAGAACCATTTTGAAGGAGTTGCTGCTATTTAGTGCCCAATATTGGAAGGTTGGCGGTTCTAACCCTGATCCTGTTGTTCGGTCCCTGCTCCTGCCCACCTAGCAGTTTGAAAGCACGTCAAAGTGCAAGTAGATAAATAGGTATCACTCCGGCGAGAAGGTAAACGGCGTTTCCGTGCGCTGGTTTGGTTCGCTAGAAGTGGCTTAGTCATGCTGGCCACATGACCCGGAAGCTGTCTGCTGACAAACACCGGCTCCCTCGGCCTATAGAGCAATCTTTTAATGTCTGATGCGTTACTGTATTTTAATATTTTGTTAGAAACTGCCCAGAGTGGCTGGAGAAGCCCAGCCAGATGGGCGGGGTATAAATAATTTATTATTATTATTATTACTATTACTATTATCTCTATGAGAGCAGCTCTAGAAACCTCAGAGTGTGTTTTTTGTGTTCTAGGAACTGAAGGGAAGGCTGGGATGGCAGCAGTTGTGGATCCAGACCATTCCTGTGACTTGGAGAGCTTTGCAGAGGAAATGAAGAAGGCGCTGCCTGCTTATGCCCGACCTGTTTTCCTGCGTCTGCTTTCGGAAGTGCACAAGACAAGTGAGTCTCCTTGACAGAGATACATAAGACGCTTTAATCTGATTGTGAAACATGGAGTTTTTCTTGGAATGTTTTTCAGAAGCCACATCAGTGTAAAATCAGTCTGTAAACAAATTGCACCTACAGAAAAGGAGACTCTTGTCTGCTCCACATGTGAGCTGTTAATACTTTTCTGGAATGTAGTTCAGCACAAATGCATTTATTTAATACAATTTCTAACAAATAAGTCCAGCATCCTGTTCTCACAGTGGCCACCCAAATGCCTCTGGGAAACCTGTAAGAAGGATCCGACCACAAGACCCCTTCCCCAACCCATGGCTTCCTCCATGTGCTGGATATTATATAGTTTTTCCATGCCTTTGCTTCTGCAAAGAAAACCTCCAGCATCCTTTCCACTGCTGTTCTCAGTCAAATCCTATTTGCGTCTTGTTTACACTGTGTTTTAAAATAATCTATAAACATGTTCCAATGCTCATTAAAGTCAGTCTCTTTTTTATGTCTAATTTTACAAGTCAAACTAGCCAATTCTACATATTCTGTCCATTTCAACTGCCATTTTTCTTTAGTAAGATACTGCTTCTTCATGGCATTTTTGTGTATATAATATTTACGTGGCTGTTGTTGCATAAAGAAATAGATTTACCTGTTTTTTGGGGGACACCTATTCCCATTATCCCTAATAAAAAGGCTTCTGGTCTTTTGGGGAGAGTTACCTTAAATATCTTTTTTTATCTCATTATAGATCATCTCCCAAAAGTCTTTAGCCATTTTACCCATCCACCACATGTGATAAAATGAACATTCTGCTTCTTTACATTTACAACAGATGTTTGGTGCAAATTTATACATCTTTGCCAACTTACTTGGTATCAGATACCACCTTTGTATCATTTTCATAAACTTTTCCCTCAAAGTGTAACACGCTGTGGTTTTCAGCCCAGATTTCCACAACTTTCCCTATGGTTCTGATTCTATACTATGCCCCATATCCTCAGCCCAATGGATCATGGCAGATTTAACCCTTTCATCTTTGGCTTCCCATTCTAACAATATCTTATCCATCCTCAAAATCAGTTTTTCTCTATTGCATCACAGAACAACTAATAAAGCGAAAGGATATGTGGACAGTCTGGTATAAATCCACCACTAATAATACACTAGTATAGTGGTACCTCGGGTTAAGAATTTAATTCGTTCTGGAGGTCTGTTCTTAACCTGAAACTGTTCTTAACCTGAGGTACCACTTTATTATTTTTTTAAAAAAAGATATTTATTGAAAATTTTAAAATACACATAAAGACAAAAAGACAGACATGGAAGAAGAAGAAAAAAACAGACACTACAAAACACACACCAATTTTCATCACAATCCTTATTTTCTATAACTTATTTCCCTGACTTCCCCACACCTCCCCCTCTTGTATTCTAGTTCAATGTCGGCTCAACAAGTTCTTACCAATCTTACCTTATAAACAACAATATTTATACATCAATACATATGTCTTAATTATTAATTATATCTTTCTTTCTTATTCTTAACACCTTATTCTAAAGTCGACCTAATTTCCTTTCCACGATTTCCCCACTTTTCATACAAAAAACAAGACAAAGTAAAAACAAAAACAAGTTATAATTGTATAGCCTTTGGATTCCCAAACTCCATCCCCCCTTTTCCCGGTTTCAATCCCCAACACATAACAATCAATTTACTATCAGCCTGGAGATCTCACGTCCGAGGCCCTTAAGTCTCTCTCAATTCCTCTCTGCCGTTTTTTTTTTGTAGTCTTTGATGTTAAACACCAGCTCTCGGAGAAGTTCAAGCCCAATGGGGTCCATGTTTCTTCCAGCCAGAGCTCCATACTTAGGAGTGGAGCCAAAATCTTGTTTCTTACTTCTTTCAAGTCCAAATGTCCCCAAAGCTCCGACTTCCACTTTAATCAAATTTATAATCCTTGAGTCTTCACATCTCTTCATAAGGAGATCCCTCCATCTTTCAGTCTCCAGATTAAACCAAGTTTTCACCATCAAGTTCTTATTTCCCTTTATAGCCATCTTGTCAGGCCTCTGGCCCTCCTGTCTTCTGTAGCATTACAACTCCTCCTTCCTTATCCTCGGAGTCAGTGTGTATCTCTTTCTCCACATTCTCCAAGCTCTCCGGTTTCTCTTCTTTACCAGCTGCGTAGGCTTCCTGTGTCAGATCCTTATCGAATTCAATAAGTTTGTTTACTGTTAAGTCCAGAATTTCAGCCTTTGTAGCCAAAACATCGATTTGGCCTTGTATCTTTCCCAAGAGAACAAAAATTTTATCCAGTTCAGCTTGAATTCTTCCTCCTTCAGCCATCCTTGTAATGTCCCAAAAACCCCTCTAGAGGGATTTTTGGTTACTTAGTATTCCTTCCAGTTCAAATCCAAAAGTCAAATTAATTTGTATCAGTTCTCCTTATTTTCCACAAGATATAATCAAATTGTAGCAAATACAGCCAGCAGAAACAGCAGAAACAAAGTTCTCTTTTCTCGTCTTGACAGCTAATTTGACAGCTGTCAAAATCTTCAATACCTTTTCACCAGGCTTTCTCGCAGATCACTCCCGGGTCCGGGGGGAGGCGAAACTTCAGCTCCCAAAATTAGCTCTTATCCTCCGGTAAAGTTCTTATCATGCCAAGTCGTGAAATTAATAACTTTAACCCAATAAATGAGAAAAAAATTCTCTCGACCTTAGTTAGTAGGTCCTTGCTTCAGATTGTTTACAGGACGGGGAGACGGACTTCCTGCTTATGTCTTCCCCGATCGTGCCTAATTCAAAGTAATTTTTTTCCGAATCCAGTTCCATTCTACTCACGGGTTGTAGTTTTAGAGTCCAATTCACAGGAAAAAGTCAGCGCTCTCCGGCCATGGCAGCGCGGCTTCACTCCGCAGGAGAAGCAGTCAACTCACAGCACCGCGCCGCTCAACCCGTCCCCCGTTCCGGAGCCTTTAAAAAGGCTCTTTCGCAGGTCGGGGGCGCAAATGGTGCCCACCGAGTCTCCAGGTTCACAGGCTCCTCTGCCCGTGATTTTTAGGGGTCCCCGCGTCGCCGCAGCGGTAAGACCCTGATCCTGCGAAGCCGATTCCCTCCGGAGCTCGGAGGGAATCCGCCATTAGCCGTTCGCGCTAACCCGGAAGTCTGAGGTACCACTTTAGCTAATGGGGCCTCCCGCTGTCGCCGCATGATTTCTGTTCTCATCCTGAAGCAAAGTTTTTAACCCGAGGTACTATTTCTGGGTTAGTAGAGTCTGTAACCTGAATCATCTATAACCCGAGGTACCACTGTACTGCATCAGTGACATGCTGCAGAATAACACACAACGCCCCCCAAAAGCACCAGTCTGGAGGGGCACAGAATGTCCTCCAAAACTTCACACCTGCTCTCCACACACCTACACCCATCACCTGCTGCTAGAGGTAGCTGTCTCAGTAGGGCTGGTCCTGATGTCAGATAATAATAATAATAATAATTAATTTATACCCCGCCCTCCCTGGCCAGAGTCGGGCATAGGGCAGCTAACACCAGTAAAATTACAATAAAAACATAATGGGGGGGGACCAATTTAAAATACAGGTTAAAATGCATTTTAAAATGCAGCCTCATTTTAAAAGTACCCCATGGATCAAAACCGTAAGGGGAAGGAAACATAAGGGTCAGACCGAGTCCAAACCAAAGGCCAGACGGAACAGCTCTGTCTTGCAGGCCCTGCGGAAAGATGTCAAGTCCCGCAGGGCCCTAGTCTCTTGTGACAGAGCGTTCCACCAAGTTGGGGCCAGTACCGAAAAGGCCCTGGCCCTAGCTGAGACCAATCTAACCACCTTGCGACTTGGGACCACCAAAATGCTCTGTAATTGGTGAACATATAGCATGGCAGCAAGTGTACTGCTCCTGGCTCAGTGGCAGAACATTTGCATCCCTGCCAAAAGCCCCAGAAAGCCACTATGAATCAGTGTGGACAATGCTGAGCGGGTTCAGTAAAAGGCAGTTTCCTTCCTGTGCCCCTAGGCATACATTTCATTACCGTACTTTCCGCTTTCCCTTTACAGTGAAGAACTGAGGAGAAAACACAAGGACAACATCCCTTAACCGCTTTTTCTTTTTCTTCTTTTTCTTCCTGCCTCCCTTCATCTTCTCTGCTCTCAGGTACCTTCAAGTTCCAGAAAATGGACCTGCGTAAAGAGGGATATGATCCCAATGTGGTGAAGGACAAGCTTTATTTCCTGGAGCCCCGGCAGTGCCGCTACCTCCCGTTGAACGAGGACATCTTCAAGAGAATCCAGTCAGGACAAATGAAGCTGTGAAACAGCCCCTGATCTTCTGCCCCTCTGTCTAGGGTAGGGTGGTGGGACTGGAGTTTGCATAGGAAAGGAAAAGCCAGTGATGGTTAGAGATTTAACAAAATGGCGGCGGGGGGAGGGGGGAGGCACAGCGAGTTGTTTTTTTGGTTTCGTTTATGATTTGACCTGTTTTTGTAGAAGACGATGGCCAATGGCAGCCTCCCCCAACCTGGTGCCCTCCAGGAGTTTTGGACTATAACTCCCATCGTGAGGGAAGCTTGCCATATGGTTTGCAGGGGGACAGCTGGGGGCGGGGGGCAGGTTGATGCATACCAAAGCATAGAAGCACTATGGCTTTATTTTCTACTTGGTTGGAACAGTGGCCGTGCTGTTTCCTGTTCCTCTGGGTTGAGCATGCTAGGTCAGTGTGTCAGTTTCAAAGGCTCTGCTCTCCGGTTCCCCAGGCCCCATCCACCGCTCTACATTTAAAACAATACCACACCATTTTGAACAGCCACGGCTCCCACCCCCCTCCCACCCCCCACAAAGAATTATAGGAACTAAAGTTTGTTTAAGGTGCTGAGAGTTGTCAAAAGGCCGCCTGTTCCCTTGCCAGAGCTGAAGTCTCTCTTCACAGAGAACTCCGGGAATTATAGCTCTGTGAGGGGGTGGGCCTCCTAACAAATTTTGGGACCCTTAGCAAACTACAGCTCCCAGGATTCTTGGGAGGGGAACCCATGACAGTTAAAAGTGGAACGGTACTGTTTTAAATCTGTAGTGCGGACAAGGCCCTGATCTCCCTTTGCCTCTTTTCTGTGTTTCCCCATAGGACCCACAAGGGCTGCACTGCTTCACTACGCCTCTGGGTGGTGCCATTGTGCTTTGTTTCTCTGGGGTCCACCTTTGATCCTTCTCACTTGCCATGGTTGTGATTATAACTTTTTATGAGGAGAGATTGTCTCTCTCGACTGCACTGTCCCTAGTTTGCGGAGTGGGCAGGAAGGGCACAGTGACTCAACTTATTCCAGGGATATGGGTGGTGTGTTCGGTTTGGTTTTACTTTCACAAATGGATGTTTATTTGTATGTGCGGGTTTTCATATTATTATTTTTTTGCAATTTATTGCAAGTTCCATTTTGTTTTTAAAGAAACAGGAAAGGGTTAACAGCAAGCTTACAATTCTGCCCACAGTGCAAGCTGGTTGGCTTTTCATTCTCCCCCCCCCCTTTTTTTTTGTACAGTAGTCTGGCCAGCAGCATCTCATTCTGTGTCTCATGTATGAACACAGACGTCTTCATTCCGCTTCTCCTATAGGGGTGGGGGAGCTTTAAAAGGGTCAGAGGCAACAATTCTCCTTTGGTCAGTTCCTTCATCTGATGGCTCAGCAGTTGTGTCTCAGTGTGAATCCCACCTCTTTCTTAAGTTTTGCTAGGTGGCCTTTCCACCTCCTGCATTTTCAGAAAGGTGTGTGTGTGCGTGCGTGCGCTTGCGCTTCAAATTGCTCTTAAGTGATTTTCACGAACAAAGATACGGGGGCATGTTGGTTGCTTGGCTTCCTGAAACCCACCACTGTCAATGGCACAGTGTACTGTCAGGATGGCACTAGGGTGCATGTGCAAATAAGACCCCATGAATGCATCCCTGTTCCAGAGGAGCAGGTGCATGGCACTTGTGGGTTGTTCATTTTATATGCATGGGGACAAGGGGGCCTGGTGCCAGCTGCCCAAGGCAGTCCAGAAGGCTCAGGGCCACCACAGGTTCCATTTAATTCCTTGCATCACCAGGGTGGAGCCTCGCCTGAGATGAAGGCCTGTTTGGGTGTGAGCCAGGTGATCCCATTCATGCTGTGATTCTGTCTCTCTACTTAGCCATAGAACTGAATGGCACGACCCTTGCTGGGGAAAAGGAAGCCCGGCCTCATCTCACTAGCGCCTACCGGAAGTGTCAGTCCAAACGATTGATGAGTGCTTCAATTCTTCTGCTATGTGCTATGTGCAATGTTTGCACATGTGCTGTGAGTTACTGCACACCTGTTTGGGAGAGGCCACAGCCCAGCTGTAGAGCATGTGCTGTTGCATATAGAGACAAAGGTTGCTGCTTCAGTCTCTGGCAGGGCTGGGGAGAATCTCTGCCTGAGACCGTGGAGGAGTTTGCTGGCCACACTGGACTTGGATGGAGCAATGCTTTGACTTCACACAAGACAGCTCCTGATCTCCTAGTACTTTGCACAAGGGTGTGCATTGGTGCCATCAAGCATAGCTGTCAACTTTCAGATTTGAAAATAAGGGATCAGCAGCCTCACCTGTCCCAGGGACAGTCTACGAGATATCTAACAATCTGGAATAGCAGTGGGAAATGGCGCTGGAATAAGGGAATTTCCCACAAAAAAAGGGAAGGTCGACAGCTATGGCCATCCAGGCAGGACTCTGGGGAAGGGATCGAAGGACCCCCTCAACAGGGCTGGCTTACCATATTTTGAAGTAAGTTCCTCCAGTCTAAAATGACCTAAATGTAGAAGGATGGGAGAATAATCTCAGAGTTTGTAGCAACCCGGGAGTTCTTGGATCTAGTGCTATCCTGCAAGGCATAAGGCGTCTGCTCAGCTTTGTTTCAGCAACCTCCAAGGCAGGGGGTGGGGAGCCTGTGGCCTGTCTGGTGTCTTCCAGCTACGGTTCCCTTCATCCCTCGGCTATGCTGATGGGAGCTGCGTTGCCACAGGACCCCTGGCCCCACTCAGAGGAAGTCAGGGGCCCTTTGCTCTCTTGCTGCAGGCTGCTTTGGCGACTTCAGCTAGCCATTTGCCAGTTTTAATGCCAAAGTCCTTGCCCAGAAATATTTTAGGTAGAGTAGGGTAATTGTCTTGGGAGTCGTAAATCAGAAAGGGGAGGGCTGCAACCAAAGGCATGCAGAAGGCATGCAACCCTGGCCATTGCCAGGTAGAGCTGGGAGAGATTTCTGTCCGAAAACCCAGAGGGCCACTGCCAGTCAGTGTCACCAATACTGAGCTAGATGGACCAATTGTCCGACTCTGTATAAGGCAGCTTCTTGTGTTCCCACTGCCATCAGCCCAGGGTGGTATCCAAGTGGGTTCTACTCAGAGTAGTCCGATGGAAATTAATGAACCTGAGTTAGTCATGTCCATGAATTTCAGCAGGACTGCTTTCACTAGCACTGACATATTGTAAGATGCACCCTCTTCCCCAAAATAATGTTTAGCAGGTTGAAGTTGGAACAGTTTGCTTTGAACTGCATGGTTTCTCCACAAGGGCAGAAATGCAGTTTCTCTTGAGACACCAGCGTCACTTCCAGCCAGGTGACCTGTTCATTCAGCACTCATTCTGATCTGTTTACAGAAAATCTGCACTGCACAAAAATGAGAGTGACTTTTCCCGATAGTCTTGGGCTGCACTTCTTTTCAGTGCATTGCCCCTTCGGTTTCTTTATTGCAAAAGTTAGGGCCGGGGGTTAGGAGCGGACAGCAGATTTGTTGCACAAGGGCATGAATGAAATTTTAATTTGCCGCCTGAATTTGCCCGCATGTGTTTGGCTCCCCCTTAAGAATAGCAACAGCCTAGGAAGCACTGGTGGTTATTGAGGCAGACTAAACCTTGTCTGCTGGTCCTCCAAAATAGGAACAATCAAGCATAGAGGGGCAGTGCTTGAATTACTGGACTAGCGAGCACCTATGTCAGAAGAAGTTTAGGTGATTCAAAAGCAGTGTAACTGCACCAGCTGAAGATATTTGGGGGCTCCAGTAATGATGTTGCCCTTCTTTGCTTTGTGCTCATGAGAGGTAGATTTCGCTGCAGTTGCTTTGAGGGCTCTTTCGTGCCTCTAGATTCCTCTGTATCTCTCTGTCTGTCTCTGTCTGTCTCTGTCTCTGTCTCTGTCTCTGTCTCTGTCTCTCTCTCTCTCTCTCTCTCTCTCTCTCTCTCTCTCTCTCTCCGTGTGTGTGTGTGTGTGTGTACACTCACATGTATTGATTTCGATTGGGAAGCAAATCATAGGCCTGCCTTCTGGATCTCCCCTGGTGTCAGAGCTTGACCTGCGATTTCAGGGTTTTAGCCTCCTTTATAGGGTCTTCACATGGGTGAAATAAAAAAATCAAGACTAGGAGGGCAGAAGAGCAAAGAGTAAGGTTACCACAACTTCTGTCATAGAGCTTTACTTCTGTCATAGAGCTTTGGTATGCTGATGACAACGTAGTGTGCACACGTTCAGAGGATGACCTATGAACCATTCTAAATGTCTTCGCAGAAGCTTACAAAAAGCTTGGCCTATCACCCAACATTCAAAAAACCAAACAAGTACAAAGCAACCCCTCTGCAGCGCCACAAATCCAACTCAATGGTGTAACGCTGGAAAATGTCAATCACTTCTCCTACCTGGGCAGTTATCTTCCCACAAGGGCTAACATTGATGCCAAAATCCAACATCGCCTGAGCTCTGCGAGTGTGGCTTTCTCCCGATTGAAGTGCAGAGTGTTTGAGGACCATGACAGTTGCAGGGAAACCAAAATGCTTGTTTACAAAGATATTGTACTACCAAGCTTACTGTATGCTTGTGAAACATAGACCACATAAACTCCATCTCTAACTCCTCAAAAGATTCCATCAACAGTGTCTCCAAAAATTTTTACACATCACTTGGGAAGACAGGCGAACTAATACCAATGTACTGGAAGAAGCAAAGATCACCAGTGTTGAAGCAATGATTCTTCAACGTCAACTTCGTTGGACTGGTCATGTTGTGCGGATGCCTGATTATCGTCTTTCAAAGCAACTGCTCTATTCCGAACATAAAAATGGAAAGCGTAATGCTGGTGGTCAACAAAAGAGGTTTAAAGACTTTCTCAAGGCAAATCTAAAAAAATGTAGTATAAACACTAAAAATTGGAAAACACTTGCCTGCGAGTGCTCCAGGTGGACAACAGTCTTTACCAAAGTTGTCATGGGCTTTGAAGACATTCAGAACGCAAGGGAGAAATGTGCAAAGAGGAAGGCACGCCTGGCAAATCCACACCGTGATGAGCTCTTGCCCGGGAGCCAATGTCCCCACTGTGGAAGGACATGTAGATCCAGAATTGGCCTCCATAGTCACTTACGGACTCATTGTTAAAACCGTGTTTATGGAAGACAATCTTACTCAGCTACAAGTGATTGCCAGAGAAAAAGAGGAAGAGGAAACCACTTCCTGTGTGCCTGAGAGCTTTTGCTCTTCACTCTGCTCCTCCCACCCCACCAGTCAGGCACTTGCTCTGCCCTTGCTCCCCAAGCTGCACCCCTTCATAGTTTAAGACTCAGGACACCTGATGACTCTGCTCCATCCTCACTACTGACCACAGACACCTGAGTGCAGTTAGGTGGTGGTCCAAAATAAAAAGCACCTACATAATGAGTCCTGTGGCTCTAGGAGGTTTTTTTTGGGGGGGGGGGTTGCACAGTATGGGCAAGATTCCCACAATGGGCATTTCACCTTCCCAGGGACCTACTGCTTACTCACTTTCCCACTCTGAGCCCAATCCATGTAACTGCCACAAAGAGGGCAAGCTAAGAGGCAGTTGTATTCATTCCACTTTGAGAAGCAGCTCCCACCACTTTGAGTTGGGATGGTTGGGGGCTTCTTTTAAAACCGCTGTGCATGATTCATTGGGCGAACTTCATGCACTTGTTGCTTTCCCCCTCCCCTCCGCCCCAATGTGCTGTGTTTTTAATGTGCTCAATCAGGTGGACTATTGAAGGCAGCAAAGAACAAGCTTTTCCTAGCCAACCTTGTATCTTAACTGTTGCCCCGAATACCAGATGATGCAGCCCGAGAGGTCTGCTTGCATTCCTCTTTATTGCAGCCTCCCCCGACCTTGTGTCTTCTGGACATTTTGGAATCCAGTTCCTATCAGCCCCGGCCAGCATGACCCAATGGCCAACGGTGATGGAAGTGGTAGAGTGTTGGGTGGGGGAAAGGCTGTTGTAGCGCATATGACTCTGGTGCAGGGAGGAAGACCCAAGAGTTCTGTGCTGGTGACATTGAAATCCAGGCTGCGTTCCTGAAGACAGAGTTAGTTACGGGCACGTCTTGCATGAATGGGTCATACACATTTTTAAAGTAGGCATGGAGAACATTTGCAGTTCTCCAGACGTTGGTCTTCCCAACTCCCACCTGCTGCAACCAGCATGGCCAATACTTAGGGGTGATAGGAGTTGTGTCTGGCAGGCTCCTGATGCTTACCATCTCTGTTTCTTAGAACAGGACTACATAAGGATATTCTCCCCATGCCTCTAGAGTTCTGGTTAACTGAAGCTTCCTTTGCAATCATATGGTGCAAGTAGCCAAAATGCACCATGGTGAAACGAAGCATCCACAAGAGTGCTGTGAAGGTTCTTCTTGCCCCAGCTACTGAATGGGCTTCAGCTTGGGACATTTGGGTGGTGGAAGTACAGACAATTAAAATGGGTCTTTTTACTAATTATCATGGGGCACAGGGTCTGCCATGCTCTTTGGTGAACCTCAGTCAGTTGGTCCCAATGGGAGCTTCTCTCTTTCTCTGGATTTAACAGCAATTGTGAATTGTGTTTGACTGGGCGGGGGTTGCTTGTACTCTGGTGCAGGAGGAAAGAATACACCCTCTCCACGTGTTGTGATCCAGATAGCACTGGGCCCATTCCAGTACCTGAGATCAACTTCTCTCTATTTTAAAGAAGGCACAACAGCAAGTTTAGTATCTGGCTTGGCCGGCCCTACCATTGGACACCCAAATCCTGATGCCTGAGGTGGCTGCTTCTGGAACTGCCCAAAGAACACAGTTGATTAGGCAGTACCAAAAAGTCTAAATAACTAAATACATTGCCTCATAGTAGAGCCGATTCTGGAACAAATGGTGCAAGAGTTAATGGCAGCTCCCATCAGCCAGAGTGACTAATGGCCAATGATGATGAGAGTTGGAGTCCAGCAACATCTGGAGGGCTGCAGGATCCCCAGTCCAGAGTCAGGCTGCTGTGCCTTCTTGCTGCTTCCTTGATTAAGCTGCTCCCTTCAGGTTGATCCACAAACAAACAGTATTTCGTGTGTGCGCGCAGTTGTGCACATGAACACGTGGAGAACTTGTGGATGGACTGACTGTTTACAGAGGGGCAGCTGTTTAGAGCACACACTTTTCAGGCAGAATGTTGGATCCTAGATGCTTCCAGTTGAAAGGATCTGGAAGCATTTCTGCCTTGCACCCTGGAGAGCTGCTGCTAGTGACATAGATCCTCCAGGAATAAGAGAACACATAACTTGACCATGAATGAAGCAGCATCCTATGCTCTGAATTCTGCTTGTGTGTATGTGTGTAAACAGTAGAGGTGTGCAACTGTGCTCTGCTGGGACCAAATAAAAAGGTGAGCCGGTGGTTTTACCCAATCCTGAGTCAAACTGCAATATCAACAAAATACCCTGAGTCAGGTCAGCGCCTGCCAAAGCCTTGGCATATTCTGCTGCTTTTTGTCTGGACTTTATACCTTTCCGTACGTTGTATTTCTATGTTTTCCTATGTCTCTATGTTTCTGTACTCTAGGTCCATGCCCTTGGGAGCGTGAGGAAGGCTCTGTTTCCTTTGCCAGGGTGGGGTGGAAACCCCAAAGAATCTGGCGGCTGGGGGCACCTGGTTGTGCCCCTTCAGAATTTTTTTGGGGGGGGGCACACTACGCCATTGGCACTGAAGAGCTGTGGACTTTCTTTTTATGAGTTGAAAACTTCATTAACTCTTTTTAGAAGCCATCCATTGTTCTGCTTAGGCAGTGGGGGTGGGGGTGGAATCCTCCCAAGGTCTTCAGCACTTAACCATGTGATAGTTGTGTGAGGTCTTGTTAGGGGGCACAGGAGCCAACCTCACGGCAGGTTGCTAGGAATGGATAAGACAGGAAAAGTCCTTACCACCTGCTTTTTATTCAGTATTTACAGAGAGAGGCTTGGAACACAGTCTCTTGGAATAATTGCATTTTTCCAAGTGACTCTTCCCTACGGGGTGGCACTGAGGGCCCTTTGCTTCTGAGTCCTTTGCTCAACTACTTTCAAGGCTCACTGGGTTCTGGGAGAAGAGGGGTCTGGAATGCTTTCTAAAGACACGGTGTCCATCAGCTATTGTCCTCCTTCCTCCTCTCCCATTATTTCCCCAATTTCCCTCTCATCTGCCTCTGAGCTGTGATCTCCCTCAAAGCCCTGTTGTAATTCTGAACTTCTTCTTCTTCCCTGGAAGGGTTAGGCTGGGGAGGGATCTCCACCATTCCGCCTCTGCCTAGTCCCTGACAGGTCTATATAGGCAAACCACAGTCATGACTCTATTCCATGAATGGCGAAAGCAAGCAAGCTAGACCATAGATTGCCCGCCATATCTTTGGAAGCCCAAACCATGGTTTGGGTTCCAAACCATTATTTAGAAAGGTATCTGAATTAAGCCGGTGTCTTCAAGACAAGGAGGTAAAATCATCTGATGTTGCAGCTGCTCCTGTTTCAGTGGTAGGGAAATGGAGACGCTTTAATTAAATTTCCCCCTCCTGTTTACAACTCTAAATTGCCTTCCACGTTAGAAGCTTTCCACATCAATGGGAAACTCCCTTCAATTCAGCGCTGACTAAGCTCTGCAAAAGATAGTCCTGGGAAGGAGATACACAGGGAAGAGGGAGATATGTGCTCCATATTGAAGATGGTAAAAAAGAAATAAAGGAGAAGCCCTCCTCCTCCTCACTTAGCTTGGTGGGTGCTTAGCTAGAATGGCTGTTCATGGCTGCCTCGCCTTGAAGCTTAGGAATTTCAGCTTCCATTTTCTCACCTGCTATCAATCACAGTTTAATAAGCTTCCTTGAAAATGTGCCCCCTTTCCTAAGGTGTCTCCGTGTGTAATTCCAGCAGCTGACATCCTTTGGGCATTTGTCTGGGGCACACTGCTAAAGTCTGCTGTGCGGACGCCCTTTGTTTCCCCTGTCTGAACATAACCAGGTGGCAAGTTCTCAGCTGCCCACTTTTGATTTACCCTGGTGCCCCCAGTTTAGTGTCATTCTGGGGCAGCTTTCACCAGTGTTGTACCTTCTGGATGTTTGGGACTGCAACTCCTACCTGCAACATCTGGAGGACAACAGATGCACAAAGGCTGTTCCTGGGGTATTGTGGGAAACTGAAAGGATAGCTAGACTTAACTGTCCTGTGCTTCTCAGAACGCTGCCAATGTAGCCAGGTCAATCTGTCAGGGCCCCCTGGCCATGGAGGGTGCCCCACAAGAGGACCATTTTCCCAGGCCTTCCTCAAAACTTTCTGAAAGACATGTTCAACAGTGGAGCACGCTCCTTTGGGAGGTGGTTGACTTTTCTTCCTTGGAGGGTTTTAAGGAGAGGCTGGGTGGCCATTTGTCAGGGAGGCTTGAGTTGAGATTTCTGCTTTGCAGCGGGTTGGACTAGATGACCGTTGGGGTCCCTTCCAACTCTATGATTCTGTTATCCTAAACCTGAATCTCAACTTGGGCATCTCATTTGTGGTTGTAGGAACAGGTCCTCCTAATGCCAGTTTGCATATTTTAAAATAAATCCATTGTTTTCTTTGTGGGGTTGTGTATTTGCTTTTATTGTTTTTTGGGGGTGTTTTTTTTAAATCGATGCTGTTTCAACATTTACTCAGGGAACATGGTGCAGCAAGAGGTCTCAATGTCTCTGTGTGTCTGTTTTGGGAGGCCGTGGAGAAGAAAGGGGGTACTTTACCTACCATATGTGTGTGTGTTTTTCCCTGATTTGTAAAGTAGGGAAAATTGTGTTTTACCTCTGATGCTTGCTCATGATCATCACACGACATCTTCTGCTATCTCGAGGCACCATGGCTTGTCATTCCTGCAGTGGAACTAGGGAAGAAAATGGAATCTTCATGTCTAATAAAAGAGGATTTCAAATTTACTTGCCATTGTTTAGTTGTTTTCTTCTTTTGCTATGGGTAGGGGATGATTCGCCCTTCAGCTAGATCCCAACTTTACAGGTGGTATTTTATTCAATGTGAAATATGTTTGCCTTGGATTCCAGCATGTACCCCTTCCAAGGCCACGTGCAAAGCAATTCATAAGATCGCATAAAACCAAACAAACCACTTATTAAACATAAATATTTATAAATTACTTAATCAAAGAGCTCTCTAAGTGGTGTGCATAATAAAATGTAGATAAAACCCTGCTAAAATTCACAGAACTGGAGTCTGGGTGGGCGTATACACACATACACAGAGACACATATTAATAATACGAACAACAACAATTTTTAAGTTGGATTTCTCAAAAGCAGCCTAAGGCTGAAATATAAAACATAGATAGCTTCAAGCCTAAAACAACAATCAATCTATATGGTACTAAAAGTATAGAATTGTGTCCCTAATAGAGCAATTGGTTAGATTGAAAAATGTTAAATAGATCAAAGAATTGCCTTCAGTTTTATGTATACATCTTTTATTACAAGTGCTTATTTTTAAAATCACATTGGTAAGGTGCTGTAACTCAGTGAAAGAGCAGAAGGTACCAGATTCAGTCGCCAATAAACGGCACTGAGCACGAAAGGCAAGCAGCAGTAGGAAGTGGTGTGTCCTATTCTTTAAAAGCCCACCAATGGAGTGTAATAACTATAGGCTGGTCACCAACACCCCTGTCTTGGCAAAGGTGGTGCAGAGGGGGGTTGTGAAGCAACTGAAGGTATTCTTGGAGGAGGCTGATTATCTAGATCTGCTACAATCTGGGTTCAAACCCGACTTTGGAACTGAATCAGCCTTGGTGGCCCTGATGAATGACCATTGCCGTGAGAGGGACTTCTCCATCTTTCAGTTGCTTCTGGTACTATTTGATTACCATTGTATCCTTCTGGACTGACTCAGAGGGATGGGGCATCAAAGGCACTGCATTATGGTGGTTCTTTCCATATCTTCAGGGTGAGTGCTCCTCAGCACCTTGGCACTTAACACTATGAGGCAGAGAACTACCCTCTCTCCAGTGCTATTTAAAATGTGTTGGGAGCGGCCGTTAGGCACTTTGGAACAAGCTGTCACTAATATGTTGATGACAAGCAGCTCTGCTTCTCTAGATAGGTGTCTGAGCATAGTGGTGGACTGTATGAGGACCAATAAACTGCCTGAATCCAGGGGAGATTCTTTGGGTGAGTGGTTCCCATATCCAGGAAGGTGAGCTACCTGTTCTGTATGGGGTTGCACGCCCTCAGAAGAAACAAGTGTACCAACTGAAGCTTCATTACTCAAACCGCTTGGCAAAAAGGGGAAGTGGCCTACATATAGAGAATTGTTGAGGGATCAAGAAGGGAAATGGAAATTAAAAGATTATGAGGAAATTAAAGATCATTTTCAGAGTTGGCTACATTACAGACAATTACATGAGATGTATAAAGAAGATATTAAGAAAGGGTTTAGTTACACAACTTCCAGATTCCAAAAGGAAGTTATAGAAGAAGAAGTGAAGCTGCTGAAGAAAGCATATAGTATTTTGCTAGAATGGGAAACAAAAGATGAGGAGGTCAAATTAGTCATGATCAAATGGGCACAAGATATAGGACATAATATACAATTTGAGGACTGGGAAAAATTGTGGAAGGTAGAGCTGAAATTTACAGAATGTTCTCTTTTGAAAGAAAACTATATGAAAATGATGTACAGATGGTATATTACACCAGTAAAAATAGCAAAAATGTACAAAACCGGGTCAAACATATGTTGGAAATGTAAGGAAAAAGAAGGTCCTTTTTCTCACATGTGGTGGGGATGTAGAGAAGTTTTAAAAAATTGGGAAATGATATATAATGAATTGAAGAAAATGTTCAGAATGACAGAAGCATTTTTGTTAGGGATTTTAGGACAAGACCTGCCAAGAAAAATAAAGAATTTATTTATGTATGCTACAACATTGGCAAGAGTCTTGTTAGCACAAGGATGGAAGAATGAGGAAATCCCAACGAAAGAACAGTGGCAAGAAAAATTGATGAGCTACATGGAATTGGCCAAATTGACATACAAACTGCGTGTTAAGGACAATCGTGACTTCAAGGAAGAATGGGAACTTTTTACAAATTATCTAAAAAGACAACAAAATGATTTGGACTCCTTGGCAGGTTTTGAATAAGCATCCACAAATTTATTAGCTGAACATTTGATAGATAAGGCAAAGATATGTACAATTTTATAACATACAGAGAATAATATGTGCAAAGAAATCAGAGAGGGGAGCTGAGGGAAGTCCTTGGTGGGGGGGGGAGCATGAGGGGTGGGGGGAAAGGGGGGAATTGGACTGATAATTTGGTATGTTGAAATTGCTTAGTAAAAATATTTTTTTAAAAAAGAACAAGAAGAAGAAACACGTGTATTGCTTAGGGGTTCACCTGCTTACACCTCTGTCACCTTCGCCCAGGGTCCTCTTTGGCTAGGCATACCTTTCACTAGCTTTGTCTGGTTCGCCAGCTACAGCCATTCCTGGACAGGGATAGCCTGGCCACTGTAGTCCACGCATTGTAATGTGCTCTATATGGGACTAACTTTGGGCCTTGTTTGGAACCATTTTGATTTTTTTAAAAAAACGAATTAGTAGTACAGGCACACCCCACACCCCATTTATGTGCTTTCAATATGTGTGCAACTCTGCGCATGCGCATTGTGCCAAACCTGGAAGTGACCCCAAAACATCACAAAAAGGGGCAGGGCAGGGATGAAATTAGGTGTTTGCGGCTTTTTCAATGGTGTTTCAAATATAAGCAATTTCACTTAAATGTGTGGTGCTTTGGAATGTAACTCATGAGTAAGGGGGGCGGGTTGCCTGTATATAAATATTTTAGTAAATAGATAAAATAAGAGGCTGCCTCCCTTGCCTCAGCCACAGGAGTGTCTGTGTATTATCTTAAAATTGGGGAGGGGCCATAGCTCACAGACAGATCATTTACTTTACATGCAGAAGGTCTTAAGTTTGATCTCCAGCATCTGCCAATAGGACAGAAAGGGCCCTCTCTGAAACCATGGACAGCTGCTGCTAGTTGGTGGAGACCAACTTTGGCAACCTGGTGCCCTCCAGATGTGCTGACAGAAGTGGACCTTGGTAATCTTTTGTAATATGGCACCATGGGTGAGGCCAAAAATTGGCGCCCCCAAATGGATCTCCTCAGTTATGGATTTTCTCAATCTTGTGCCCTGTGTGAGGGAACTGCCTGCATCACACTAAATCTGGGGCTGGGGCTCAAAGCTTTGCCTTGGCAAAGACTGGTATAGACAAAACCAAGCAAGAAGAACCAATGGTCTGACGCAGTGTAAGACAGTCTCCCAGGTTCCTGTGTTCCTAAAACAAAATAAAGTCTGCTTCTTTCACCAGAAAATAAGATTTTACCCATGTAAATATGTAATTAATAATTAATAACCAACCCATCAACATAGGTTAAAACCCCAACAATATTATTTGTGTGTATCTAAATTTTAGGCACATGTAAATTCAGGAACATATTATAGATGAGAGATGGGGGAGAGAGAGTCCTAGGTTGGCACCCACCTGTCTTGAGAGACAATGGAGTGTGCTTCCAGGGGTGAAGCCAAGCTGCTGTGTTAGCAACACAGAAGTGACTTCCTTGGGGCGCAAGCCTGGGTAGCGTGTATGGAGGTCCTGGGCTACCCAAATGGCAAGACCCCTCTCAGCCTCACTGATGGGGTCCAAAGGAAAGCAGAGCAAGATGTTTGGCACCAGCTTGGCTGCAGAAGTTGCCAGAAGGAGGTGTACAAGGCTCCATCTAACTGCCTTAGGGACTCTCCACTCCAGACTTGTAGTGTTAGCCTTTTCTTCTCCCAAAGATGTCCCACAAGGAAGCAGAAGTTTTAGATCAGAATTTTCCTTCTTCTAGATGGGCTACCTTCCGTGGTTGACGAGCCCCATCTACTCCTTGCTTTTGCACAACAGCACATGCAGAAACCACCTTCTTGACCACTGGACCTGCTGTTGGTCTCATCCATGATGGGGCTACCGTATTTTCTTCAACTTCTTTTTTTTAAAGTAAACTCCTGCAGAGGGCATGAAAAGCCAAAGTATATTGGTCTTCTGTGTTCATGCACACAAATTTACAGACCTGTGCACCAGAGTTAAGATGCAACTTCTAAAGCATTAGGGAGTGGTTAAATTCGTTGACACCCATTTGCTAAGAGACAACTCTGCATCTCCACCAAACAAAGGCGATAAAGGAAGGCAAAATAGGGATAGAGTTACCCAGGAAAACTACCACCCTCCCTTGGCAAAGTTTGCATTTATAGAATTATAGAAATGTAGAGTTGGAAGGGACCACGAGGGTCATGTAGCCCAACCCCCTGCAATGCAAGCATCTTTCGCCCAAGGTGGGGCTCAAACCACACAACCCTTAGATTAAAAACCTCATGCACTCTGGCTGGCCTTGTTGAAGAAACCACATTATTAGCAAGATAACCAAGGGATGCAGGGCCAAGGCGAGGGCAGCAAGCGGCCTGCTTCCTGGCGGAGGGGAACCTCCAAGTGGCCTCTGGATCATCTACAAAAGGGGAGGGGATGGATGGCAAGCTGCTTTTGAGTATCACTTTCAGCCATTCTGAAGGTTAAATGCCTGTTTAGAGCCCCCTATTGAAGGGCGGAGGTGGGGTTTCTCGCATTGTTTGAACACCCTCCAAGCTTTGTTTAGCTGCTTTCAAGGAGCCTGTGAATTGGGGGGTGGGGTGGGGGAAAGCGCAGCATCCACTCCCCAAGCAGCTCCCCCTGGGCCTCGTCCTCGCAGGAGAGGCTGGCTGTTTCCTGTGAGGCCTCAGTAGGCTGGGACTGCCCTGCTTTCTTTGAGCAGCAGTTTAACCCAAGCTCAGAGGCCGGCCTCCACCTTACTGATCTCTGCTTGACACCCAATTACCACATGAATGAGACAGAAAAAGGTTTTAACTCCCCCTGACCTTCCTTCCCCCTCCCCTCCCCCTCCCCGCCATATCATTTCTCCCTCCCATCCCCCTACCCCCAGACCCCTTTTCTCTGATGCAGAAGGGAGTTCAACACGAGACTGGGAGAAACCAAACAAAAGCCCCAGAGCCAGGAACCCTTCATTGTCATGGCCTGCCTGCAACAGCGGCTCCAAGCGCTCTCGTCTGTTATTCAAAGGCTTCGAAGTTCGACCTGCTGCAGTCTGTTTGAGGGTTCCTCGTAATGCTTCATTGAGAAATAACCGGCTCCTTTCGCAGGCGGAAAAACGTGGTCCATCAGCGTGGCCTGCTAAGTCACGCTGCATGAAATGTCACTGTCCTCCCTCTCTTAATTAAAAATGAAATATACGCCACTGTTTTATTTGTTGCAGGTCGTCTGCTGGAAAGAACGGTGTTGGGTTAAAGGGGAGCCTAAACGCATCGCGGTGCAGGGTCAGGCCCTAGCAGTGGGGCACTAGGTGGGGGTGCAAAGAACAGGCGCCCTGTGAGTTTCTACCAACAAAAATAGGGTCATAAAGTCATAGTCAAAGGATTGTATAGTTGGAAGGGACCCCATCTAGGCCAACCGCCTGCAATACAGGAATTAATATACATTGGTACCTTGAGTTACAGACACTTCAGGTTACAGATACTTCAGGTTACAGACTCCGCTAACCCAGAAATATTCCCTCAGGTTAAGAACTTTGCTTCAGGATGAGAATAGAAATCGTGCTCTGGCAGCAGCAGTGGGAGGCTAAAGTGGTGCTTCAGGTTAAGAACAGTTTCAGGATAAGAAAGGACCTCCAGAACAAATTAAGTTCTTAACCCAAGGTACCATTGTACAATATTCCTGACCAGCATTCTTCCATGCCAAGCAGTGCTGATGGCTTTGCCATTCTATGTTGCATTCCTGTGTTTGTCAGTGGCCTTTGTGGCACTACTTTCTGAAACGGAGTGCTACTGTCGGAGAACATTTCATGTCAGATTGGATATTGTTACAAAGGTTGGGTGTCCCCCTCTCTCTGCCAAGCGGTAGCAAGAGTCCATGGAGGCTCCAGGCACTCACGCAGGGTCTGTGTTCCTCTGGAGGACTGAGACATGGCAGAGACTGTCATAGCTTTGAGAAATATGTTCTATTCACCTATTTGCACCTTCAGTCTGCATGGAGGGGGTCCGGATCATGGGTAGGCAAACTAAGGCCTGGGGGCCGGATCCGGCCCAATTGTCTTCTAAATCTGGCCTGTTCCAGGAATCAGCGTGTTTTTACATGAGTAGAATGTGTTCTTTTATTTAAATGCTTCCATCTGCAGTACTGAAGGGTAGAAACAACAATGTACCATACAGTGAACACTTATATATATATATACCCTTGTGAAGCAGAGAATGTAGAAATGGTGAGGCCTTTTTTTGTATTGTTCTTTTTACTGTGATATCCACTGTCAATTTATTAATCCAATTTTACAAAGTATACCAGGAAGATTTGAAGTGTTTTATACTGATTACCTCTTGGCTGACCAGTTTCCTGAGATTACTGCCAAGGCAGCTCATTTTTGTGCGGCAGCAATAGATTGTTGGCACAGGATCTTAATTTTAAAATTATCAGCACTTTATGGCGCTTTTCATCATTTTAGTATATAATTTTATATTTCTCACTGTTTTATATTCTACATTGTTTTTAATTTTATATTTAATATTGTATTTAATTGTACATTATATTGTATTTTATGTATGCATAATATTGCATTATATTGTGCTTTATGTATTATGTTTTCTTCCTACCTTCTTACTGGTCCTTGACCGAACCAAATATACTAGTACTACTATGCAATGCTCAAATAGATACAATAGAAACACAGGGTTATTCTCTGAGCTCATTCAACACCTGCAAAGTGGGAGAGAAAATCTCCATCTCAAACCCCCAAAAGATGCCTTCCATATTTCTTGCACTCCCAACTCAGTCAGCCTCAACAAGCATAGCCAATGAACACCTAGGAATTTGGGAGCTGCCGTTCAGCAACATCTGTAAGGTCACAAATTCCAATTCCCCAACCTATATTTTTTTGAATCCTTTTAATACAGTGGTGCCACACCAGGAGAGGATGGCAAGTGTGGCAGGAAGATTCAAGAACAATCAAAAAAACATTTAAACATTACAGTGTAGTGTACTATAGTAAAGTAAATAAGAAAGATCGGAAAAGAGACAGGCTTGTGGTGATGAGTTTTTCTCAAATTAGACCTAATATAAATGGCATTGCCCAATAAAAGCAAGCCCATACCTCTCATTGAGTTTGTAGACATACATAAGGTACACACAGGAGGTTCGTTTATAATTACATTTTGGGAATGAGTCATGTTCTTATGTAGCTGCCTTTTTTTTAAATATCTGGATGTCCCCGAGATCATATTATAAAGCAGTTGTGCTCCATGTTACAAATCAATCCCTGCTAGTTTTTGTTTCTGTTTGTTTTCCAATGTATTTCTTATCAATAAAAAAATTGGTGTGGCACAAGAAAATTGTAGCCCGAAAGTGTGGCCCATAGAAAAATGTCCCAGAACCACTGCTTTAATATGTAACAGGCAGCTGAGTAGGTGCAGGCTAGGGGGTTGAATTATGGTTCTGGAGGAGACTCTTGAGAGCCTCGTGGACTGCAAGAAGATCAGACCTATCCATTCTGAAGGAAATCAGCCCTGAGTGCTCACTGGGAGGACAGATTGTGAAGCTGAGGCTCCGATACTTTGGCCACCTCATGGGAAGAGAAGACTCCCTGGAAAAGACCCTGATGCTGGGAAAGATGGAGGGCACAAGGAGAAGGGGGCGACAGAGGATGAGATGGTTGGACAGTGTTCTTGAAGTTACCAGCATGAGTTTGACCAAACTGCGGCAGGCAGTGGAAGACAGGAGGGCCTGGCGTGCTCTGGTCCAGGGGGTCACGAAGAGTCGGACGCGACTAAACAATAACAAGCTGGTTGTGGGAAGAATGAGAACTACCAGACTTTTAGAAGCCCTGTTTAGGGAAGCTTTTAATGTTTGGTGCTTTACTGTATTTTAATATTTTGTTGGAAGCTGCCCAGAGTGGCTGGGGAATAAATTAATTTATTATTATTATTATTATTATTATTATTATTATTATTATTATTATTATTATTATTATGGTCCAAGATAACAACCTGCGTTTGCAGCCATGATTTCCAGGGTACAGAAACTGCGGGACCTAAAACTGATCAGCAAGTCTGATACTTCTCAGTTACGGCTGGCAACTTTTTCGGACACCCTGGCTACCAGCCAGAGCAGGCAACACTAATCTGGCCGGGACATCCCCGCGGTTCCAACCAGGGCAGAAGGCGGCTGCTCCGAGCCTTTTCAAAACGGGCGGGCGGGGCCAGGCCTCTTCCGGCGCGCCGTTGCTCGGCAACCTCCGCCGTCCACGGAAGCAGACGCGGCCTCGCACTTCCGCTGCTGGCAACGCCGTTCCCTCACAAAAGATGGCGGCGCCCTTGTCTCTTCAGCTGGAGTTCGGGTAAGGGAGGCGCCATCGGGGCGGCGGAGGGTTTCCTCGCCGAGATCCCGCGTGGGGAGCTCAGCCGATGAAGGGGGTGCTTGGTCTGGGGGTGGAGGGTCTGGGTTTGGGTTGAGAGTGTTCTTTTTGGGCGGGTGGAGGGAAACGGGGGCGCCATTGTTTCCCATTTGGTTTCTAAAGCTTCCTTTCTTCGCCCTCACAGGCTACTCTTCTCCCCATAGGAATCTTTCTTTCCCTACCTCGCCCCGCCCCCCACGCCCCGCACTCCCCAGCAGCAGGGACTCAGGACAGTCGCTTGTCCCCGCCTCCCACAGCAAGGCAGGAATCGCATCTAAACACAGGGATCACACAATGACTCCTCTCAACAAGGGGAGGTGACAAATCAGGGCTTTTATCTTAGGAAAAAGGAAGCTAAGGGGGAACACAGGGGAGGTGCGCAAAGTTATGCACGGTGCGGAGAAAGTGGAGAGGCATACACTTTCCTCCCTCATAAATACATACAATATCTTCTCATTATTTGTTTAAAAGCACCATAGATTAAAAGAGGGTGGTTGTGTGTGTGTATACTTAATGATTCCCAGTGGTTTGTGGAGGGGGGGAGTTCACACTGAGGCAAACTGGTGGTGATGGGGACTAAGAATGGGGTGCCGAGAGACTTAACAGGCAAGGTAGATTTCCGCCCATCAACTTAAAGTTACTTGTGGACCTTAAAAGGGTTGGGAGGCAGAGAACTGAAAATGAGACTGACTGTCATTGGTGCTTATGACTTTGCCAAGGTGGCAGATTCACAGGTTTCATGAGAGAAGGAAAGCTTGCATGAATATAGCCCTATCCAGTTTTGGCCCACAAATGAGGCTTCCTATTCTAGGAGTGAAGTGAAGTGGGTAAGAATTTGGTTATACTAAAGAAAGGTTTATAAATAATAAAATTTGTGTGAGATTAAAGGAACTTGATGAAGAGAAAGGAAACTACAGGGCATCATATACCAGTATTATGTCATTTAACTGTTCTCTGTACCTTCAAAGAGTTGGTCCTTAAACTCCCCCTCCCCACAAAGAATCCATTTTCTTTTAAAGTCAACACTGGTATGTGTGAAGTAACAATAAAAGATGAATTTGAGCATGTGCATAATGGCCATTTTCTCAATAGGCATAGGCAGGACCAGTTACTGCATACGTGCCTTTAGTGTTTCAGGATAGAATACGGTTGGGGACCTTGCAGCCCATTGGTCCAAATAGGGCAGCCAAATGGCAAGGTAATATCAAGTCATACTCACCTCTCACATACTTGATGTTAGGTGTGGGGCAGGTAAGGTAAACAGGAGGTTGCAGGCACCACCAATCAGTTGACTGCTGGGTCTTAAGAAGCCCTTTTCAGAGCGCTAGCTTGCAGTGGAAGGTATGAGTTCCAACACCTTTTGTTTTAGAAATGTAGAAATTTAGCACCAGAAGGAACATAGTCTGCCACTATCCTTTAAATCAGGTTACTATAGCCCCCCCCCCAGGTTTTTTCTGGACTTCAGTCTCCCGTCAGCTGCTGCCAGCACAGACAGTGGCCTGGAATGATGAGAGGTGTAGGAAAGCAAAATCTAGAGCAGTGTTTCCCAAACTTGGGTCTCCAGCTATTTTTGGACTACAACTCCCATCCTCCCTTTGCCAGCAAGACCAGTGGTCAGAGATGATGAGAATTGTGATCCCAAAGCAGCTGGAGACCCAAGTTTGGGAAATACTCATCAAGAGGGTCACATGTTAGCCTCTCCTGATTTTAATGGTTCATCAGGTTTGATCCGCATATGGGATGGCTGCATATTCCTGCCTTGCAGGGGGTTGGACTAGATGATCCTCAGGGTCCCTTCCAATTCTATGTCTATGATTCTATTTGTTGAATAAAGAGCTAGACATTTTAAGGACCACAAAATAATTACATTGTAAACAACCCTGTGATCCTCAGACGAAGGGCGGCAAAGAAAATAAATGAATTAATGAATGCACAAAGTGGTATGAAACAATATTATGTCATTAGTGCCATGTAGGTGGCTCAGTCTTGAATGTATTTCCTTTCTCGGTAATGTTGAAAGGGAGATAAAAATCCAGCTAGGCATCAGACATCAAGGTGCTTGATGTTTACTTTTCAAATGCTGCTTTCTGCATTGAATAGTCTGAAGTCATTCTGTAGTTAAGTGTTTATTATAAGGTCCATGAAAATAGGTCTCAGAGGAAAGTGATGAATGAGTCTGTCAAGCAGTCTTCCTCACCCTGGTGCTACAAATGTTGTAATCCAACTCCCAGTATTCCTGACCATTGGCCATGTTGGTCAGGGCTGATGAGTTGTAGTCCAAAGCATTTGGAGATCACAAGACTGAGGACATCTGCTGTAAAAGTTTACAAAAAGGCACTCTTGTTAAAGAGGGGGGTTTGAACATCTCTAGTCCCTAAAAGTTTGTGCTACAGTGAATATGTTGAGTTTTTGAAATATCACAGGTATAGGTATAGAAAGGAAACAAATGATCCTTCTTTAAACAAACAAGCCCACCTGTGACTTTGCAAATGTTTCCCTCAGTATCTGATGATGTCCCCTCTCTCCTGCAGCTGGCTATGTCTCTGTCTAGTGGTAGTGCATTAACTAGAATGGTGGGTCTTGATGGGGAAAAACCTGGGGAAATTGCATTCTCAGTGAGCTAGGATGTGAATTCACACTTATCAGAACCAAACCTACTATGATAATGTAGATGAAGTGCTTAGATACTGTTTACATATGTTAATTTCCAGAGGGGCTGCCGTGTTTTTCATAACAAAAAGAGCAAAAGGGTTTGTAGCACATTGAAGGCTGACAAATTTATTATGGCATAAATGTTTGTGGACTGCAATGGAGAAAGCTGTGGCCCTCCCAGTTCTTGCTGGACTCCCAGCTCCTATCAGCCACATCCAGCATGGTCAGGGGTCGGGGATGATGTGTCCAGCAGCATCTGGAGGACCTTAGGGTCCACATCCCTGATTTACATCCTAGAGGAGTACACTATTAAACTTAAATTCAGCCTTCACCAACATATGCTTTGGTTCAGAACTTCCATTGTGCTTCCTGGAGCCACATACAGTCTGGAGAACATTGGGCTGGTGGAAGCTACTTCTGAAGAGATTTTAAGATGTGCCCCATTTTACTATGTAAACGTGTGGAGAACATTTAGTTGAAATATGGTATATAAACATTCTAAATAAACTCCCCATCAGTTCTAGTAGATACCTTTCTCCAAACCTTGAAGAGTTTCTTCGACTTAAATAAATAATGTCCTTCCTCCATGCTCGCACCATTTAGTACATCATTTTGAGATAACTACTCCGCCCATGCTAGCCACTGTAGAACTGATTTCCAGAAAAGCAGTGTTTATTTGGTCCCCCCCACACTTTTCTTGGAAGTGCCTAAAAGAGTGCTCTATGTGTTCACATTGCAGCTGAGTTCTCCCCCCAGCTAGTATGCTACAGAAGGACCTTATCTCCCATCCCAGTATCTGCGATTAACACAAAGTGTGAGCTTGTTTTCACAGCAAGCAGAAAGATGCCTCTTTCCTATCATTGGTAGGGATTGTTCTCTCTCATGAATCTCCAGATTTGTCTAACATTAATAACTGCTACTTCAGTTTTCAGTTAACCGTTTTTCTTTTTTGTTGAGCCTAGATAGCACTAACAGAGCAATCCTTGGGGAATGTGGCTTTGTATAAGTAATAGCATTGCAGTGAGCATTACAAAGGCACTGTTGTGCTGTTCCATAGTACAGCCAAAAATCTCCCTCCACGTAACTAGATTTAAAGGGACTGGGTCTAATGCTAATATTTCACCGTAAGTATTTTGATAATTCCTTTTCCATATCTCTCGGTTAACATGGCAGTCATGAAGCATGTGGATGCCAAGAAGCCAGTACCAATTAACTGCTGGAGTAGATTTTGATGATGGCTCTTTTCCTCATTGCTCCATGGTTAGATGTTGCCTGCTCTCCATCAATCTCAGCTGTGTGTCTTAGGTAGTATTCATGTGCACCAGCCTTTCCCAACCTGGTGTCCTCCAGATGTTGTTGGATTATGACTTATCATCAGTTCTAGCCAGCATGGCCAAGGTCAAGTATGATGAAAGTTATAGTTGAGCAACACCTGAAGGTACCAGGTTGGGGAAAACAGTTATATGTGCTTTTCTGGAACCCAGTGAGGTTTTTCCTTGTGTGGGTGTATATAGAATGGATGATGGTTCAGGCCTGTACTGAACAGATTCCTCAATTGAAACTTTATATGTTTCTTCTCATCCTTCAGAAATGCTTTATTTAAAGATGCTTTATTTACATTGTAGTTCTCTCTCCTGTGCCTCTTTCCCTAATACATCCTCTTCCCCTTATATATGTATTTTTCTTTTAATACTGATGTGGATTGGTTTTCAATGGGGCTATTAGATAAGCTGCAGAGCCAACTCTACTGGTAGGCAAAGTGAGGCAGCCAACCTGGATGGCAAATGGGGGCAGCGGCTACAGAACAGAGGTGGCAGCCCCCTGCAGTTGATCTTTCTGAACCCCCTTAAGAAGACAGAGCTCAGTTTATCACACAGCCTGCCATGTGTCCCCTAGGCTGCCCCTTCTCCCCTCTGTTAAGAAGGAAGGAGGACAACCATTGAGGAATAAGATTCAGTTGCCAATTATGTGAAAAGAGAGGGTGTAGGTTGTATCTTGTCTTTTTCCTCAGGCGTCAAATTGTCTTGGATCAACCCTGTATGCTAAGTCAATGAGTTAATTTATTGCATTTGCACATGAAGTAATGCACATGAAGTGAGGGGTATGTAGAGGGGAAACACCTTAGTTTGTTTTTAATTATGCATGCACTATAAAAGGCTGGTGTCTCTATGATTTTTGTCTTTCAGAATGTTGCTGATTATGTGTTTCTTGTCTTAAATTTTCAGAGGTGGAGCAGAGCTCTTGTTTGATGGGATCAGAAAACATCAGGTGACTCTGCCCAGCCAGAAAAACCCTTGTGAGTATTTTGACTGTTCTGTCTTCTTCTGGCCCAGACTTGGTTCTTATTGATGAACCGAGATGAAAATGAAAACCTGTTCTATTTGTGAAGCTTTTATACTCGAGGTCCAGTGGCACATAGGAAACTGCCTTATGGTAGATTTGTCCACTTCCTAGACTTGATGTCTCCTTGATTTTGGGCAGAGAAAGCCCTCTCCAGTTGCCTGCAGCTCAGTTGCTGGCTGCATCAGAGCCTTACCTACCCATACTGCCAAATTTGACATTGCTGTGATGTCAGGGGGTGATGCATTTTGAAGCCCTGATTGCTGGAACTTCAAAGCACAGCATGGTTTGTTTGAAACAGTTCCATTCTGTTATTTGAATCTCCAAAAACCAGAGGTTCACGTAGCAGCGCTGGGAGGGAAAAGGAGTATCCATGCCTCGGAAACAGCTTTTCCCTCATGGAGCAAGAAGGGATGATGGATGATGGGAGCATGTAAAGGAACAATTGGGAGCTCCCTTTAAGCCATTATTTGCTCCACATCGGACATTTTTTATGTCGAGTGTAGGGTGGTGGGCATGGTTTACCCAAAACAGCCTCATGGCCCAAATGTGGAGGTCTGGCAGGCCAAGTTTGGCCTGGAGGTTCCACACCCCTGCTTTAACTGGAGGAGCCAAGGATCTTCTTCAGGGAAAACAGGTGCTCAGCTGCTGCTTCATTGATCCAGATGGCTTCTGGTCCCCATTCATGCATGTTTCTGGGCAAGGATATAGTGAAGTGCTTTTGGTCTCCAAAATGAAGGCTATTGCAAAGAACAAAGGGTGACTTCTCACACCAACCTCTGGGATTAGACAGCTTCCTAGAGGTTAGCTCTATCAATGACTATTGGCTATTATAATAGGGCTTCCCAATACAGAGGCAGTATTCCTCTGAAACACCAGCTGTTGGGGACAGAAGGCAGGAAGTGCCATGGGCACATCTTGCCCGGGTTGTGAGTCTCTCAGAGATATTTAGTTGGCTGCTCTTAGAAACAGGCAGTGTTTGTTCTGACTCACCCAGCTAGTTCTGCTGCTCATCTGTAGGGGCTTGGCGGTACCCTAAAATTCAGGTCCCGGAAAATAGTCTGAAGGCATGTGATGTACACAACTCTGCAGCTAAGCCTAATCTGAGTCTAATCTGCACTTGGATAGGAGGAGGCTTTAGGGATCCCCACCTTGTGTTCCACGATGGAAGAAATGCAGCAATAAATCATTGCATATGGGAGAAAATAAGAAAGGAGATGCTGATGCTGCCCCCTATACCTTTGCAATAATGTGTAAACAATAGTGCATCAAGAAGAAACTTGACACAACCTGGGTATGCTAGGGTTATGTAACAGCCATGCAAGGTAGGTTAGGCAGAGAAGTGGTGACTGGTCCAGGATCTCCTGTGTCCACTCATTCCTGTATAGTGGGATTCCTGACTCAAGGAACAAGTGAATGGCAGAAGCAATCCACCACTGTGCTTCCCATTTGCAGCCGAGGATGTTTTTTGCCTTTTCCAAGTTATGTGCTTTTGAATATGTGTGAGAATATCTGGTCACCTGCCACAGTCTTGGGAGTAAGCATTAGATTCAAACATCTTGGGTCATTCAGTGAAGCTAAATGGTGAGAGCTTCAAGACAGACCAAGGGGAATACTGCTTTGCACATCCCATGGTTAAACTATGGAAACTGCTGCCACAGGTACGGGTTGCCAACTTGAACTGGCCTGGATTACTCCAAACTCCTTATGATTGCTGCATATTGCCTCCAGGGTCAGAAATGGTGTATTTCTTAATATCAGTTCCTGGGGAGCAGCAATGGGAAATGGTCATCACACCTGGGTCCTGCTTTGCCAATGGAAAACAAAACTGGACGGGGCATGATTTTGGACTGATCCAGTGGGGCTGCTCTTACATTCTTAATGCAAACTTAAAACTCGTATTAAAATGTTTTAGATTTAGAATTTAATCAAAATTTGATTGAAGCCTAAACTAAGGAGATGCGAGCCTTTGACCAAAGTAACTCCCAGTCCCTAAAGCTGGCTCTGACAGATTCATCAGGCACCTTCTGCTCCAGCTTTTAAACACCTTTCTGAAACTTTCCTTTGTGGACAATTAATACAACTTTCTTCAACAGTTACCCCAATCTCTGATTTTAGCTTTATATGGGTTTTTTAATTGTATGGTTTTACATTCATTTGTTGTGAATTGCTTTGATTTTTTTTTTAATGAATGGGGCACACAACTGTTTGCTTTAAATAAATAAATAGGAATAAATCTTATGGGCATACTCAGCTGCCTCACACCAAGTCAGGCTGCTGGTCTATGTAGCTCAGTCTTGCTGACTTCAGCTGCTGCCAGTTCTTGGACAGAAGCCTTGTCAAGTCCTGCTCCACAGTCGGATTTCTTAATTAGGGGAGCCATCTGATTGAACAACTTAATTAGATGTGGGGAACCACATATTTACCTGCCCCAAACCTGACATCCTATATATTGGGCAGATGGACATGGCTTGGGAAGATGGCCTTTCAGGCCATATTGGGACCCCCAACTGGGGCCCATGAGCCAGAAGTGTCTTCTCACCTCACCTTCTCCCGGCTGAACTGAGGTTTTCATTACCTAAGGCTGCAGTCCTATACACACTTACCAGGGAACTCTGTTTAAACATAGTGGGGCTTTCTTCTGAGTAAACCTGCACAGGATGTTTCCCAGTACCCACCCATCTGCCCTTTTTTTTTTTTTTTGTCCCTTTTTTATTGGGACAAAATCCATACAACTGTCCAGAGACAGAGAGCACAAGGCAAGTGAAGGATGCTGGTCTGCTTCTGTGTATTATTTTTGTAATCAATGTAGAGTAATAGAACTGTAGAGTTGGAAGGGAGCTTGAGGATCACATAGTCCAACCCCTGCAATGAATCATGGGAATCTGTGAACTGAGACAGCTCTGTCCACTCTTACTTATTGACTTCTACATATTTTGTTCTCTTGACAACCCCATTTTACTGTACCTCCTGTCCCATAGGGTTGTTTTATTGCCATTGTATTGTTGATGGTTTCTCCATTTGTTTGAAACCCAATGAAAACGTCTTTAAAGGGGGATGCTGCTGCCCTAGCTCCTCTTCCTTGCTCCTGCATACCAGCTCAGGAAGGACAGGTGAATTGTCCTGGCTCAAGAGGGTGAGGCAGGCAGCAGTGTCATGCTACCCTGCAGCGCCTACCTCTGATGCAGACAATGGTGAATAAACTGGAAACCCTCAATCATGAAAGATAAGAATTCTATTTATTGGTGTCCTTCTGGATGTGAGTGCTGTGAACTCCACCAACACTCAGTAGTGAAGCGGGTCATTGTATGACTGCAGCAACCAGAGATGTCGGAGCGACTGCCTCCTTCTCCTGTAGCCATACAGTGCAGCATTTGTCTGTCGTCAAAAGAAGCATCACTTTCTCCTCTGTGTGTGTGTCTAAACAACAATCCAGGAATAATTTTAACTCTTTCAATGGTGAGCTCTGATAGATGGCAGCTTCTAAGTCAGGCTTTGCTCTCCTTGTGACATCTATTTAGTCCCATGTGTGGGCTTGCTTAGCTGCAGCTGCTGCAACATTTAAGTAGCTTATAAATGGTGATACCTGCAGGGTAACTTCAATGTCATGTCAACAGCTTTCCTCTACCCAGAGGGGTTATAGGGCCCCCAAAGGAGCAGATGTCAAAACAGTGGGAGAGCAAAGAGGTCTCATGTCAGTGCAGGTAAATATGTTTGGGAAAATGACATGCTATCCAACTATATTCCTGGTTTGGAGGACCTGAAAGAGGCACTCCAGATCCCATCACAATCTTTCTCGCTAAAATAATTAACATAGAAGAAAACTTGGATATTTGCCCTCCCTTGACAAATTCTCAAAGGGCTAAAAGGATGATAAGACATAGCTATCTTAACGATTTGCCAAGATGAGTCACGGACAAAATAAGGTCTTGCCAAGTTCTTCAAAAGAACCAGATAATGCTGAGATTCACCGCAGGTGGATGAATCTTATCCCAGCTTTTGAACTGCCATTATTAAAAAGTAGATCTGGAAAATTTCCATTTCTTGCCCAACACAAGAAACACCAAACGTTTACTTATGACTTTTAGTAAACCGGCCTTCCTGTCTTGAATTAGGGGGATGAAAAACATCCTATGGTGGTCTCATTTTCTTCACCCGATAAGGGTTTTCAAAGATGAAACAGTGAGAAAGTTGGTCCCTGGCAGAAATCAAAGCAAATGCCGATAAGGGAAACTAAATTAAACAATAGAAACATTACGAGTCCGAAGAAGGAAGAGAAATCCATGAGTTCAGAAATACAAGAACTGAAGAGGAGATTATTAAGTATAAAGTCTGAGATTTCAATTCAAAATACAGTGGTGCCTCGCAAGACGAACGCCTCGCAAAACGAAAAACTCGCAAGACGAAAGACTTTTCCATTTTTGAGTCGTTCCGCAAGATGAATTTCCCTATGGGCTTGCTTCGCAAGAAGAAAGCCCATAGGGAAATCTCCGGGGACCTCTTTTAAAATGCTGGCGGTCGGGAGCAAAGACTTTTGCCCACCACCGGCCATCAGAAGAGGTCCTGGACCTCTTCTGAAGGCCGGCGGGGGGCAAAAGTCTTTGCTCCCCCCGCCTGCCTTCCCGGGACAGCGGAGACTTCCTTGCGGGGGCTTTTAAAATGCTGGCGGTCGGCAGCAAAGCCCTCCTGTCCCCGGAGCTTGCGGGGCGGGAGGTGGGGAGAAGGGCTTTTCTTCCCACCGCCAGCCTTCAGAACAGCCTTCTGAAGGCTGGCGGTGGGAAGAAAAGCCCTTGCCCCCCCCCCCAGCCTTCAGAAGAGGTCGGGGGACAGACTGTCCCCGGACCTGGTCTGAAGGCGGTTTCCATAGGAACGCATTGATTGATTTTCAATGCATTCCTATGGGAAACCGTGCTTCGCAAGACGAAAAACTCGCAAGAAGAAAAAACTTGCGGAACGAATTAATTTCGTCTTGCGAGGCACCATTGTATAAGGACACTAGAGCCTGGAACACAATATTTAAATATGCCCAACAGCTCTCCATCCCGAAGAAGGACATTGATGCAACTCTCTGATCTCTTCCTAAGCGATAGTGAGGAAGAGTAGGAGTCTGGCGACCCTGACATTCCTATGTTAATAACTCCCAAAGAACCTCAGGTCGCTGATAGATTCTTGAAACTAAGCACCCAGGTTATATCCGGACCTTTGCTTAACACTCCCAAAATCTACAAGGACGACCGTTCTTCCCTATTGCATCCCTGGCAAGACAGGACGGTTGGAGTTTCTGAGCATGAAGCTGGCTCTTTGCTGGCTAGTGATCCCCATTTACAGCATATGCCTCTTTAATACTCCCAAAGGCACAGAAAGCGTTAATAGCCCCTTGGCCATCCCATGAGGGAGGGAGGGATTGACAGCTAGCGGGCCACTGTGGGGCCGCCCTCCTTGCCTAGGGTGCTGCGGGATGGGCTACACCTATTGGGGATGTTTGTCCTGCTGATTTTATATCTCAACATTATACCTTTCCGATTCAGGAGACCTGGTCCAGGGACGACTTGTTAGTGAGGGGATATCACTCCTTTATAGAGGAGGCCAACACAGGGTTTGGGATCACCACCACTGAAGGGTGATGGAGGTATGGCGATGGGGGTAGATACTACAGGCGAAGTGTTTTGAGATGTGGTGATGCTCAAACCCCTTCCAATCTATGCCCCATCCCAAGGGACGGGGGTAGGGTGAGCAGGGATTACCCACCTCCGTCACTGGTGTTGTGTAATGCCAGGTCTATAGGCAATAAAACCACCACCATGCGATACTTTTTAATCTCGTTGGGGTTGGCCTGGCTTGTGTGACGGAGATCAGGGTGCGTGAAGGGGAAGTAGTCGCCCTACATGAGATAGCACCCCCGGGTTTCTCCATCCTCCACCAGTCGCAGACTGTGGGTTGGGGGGGAGCGGTAGTGTTAATCCAGGAGGATTGCTCTTTCAGGGCTCTGCCATCACCATCAGTCTCCAGCATTGAATGTGTTGGCCAAGTGTGGGGCACCAAGGAGAGCTTGGCTGTCCGGCTGATGTAACGACCACCTAGCGCACCAGCAGCCACCCTGTCAGGCCTGTTGGATGTGGTGGCAGGCTGGGCCTTGGAGTGCCCTAACCTTCAACGTCCATGCTGATGCCACCCCCTCCTCACGGGCTCTGGACCTGGTGTCTTCCATTGTGACATTAGGGCTCTCCCAGTTTGTTTTGGGTCCCACACACCAAGTAGGCCACACACTGGATTTGATTTTTGGTGCGGGTATAGATGTGACCATGTCCTCACTTGTAGAAGTGCCATGGTTTGATCACTACGCTCTGAAAGCCAGGATTCCTGCCCCCACCCCACTTGGGTGGTGAGCCTATTTGGGCTTGCCCGTGAACGCTGATGGATCCTGATGGAATTCGTCAGGCCTTGCAGGACCCTGCTCCCCCTAGCGGCTCACTAGATGAACTTGTCGAGAACTGGAATAAGTGGTTCTTGGTGGCCATCAATGAGATCACACCTAAGCGCCCTCTGTGACCCCGCTGAAACTGGGCCCCCTGGTTTACCGAGGAGCTCTGGAAAATGAAGCGGGACCTCAGACAGCTAGAGCGAGTATGGCGGCATGCTTGCGACGGAGCCTCAAAAACATCTTATAAGACGCTTATGAAAGCCTATGAGATGGCAGTGAAAGCTGCAAAGAAGTTTTACGTCTCAGCTTCCATTGCATCCACTAGCTCTCGCCCAGCACAACGTTTTAGAATAATTAGGTCTCTAACAACCTTAGAGGAAGAGCCAAATTTAAATACAAATCTAACCCATAGCTGTGAGGCATTTGCGAGCTTTTTTGCAGAGAAAGTCTTGCTGCTCTGCCATGACCTCCCTGCCAATTTGGATACAGTAACTGTCCTCGAGTCCAGTATTGGACTACTTCGATCAGATACTTCCTACCGATGTAGACAGATTCCTCCGTGCTGGAAGGCCCACCACTTGCCCCCTTGACCCATGCCCGTCCTGGCTGATTAGAGCGTGTCCAGACGAGGTGCGGGCCTCCCTGGGTGAGATCATCAATCAGTCCCTTGGCATGGGGACTTTCCCAGGGGAGCTGAAGAAAGCAGTGGTGCTCTTAAAGAAAACATCTCTAGATCCTTTAGATCTATCCAATTACCACCCGGTTTTGAATCTTCCGTACCTGGGTAAGGTAACTGAGAGAGCGGTTGCCAAACAGCTTGGTAGATTTCTGGATGAAACATCGGCTCTGGACCCATTTCAGTCTGGCTTCCGCCCTGGTTACGGGACTGAGACGGCTTTGGTCACCCTAACAGATGATCTCTGTAGACAGCTGGATCGAGGCGGGTCGGGACTGCTGATTCTTTTAGATTTGTCAGCAGCCTTTGATATGGTTGATCACGAACTTTTGGACCACCGCCTTGCTGATGTGGGGATTCAGGGCACAGTCCGACAATGGCTGTGGTCCTTTATCTCAGGTTGGGGACAGAGGGTGGTGCTAGGGAGGTAGTTGTCACCACTGCATTCCTTGGTGTGTGGAGTCCCACAGGGCGCAATCCTTTCCCCGATGGTTTAAGTATCTTTATGCACCCCCTTGCCCAGATCGTCCGTAGTTTTGGGCTGGGTTGTCATCAATATGCTGATTACACCCAGCTTTATCTGTTGATGGACGGCCGTCCTGACTCGGCCCTGCACACACCGACCAGATGCTTGGAAGCTGTGGCTGGAAGGCTGTGTGGGAGCCGGTTGAAGTTAAATCTTTTGAAGACAGAGGTCCTCTGGCTGGGTCGGGACAACATGGGGTTGGGGGCCAACTCCCATCTCTTGCGGGGGCTCGATTAGTGCCAGCGCCTTCTGTCAAGAGCTTGGGTGTAACCTTCGATGCCTCCCTTTCCATGGAGGTGCAAGTTGCAGCCACAGCAAAGGTGGCATTTTTCCATCTCCGCTGTATCAAGCCATTGGTCCCTTACCTTTCTCGCCCCGATCTGGCCACCATGATCCATGCAATGGTCACCTCCAGGCTTGATTATTGTAACTTGCTCTATGCGGGGCTGCCCTTGAAGCTGACCCAGAAACTCCAGTGGGTGCAGAATGCCGCGGCTAGGCTCCTTATGGGGTCCTTGCCACGGGATCACATTCATCCAGTGCTTTACCAGCTGCACTGGGTCCCGGTGGAGTATAGGGTCAGGTTTAAGGTGCTAGTTTTGACCTTTAAAGCCCTATGCAGCCTAGGACCCACGTACCTACGGGACCACCTCTCCTGGTATGCCCTGCAGAGAAGCTTAGGGTCCACAAATAACAACACTTTGGAGGTCCCAAGCCGCAAGGAGGTTAGATTGGTCTCAACTAGGGCCAGAGCCTTTTCAGTACTGGCCCCGACTTGGTGGAATCCTCTGTCACAAGGGACCAGGGCCCTGCGGGACTTGGCATCTTTCCGCAGGGCCTGCAAGACAGAGCTGTTCCATCTGGCCTTTGGTTTGGACTCAGTCTGACCCTTATGTTTCCCTCCCCTTATGGTTTTGATTTATGGGCTACTATTAAAATGAGGCTGCATTTTAAATTGTATTTTAACCCGTATTTTAATAAAGTGGTTCCCCCCATTATGTTTTGTTGTAATTTTATTGGTGTTAGCCGCCCTGAGCCCAGCTCTGGCCAACCTTTATAATTTATAAATATGTTGTTGTTGTTGTTGTTGTTGTTGTTGTTGTTGTTGTTGTTGTTGTTGTTGTAATTTCACAAGCTTCCTTTGCATTTGTGGGCTCAAAGCAAAAGCACCTATTTCAACAAATGACTCATATCATGTGTGGGGCTCCCTTTGTGTCTCAAGGGCTGCCTGCCTCCTTGCCTATTCAGGGAGACAGAGATTTGGGTGTACCCACCTGCTGATGTTAGGTAGGTGATCAGAGCTGGCCCTACCATGAGACAGAGTGAGACAGCTGCCTCAGGTGGCAAATATTGAAGGGCAGCAAGTGGAGAGAGCTGTGTGTGTGTGCTATGCAATCTACCTGCATCCACTAAATAAGCCACTGACCTCAGGGTACAGTGAAGTATGTTGAAATAAGATCCAGCCGTCTGCCGAGCTTTCGTACATGGCATGGGACTGGGAGGAGGCAACTGCTTGCCATTTGCTTCAGGCAACAAAATGTCTTGGGCTTTCCCTGCATGTGATAACCATTGATTGCGCCTTCTCAGTAGCAGCTCCCTAGCTCTGGACTTGGTACTCCATAGAAATTGTTTTATTCACACATGCCTTTGGAGAACAGCAGGTGGTGTAGTTTTACACTGCTGGCTGATTCAATTGCTTTGTTGCTCTTCTGTTCATTTATTAGAATTATTATTATATTTCAGTTACCGGTATGTTTGATAGGAGCATATAGGAAGCTCTTTTATTCCACATTGGGCAGTTGGTCCACACTCCATGGGGCTAATGGGAACTGGAGTGCAGGCTTTTCCACTGGACTGTGGGCCTTCTGTGCTGTTGTTTTAACAAGCTGCCTCAAAAGCCATGGGGGGAAAGTGGTATGTGGTGTTGGTTTTTTAACATTTCCCCCTTCTGCATAGTTCCCTTCTGAATCTTAGAATTCCCCCGGATCTTTTTGTAGTAACAAATTCAGGTTTTAATGCTGAACTGCAACTCTCAGTGTGCAACGGTTTGAAGACAGAGAAATCATTCCAAACATAAATTTGGAATGTAGGACAACTTTGCCCTTGGTGTCCAAAATAGGCTCACCTTTTCCTCTCCTCCTCTTCTCCCTCCATCGTGCCTGACAAGGAATGAGAGGGCTTTTCGTAGGTTCTTAATGGCTGTCTTAATGGCCTTCTTAATGATAGTGCCCTTCACTTCACCAGGGGACAGCAGGTTAGTTTAGGACTACATGGCAGGTTGTGTGACATGTATAGATCCATCCTCCAAGAGAGGAGCAGCCGTGTGAGGCTAAAAGAGGGTGGTGGCCAAGATGGGACATTATGCCAATGACCTTGCAGGGTTCATCTTACAGAAACCTCACATCCATAAGTGGAATGGCCTTCTCTAGGCCACACAAGGAATTTCCCCATTACCAGAGGGTGTCCCGCCCCGCACGCACGCTTCGATTATTTGGTAATAATCAAACTGACCCTCTTTCTCAGCCTTTTCCTGCAAGGCCTTTTGGAGAACAGTAGTTGAACTATGACTCAGGGGCTCTTACAAGGCGTGTCAGCTATTCAAATCAAGCTTCTCTCTCTCTTCTGCACAAGAAAGAAAATGGCCTAAGACAGATTGTCTTGGCTGTCCCCTGCTCCCAGCCACATACTTGATGAGAGGGTGGGAGGCAAAGGGTGAGGCCCTCAGGAGCCAATCCCTAGGAGGGCTTTGGCCAAGCTGTGGGAAGGGGAAGAATAGGGTCAGGGAGGGGACACCCAGGGCCAGCTCTAAGCTTCTTCTGGGGGCTACTGTGCAAGGTGCCTTCAGTGGACCCACCCGCCTTCAGCCAGCCTGCTCCCTCACGGTCAGTGTTGCCAGCTGCTTCTGCTCCTTTGCCACACAATTGCTGCCACTGCTGAGCAAGCAGGTGGGCGGACAGCTCTTCTTCCTTCTCCTCACCTCTGGCACTTGTTTGCCAGCTTTCCCCATCTGGACCAGAGCAAGGGGCAGGTGTGCAAGCGGGATGCAGTAGCAAGTAGGAGGGGCTGGTCCTGCTGGTGTGGCCCAACCATGCCATTCCTTGGAAGGGAGCTGTGTGGTATGAAGGCATCCTGGAAGAAGAAGCCACTGCCTTGAGCTCCTTTAGAGTTCAGTACAGTAATCGATCAGGGTTACCTCTCTATCCCCACCATCCTGGTATGACACCTAAAGGTAGTAGCAGGGTGAATTGGTGTGGTGCGAGTGGGATGGATGGAGGAGGGGATGGTGGTGTGTCTGTGTATTTGTGTGCAAGTTTGTAGGAGGTCCACAAGCCCTTTAAGTTGCTCGGGTTTAGTTCACACGGTTCGTGGTGCCAGCTGTTCCTCGCCCCCCTTCCCCTGCCCTCCCTCCCAGGGACTGTTTGCTGAGCTGGGGGCTCCTGTGCAAAATTGCTTTTCAAAAGAGCCACTTTCTGCTTAATTAAACAATGAGCCGCCCCTCCCCTGCACATCTGTAAAGCCCCTTCTGCAGTCTCTTTATCCCACAAACTGCTCCATTCTCAATCCCTTTCACTTGTAAATCTCCCTTGCTCCCCCCCACCCATCCCTCTCACTGGCTTTCCGCACCCCACCCTGACTTTCCCCTTTCAAGTGAAGCTGAGAAGTCTGATTTGGTGGGTCTTGTGGGGTGGGGAGGACCATCAGAGATGGCCACCACTTCCATGCACAGGCCCAGTGGATCAGCTAATCAAGCTGCTTGCCCTTGAGGAGAAGGTCCTAAAGGGAGTATTGGAAGATGCCTCTCCCCTGCCCACCTGCCAGAGCCTGTTGGGACTTTAAATTCAACTTGACTGTATGCCTCTTTCCCACCAACAAAGTTGGTTCAACAATGTGGCAGTAAGCAAACAAACAAAAAATTCAATTAAAGCAATGAACGCACTTCACTGCAAAGACCTAAGAATTCATAAATAAAAATTCTCTTAAATGGGGGCTAAACTATGCAGCTAGTTTAGGTTTATCACCCAAAATGTTAGTTAATAAACTGAAATATTTTGATTATAGTTGTAAAAAGGTGGCTGGGCAGCAATTTTTAATTTTCATTTCAATTGAGTACTCACAAATCTATCCACAGAAGGTGCCATCTGCAGAGAAACACAAGGCATCCTCTTAAGAACCAAAGTTATTGAAACCCAAGATCACTTTTTAAAAATTCACCCAGCCCACCAAGCCATGGAAAGTGGTGCACCAGCCTGATTGAGAAGTGGTCTTCAGAGATGCTCTCTCCAAAGCCAAAAGAAGGACCATTTGTTTCCATGCCCTGCAGGCCCATAGCTCTTGGAGGGGCGTCTGACCCAGGGACTGAAAAAGCCAACCCTGGTGCAGTGGTTAGAGCAGCCCTCCCCATCCTGGTGCTCTCCAGATGTTTTGGACTGTAATACTCAACATCCCAGACTTTTAGACATCTGGAGGACATCTAGAGTTTAGGGAAAGCTGGGTAGGAATGTTTGTTTATTTATACAGTGGTGCCCCGCAAGACGAATGCCTCGCAAGACAAAAAACTCGCTAGACGAAAGGTTTTTCCGTTTGCGATTTGCCTCGCAAGACGAATTTCCCCTATGGGCTTGCTTCGCAAGACGAAAACGTCTCGCGACTTTTTTTCTTTGACTAAAAACAAAGACATGTTTTGTTTATAAAGTTAATTTATTTTCCCTTAAATTTTCGAACTGCTCTTTACAGTATGTGTGACTTTAAAGAGCAGTTAATAAACTGTTGTTGTACCAAATTTGGCTTTGTTTGGACTTTTTTTGACCATAGGAACGCATTAATTGATTTTCAATGCATTCCTATGGGATTTCGTGCTTCGCAAGACGAAAAATTCGTTAGACAACAAAAATTGCGGAACGAATTAATTTCGTCTTGCGGGGCACCACTGTATTTATTTTAGTAGGGTTTATATACTGCTTTCATCCAAAGCAGTGTGCATATCATGTTGGAATAAGACCAGGGAGAGCCGGGTTCAAAACCCCACTCAGCCATGAAGCTTACTGGGTGACTATGGGCCAGTCATTGTCTCTTAACCATGCCTACCTCCCTGTTGTCATTTAAAGCTGAACCCATGTGGGGGAAAAGCCCTGCATCGTGTTTCTTCTGCTGGTCATGTGCACAAAGTAATGCAGGCCACTGAGCCCCCTTCCTACCCCCCAGAAGTTCTGTCTGCTCCCAACTCCCAAGAGCCAATTATTCCTCCTCTCAAACAGGCTTTTCCTATGTATGCATATACTTCCCAATGTATCTTCTTAGCCTTAAAGACTAGGAACTTTGGGGCCAGGAACAAAAGCTGAATAATCTTTCAGGATAGTAAATCTGTACATTGTATGAATTGGAAATCCACACACTTTTTAATGTGTTACAATTTGTTGTTGTTGTAGCAGCATCTTACAGACTACAAAGGGGCAGGTCCCTGCTTCAGGAGGTTTGCATCTTGAAATAGTGACCTTGGGTTTTTGCCCTGTGTCACATGTTGCGATTTCCCCCCATTCTTGAAACAGCCCTTTGAAGGAGTCGGTCCCTCTTCCCATTTTACAGAACGGGGAATTAAAACTGGGAGAGAAGCCCTGACCAAGGTGGGTTTATAATTTGGGTTCGGATCAAACAGGCCACCCAGTGAATCGCACCACTGAATGTAATATGTGGAGCTGGCAGTGCGAGAAACGCAGATAGATAAGCTAATTGCCAAATGGCACCTTAAACCTTGGTTATGGTCGCTACCACAGAATGTCTAGGCGCCATACTTTTTAAAATAGAATTTATTGTTGTTATTATTGTTAATTCATTTCATTTCTATGCTTCTTTATCTTGGAAAATAATCTCAAAGTGGTTTAAAGGTAAAGGGACCCCTGACCATTAGGTCCAGTCATGTCCGACTCTGGGGTTGCAGCACTCATCTCGCTTTATTGGCCAAGGGAGCCGGCGTACAGCTTCTGGGTCATGTGGTCAGCATGACTAAGCTGCTTCTGGCAAACCAGAGCAGCGCATGGAAACGCCGTTTACCTTCCCACCAGAGCGGTACCTATTTATCTACTTGCACTTTGACGTGCTTTCAAACTGCTAGGTTGGCAGGAGCAGGGACCGAGCAACAGGAGCTCACCCCGTCGCGGGGATTTGAACCGCCGACCTTCTGATTGGCAAGTCCTAGGCTCTGTGGTTTAGACCACAGCGCCACCCGTGTCCCTCAAAGTGGTTTGCAACACATTTAAAATTCCAACAAAACAACCCAGAATAAAACAAATTCAAGCTTCAAGGAAAATGTTTCAGATCCTTCTCTAAGGGACATTCTGCTTTCCCCATATTTATTTAGCTGCTTAATTTATATAGCAGAAGTACTCTGGGAAGCCCATGTGGTGTGACGTAGGTGATCAGGGTTTGGATCCCCACTCAGTCATCAAGCACGCTGGGTGACCTTGGAGTGGATCACAGCCTCTTCACCTACCTCGGAGGGTCATTGTAGGGATTAACTCATGGACTCCTTGGAGAAAAAAGTGAGAAACAAAGGCAAAAAATAAGTTCTTCTGCTTACCTGCTTAAGAAAGCTGGAGGGTCCAGCCCAGGAGTCTGCAACCTTTAAGACAAAAAGAGCCACTTGGACCCGTTTCCGAAGAAAACAAACCTGGGAGCCGCAAAACCGGGAAGGTGACGTCGGGATGGTGCGTGACTAACGCACGCACCGACCCCTTACGACGTCACAGCCAGTACAGCGCCCACCACAGTGGGGAGTGTTGGGGCGCACAATGCGCCTCCTCCCCTCGCTAGTATCCGCCCCGGAGCCACGGCAAAGGTGTAAAAGAGCCACATGCGGCTCCGGAGCCACGGGTTGCAGACCCCTGGTCCAGCCAATTCACCGGAAGTGAAGGATGATGGTCACCCCAAATGCAGAAGGTTCAGCTTAACATATTTTGAAGTAATATCATCTAAAGCAGTGGTTTTCAAAGGGTGTGGCAGGAGAGGGTGGCAAGTTGTCCTGATCCACTGACTCAAAGGTGGGCTCATGGGAGTGGTTTGGTGCAGGTATATGAAAGAAGGATTCAAAAGGATTGCTAGAGTGATCAGTTCTAGTGCTTAATTAATAGAAAGACTTACCAGTAAATCAGCCTGCCAGGCCTTGCCGCTACTATAGATGTAGTATGGACACAGCAGCTGTGAGAGGTTGCCATGACTTGTCCACACTCAAGTAAGCGTTCATTAAGCCTCAGTGTATAAAGCAGTGCATATCAGTTTGCCCAGAACCTCCCCATCATGCCTGGCTGGTGGGACCATAGGTAGCCATAGGTAGATTCTCCCCTTCCTGGGATGCCCAGAGCCCAGCATCCCAATATCCACAGAATAAGCACAACATCAAGCAAGCCAATTAGCATATATCAAAGCAAGGAAATATAAACATATGTGAGCTTATTCTCACAACAACCACAAATTATTTCTGCGGTTATCTTGACTATCAAGACAGCGTTTACAGGCCTTTGGGAACATTTCACTTAGGTTCAACACACAAGTGTAGCAGGAAGATTAAAGGACCATCATAGAAACATTTAAGCATTTCAGTATAGTATAGTATAGTATAGTATAGTATAGTATAGTATAGTATAGTATAGTATAGTATAGTAGACAGGAGGTTTGCAGATTTCAGTATAGTATAGTATTAGTATAGTATAGTACAGTGATACTTTTTTACTGTGGGGACGCTGGGGGACTCATATCCCTAAACATTTTGTGAATTGGACGGGAGAAGAAATTCACGGTATTTATTTTCCCCGATTTGAACTGTATATATTTTTCCCTGGTGGTGATTTTCTTGAGTCAAAATGAGAGTACCCCTAAACATTTTTTTAAGAAAAAAAGCACTGAGTTATACCATAAAATTATATATCAATGGAAAGATAATTTAATGAAGAATGTAATGCAATAACTTTTATGAAGGATTAATTATTACAACAGCAGTCATAAAGAAGAAATGTGAAACACACACAAAAAAATGAGATATACAGGTTAAATTGCCATGTTGGCACTTTGCGATAAATAAGTGGGTTTTGGGTTGCAGTTTGGGCCCTCGGTCTCTAAAAGGTTCTCCATCACTAGTATAGTATAGTATAGTATAGTATAGTATAGTATAGTATAGTATAGTATAGTATAGTATCAAGATCAGAAAAGAGAAAGGCTTCTTTGTGTTTGTGAGGAGATGAGAGTGTGTTTAACTCAAATTAGACATAATATAAATGAGATTGCCTGGCCAAAGCCTCTCACTGAGTTTGTAGACATACTTAAGGTACATATTTAAGAGGCTTGTTTACTTTATTTTGGGAATTATTCATGTTCTTATCTAGCTGCATTGTTTTATACATTCTGGATATAGTATGATCTATGATCATATAAAGTAGTTGTGTTCTGTGTTATAAATCAAGCACTACTAGGAGTTATTTCTTTTTGTTTCCCAATGAATTTCTTATCAAAAAATTTGGTGTGACATGAGTAAATTTTTATTCTGAAAGTGTGGCCCAGAGTAAACAGTTTGAGAACCACTGATCTAAAGAGTTCTATTTAAGTCCAGAGTCTAAAATTACTTAAGCCCACCCCTGGCCTGGCCTGCAATAAGGTGGCTTCTGATAGCATATCCACCCCCCCACCCAGAAAGCCCCAGCTCTGTTCTGCTTTGCTTATGGAACTCAACCATCTGGGTATTTTTTCAGGGAGGAGGGAATCAAAATGTGAAGTCGCACTGGATTATTTTGTGAGTAATCTGTTTTGGTAATGCTCCTGCCTTAATAGTGCCCTTAATTCAGCCTCTTGGGCAAAGGGCCCATCTCTTGCAGAGCAATGCATTGGTGTGGGGGTGGGGAGGTGCTTGGCTTCCTCTCCTCCCTGCCCCCTCCCTCAGTATTGAAAGAATAAGTCATCTGTCAGTTGCTGGAGGTTGTAAGTGCTCTTCCCATCCATGCAACCCAGAATAAAGGAAGAGGCTCGACAGAGGCAAGTGGCGGGGGTGAGGGTGGGAGAGCTTTGTCATGACTATGGTGGCTGAGAATGTAGGCAAGGTGACGCTTGGCCGGAGTTAGTGACCTCAGCAAATTGGAGCTTGGCCGTGGTCAGTATGATAAATGATCTCATTCTTACGAGGGGAGTGGGGAGTGGAGAGGGAGGAAAGGAAGAAGATAGGAGGGTGATGTCAGGGTGAAAGCGATACTCCATGGGGAGGGGGTCAGAGGAGGCAGTTGAAGGATAGGTGCAGCACCTGCTCAGCCACCTCCTTAGTGACCAGCTTGACCATCATGATGGTGCCTCTTTCATAGCATCATCAGTGGCGTAGCGTGGGGGGTGCAGGGGGGCTGGCCGCACCGGGCGCAACACCTGGGGGTTAGGGTTAGGGGGCGCAAATCCACGGGTTAGGGGGCGCAAATTACTTGCCTTGCCCCGGGTGCTACGCCACTGAGCATCATAGAGTTGGAAGGAGGCCACAAGGGTCATCTGGTGCAGTCCCCTGTAATGGAAGAATCTTTTGCCCAAAATAATAATAATAATAATAATAATAATAATAATAATAATAATAATAATAATTTATACCCCGCCCATCTGGCTGGGTTTCCCTAGCCACCTCTGGGTGGCTTCCAACAAAACACTAAAATACAATAACCTATTAAACCTATTAAAAAGCTTCCCTAAATAGGGCCTTCAGGTGTCTTCTAAAAGTTTGGTAGTTATTTTTCTCTTTGACATCTGGTGGGAGGGCGTTCCACAGGGAGGGCGCAACTACCGAGAAGGCCCTCTGCCTGGTTCCCTGTAACTTGGCTTCTCGCAGTGAGGGAACTGCCAGAAGGCCCTCAGAGCTGGACCTCATGGGACTGAGATTAAGAGTCTCGTGCTCTTCTGACTGAGCTACCAAGACAGCAGTAATTCCATTTTGTCTTGACTTCTGTGGCTTTTGTCTGAATTGTCTCACCCTTCTTCTCCTACACACTTCTTCCACCCACTTTGAAGACTTCGGCAGGTATCCGATCAGGTCCACTGGCTTTGTTGTTTTTCATTTGTTTAATACCTGTACACAACTCTCCCAGATTTGGAGATACTGCAAGCTCATCTCTAATTTGTTTTTGTGGAATTTGTGAGAGGACCTTGGCAGCTACGGGGGAGTTGCGGTTAAGGAGATGCTCGTAATGTGGTACCGTCTGCTGAGCGTAGGGGGCATATGCCATGATTTTTTGGCCCAAAGAGGGTCTTTGTGGCTTTAAAGAAACTGTGCATCATGAGTGTCAGCTAAGCGCTGGATCCCTTGAGCTTTTTTTATCCAGCAGGTGTTCTTTAGTTCTCTGGTTCTTCTTCGAACCTCAACCTTAGCATTGGCATAGATTTTTTTCTTAGTGGCATAGTTTATATCTTTTTGCCAGATCTGAAAGGCCTTCCTTTTCTTGTCAGTTATTGGTTCAGTCTCTCTGTCATTCTCATCAAACATGTCCTGGTGTTTCTTGGATTGGTATCCAATAGTTTGTTCACAGGCTGCAGTAATGGATGAAAATTGTGTGTGTGCGCGCGCTTTAACTCTATCAATGTTTAATTATTTTTAATGGTATTTTTCTGTGTTTTTAGCTGTTCTTAGTTTTATCTGTAAACCTCCTTGACTCCCTGTCAGGGAAAAGGGTGGAGTATTAATATTAATAATAATATTTATACTCTGCCCATCCAGCTGGGTTTCCCCAGCCACTCTGGGCAGCTCCCAACAGAAACCCTTAGAGTGATGGGGTGGAGACACTCCTTCAGGTACACTTCAGGTAAATAATAATAATAATAATAATAATAATAATAATAATAATAATGGAACATTGTTGCTTGTGGATGAGCAACTTTAAAAACAGGGAAAGTTGTGAAAATATGAAGGCAAGGCTCCAAGACAAAACACATTCCACATTGGCAACTTGTCACCTTCTTAAAATCCTTTTAACAAATTATTTTCTCTCTCTTTCTTCTGTTGCTTCTCACCTGTCCAGTAGGAAATGAACTGATGCTATCACCATCTAAAATAAATTGTTCTTTGGCTGTCTCAGTCAAATTGATAGTATGAAAAGAAAAACAGCCTGCCACCCATTTCTTCTCTCTTTCCCACCCTTAATGCTACCGCAACCCACAGTGCCCATCTTCCTTGTCAGCTTTCTAAATAGAAAGATAAAGGATGGATTTTAATAAGGAATGGGGCAAAGACAAAGGGCTGTTGTTGATTTTTCAAAGAATGAGAGAGGAAACTGGCAAAGTAGTCTTCCTTGCTGGAGATCCCCTCCGGTGGTTTCCAGCAGCAACTGGTATTCAGAAGCCTGGCTGCCTTCAGGTGTGGATCATAGGTAGTAGTCACTGATAGCCTTCTCCAGTGATGATGGTGGTCATCACTGCCTTCCCATGGGACCCAGTTCCATAGTTGTAACTATATGTTGCATGAAGAAGTACTTTCCTTTAAACTAGCAACTAAGAAGTTTTGCCTCTCCCCCCCCCCCCAAAAATAGGTTATTTTTTAAAATGGGGAACAGGAGTGTATTTTGTGGGGAAAGGAATTGGTGAGCTTGGTTCTGGCATTGATCACAAATTCCTGGTTTGAGCCGTTCTCAGAGACATGTAAAGTTCCTTAATTCTTAGTGTATGTCCATTTGCCTGAGCTGCCATTTTATATTTCGGGGGTTCTCGTAAGAATAAAGGGTGGTATTTCAACCATGTTTTACTCAAGAGGAGACCTGTTGAAATTAATGAACATGAGAGTGGAGAACTTAAATTAAAAGAGTTTAAGGATTTATCAGGGATGTTAACAACATGGTTACAATATCATCACTTGAATGAATTTTTAAAAAAGGATATAAAGCTGGGGTTTGGGGAACAACTACCACAACTAGAGAGAGACCTGTTAAACTGTAATGTTAAAGTGATGTCTAAAATGTGTGAGATGTTATTGGAATGGGACACAAAAGATGAAAGAGTGAAATCTTCGATGATACATTGGGCAATTGATATTGGTCATAATATAGAAATGGAAGCAGGGGAATGATTATGGAATATGGGTACAGTGGTGCCTCGCAAGACGAAAAGAATCCGTTCTGTGATTCTCTTCGTCTAGCGGTTTTTTCGTCTTGCGAAGCAAGCCCATTGGCGGATTAGCGCTATTAGCGCTATTAGCGGCTTTTAACGGCTTATCGGATCAGCTGATAAGCGGCTTAGCGGCTTAGAAAAGGGGGGGGAGGGGGGAAAACCCGCAGGAACTCGCAAGACATTTTCGTCTTGCGAAGCAAGCCCATAGGAGATTCGTTTTGTGAAGCACCTCCAAAACGGAAAACTCTTTCATCTAGCGAGTTTTCCGTCTTGCGAGGCATTCGTCTTGCGGGGCACCACTGTATAAAATTTACAGCATGTTATGGTTTAAGAGAAAATTATATGAAAATGTTATATAGATGGTACCTAACACCCAGTAGATTGGCAAAAATGTATAAATCAAAATAAAAAAGTGTTGGAAATGTAAAGAAAAAGAAAGTACCTTTTTCCATATGTCTTGTAATAAGGTCAAAGCTTACTGGGAAATGATATATAATGAATTGGAAAAGATGTTTAAGATAACATTTGTAAAAAAAAAAACACACACCAAAAGCTTTTCTCTTGGAAATTATGGGATCAGAACTACCTAAACAGTATAGAAATTTATTTATGTATGTGACCACAAATAGAATGCCCAAAAATGGAAGGATGAAGAGGTCCTGATGAGAGAAGAATGGTTACAGAAACCATTCTTACTGGAAGAATAAGAAATCAAGATAACAAACTTTTTAGAAAGGAATAGAAACGGTTTAGTGAGTATTTAGAAACAAAGTGTAAACAGATTGTAAAAACCTGCAGTTTCAAATATATATATATATATATATATATATATATATATATATATATATATATATATGCAGGTTTTGGTGTCTTCGGGTGTCTTCCCGTGTAAGAGTTGGGGTGTCTAGGCGACGTTTCGACGAGGTCTCACTCGTCATCTTCAGGCTGGTGCTTTCGGCTTCTTGTTACTGGAACAGAGCAGGATCTCAGTGTTTGAGTTCCTATAAATACTGTTGAGGGGGTGTGGTGTATAGCCTCCGACGTTCTGGGCAGAGAGGAAGTTCCCAGGTTAGTGTGCCTTTTCTTCTTTTGTTCCTTAATTACTTGAGGGATATCTTGAGTGATTTCTTGACTCAAGATATCCCTCAAGTAATTAAGGAACAAAAGAAGAAAAGGCACACTAACCTGGGAACTTCCTCTCTGCCCAGAACGTCGGAGGCTATACACCACACCCCCTCAACAGTATTTATAGGAACTCAAACACTGAGATCCTGCTCTGTTCCAGTAACAAGAAGCCGAAAGCACCAGCCTGAAGATGACGAGTGAGACCTCGTCGAAACGTCGCCTAGACACCCCAACTCTTACACGGGAAGACACCCGAAGACACCAAAACCTGCATTCCTGTACCCGTGAAAATCTACGAAAGCATATATATATATATATATATATATATATATATATATATATATATGAGCTGTATATCAGAATAGATAAATAAAAGAATAAGTTAAGATAATTTGGAGCACGGAGGAAAGGTCAAAAATAAATGTAAAGAACCACAGAAAGAGGGGGAAGGAAGTTGGAGTCAGAAATGTTAAAATTGTGATTGAATAATTCTTGTAATGCATATAAATGAAAAATATTTTTTTATATATAAAAAAAATTAATGAACATGACTAAGTCAGTCCCATTGATTTCAGTGGGTCTACTCTGAAGAAAACTTCATTGAATACTGCCAAAAGTAGATCCCACAAACCTGAACCAAAAGCCACCCTGCCATTGCAACATCATTGAGAAGAATGAAACATGAACAAACGTTGTGTATACTATGCATGGTCCAAAGGCAGGACAACATGTCCCATGGACTGCTTGCATTTGGAAATCCCAACCGCTACCTTTCCCCCCAGGGATGCTGGTGGTGCTGTGGTCTAAACTACTGAGCCTCTTGGGCTTGCTGATCAGAAGGTTGGCAGTTCGAATCCCTGAGATGGGGTGAGCTCCCATTGCTCGGTCCCTGCTTCTGCCAACCTAGCAGTTCGAAAGCATGTCAAAGTGCAAGTAGATAAATAGGTACCGCTCTGTCAGGAAGGTAAATGGTGTTTCCGTGTGCTGCTCTGGTTTGCCAGAAGCGGCTTGGTCATGCTGGCCACATGACCTGGAAGCTGTACGCTGGCTCCCTCGGCCATTAAAGTGAGATGAGCGCTGCAACCCCAGAGTCGTCTGCAACTGGACTTAACTGTCAGGGGTTCTTTATCGTTCCCCCACCCCCCACCGTGGCATTTGAGTAGTCTGCTTTGCAGAGGAGAAGTGGTGGGTTGGAAGTGGGTGCATTACCCCTTCCACAGCTGCCTCTTCACTTTCCCTTTCTATTTTTATTTCTAGTTCCCCTTTCCCACCTCCTCAGGCCAGGGTTCTGGATGTGTGCATGGGGTGCTTATAAAATGAGACTGGAGTTGGTGTGAGATGATGGGGTGTCCCTGCAAATACTTGAAAGCAATGAGGTGGCATCAACCTGGTCGTCCAGTGTCCTTTTGCAGGTAGCTCCTTCTGCTCCCTGGAATTAGTGCAGTGACAACTTTTCTTTCTTAATCAGCTTTTATCTGGGTAGGAAGAAATGTTAGCAATACTGTGTTCTGATTTCATATGGGCAGAAAATGTTACTGGGCACTGTTGCTAAAGCACAATCCAAATCAATTCTTTTCTTTCTTTTTCTCCCCCCACCCCACCCCCCAAACAAAATAATTGCAGGGGATGTTCGAAACTTGCTGGTGTGGATTAAAGAGAACCTGCTGAAAGAGAGGCCAGAACTGTTTGTGCAGGGAGATTCTGTGTAAGTAACTGTGATTGCCCAGAAATCGTCCTGTTCTGGATGTCCCCAGGAAGGCTGGACATGAAGGCAGCTGTCCCCTCCACTTGTTTGCCTCCCCCACCTCAAAAAGCAACCAGTATTTAGAGCAGGGACAGCCAGATGTTGTTTGACTACAATCCCTATAGCCCTTTACCATTGGCTTAGGCTGATGGGAGTTGGAGTCGCAACAACATCTGCAAGACACCATGTTGGCTGTTCCTGATTTAGAGGGATGCTGTGACTCCATTTAGCTGTTGGTGGATTCCTTGTGCTCCATGAAATTGCCTTACTCCATAGTCCTAGGCATGCCTACTCCCACATAAGGCCCTCTCCATTCACTGGGGTTTGTTCTCATTTACAAGGGGGTACAGCAGGGGTGGGGAACCTCTAGCTCAGGGCCCAAACGGAGCCCCACAAGCTCCTACCCAGCCAGCGCCAACCCCTTTCCCCAGGGTGCACACACTCCCAGGGTGTATTTCGCTTGGCTGAGATTTGTCCCTGAATTCTGAGGGTGCATTCTGCTCCCCTGGATAGAGAGGGGAGAGAGTGGCGAGGGTCAGGGTATAGCCTACTGTACACAGCTAAAAATGCATTTGTTTTTTCACCCACTTTTGCCTCTGGCCCCACCCACCACTGGCATATGGCCCTTGGAACATTGCCCTAAAGGGAATGAGGCCCTCGGACTAAAAAAAAAAATCCCCCAGCCCCTGGGATATCACATTGCAGCATTTAGTCACCTTTTCTAAAGCCATCTAGATGGGTGGCCTTTAGCAAATCCTGAGCCAGCAAATGCCTTGTGTGCAGGCTGTGGAATTTCTGCAGGTAGCCCTGCTCCCACAGCAGTTCTAGTACGGCAGAAAAAGGAAAATAAACCCCTCATATAATTCTTATGGGCTCGGTCAATCAGCACCCCACTTTAGCATCACATGACGTCCTGTACTTTCTGCCACCTATGTTCACACAGGCGCCGCCTCTGTCTTTTCAAGACGGAAGTGCTGAGTAGCAGAGCCTTCCTGGGAGTCCTCCCCCACCCCCTGTCATCCTCTAGGAGCAGGGAAGAGCCCTCCTCTGCAGCGAGTGGGGGCGGCTGCGTACTTAACATTCGTCACTGCTCTGTGGTGAGCTAGAGCATGCGCCAAGTCCCCTGGCAGCGACAATTGTTGGCAGTCTGAAGAGGGGGAATCCCTCTGTCTCTGATCCAAGGCTTCACAGTTGATCCTGTCTGTTTACAGCCATTTAGCGAAGTGGCTGCAGTTGCTCACTCTAGCCGCATTAACCTGCCCCTGTGCTCGATTTGCAGGGAACAGATTTCAATTACGGGACTGGGCTGCGTGGTGTCGAGGAAAAGCTTCTGCTGGTTCACAGCCATCTTTGGGGCAATTTGCCTCGGCATTTGCTCTTCCTCTCCAAGCTTGCAATGGGCAGTGCCCATCATCTCCATTTTGCAGTTTCTTCCATTTATTTTAATTCATTACCCACTCCCCTTCAGAACGCTTTGTAGAACGGAAGGGATTATTTTGCGGGAGAGGGGAAAGTGCCATTTCGGTCAGCCCCCACCCCCTGCCTCACATACACACAATCCCAAGAAGGCTGTTGTAGAGCCAGCAAAAAGACCACTGAATTGGCAAAGAAGCTGGATCACCTTTTCTATGAAGCAATGCAGGGGTTTTTTTTGGGGGGGTGTTAATTTGTAGAGGGGGTTAGATTCAGTATTTTGTGGTGGATCATGAGTGTCTGTAAACTGCTTTGGGAACCTATCATGGCTGAGAAGTGGCGGCATAAATAAATAAACCTTGAGCCATTTGTTGAATTGGGGGAATGATGATATTTAGCACACAAGCTATACACAAGCATAGGAGCAAGTAATGGTCATTGTTGGGTGTATTCTGTGATTACACCATGCCAGCGTGAAATTTGGTATTGAATGCAGATTTCAAGATCCTTAATCTCTGCAGTTGTTTTAAAGACGGAATAGAGCTAGTCTATGGAACATATGATGTCAAAAAGGCAGGGCATTCTCTGCTTGTGTATCTCTCAAACATTTGCGTTGTTATATGCATACTACTACTACTAGGGAGGTGAAGATAACCTGAGCTCGAAAAATGCTAAGGCAGCATCTGGTGATATCTCATTTGCTGAGCAGGTACTGAGTTTTCAGCAGTAAGCAGATGAGTACATGGCAGAAGAAGGGGAAGGCCATAGCTCAGTGGCAAAGCATCAACCTTGCATGTAGAAAGTCCCAACTTCAATCTCCAATGGCATCTCTTTTTGACAGTAACAGATCATTCCCATCAGTAAGTAGAATTTGTCTTGATGGAGAAATAGTCTGACCAGGTGTAAGGCAGCTTTTCAGATGCTGTACGTTTTCAGTCACAACTCTGCAAGCATGAGATCCAGAAACTTCAAAAATGAAAGCTTATACTGTTCTCAGATACTCAATTGCCTTTTTTCTGCATTGTGTTTCAATTTTTGCTCAAAACTGTGCTTGCATTTTGGCAGTGGACAGCTTTCAGTCTTTGGTCATACCACTCCCTAAGAATTGGCAGGTGTTAATCTGTTTGAAGTTCTTTATCAAGCAAAAGGCTTTTCATTATTTCTGGGAAGAGGAGGAATGTATGAACCCAAGGTCTGAAAGTCTTTTGCTCAGAGGGCATAATGACCCAGAGCAAAATCTGGCTTAAATAATGAATATATATGGGAGATGTTTGGCTGTGGTACATGTGAAAATGATATCGGGGTGACTTGGTAGTGTTTTAGTTTACTGTTGTTAGCCATATTGAAGTCATTTTGAAGAAATGGAGGATATTTCTTTTCTTTTTAAAATAAGCATTAACTGCAGTAAATCACAAGCTGAACATGATGCTGAAAATAAAAAAGAAAAGTTGAATGTGATTTTTGGACGCCACACTTTAAGAGGGATGTAGACAAATATCCTTTCAGGAGTTCCAGGAGTTATAGTACAGTTGCATACTCAGTTATACTCAGAGTAGACCCAGAGTTGGATACCACCTGTATGAAAAACAAGTCCAACAAGGAAATGTTGAATGAACTGGGCATATTTAGCCTAGAGAAGACAAGACTGAGGAGAGATGTGGTGGTGTCATTTCGGCACGAGAGGGCTGTTGTACAGAAGAAGGCAAAGACTAGCTCTAATAGGCTTAAGTTACAGGATGACTGATGTGGGCTGAGCATTAGGAGAAGCCTCTTAATTGCAAAAGCAGTTCAACACTGGAGCTAATTTCTTAGAGTTGGACTCTCCCTCACTGGATGTTTCCATGCAGACGCTGGACAGCTGATGACTAGGTCTGCTTGCAATGCTCTAGATCTCTGGATTCCCTGCCTCAAGGAAGGGACTTGACCTACAAGACACCCTCTAGGTCAGTGGTGTCCAAAGTCCATTTTGGGGGCCTAATCCGGCTCGCCAGTTGGTTTAATCCGGCCCCTGTGGCAATTTATTTACTGGAGTAAAATTCTTAAAAAAGCTCAACAACCGGGGTAAAATCCTAAACAAAAGTTCAACAACTTCAGTCCTAAAAAAAGGTTAACAACTTTGGCTGGCCTTTTGGTTGGCCCTCACGGCCCTTCACTTCATCAAATCTGGCCCTTTTTGAAAAACGTTTGGACACCACTGCTCTAGATCTATGATTACTACCTTTCCTAATTGGCCCACCTAGCTCAGTGTAGTCTACATAACTGACTTGCCAGGGTTTCAGGCAGGGAGGTGTCAGGGATTGAACTTGGAACCTTCTACATGCAAAGCAGGTGCTCTCCCACTGAACTACAGCCCTTCCCCTCCTCCTTCAGAGACTTATGGTATTCCCTGTTGTGTCAACAGCTTCTCTGTTTTGTTGCAGGCGGCCTGGAATCTTGGTGCTGATCAATGATGCAGATTGGGAGTTGATGGTTTGTATGGATTCTGCCATTTGGGGATCTTGTTTATTTGGAACTGTGTTGCAAATTCTCTTGCTGACCATTGTTAGAGTGACTGGCTCCCCCTCAACTTCAGGGAGGGAGGAAATGGTGCCTGGATTTCTGATCTTTTGTGGACGACTACCTCAGTTTTGTAATTGTAATGAGATGGTTTTTAGTTGTGTTTTTATGTTTTTAAATTTTGTGTATGAGCTGCTTTATGCCAAGAAAAGTGGTGCATAGACACCAGAACTAAATAAAATATGTTGTGGGCTTCCTAGAGGCATTCCTCCTCCTCCTCCTCCTCCTCCTCCTCCTAGTAATTTATTAGTGCATCTTGGATTATTATTATTATTATTAACATTTAAAATTATTAGGGCACCTTGAATTTGGCCTGAAAATGAACTGACATCTGACTGGCCGCAGTGCAAAACAGGTTTCTGGTCTAGTTTTGGCTGCTCTGACTATAAAAGCAACAGAAGCTAAAGCATTAAGGTCAATGTATAGAACAAGGATGGGGAACATATGTGGCTCTCCAGATCTTGCTAGACTCCAGCTCTCATCACTGACTGTTAGCCAGACAGGCTAATAGAGGTTAAAGTCCAACAACATCTGGAAAGCTGCACACTTCCTATCTCTCATATAAAGTAAATGATATGGAAATCATTCTCATTTTGTTTTCTTTTTCTTCATTCAGGGGGAGCTGGACTACCTGCTCCAAGACCAAGATAACGTTGTTTTCATCTCCACCTTGCATGGTGGTTAGACTGCTGGGAGTATGAGAAAGAATATTTGTGCTGGTGTGCAGAAGGGATTCCTGGCCCAGGCATAAACATTCCTTGCTCTCTTGGCTGTCACCCCAGATCAGAGTTGGTTTCTCATTAGCTCCTTTTCTTTAATGAAGTCTGCCCTTTTGACACTTGGCTCCTCCCACCCAGTGGCTCAGCTCTCGCCTCTTTTGTCCAAGAAGATCGAAATAATTTCTGCACTTGGTCACCCTCTTCCCTGCTCCAGGAGGCGCACACCATGGAACAAATGGCTGAAAATGAGCCGCTTTGCGTGTGGAACGGCTGAGCTCACTGTGGCGGCTGTCACACTTGTTTGCTGGCTTCTCCTTGGCAGCAGCAGGGGAAGGTCTGTGATCAAAGAGGGGATCTCTCCTTCCTTCCAAACCAAGCCCTGGATCAGGTTGCAACCGTTAACAGTCATTAAGGGATATGGGGGGCATTCAAGGAAGATGGCAGAGGCAAGACACCCTCATCCTATCTGCTCTTGATTTACCATGCATGGATTTCAGTTCGGTTTTAAAAGGTTTTTAAAAGTACCCATCTAGAGCCAGCTCACAAATGGTTACTTTGAATTTTGATGCCTATGAACTGCACTTTTGCTTGCCTTTTTTTAAAGAAAAAAAAACTAGATGACCCTCAGAGTCCCTTCCAACTCTACAATTCAATGATACTCTGTTTTTTTTTAATCTTCTAGGGGCACTGCCTGATCCTGTTCTGCATTAACAATAAACACACAAGACGTAACCGGCTGTGTTCTTAGATAAATAAGGTATACTATTCATTGTATCAATTGGTAAATTTCAACAGAAGTAACTCATAAAGTTCAACAAACGAACAAAGCAGAAGATCCAGTGGATCAGATCATTCTCTAGTCAGTTCATGCATAAGGTCTCTTTGATGTACAGTTGTTTATTGTTTGATATTATTTTTGCTGTAAAATGTGTGAGATCATGATATTGTATTTATTTGCATTACTTAGTGCTTTAACTACTGATGAAGCCCAGGACAGCAAAACAAGGCCAATATTCCAGAAATTCTTGTCTAGACCCTGTGAAAGGATTTTGTGGAACTGTAACAACCTTTCATGTGGATTGTTTGGACTTTATGAACAGACAGGTGAAATAGACACCATTACACAGATGGACCTTATGCATGAACTGACTAGAGAATGATCTGATCCACTGGGTCTTCTGCTTTGTTCGTTTGTTGAACTTTATGAGTTACTTCTGTTGAAATTTACAAATTGATACAATGAATAGTATACCTTATTTATCTAAGAACACAGCCGGTCACGTCTCGTGTGTTTATTGAGGATGCTTTACGTGACCATAGGTTGGTTTGTTGTTGTTTTGATCCTGTTCTGCTGCAGCAGCTGCGTATGCATGCAATTGATTCCCCTTTTCAAATCGTTTGCTCTGCACTGTTCTGTCGCAAAGTTTTGCAATGTGTTGCAGGGACAGAGTGCTTCATTTGAAGCTGGGTGTTCTGGACTCAGATTCTGCCTCAGCCTTGTACTTACTTCACTGGGTGGCCTTGAGCAAGTTGTTCTCTATGTTAACTTTAGTTCCACATGTGTAAAGTGAGATTTGAAATGATCTACTCTGCAGGATGGTTGTGACAATAAACAATAAAAGTTGTGAAATGATTCTGAGTATAGGAGTAAATGGTACCAATGCTACAGTTCCTGTGATGATTCACAGTTTGCATTGCATTGGTCAGTGTTGTCTCTGTTTTAATTCTGGGCCAAGGATCTCCTCTGATCTGCAATGTGCTTTGAGGTGGTCCTTGAGATTCTGTTGGAAACACTTGAGTTTCTTTTGAGCTCTCTCTCACTGCTGAAGAAGCATGCCACTTTTCTGCTTTTAGAGTCTTAAATAGAAACGCTGCTTGCTTCGTCCACAATTCAAGCAACATCAAAAGGACTTGCAGGAAGACCCAAGTTGTTGCTTGCTATGATCTGGGGAAATACGGCCTCTGAAGTACTAGGAAATCAGACTCTTCATCTCCAGTAAAACAACATGACAACGGTTGGCTTAGGTTTCAGTGGAGCAGTTGGGATGACTTGTGTGGATGCTTCACTTGGGAAATAGTTGTCTTATTACCCTTGTTTTGTCCATCCTACAGGGACCTCCCAAGTATGGCACCCTCCAGATGTTAAGACTATTGCTCCCATCAGCCATGGCCAGTGGTCAGGGATGGTGTGAGTTGTTGTCCAAAACAACTGGAGGGCACTGTGTTGCAGAAAGATAGATTGAGCGGTCTGGGCACTTCTATAGTCCGATCATTCCCTGGGATGCTAGTACTAAATGAAACAACCTGGTTCATGCGTCACAGTAAACCATAGGTAATGGTTTACCACTTACACCCCCCTTTCCACCCACTTTGCCCCTCCACGGTAGCAGATGAATGAAAGAAATCACAATGCATGGCTTAATGTTACATCTGAACTGGAGATTGTGGTCAGTTTTGCTAAAACAAACCTTGGCTACAGATTGTGGTTTGTTTTGGTGTAAAAAACCACAATTCCCTGTTCAGGTGTAACACTAAGCCAAGGATTTTACCTTGTGTCCCCACATGCTGGGGATAGAGGGAAAGCTGAGTAAAACATTTTGTATGTCACATATTTCTGTAAGGTACAAACTGGGCAGTTTTCCTTTACAGCACTCTGATGGGCATATACACTGCCCCTTCCCCAGTCATCAAATCCTTGTTTGATGAGCAGGGAGGGAGCTGTTCTGCGCATGTCAGCTGAGTGCACCTGCGGATGAGCATGTGCAATAGAGAAGTGATGGCATGTAGGTTTGTGAGAGTGTGGGATGGCCACTTCCACTGCTGGCATCCCTGGAGGGGAAAGGCTCTCAGCACCTCCTACTGAGGCTAACAGAGAGGGATTATCCTGCAAAGAAAACTACAGCTAGGATTCAATCTTGGAACCTGTTCTTAATGCCTGGTCTTAGCCCTGGGCCATGCACAGGGTGCCTCTCTTGCTACTATGTAATTTTAATCAGTTTTATATTTGAAATTTGAGGTATGAGCTTGCAGACCACTCAGCTGCCCTCTCTTCTCCCTCGCGCCAAGAACAGCTTTTGTGCATAGCCTCACGATGCAGCTTCAAATCCCTCTTCAAAACATACCTTTTCCCACGGTGCCTTTGACACAACCCCCTTGGTCCACAACTCCTGCTGGAGGTAACCCCATGGTATACGAAACTGGATGCAAATCCTGCCTCCACCTCCCTCTCCTGTGTGTGATTTGCTTCCCATTGTAAGCTGCTTGCGAGCAAAAGACTCTCATTATGTCATAAAGTTCCACACACGGTAAATAAATAGTTCCAGTTGACCTCCGGCACCTCACCCCAAGTAAACAACTAGCAGAAACATCAGCCTTGAGTTACGCATGCTCATAACAATGGAACAAATTCAGAAATGACAGGCGTTAGAGTGGTTACAGTTATTAATTCTCACTTTATTGTGGTTTTTATAAGGCATTATATACCTCCAGTACAGGGGAAAAACCAAGCATTGTATTTGCCCAAGAGCAAGAGGGCGAGTTAATGGCACAGGATTTGCAGCCTGGATATTTGTTTTCTATGAGCAAAATAAATAAATAAAACAAAGGATCTCCGTTGTCAAGCTGTTGTGCATAGAAAATTTTAAAGTAAAGGAAATGGCTTTGTATTTTTGGACTGTGGGAATTTTCCCCTCGAGTTGTAATTTTTGCACAGAAAGCAATTCAGTTTTTGCAAACCACTCTGGGTCATAGCTGTCAACTTTCAGATTTGAAAATAAGGGATCAGCAGCCTTGAAAATAAGGAATCAGCAGCCTCATGTGTCCCAGGGACAGTCTATGGGATATCTAACAATCCGGGATAGCAGTGGGAAGCAGCAGGAAATGGCACTGAAATAAGGGAATTTCCTGCAAAAAAAGGGAAGGTTGACAGCCATGCTCTGGGTACAAAAGGGGGACACAGCTTTGTGGAAGAGCACCTGCTATGCATGCAGAAGGTCCCAGGCTCAATCCTCCAGGTCAGCCTTCCTCAGCCTTGATTCCCCAGATGTTGGACTACAACTCCCATCATCTGTAGCTAGTGATATAAGAATTAAGAGACCCCAGGTGTATATTTTTTAAATTTTTAAAATAATGTTTCAGTGTTTCACTTTAATTGCATTTAACCTTTTCGAATGTATTAGGCTTGATTTTTGTGAGATCTGCGTTTGTGAGCCTCTTCTTCCGATGCTGCGCTCCATCTCCTTATCTGACCTCGAAAGTGGCACAAATGGCAGAATGAGTAAGTACCAGGGTGCTAAGCAGAAATCTGCGGAAGTTTCCTGAAAGATAGATGGAGAAATGTCAATAAAGACTGGTCATAGACTAGATTGCCAGGACATCAATACCTAAAATGGGCAAAAGGCCTAGGAGCTTCTGGTCAACACCAAGGGGATAGCAGGTGAAGTAGAGAGCAGGAACACGCCGTATGTGTTTTCTATCCCATTACCTGTAATCTTTCCTGACGTATATGAATAGTATGTCTTGTGACTCTTTGTTTGCTGTGTTTGAACTACTAAACAAGCTTTTGTCCTGAGGTGCCTTGGGGCAGACCTTCTCAACTGGCACATTGGGTTGAGCTCTGTCCTATTGAAATAGAATAGCTAAATACAATAAATAAACGTGCCAGGTCCCTAAATCTGGATGCTGGACTTGAAATAGTTTCCTTGGTTCTGTCGTTTATTTAAAAGGTAGTCACTCACCTGGGTAACAGACAGAGGCAGTATAGAGGTAAATTCTTACCATACTAGCAGGACCAGTGGTCAGGGGTTCTGGGAGTTGTAGTCCAGCAACATCTGGGGACCCAAGGCTGAGAAAGGCTGTTCCAGGTAGTACTAGGACTGCCCCATTTCTGATAACCTGGAGAGCTGCTGCCAGCCAGTGTAGACAATAATGAGCTGGATGAGCCAGTGATCTGATGGCAGCTTACCATGGTCATAGGAAAGGAGGACAGAGTGTTTAAAGGGGCTGGAGTAGCCCATGCAACAGCTAACCTCAGACTCTTGTGTTTTGCCGAAAAAGAGGTAAGGGGCTTAAAATGTCTGGAATATGCAGCTGCTGTCATCTGTAGCCCTCTGACTGAAGGGTAAGGAGCCTGTGGCTTTCCAAATGATCCTGAACTAACCATCCCTGACTCTTGCTGGGGGATGTAGTCCCACCATGGTTCAGCCTTGAGTAGGGTTCAACAGTTGAGCTTGGGTCTCCTTTAAATGTTACATTCTCTACAAGCTTGTGATGGGTTGCTGCTGCTGCTGCAGAAGAAGAACAAGAACAAGAAATCAATATTCTGAATGGAAAATTGTTTAATGTTTAAGCATCTCAGCCTAGGAATGCTGATACCTGGCTTCAAATTGTGTATTATTTATTACTGAAATGAGCTGCTGTTGTTGTGTGTGTTTTCTTAAAAAAAGATGAGCCGTTTTGATAATAAATGTGGGACAGTGGGATAAAAATATTTTAAATTAAAAACCAACTGCCTACTTGCCCTTGAAGCTTTCTGGTTAACTTTCAACTAGTCACTGCATCTTTGAGCCAAGCCTTCCACACAAGGTTATTGTGAAGACACAGAAGAGCACATCCTTCACCTAGAGCGCCATGGAAAATGGGGTGGGGGAACATGAATACACTGGTGCAGAACAAGACAAAACTGGATTAATTTTGTGGGTCTCTAGGAAACTTGTACCAGTGCTATAATATTTTTCTGCTTCCAGAATTTGAATCTTTCCAGGGAATAATTTTAAGTCCCTTTAAGGAATGGTTAAGGGACGCGGGTGGCGCTGTGGGTTAAACCACAGAGCCTAGGACTTGCCGATCAGAAGGTTGGCGGTTTTGAATCCCCACCACGGGGTGAGCTCCCATTGCTCAGTCCCTGCTCCTGCCAACCTAGCAGTTCGAAAGCACGTCAAAAGTGCAAGTAGATAAATAGATACCGCTCCGGCGGGAAGGTAAATGGCATTTCCGTGCGCTGCTTTGGTTCACCTGAAGCGGCTCAGTCCTGCTGGCCACATGACCCGGAAGCTGTACGCCGGCTCCCTCGGCCAATAAAGCGAGGTGAGCACCGCAACCCCAGAGTCGGCCATGGCTGGACCTAATGGTCAGGGGTCCCTTTACCTTTTTTAAAGGAATGGTTAGGAAGCCTGTGGCCCTCCAGCTCATTTGACTCCATCATCCCTGACCATTAGTCATGATGGCTGGGACTGATAGGAGTTGGAGTGCAATAACTTCGGGGGGGGGCACAGATTCCACCATCCCTGCTGTAAAGCAACTGTCAAAGAGCTTGCTTGGATGAGGGGTGGGACTGCCTGGATAGCTCAGTTGGTGAGAGCATGGTGCTGATAATACCAAGGTTGCAGGTTCAATTCCCATATGGGGCAACTGCCTATTCCTGCATTGCTGAGGGTTGGATTAGATAATTAGGTGTCTGTTGCCACAGTGTTTGGCAACTGCAGAGGTACAGAAAATGCACGTTGGGTTGGTTCAGTGAGGTAAGTTGGACGGTGATACCAAGATATGCAAGGAGGAGAGAGGGTATGGAAAGGATGTTTTTACATTTCAGGAGAAAGGACTTAGATGATCAGATTGTCCTGAACTTACTGGTTTCCGGCAAATTTTCCAGTGATCAAAAGCACTCCAGCCAAACATCCCTTGTGCTTTATGGCATATACACGTGTATATGCAAATCTTCAAAATAACAGAGGAACCAAGGCTGAAGATAACAGAACAAGTCCTGTTACAGATAGGTAGCCGTGTTGGTCTGCCATAGTGTATCTGAAGAAGTGTGCATGCACACGAAAGCTCATACCAAGAACTAACTTAGTTGGTCTTTAAGGTGTTACTGGAAGGAACTTTTTTATTTAGAACAAGTCCTGATGCCTCCATATCCAACGCTGAAGTTGGAGGTGAACAACAGGAAGTGGATGACTTCATCACCTGCACACTGTGTGCGGCAAACAGTCCATAGCTGTTGGTTCCAGACAGTGAGGTGTAAATCTGGTGAAAGTGTGTGTAGGTGCATTCAGTTGAACCCATATGGTAGCCCTATATCTGTGGGATTTGTTTCCAAGTGACATCAGGTAAGCCCCAGCCCTATAAATCTTCAAGCAGGTTCTGAAAATCCATCTGTTCTCCACAGCTTTTAGGAAACAAATTTTAAGCTGTTGGTTTTATATACTGGTGTGGTTTAAGGAATTTTAAATTTGTTTTTTTTTTAAGAATTAAACTGTGTTCTGAATTTCCATCAGCTGTGTTTGCTGCTCTCTCCCCAAAACCAGGATAAAAATCTAAAATTCTTTCTTTCTCTTTCTTTCTTTCTTTCTTTCTTTCTCTCTCTCTCTCTCTCTCTCTCTCTCTCTCTCTCTCTCACACACACACACACACACATATATATATATGGGTTGGGGGGAGTACACAGAGCTCTTTAACAAATGAATGCCTCATTCAAAATGACAGTACTTGTACTATTTGTAATTCAATTGAAGTAACCCTATCACAAACTTCATGTGCATGTATACAGATAGATATGACAGGTTCAATTTAGAGAATGTGCTTTGCTCAAACCTATGTCTTTAGCTTTATGGCCCCACAGAAATTTGAATGTGGGTATAACCTTTCAACTTTTTGTTTATTTATATGTACACCACACACTGCTTATTTTAATAGGCTGTTGTTTTACGCAATAAAACCATTCATTTAGTGTCCAGTCCTAACCCCAGTTAACTGGGGCAGGGCTCCATTGAATTCAGTAGGACTTACTTCTAAGTAGACATGGTTACGACTGCACTGCTAACTCAATGAGACTGATTACAAGTAAGTTCTTCGGAATTTGCAGCCCTGGGGACAGGAACTGCAGTGTATGTCAAGACCCACAAATATCTTGGTTCTCTCCCCTCTCATAAACAGTGGGTTCTTTCTGTTCCAAATTGGTATCCTAAGCTACTGAGTATCAAACTAAAATATATGTTCTGACATTCCTCTTAATAAGAACCAAAGAGGAACTGAAACATGGCGCTTACTGCTGCCACAATACTGATAGGACTTGATCTTATTTGACGCTATTACAAAATGATACATGATCAGATACAGTGGTACCTCGCAAGACGAATGCCTCGCAAGACGGAAAACTCGCAAAACGAAAGGGTTTTTGGTTTTTTGAGTTGCTTCGCAAGACAATTTTCCCTATGGGCTTGCTTCGCAAAACGAAAAAGTCTTGCAAGTTTGTTTCCTTTTTCTTAAAACCGTGAATACAGTTGCGACTTGACTTCGAGGAGCAACTCATAGCACGCGGTGTGGTAGCCTTTTTTGAGGTTTTTAAAGACTTTGGTGATTTTTGAGGCTTTTCCAAAACTTTTCCGAAACCATGCTTCGCAAGACGAAAAAAACCGCAAGACGAAAAAACTCGCGGAACGAATTAACTTCGTCTTGCGAGGCACCACTGTAACAAGACAGTCCTTGAACCGTTGCTGGCTAATAAAATATCAAGCACTGTTTAAAAAAAAGGCAACAAGTTCGCCTACTACTTTGTATTACCCCTGTTCTTCCAAAAGCATTTGATGATCTTCCAAGTGCATTCAGAGGAACTGATCTCACCCACTTTGCATCCTCCAAACATAATTCATTTATATTAGAATTTGCTAAATATTAGTTTTTGCTCTTCAGGGCGTACCTACCACCTGAAGAGTAATTTAGCTTGCAACAAAACACTCTGGAGTTATCCGGGGGAAAGAGATAAGTTTAGCATATGAAACCAATTTCCCATGGGGTTATAATGCAACCACCAAGGTCTCTATTCCATATGAGCCTTAGTCCACATGTATTGCAGAATGAGGCTGTGGATTTCTGAGTGTCAACTGTACCACAGAAGGTGGGCAGGTTCCCTATTTAAACATGTTAAAAAACACACACACCTCTCGCTGCAAGTAGAAGACTAGCATTTCCGGGAGCTGGATGGACCTCAAAGCTGTCCAAACCATATATTGTGGCAGGGAGTTCCATAAATTAATAGGTGCATTATGAATGCTATGAAGGGTGAGGACACAAATAAGATTAAGAAGTAATTAAATTATTGCTATGTTTGGACAAAGAGCGACTAAGAGAGGACTTGCACTTTACTTTATTTAAAAAGTGAAGAACAAACAACATACACACACAAGAAGAGATCCTGATTATTGTGTTACTGCGCTTTTTTTTAATGGGTGATGTTTCCCTATAATAACATCCCCCCCCCCATGAATTGGATTATTAAGAGCCATAAAACTGTTGTTGGTACAATGGGGATATCTGCAACTACTTATTGGCTGTGTGCTGTGCTGTCCATAACCCCCGGGGCGGGGGGGGGAGCATTTATAAGCTGCCTTTATGTACCGGTACATGGTTGAAAATACATGAGCCACAGTTGTGGATGTGTATTGGCAGCTCTAACTCAGATAATTATCACACACGCACACACGTGCATACAGAGACCCCAGGATCAAGCTTTGCCCTGCACTGTGAAGCCTCAGCCCTGAGCAAGAATATATCTTTGTAAGTTTCAGGTACTGATTCTGACACACATACGCACGCACACACACACGTGCACACACACACACACGCACACACACACACACGCACACACACGCACACACACAAAGACACACACCACGGTCCTCTAGGGTGATCTAAGGCAAGGTATGTGTGTCCATGTGTCACAGAAAAAGAGAATTCTAGGGTTTATGAGGCTTTTTTTGGTCCTGACAGAGCACAGAGCACAGGGAAGCTACATTGGTTGGAAATTCCCACTTCTGAACTACATCAAAGGGACCAGAAGTGTGTGTGTGTGTCCTCCCAACATTGCAACACAATCTGATCACCCTCATTTTATTAACTTCTCCCTCCTCCCTTCTGCATCCTAACCCGGTTTTCACTGGTTGCAAAAGATGGCTAGATTGCAATGTTAAAAAAACAAAGGCATGTGCAACAAAGGGATTTGATGGGAGAGGGGAGAGGGGACACGGACGGACACACACACACACACACACACACACACACACACACACACACACAGCGCATCTGTTCTGTGGCCTAGGACTGCTCCCCATTCTCCTGTGGGGTTATATGGGACTGTGAGGCAACCTGACTTTTCATAAGAAGTGACACAGGCACAGGTACAGGACTAATGGTTATACTGGGTGACCTGCTCTATGGGCTCTTGGGTTTGGGGGAGATAAGTGTTGAATGGGGAGGGTTTGGGGGCAGAGGCTATAACAGAAATTCTACAATATATTTGTCCTGTGCTGCTCAGGGCCTGATTTTGATAGCAGGATTTCAGGTGATGGAGGTGCATGGTTTCTCGTTTCTCCCTTTATTCCTGCTCTGAGACTTTGGCATGGCGGGAAAGGACCGATAAAAACTCCAAATAACTTAAAGCAACAGGATGCTGAACAGAGGTTCCTAAAATCTGAGGGCTAAAGGGATGTTATGAGGCTAGGATGGCATGGGTTTATAAGGAGGCTAAGCCTCTCTTATGGGGTTCCAGGAGAAAGTGGAGACTTTGTCCTATAAATTAAGTCACCCCACAGAACACCCATAGGCTTCAATCCTCTGCCCACTCACCTGGAAGTAAATCCCATTGATTTACACATGGACAGGATTTCCCTGTTGAGGCTGTATCGGTAGATGTTTTACTTCTTCTTGCACTGAAGCCTTGTCTGTTTCGTGGATCTAGCAGCTGGAAGACTCATCTGTGAAATGGCTGCATCAAACTTGGAGGCAGTCTTCAGTAAAAGACTCTCCTATCTTAAAAGCAGACACATTCTCGGACTTTTTCTAACTCACCACCACCTCCTTGCACAAATGAATGACACAAAATATGTGTCTTAGGTTCCCACGCCAACACCACCCTCCACCTCCAACCTGGTTTTCATCACAGAATGACTCCCCCCCAACCTTTCTCAGGGTCCCCAGCCCCATTTATTCACTGTGAGGTGAAGTCTGACTTCTACAAAACCTGCACAGTTAAAATATAAGCAGCTCATAGCCTCGGGGAGAGAGGAGCATTTCTAGAAGCTGGACGCTCTAGAAAATGGAGACAAGGAGGAGGTTATATGGTGGGGAGATCCAGATGCGATGCTTTTGGAAGGGCCAGGGACCGTTGCAAAGCCTCCCCCTCCCTTGTATGTGCGACTCTTTCTAGTTCCCAGAGTGTGGGCCTTTTGAAACCACGTGGCGACACCTTCCTCCTCATCCCTTCCAGGTACTGCCAGCCAGCAACTGTCTCGGTTTTTCCCCTCAGTCATCACATTAACATTACATCACTAAGGGGAGAGGAACCGCGGGTCCTGGCTGGCCCTACCACCTTGGTGGCCTGCACCAGATAAAACTGCAACGGAACACCTAAATAGGCGCTCCAGAACAAAACATAATTTCCAAAAGGCGTTCGTCCCTGGCAATGACGGAAAGAGACCTCATTTCGATTGCTGTCAGAATATTATCTCTCTTTCTCTCTCTCTCCACCTCTACATAGGAAGGAAGAATGAAAGATGGGAGAATTTGGGAGTATGGAGCGATGTTTTGTTCCTTCTAATCTACGCGGGGCTCCAACCACGTTCATGTTTATATTACATTTTTAATCAGCTCAAACTCATCTTCCAAAAAAAGATAAAATAAAATCGGAACAATCCGGGCGCTGCTCTCTGCTCCAATTTGCATGACTTCACACACGCGCTTAATCCGGGAGTTACCGTACTCAAATTCATCCACGGAGGGAAATTTCAAGATACACCGTACTCTGCCTGGCTGCCGTTCTTCCTATCTGAATGTTGCGCCCAGTTCATTCTGCCCATCTCTCTTTCTTTCTTTCTTTCTTTCTTTCTTTCTTTCTTTCTTTCTTTCCCTTCTTAAAATAATAATAATTTTAAAATGCCATTGAATTTCAAACCAATGGCTTCATTTTTTTTTAATCGACTTTCAAAAAATCCCGTACCTTATTTCTTTTAACAGAGAAAAGACTAAAAAAAAATCATCAATGGGAAATTAGTCTAAATTCTTTATTCAGGTTCAGAACAATTAAATGAAAATTAAGCAAAGAAGGAAAACATACGAATACACACACACGGAAACGATATCTAAATTCTGCTTTAACGTCTTTTTTACCCAACAAGGGAAAATCTCTTGCTATTAAGCAGATATTTTAACCGCTCAAACTATCGGCTTTTCAGGAGCGTCCTGTAGTCAGCTGAAGAACAAGCGATCATAAAATAACTCGACACCTATTTCATTGCGAAATCGCAGGTCCCAACTTTTGAGACATTCCAGTTCCACAGAAGAGAGCAGTTAAGAGGCAAATATTACCTTGCTTGCCGTGGACCCGAAGGAGCTCATTCGGACGCCGTTCTGCCTCTCGGAAGGCCGACGCGAGCGAGTTGACGATGAAGTTGAAGACTCGGCCACAGATGTCCAGACACAATTCTTGGTTTGTATTCCAGAACAAGAATTGCGTTTGGACAATCAGAAGCAAAGGTTCCAGGATCTCTCCGTGTTTTGTGTTGACATCTCTCTTACGAGGGGAGAAATAAACCAAACAGCAGCAGCAACAAGCAAACCAAAATAAGTTCTTTTCCTAGGGAAAAATGCAGTGTGCCCAAACTGCCCTCTCGGCCACAGCTGCCCTCCTCCTCGGTCCTCTCCCTTTATCTCTCTCTCTCTCCCTCCCTCCCTCTCCCACTTCTCCCCTCCTACTTTCTGCCTCTCGCGTCGTTTCCTCCTTTCTCACTTTTCATCTAATTCGCCAGATCGTTTTGCGGGGGGGGGGGGGGATGAAAACGCATTTTAAGGGATCCACCCCTTCTAAGCTTCTGCTGTTCTGCTGTTTAGCAGTAAAACTGACTAGGCTTTTAAAATAATAACGCCCAAGTTGTATGCTTAAGTGATAAAATAAAAGGGATTGCGTGTGAGTGGGTCTCGCACTCCCTTCCACACGTAAACCCCACAGAAGATTTGAAGAGATCACTGTGGACCCCCTTCCTCGTGGGTGCAGTGAAAGATATCACCTTCGGGATAAAACTCTTTCTTTTCTTTTTTTTTAAAGGGATCTCGGAACAGGTTGCCAGCCTCCGAGATGCCCAACATCCTCCGGAGAAGACATTTTCAATCTCCAACCACCACCACCTTGTCACAAAAATTCAAAATGATTGTTTTAAAAAAGAAAATTCGTGTGTGTGAAATAAATATAGTGGTTCTGCATTTTGGACCATTTCATTCCCAGCTTGGTCTAACAGGACCAGAAAGAAGGAAATACAGTTAGGATTCTCTTCCAGAATCCTCACTCTTTTTCCAGATCCAGTTTTTCTCCGTAAAAATTAGATGCAGTTTTCCTGCTTCCAGCAGCAAAGGCCAGGCATCCAATTTTCAGGATGAACCCCCCCCCCTTCATAACATCAGCGTGCAGGCTCTCTTGCACTATCGAATCCCGACCACATTATTTCATTTCTCTGTTTCAATTGCATGATCAAAAATGGGATTCAAAAGATGAGCAGCAAATGGTCCATTACGTCGCCTGTCTCTTTCTCCCTCCTGGTACCAAACCTAAAGGTTTATCTTTGCAGTGGTTCGGTGGTTTATTTTTTATTGCTGTAATAAACACCCTGGACTTGAATCTACGGGTATCCGAATTAGAAAAGCCTCACTTCTTTTGTAAAGAAGTGGTTCTGCGCTCATTTGCCTATCTTTCCCCTTGAAATAGTTAGACCTCTCATCTGAGACTCAGCTTGCCCTCTAGAAAACTGCAGAAAGGGTCCAAATGGAGATTGAAATTTCATCTCAGCTGATTCTAAGGAGATGGGTCCCATAGAACTGGTCTAGTAAACCTAAAGTGGAGTCGCTAGCGGAGAGGAAAATATTACAAACCCGCCCCCCCCCTCCCCACGCAGGCACACATACACACACACGTGTGAAAATTAAAATATCACTAGTCAGATTATATAAGAGTCAATCCAGATGACAAGAGAAAGAAAGAGAGGGGAAGCATTAATATTTTTGAAACCCCCCACAAACCACTGATGACGATTATAATGATAATTACTTGAAAGCAAAACAAAACACAGGCGCGGCAGTTTGAAGCAGGAGCGACTGGATCCCAACAGACACAGCTGTTGATCCGTTAGTTTGGTATGTGCACTCAATTACTCTCTATCTATCTCTCTCCCTTAACCCCCTGGAATGCCTTAGATTTTTTCATCCAGATACCGGTGAGACTATCAATCGCCTACCGATAGGAAAGGAAGTGGGGGCAAGCATCCAGAAACAAAACACTAAAACGAAAACGAGAGCAGCATAATAGATAGTAATAACAACAACAATAATAGTATATAGTATACACTGGTCTACAAAAGTTACTGTCGAAGCAATATCTAAGCACGATTCCACTCCCCCGCATTGCCAATCCATGCAACGTGGAGAACCCGCAATTGCCAGCCGAGTTCCTTCCATCCTTACACCTGTTACCCCTTTCCTTCCGAGCCAGGCAGCGTGCACGTGGATCTTGGCCAAGACCTTTCTGCAGCAGCTCGCAGACATCCCCAAGTGACTTTTTCTTTTTTGAGCGGGGCGCGAGGGGGGGAAGCGGGCCGGAATATCAAGACGCTGGGTGTTTTCCTTCCAAATTTTCCCCTTCCCAAATCTCCTGCGCGGGTTGTTTTGCCTCTGGATAGGTTTTTATTTTATTTATTTTACCCGCGCGCCCCCCCTCTGCCCCCTTCGCTCCCCCCCCCCTCCTTCTCTGCCTTGTATCCTTTGATGCTTCCCGCAAATCCGTCCGAGCGAGCAGCATCCACTGCCGGCTTCCCATTCGCTGCCGGGGATGCAGGAGACGAGCGCGCGCCGGCGAGGCAGAGCATCCTCTGGCTTGGTCCAGAAAAGGCCTCCGGAGCTGTGATGCACGAAGTCGCTCAGGAAGCAGCTAACTGAAGGCTGGGTCTGGCTGGAGCAGGGTTTTTACTGGAGCCCGGCAACAATAAGTGTGTTGCAGAGGAGGGCTAGCAAAGAATGGGGATGGTCTGCAATTGGTACTGGATTTGAATAACACCACAGGGTGATAAATGTCCATTGTGTTTTAGGGGGTAATGAATCTCCCGCTCTCTTCAGAGCTCAGAAACAGCAGCTGCAACCTGGAGCCGGCCATCTCTTAAAGACACAGCAACCCAAAGCCTGGGCCCAAAGTTAAGGAAGCCAAGCTGTTTAGTCAGCTAATGATGTGTGTGTGTGTTTGTCTGTAAGAGAGAGAAAGAGAGTATATTTCTATTCATTCTTTAAAAATAAAAATAAAAGTTGGACAAGGATATTATCCTAAACAATCAGGCATCCATTCTGTCTTTTAAAAGTGAAGCAGCCTTGATGAAACACACAATTTTAAAGGTTTGTTGTGAACTGTATTTTGCAAAGCACCTATCATCCTTGTGTTTCTTTTCTTGCTATAAGATTTTGTGAAAGTGAACAGAGAGGAAGTGTTAGGAAGGGATACTAATTTCTGCAGGTCTGATATACAATATTTCACAGATCATATGGTGCCTTTCTAATTATGTCCGCATATTTAAAGGAGTAATTGATTTTCAGCATGCAGGAAACATATGCTCACATAGAATCCAAGTAAATCCGTAGTTGAAGTTGATTAAAACACACACACCCCAACACACACACCTCACATGTCTACTCAGCAGTAAGCCCCACAAAGGATAAGATTTTTACTTCAATATTGCAGCATTAGCTTTTTAAAACACGCACACACTCTGCACTGCAGGCCTTCAAAGCAGAGGCATATGTTATATGTTTGGAACCATTTTACAACTTTTAAAATACAACCTTTGAGGGGTGTATACACAGCCGCTCCAAAGATGGTAGTGGGGGTAGTGGTGCTAGGTGGTAACAGATGAAGACTTGTGTCTTTGTATAGGAACGTTGCAGGAAAATGTTGCTACTTAAATTCACTTTAAATAGCAGGTGCACACACAAACATCCTCTCACACACATAGCCTTTCAACAGTAGGGGCTTTGGCTTCTTAAAGTGGTTGTTTAAGAGCCCAACATCTTGGGCCTTTGCCTTCCGCTGCAAGGAGAAATGGGAGCCACAAAATAATACTCATTGTTTCCCACTCATGAATACTATAGTACTTGACACCCATTGGATTGCAGCTGCAGCAGATGAATCCTAGATCAGCAGTGCTCACTTAGATGCTGGGTGCTGGGAGGCAGAGAGCCTATCAAAGGAGGGACGACAGAAAGTGTGTGTGTGTGTGTGTGTGTGTGTGTGTGTGTGTGTGTGTAGGGGAAGGAGAGTGCAGAGACTGAGGTCGCAGCCTGTAAATACATAAATAAATGAAACCAGCAAACAAAACAGCCAGATGAGCAAAGGGTCCAGCTTAACCTCTTGGAATGCAGAAAGGCCAATGAATGGGGATGGAGAATGGGGAACTCTTGACTATTGCAGTGATGGGTGGCCAGAGAAGTGAACTTCCCCTCCAAGAAGGTGATGAAGAGCTGTTGAGGATTCCCCCCCCCCTTTAAAAAAGAACCCTGCAAAGGAGCATAATCAGATCTCGCTCACTCCCCCATCCCCAATGCAAGATGCTCTTTAGGTAAACCAGTAACTTAGGCTGGCTTAGGTGGTGGTGCCCAGGAGTCAAATCTGCCTGAAAGCTGGTCAGGATGTCCATCTCTTTGTCCCAAGGTTGTGAGATGTGGACTGTGTTTACTCTAGTGTTGAAGGAGAGGCACTCTGTGTGTGCTCCAAGGCACTGTTGCCATTAAAATGGCTTCAGATAGTCTGAGGCCTCACATCCCAAAGAGGTTGAAGGGCCACATTCCAATGGCTGTTTAAGGCAAAAATTTAGGGTTATGGATAAAAAGGAGACATAGATTGACCACAAGCAAATTTAGAGCCCTGAAGTATTGTGCTGACATGTGATAGGGGATATAGCAAATGTTTTATACCCTCCCCTTTTGTTCCACTCTCCCCCACATCTGTCCACCACACTGGCCTTTGGAGCGGGTAGCTGACTCCATCTGCAAACAGTGTAAAATCCCATAGTAAACATGCCAGGAAAAACCCACACAGCCTAAAACCATATAGGCATCTAAAACGGCTCAACCATTAAAAATAAAAAGCTGGTTGATGTGTTTGATCATCAGAGAAGTTTGACAGAAGAAGACTGTTTTTTTCAACATGTTACCAAAAGGACAGAAGCGTTGGTGGCAGGCTAATGCATCTCGGGAGGGAATTCCTGAGATCGGGGCGCCCAGAGCAGAGCTCCAAACAGTTATTTCTATTCTTTTTTATTAAAAAGATCTTGTGGAGTGGTTTTTAACAGCAGCGAATATAACCCAATAAGCCATGCAATAACAGCAAAGCAATAAATAAGAATAAATTAGCAAGAAAAGAGTATTAACAGAACAGCACCGGAGGTTAAAATAGCTGATCAGTGATCTGCAATGCTCTGGGGAAAGAGAAAGGCCTTTTCCTGGTGTCCCAAACAAGGGCCAGGCAAGCTTCATAGGAGAGCATGAAGAAGAGCCAGGATGCAACAACAGAAAACAATTCTCTCTACATGCTTCAACTCCAGAGGTGGAGGTACCTCCTGAAGATCACAGTGGATGGGCAACTTGAACTTTAATGAGCATTGCAATCAAAGTTTGTTCTGAACTGACAAGGAGTCATTGTTTTGTGTGGCAACACCTATGCTGTGCTTTTTTCCTGAGGGGACGCAAGGGTATGCATACCCCTAAACGTTTTGTGAATCTAAGTTTGGCCTCATTGAGGGGCAGTATTTCAATATGAGTAGGAAAATGAGAGTACCCCTAAACATTTTTTTAAGAAAAAAAAGCACTGTGCAGAACTCCATGCCCTTTGACACGAGGAAGGCACCTCCACTGTACTCTTAGGTGCTTGCTGAAAACTTTTCTGTTTCAGCAAATCTATCCAGGCACATAATCTAAGTTACAGCTGCTTTAAATGTTTTACTGATTATTTTTATCCATGTTTTTAATAATATTCTTAATTTATTTCATAAAATTTATACACCACTTGATTGCAAAAAACAAACAAATAAACCTTAAAGTGATTTGCAAAGAGAAAACAGTTAAAAACAACTGTTTAAAATATTTTATAAAATTAAAACCAGCAGTAAACTAAAAGCAGATTACAACACACACCAATATTCTACATATCTGCATGGGCTCGTCTAAACAAAAACATTTTAGCAGTCAATGAAAAGAGTACAGTGAAAGCGCCTGTCTGAGGTCAATAAGCAGGGAGTTCCAAAATGCAGGTGCTGACACACTAAAAGATCAATTTCTAAAAGATGCAGAATGTGCCAGTTCCATTATTCATAAAAATGGTGCTTTGAATATTGGCTTTAATTGATTTCTGTGTTTCATGTAAAATTGAACTTGTACACTACCTGGAGATCTATTTATTTTTAAAGCAAGCTGTTTATACATTTTCTTAATAATAATAAAATCCTTTAGATATCATGTTCCCAGGCTGTTTAGGGCAGCATATCATGCCTGGATATCAATGTCCTTCACAAAGCAATAAAGGACATCTCACAAACTTTGTGAAACTCCAGCAGACAAAAAGCACAGCTGAATCACGATTTGAACATGCCAAAAATAACATGGAATCTCCCCCATGAGAGACAGAAGAGAGCTTGAGAAAAGAATTTGCTCAACAACAACAACAACAGGCTGAACAACATTAGGTGTTAAAAACTTATTAAAACAACATGGAACTTTTTATAGCAAGAGAAGTACCATCTCAATGCAGGTGCCCACCAGGAAGATCAGTCACACATAGAGAACAGCTGTGGGTCTTTGTTGCAAGTGTAGATGCTGAGGCTTGGAAAAGGGAGGTGGATAAGTCCATCTTCTCCAACAGTCTGGGCCCTATGCCCAACACCTGCAGCCTGGAAGGGCTCTTCAAGCTGTACTGTTTTTAACACTGATTGGGAGCCGCCCAGAGTGGCTGGGGAAACTCAGCCAGATGGCCGGGGTATAAATAAATTATTATTATTATTATTATTATTATTATTATTATTATTAGCTCAAGGAGCAGCAGCATGAGAGCCTGTCCACTTTCTACCCAAGGGACAAGTTCAGTCTCCCCAGCCAGCCTGATGTTGCCCTGAACTAGGCACTGCCCAAGGATACCTTGCACAAAGAATTGTGAGACAAGCTGGCTGTGTATGTGGAGGTGCTGGAAAAAGTGCACCAGTTTTGATGGGGTTGTGAAAGGCTGAGGTTCAAATAAGAACCAGAGTACTAAAGACTACCTGGTGGATAAAAAAGCTCAAGAAATCCAGCACTTAGCCAACACTCATGATGCACAGAGTTTCTTTACAGCCTCTTTGGGCCAATAAATCATGGCATATGCCCCCTATACTCAATAGACAGTACCACACTTTTAAATGGTAAAGAAGCTATTGCACTGCGCTGGAAAGAACATTGTGAGCATCTCCCTAATTGCAACTCCCCTGTGCTGCTGAGGTCCTCTCACAAATTGCAGAAAAACAAAGTAGAAATGTCCTTGCAGTATCTCCAGATCTGGGAGAGTTGTTAACCAAATGAAAAACAAAGCCAGCAGACCTGATGGCATACCTGCCAAAGTCATCAAAGTGGGCAGAATTGAACTTACACAACAACTTCACAAGCTCATCAAAAAAATCTGGGAGAGGACTTCTGGTTTCTTGCTGTGGGAAATGGCTGCCTCCCACATGAATGGACCCCAGTCGTGCCAGTAATTCAGGGTTGATATGGGGATAATTAGCCCTGGCAGACTCCCCAGGGTGTGGGAGGACGCTGGGTCTAAGAGCACAGCACGGCTGGCACTCTCCAGAGCCACTCCTACATGCAAGAGACACCTGTTTTTTAAAATAAAAAGTTTTTGACAAAAATAGGCATGTTCCAAATGGAGGAGAAAAAAGAAAAAAACTACCAAATTATACAGTCTTTGGATGCTGAGTTTTGGACTTTAAATTGACTCTCATCTTGAAACGTTGGTGAAGGAGATGAGCAACCACTATCTTACCATACTTGCTATATTACATCATGATTTGGCGAAGCTCAGCCAGAAAGAATTTAATTACTTAAAATGAAACACAAGAGGCGAAAATTATCATTGAATGTATGATACACAGCCCTCAAAGGAGAACTTTAATGAGAATTAGAGCTGGCAAAACAAGATCAGATATGGCAGCTTGGGCTGAAGACGGAAACAAAATGGCGATCATTATTGAACAGTTACAAAAAGAAAGGAATTCTTATGGGAAAGAACTCCTTTGGACTTGGGGTGTACTTTGTTCTAAAATACACCTGCTTGTATGGATTATTTTATACATGATTGTGGACAGAAATTGTGGACAGAAGGACAGAGTGTGCTGGATCCCTCTTCTAGGGCCCGGAGGAGCTGGGGGGGGGGTTCCTTTTGTTCTTGGAGGAATTTTAATAATTCTCACATAATATACAGCTGGGAAGCATGCCCCACAATACAGCATTATATACAGACATATACGGACATCATTAAGAGACATCAGAGAGAACTTGTTGACTTGCCATTTATAAACTCTATTTTTGGAACGAAGCCCAGTGCCTTTAATGAGAACTTGACGAACAAAGGAGATATAAGAGGACTGAACACCAATATAATTGGACAGAGAATAAGATGGGGGGGGGGATGCCTCCTGTGTGTTAACATTGTAAAAACTTTGCTACAGAATATGTGAGCCACAGAAACGACGCCTGATCAGACTGAGAATAAGGATGGATAATATTAGTTTTGAATTTGAAAAATAGCCGAAAATGCAGAGACATGAATGAAGACGATCATCTCTAGACATCTGGAACATGGGAAGTCCCACCCAAAATCTTTATAACTGGAATATATAATTGGTGGTATTATTGTAATTTGGACTGATTTGATTTAATTTGTCATTAATTGGAAGATTGTTATTGAAAATGAATAAAATTTTAACAACAACAAAATCTGGGAGAGAGAGGAGATTCCAGCAGACTTTAAGGGATACCAAAAAAATCAATCTTTTTTAAAAAAGATGACAGAATGGACTGCGGAAATTATCGAAGCATCTCTATATTAGCTGCAGCCAGCAAAATTATTGTAAGGATCTTGGCAAACCATCTCCTAACTATATCCAAGGATACACTTCCTAAATCCCAAAATAGTTTTCAACCTTCTAGGGGGACAGCAGATATGATTTTCACTGCTTGACAGCTTCAAGAAAAATGCAGAGAGCAAAACCAATCTCTGTATATGGCATTTATTGACCTGACTAAGGCCTTTGACACTGTAAATTGCACTCCCCTATGGATTGTGCTTCTGAAAATCAGCTGCCCAGATAAATTTGTGAACATCCTTTAGCTCCTCCATGATAATATGATGGTGGATGATCCTTCACATTGGTGAAGGGAAACTCCCCACCAGGGTAGAAATCATATATTGAACAGATGGAAAGCTATTTAATCTGAGCAGGCTGAAAGCAAAGAGTAGGGTTACCGCAACTTCCGTCATAGAGCTTCAGTATGCTGATGACAACGTAGTGTGTGCACGCTCAGAGGATGACCTTCAAACCATTCTAAATATCTTCACAGAAGCTACCAAAAAGCTTGGCATATCGCTCAACATCCAAAAAACCAAAAAACCAAAGTGCTGTACCAACAAGCACAAAACAACTCCTCTGCAGTGCCACAAATCGAACTTAATAGTGTAACGTTGGAAAATATCAATCACTTCTCCTACCTAGGCAGTTATCTTTCCACAAGGGCCAATATTGATGCCGGAAATCCAGCATCACCTGAGCTCTGCAAGTGCAGGTTTCTCCTGATTGAAGTGCAGAGTGTTTGAGGACCGCGACATTCGCAGGGAAACCAAAGTGCTTGTTTACAAAGCTATTGTACTAGCAACCTTACTGTATGCTTGTGAAACATGGCCCACAAAAACTCCATCTCCAATTCCTCAAAAGATTCCATCAATGGTGGTTCCAAACAATTTTACACATCACTTGAGAAGACAAGTGAACTAATATCAGTGTGCTGGAAGAAACAAAGATCACCATTGTCGAAGCAATGATTCTTCAATGATTCTTCGTTGGACTGGTCATGTTGTTTGGATGCCTAATTATCATTTTCCAAAGCAACTTAAGAATTGAAAGTGAAATACCAGTGAATAATAAGAGATTTAAAGATATTCTCAAAGCAAATATTTTAAAATGTAGTATTGAATGGGACAGGTTAGGTTACCCAAAAACCTGTGTAGTCACCCCCCCAACCAGGCCTCGAGACTTTTAAATTACAGCAAAGCTAATGTAAGCTAATGCTTTTTTAGCTACTGAATCCTCAGAGAAAGTAATTTAAAAGTCTTGAGACCTGGTTGGGGGGGGGTGACTACACAGGTTTTTGGGTAACCTAACCTGTCCCCTTCAGTATAAGCACTGATAATTGGGAAACACTGGCCTGTGAGTGACATGTGACAAAGACATATAAAAGCAGAAGCAGCAAAACAGGCTGGGAAGTGCTGGGACTGCACAATCACTTGGGCCTACTAAAGTTCTTCAGGCCTAACTGCTAACTGCTGAGTCACTCTGACATGTGACTCATTCTACTCGTTCTCCTTATAAGTGGCGGCCATTTTCTCTCTGTGTTCTCAGTAAGATATCAGTCAGAGTCAGTATGTATTCTCAGTCAAACTGTTTGGAACCATGTTGTTTATGAAGAAGCTTATTTTAACTCAATAAAGCTCTTATTCTTTCACTTTAAAACTCTGCATTATTAATTTACGCTGCGCGTCAGTGAGTGCTCCAATTGGAGAACAGCCTTTACCAATGGTGCTGTGGACTTTGAAGATGCATGAACTCAGGGAGAAAAGGACAAATAAGCTAAGAGGAAGGCATGCTTGGCAAACCCTCACCTTGATCAACTCCCACACGGAAACCTATGTCCCCACTGTGGAAGGAAGTGTGGCTCCAGAATTGGCCTCCACAGTCACTTACAGTTAAGGCCATGTTAATGGAAGACAATATTACAGTGGTACCTCTGGTTACAAACTTAATTTGTTCTGGAGGTCCGTTCTTCACCTGAAACCATTCTTAACCTGAGGTACCACTTTAGCTAATGGGGCCTCCCGCTGCCACTTCATCCTGAAGCAAAGTTCTTAACCCAAGATACTACTTCTAAGTTAGCAGAGTCTGTTACCGAAAGTGTTTGTAACCTGAGGTGTTTGTAACCCAAGGTACCACTGTACTCACCTATGAGTGATCGCCAAAGAAGAATAAATTGTTTTATTTTTATTTTTCTATTTTTAATAGTTTAATTATGTAATCTGTTTTTAAGGGGAGAGGAGCAGGGCTGTCCCAGGAGTGGGTCCTAGCCAACACAAAGTCTGGTAAACAAATGTTAGGAGTGGTAAGTCACTATCAGTGATCACTAAAATGGAGGCAGAATGCCTTTCCACAGTCAGTATCCTCCAAATGTGAGATAATGGGTACTCTGAACATTGCAATAGGGTGCTCCAAGCACAGCAGCAGACAGAACAGTTCTTCCAGGATAATGAACTGTTTCAATGATAATTCTTCATCAGCTAGCAATAATATACAATGAAATCCATTACATTCCAATACAAAACAAAAATTGAAAAGACAGGCCTGCAATAAACAACCAATAATAAATACATACCAAATAAACTGTCCCCAAAGGTACATCAAATGGCTATGGATCAGCAATCACTTAAAAGTGTAGCAAGCTGATACTGTTGGCAAAACCCTAGTAGCATTATAAAGGCTACCCACAGGTGCAATCAATCACATCAAATACCAGGAAATTTAAAGATACAGTATTCAAAATCTAGCAAAGAGAATACAAACAGTACCCATCTTGTCAGAAAACTTAAATAAAACGATTGAAATCTAATTCAGTATTCAACCCCCCCTCCCCGGGTGCAAGGATTTAAATAGGTATATCAGTCTGGTTTCTTGTTGGTGCAGTAATTTGACATGGCCTCCCCTCACCTCAAATTTTCTCTGATTAACCCATCGGACCGTGTAAAGTAGGTCTGTATCTGCATGATGGTGTTTGTGACTCCATGCACATATTATATGTCTTCTGTTTATGAATTTTGAAATAGTATAATGTCATAAAAATATTGTCAGTATATTATTAGCCAATGTGTTGTTTGTTGTTTAGAGTGTTCTGTTTTGGAACATGGAATTTTCTTTGGTGTATAACACAATGTCCAGGGGAAGTTCCATGGGGGGGGGTGCATTGGGATACCCAATCTCAGTGGTTGGCAGCAGAAGGAGTAGTTACTCAAGGGCCAGACCATGTCATTACCAAGGAGGCAGGTTTAGTCATTGCCTCCAGGTCTGGTCCTGACCAGAAGGATGCCGGTATCAACAAGGGTGTCCCACATGACCTTAAGGTGCTATTGTGCAATGCCAGGTCAAAGATTCATAAGACCACTGCCATCCATAATTTGAACATGGATGGGGGAGGTGACCTGGCATGTGTAGCAGAAACATGGTTAGACATGGCAGATGTTCTTGCTCCTGCTTGTCTACCAGGTTTCTCTTATGCACAGCAGCCCAGGGCATGTGAGTGGGAAGGGGGGTGGCAGTGATTTTTAGGAAGCTATTAGTTATCACCAGGTGTCCTATTAGGGAGAGAGACCCAGTTTTCTGAGTGCATGTTCTAGAACTTGGGCAATAGGAGCAGTACAGCATTCCTATTGTGGACCGACCTCCTCGCTGCACCAAGGATTCCCTGCCAGAGCTGCTTCGGGTCATGACACATGTTCTCCTGGAGACGCCTAGTTTGGTTGTCCTGGGGGATTTTGACATCCATGCCGACATAACCTTACAAGGAGCCTCTTGGGACTTCGTGTAAAGCATGACCTCCATGGGGATGTCCCTCAATAAGTTTGGCCTGACTCATAGCCATGGACATGACTTAGATCTGGTGCTTTTGCCTCTGTGGACGTGGGTGATCTGACACTAAGTTCCAGTGGAACAAAAGAAGTGCCATGGTCCCCCTACCAGTGCCATGGTATATGTGATCTGACAGGTAACTTTTATAAGAAATTTTCTGAAACATTGATCCACCATATCAGCAGGTTCTTTAACAGCAATCTAACAGGGGCAAGGCTCCTAAGATCCTGGAAAGAGTTTAGAATAATGGTAATATTGAAATGAGGCAAAGATTAAGAGACTCCAGAATCATATATGGACCCATTTCATTCATTGGGCAGGATCCTAAAATATTCACTGGCACTTTAACTAATAGATTGGCAAATTCAGATGAAGTAGGTTTTGCTAAACATAGATATATAGCAGAACCCATACATAGACTGCTAAATGCAGTATATTGTGGAAAACTGTCGAGGAATCAAGGTGTGATTTCTTTGTTAGATACTCTTTCGAATTATTTGTATCTACTCCTCTCTGAAATGAACTTTGATTACTGTTTCATATCAGCATTACATTATCAGTATACTAACAGCAAGGCAGCAGTTAAGAGTTAATGGGCAGGACTCCTTCCACATTTGATGCACCTAAAGGTATTAATCAAGTCTGCCCTCCATCACTGTTCCTTTTATTGCTAGCACCTGAACCACTTGCAAACACTATTCAAAATAAGAACAAAATCAGCTGCATTTTTATTTTACAGAATAACTCAGATTTACTAGAAAAGTAGAGGCAAGTTCCACCAGCATAGTGAAAACACTGTGGCCCAGTCCTCCTGATCATTGCTCCCAGCAGTTTCATTTAGGTATTAAATAGCATTGGGGTCAAAGCAGTGCCTTGTGGCACCCCTAAGATATTTAGTGGTCTTCCAATGCTTTTCTCTTCTACCATTCGTGCGGGTAGCAGTGGAACTACTGTAAAACAATGCCTCCAGCTCGCAGCTCATGGAGATGGTCCTGGAGGTTGCCAAGTTGCTAAGAGATTCAAAGTCAGGATGCACTCCTTCTGTCTCTTGCAAGGAGGCCAACTGCCAAGTATAAGGTTGCCAGGTCAGGAACATCCTAGATCCTGATGTTTTTGTCATGAGACAAAGGTTATTGAGAGCGGAAGAAGCAGTAAGGCCTGGAAGGCCTACACAATCATTCAAGCCTAGGCCTGCTAACTTTTAACTTTTAACAGCAAACTGCTAAGTCACTGTGACTCGTGACTCATCTTGGGTGATGAGTCATTAACCCTATAAAAAGTAGCCAGCCTCTCTATGGGTTTCAGTCCTTCTTCAGTCTGGTTCATAGTGTCAGTATGTGTCTGTGTATAATTATTGCAGACAAGAGTGGCTCCAGGACTCCAGTTAATCACTAACTAAGACTGTGCCTCTGTGAAGAGTCAGATAGCTGCTATGAGCACTCTGTGTATGCTCTTTAACAACTAAATAAAGTTGTTTCTAAACAACTTTATTTTCTTCAGTAAAGTTTTATTCTGTTTATGAAGAAGACTCTGCGTGATTAATTTACCACTGCACAATAGTTTTCACGGCCCAGACCCGAGACCTAGGGGAGCCCCCTGGTGATGTTATACGGTGGAGGCCTTGGGGACAGAGATTAATTGGGAGAGGAGAGCGGAGGAGAGCAGTGCTCTCACCCACTTTGGAGATTCAGGCCCTCCACCTACCACCAGAAGGAAGCTAGGCAAATATGGAGACTTCAGGACAGATCTGCAGTTCTGGCAACCCTAGTCAGGATGACCGGCACCAATTCAGTGCCAAAACCCAGCCTGAACTCAGACTGGGATGAGTCCAGATAATCTGCTTTTTGGAAATGTGCTTGTAACTGAGAGACTGCCACTGTCTCAAGTGCCGTAAGCAAAAAGCAGGTATCAGGGACTGGGTGGTAGTTGTCAAACACCTCAGAATCTATGGGCACTCAGTGTTTTAATTGAGAGAGGGAATGGAGCAGGGCTCTTAACGACTCTCCCCAGTTTTAGCCATATTGTGCCCTACCATAGCTTTCTAAATGGCTATGGGGGCCAGAGCAAAAGGCTGCCCTCACCTAGGCCTCTCTGTAAATCCAGATCTAGTAAGCTCTTACTACAAAGAAAACAGACATCATATTTTGGCTGAAACAACTTTGCAAAATCTCTTCTGGTATATATTTTTGTTATTATTATTCCGAAGGATATCTTATTTATCTGAGAGTTACTTATCTCAAGGCTTAGCAGGTAGGATCATGAAAAGTACAATTTTATAAAGCTAATTAAAAATACTCCCACAATTTCCTGAACCCACCATGATGCCTTATAAAACAGAAGGGCTCTTAAAAATATTTTGTATATTATATATATGATGGCATTCTATTCAAGGAGCTGAGCACAGCATAAGCTGAAGCTCTGGAGGACCTTTGGGGGAAGCATGCTCCATCAACATGGAGGAGCAAATTCACAGGTAACAGGAGATTCTGTGAAAGGTTGTGGGAAAGGTTGTGGACCCTCTAACCCATAGGCAAAATGTGGCCTTGCAAATGCCACCCCTTACTGTCCTGGCTCTTTTGCCCATCTGGAGTGTTGCTGAGCTGGGGTAATGTTTACCTAGACAGGAGTGTATATGTGAATAAATCTCTGGCTTTGCATGGCTACAATGTACCCTACCAGGGCCTGCCCAAGACATTTTGGCACCTGAGGTGGTCCACAAAAAGGTGTGCCCCCCTCCCCAACAGAGAAGAAGGGATGCATGAAGATTGGGTGAAGTCAGGAACAGGCATGCAAGCGGGTCAGGAGCTCTGGCAGGAAAGCAGGACAGGGTTCAGGCAGGAACTAGCAACCAACAATGTTGCTCCCACAACTTGGTACTGGGGCTGGCTGGCTTTTATCTGCCCCAAGGCATAGGGTGGCCCCGATCCTCTGGTGACTCGCCTCTCCTGGCCTGTAGGCGAACACTCCTGCGGGAACTTAGTTCCCTCCGCCTTTCTGCCCTGAGCCTCTGCAGCTCAGGAGAGGCTGGAGGGTTCCCGGACCCAGAGGGAACCTCAGCTTCCCCTGACGGGGCTGAGAGTGGAGCACCTGCAGGCAATGGGTCCTCCATCACCTCAGGAGCCAGAGCAGACTGAGCTGATGCCTGCACCTGACGATTCAGCACAGGTGAGGACCCTTCAGGCTGATGCCCCAGCCCCGGCTCAGCTGGTTCTGAGATGGGGAATCCTGTGCAGACTGGGATCCCTCCGGTTCAGCATCCGAGTCCGAATCCCAGGCCATCACACCATGTATGGTGTGTGTTATTGTAAATTAACCAATGTAATGCTAAAGGGAAACGAATGTTCATCTGTGACTTTTTAAATGCTGCTTGTGTAACATCTGGGGAAAGCCTTTGCTTCTGATTTTTTCCTTATTGTCCATTTTAAGCGACAACAAGGAACACACAAAAATCTATCAAGAAATACTCTTGTACACTGCAATGACTAACCAAGCTTTTGCACATTTCTTCCTCCGTTTACTTGGGCCATGAGTTGGGATGGGGATACAGTTTGAGGATAAATTTTGTTTCAGTTCATGCTTAAGGACAAACTTGGCTAATTCACCCAAACTGAAACACAGCCATCCTTAAAAATTTGCACTTCTTTGAATTTTGCAGTTCTCCAGCCAAGTAATGTGTACAAATATGTGCATACTAGGATAAAGTATAAATGCATACATTAGCAAAAATAACATACAAAAATGCATTATATTTAGGAAAAATGTGCTCCAAAAACATGTATATTTGTAGAAACCCACACTAAAAATGCTGATTTTTTAAGGCCTTTTTTTAAAACAAGAAGAAGATGCAAACTGATGTGTAAATGAGAATTGAACTAATATTGGGAACATGAGAAACTGAGAGAAATAGAAAGTGATATATTTGCCCATGCCTGAAGCTGAGCTTCTAAAGTGATAGTAGTGGTAATCATAGTAGTAATCATAGTAGTAGTAGTTGTAGTAGTAGTAGTAGTAATAGGTGATGCTAGTTGGTAACAACTTTTTAAAGGTCATGGGGGAAAATATCTCTGTGTCCCTCTATGAACTTTATTTCTTAATGGTTCTCATCTTTTCTTTTTTCCTGATTTTCTGCTTCCCCCAAAATCAGTGTCAGAATTAATTAAGTTATGTGATCTTATACATATTAATTGTCTAAAATGTCTCTTCCTTTAAAAAAGCAGCAGCAGCAGCAGAAGCTTTCCTTGATGCTTTTCTGCTTCACTTGTAATAAAGAAAATATCTTAGCTAGTCTTTTCTAGTTGCTTGGCAACCCCGATTGAAACACACACATACATACGCGCGCGCACACACAGTCTGGACAAAATGTAACCAATTCAAAGACAAAGCTAAAGATTTTGGTGACATGTGACCCTTGTATGAAAAAGGGCAGTCTTAAAAACGTCCCTTCTGTCTTTTGCTCCTGACCAGTGTGGGGTGAGAGGGGGCTCCCCCTTCACTCTCTTACACCAATAAATATGGATTAGTGAAATACCTTTTTCCCACAGTGCTGAAAAGATGGGATTGATCTTTGCACCCCATTTATGTACCATCCTGACAAGCGGCTAAACAAAATTAACAGGGAAAAGTCAAAAGGAGGGAACCTGGAGATTCTGGAGCCCCTTGCCAGGACAGGAGGAAGAGGGAGAAATTTCGCTTGACTAAATTTGAACCTCCCATTTGAACCTTTGGGGACGGTAGAAAGGGGAGGAGGGAAATGCCTCCGGTAAGGAGAAACTTTTGGATTCCACATTATTTCATCCAAATCATGGTGGTGGGAAGGTTGCTAAGAATCTCAATGTCATTGTTCCATGGGATAATCTATAACTCTGGGCACAAATTCCAGAGGATAAGATGTTTTCCTTCCATTATAGTAAAGCCCACGTAGAATCATCGAGTAAGTCGAAACTTCTGCAGGTGCCAAAGAGTTGATTAGGCCATGATCCAGCTAAAGCGAGTTGCAAAGCCTTCTTGAAAATATTTGGAGCAGCCTTGGAAAACAACATTAAATGCTTTCATCCATTCATCCAAAAGAGATCACGGAGAATTTGGTGAGTATTACTTAGGAATGTTCCCCTAGAGGCCTCTGTGGCCTTCCTGGTTGCCTTCAGACTGCCAGGAGGGATGCAAGGGCATACCAGAAACCAATACAAGCTGATTAAAGCACTCTGTTGCCCAGGTGCCATAAATCCACTTTAAAGCCATTGCCACCTCCCCAAAGAAAAAAGCAGACTTTTGCGGTTAGGAATGTGGTGGGGAAAGGCACGGGAAAACATGGAGTGAAGAAGTGATTAATGGGAAGACCTATAAGTGATCAGTGACAACAGGACAGATGATCATTGACATATAACACTGCCCACAAACAAATCAGGACGGATGCTCTGTGAAGACTGACCTCTGTGCAAGCAGGCCAGAGCACCTGGAGGAGGCCTGTGTCTCACACACTAGGTTGCTCATAGCTAGTTCCAGATGAACACTCCTTTCCTGCAGGCCCTCAAACTCCTCAGGCTTCCCTGTTCGTCCAGGCCATCAGAGTTGCTTTCTTCCTGCTCACACCCTCCTGTTTTTCTTCTTTTTTTTAAAGTGGTGTTTCCCTTCTTGCTAATGTAGTTTTAGCATAATTGTAAGGGGCAGTATTTTATTATATATGTTATTCCAGAAAACATTCTCAGCACCCTGAACAAACTACAGCTTCCAGAATTCTCTGAGGGAAGCCATGGCTGCTGAAAGTGGTGTCATGAGGCTTTAAATGTGTGTTGTGAATGTGGCCCAAGTCCAGGAGGACACCTGGATGAGAAATGTGAACATTTTGGGGACAGTTTTTGACCAGAATAGCCCCATAACACGAACTCTCTCCACTTCCCCAAGCAGAGCAATATTTGGTTGGCGTGTGAATATTTGGTTTGGGGGAATAGAAGCAGGGGTCTTGTAAGAACTCTCAGCACCCTGAACAAACTACAGCACCCAGGATTCTTTGGGGGGAACCACGACTGTTTAAAGTGGTATCATGTATGGTAAGAACACCCTCCAAGTCTCCCGATTTTCCAAGGGCAGTTCTGGAATCACAAAGCCATCCCATCTTCTGATTTCTTCCTGGAATGTCCCTAGTGCCCCTGCCTGTGCCACCTCTGCTGAGCTCGGGGAAGAGGGTGAGCCGCCACGTGCCCTGAGCGATGTCGATGGCGGTCCCATTGCCTCTCCATGGCTGCTGCCACTGCTCTCCTCCCTTGGGCAGCTCATGGCAGCTGCTGGAGAGCAAGTGAGGAGGAGAAGGGGCTGCTGCCACCGAGGCCCCGCCCTGTGGGACACACCAGCTCTGAAGGGGCAGGCAGAGGGCAGGGCCGCCCTGGCGGGAAGAAAGGGGGAGCAGAGTGGAGCACAAGGAGTCTTGATTGTTTTAAAAAATGCTTTTTGCGTCCACATCTAATCTTGCCCCTTTCTAAAAATTTATTTACAGTGGTACCTCGGGTTAAGAGCTTAATTCGTTCTGGAGGTCCGTTCTTAACCTGAAACTGTTCTTCACCTGAGGTACCACTTTAGCTAATGGGGCCTCCCGCTGCTCCTGCACCGCCTCATCCTGAGGTAAAGTTCTTAACCAGAGGTACTATTTTTGGGTTAGCGGAGTCTGTAACCTGAAGCGTCTATAGCCCCAGGTACCACTGTATTGGTGGGGATTTTTCTTTTTGTAAATCTACCAAAGAATAAACATAAGTTTGGGATTAAAGGGTTTTCTCAAGACCTTAGAGAGCATGCGTTCTGTGTCCTCTTGGTGTCGTGGAGGAGGGCACTTGCCCTTCTTCTGAAAGGAAATGCTCGGGGGAGGGGACATACAAAATAAATTGGGGTTTATAGGATGGTCAGTTGTGGGGAGAGTGAGAAATGTCCCTGTGTTCATCTGAGGAACATTGGAAGGTAAGTGAGAATGTCGCCTGGATGGGCCTTTGGTCTGATCCAGCAGGTTCTTTTTATATTTCCTTTGCAGCCTGAAGCATAAAGGCATCCTTTCTGCAGATGTAATTTCTGCAAATGAAATTTCAACCTGGAAAAAGACATATATGACATATGAGAGCAAAGTAAATAGAGTGCTGTAACCCACCCTTCCACCTGCCTTTTAGGTTCCAAGTTGAACCACTTTCTTTAGCCGTTGGTTGCTGTTGTTTTTAAAAATCATTTCTCTTCTGGCACAAGTCTCATTTTGGAGATCCACTGAAAACAATAATCAGATTATTCCAAAATCCCCAAACAGAGGCAAATTCTTTTGGCAAGGTAAATAAAATAAATCCCACATGTGCCAACTTTCCCCCTTTCCTTCCTGACTTTGCCAGGAAAGAAAATAGGTCAAGAGGGAGGGGCCAGTCAGAAAACGCAACCCAGTGAAGTTATTTCCAGTCCTAACCCCCCCCCCCCTTCTACAGATCCTTCCAAAAAAGCAGGACAAATATTTCTCCTCTAGAAGCAAATAACTGTTTTAGCAGAATGCCTTCAGTGCTGGAGTAATGGTGATGGCAGCAGAGACCAGCCTTGTGAAAACCCTGTAAGTTGGAGATTTTTTTCAAACTGTTTTTCTATATTTGCAGACATGTTAGAAGTTCAATTTTTCTCCATTTATTATCGGGGGTATCAGGAAGGGTTACCTCAAGAGTACAGATATCGTATGCCTCTTTCACGAAGGAGAGTAGAAGGGCTGGAAGGGAAAGTGGTGGTCAGAGTTAATTTAATAAGGATCAAAGGAACATAAGAAGACCCCTCTCAATCAGGCCAATGGCTTATCTACTCCAGCTACCCTTTCTCACAGGGTCCACCTGGAAACTCTCAGGTAGGAGCCAAGCACAAGAGCACTCTCCTCTCCTGTGGCTTCCGGCAACTGGTATTCATAAATTTCCCCAGTCCTCTTCTAAAGCCATCCAAGTTGATGGCCATCTCTGGAGGGAGTTCCATGGTTTAACTATGTCGCGTGTGAATCTTTCAGCATTCTGCTCATGGGATGTCTATGAGTTCTGGGGTTGTGAGAGAGAGGGGGGGGGGGACTTTCCTCTATACGCTTTCTCCATGCCATGCTTCATTTTATCTTCTATCATGCCACCTCATTTTTAGTTGACAAGAAATAAGCAGAGCTTGAAATATATAGCAGAACAGCCACAAAGCCAGGTTTTGTGAGGTTGTGGAAATAGCGACAGACTGAACTTTCAATTCAGGTCCCTGCTTGTATGTGAATCTTTAACCAATCACTCTGTCTATGAACCTGCCCTACCCCACAGATGATGATGATGATGATATTTATTTATTTATTTATTTATTTATTTATTTGTAAACCCCCCCCCCCAGCTGGGTTTCCCCAGCCATTCTGGGCAGCTTCCAACAAAGATTAAAAATACATTAAAATGTCACGCATTATAAACTTCCCTAAACAGGGCTGCCTTCAGATGTCTTCTAAATGTCTTTGACATCTGATGGGAGGATGTTCCACAGGGCGGGCGCCACTACCGAGAAGGCCCTCTTCCTGGTTCCCTGTAACTTCGCTTCTCACAGTGAGAGCTGATTGCAGGGTGGGGACCAAAGGGGGATGAACTACCCCAGAAGGAGTACTGCATGCCCCCCACCAGAGATACTACCTCTCCCATAACACCCTATGCACTCCAGAATATGCGTAATTAATAAATAATATTATTTAGGCCATGTGACATAATTCTTATTTAGGTTTTTCTTCTGGTGTAGAAAGAAAGACACACATTGTGGCTTGAATCAAAGTCAAACTGTTTTGTCTGCTCATTGGAACAATTTCACTTGAAATGGCTTGGTGGGATTGAAACGTACTTTGCTTGCATGCAGCCATGTTCTACTTGGAAATGAATAGAGCCACCTTTGAGTAAAGTTTACTTGAATACCACCTTTCTTGTGTCCTTTCTGCCTCTCTCTTCATCAGTAATCTCAGCCTCTGTTGTGTTATAAGTCTGGTGGTGCGGCGGGGAGAGACCCAGTGTCACTGGTGTGTCTGGTGGTGCAGATTGCAAACATCTCCAAGGCTTGCCAAAGGGTTAAGGGCCTTAACAATGGACTTTTGACTGAGCCTTGAATGAATTATCCATTCTCTTCTTCGGCCAGTGGACTTCCTCGTACTGTGCGTGTGCGTACCGTATATGTCACTTTTGTCTCCCCTGCAATCTCTCTCTCTCACACACACACGGAAGAGAACTCTTGGGTCTTTCATCTCCTCTTCTGTCCCATGAAAGAAAAAGAGTGCGGAACAAATAAAGTTATGGGCTGTGGGCCAGAAGTGGGTTAGTTAGATGTTTTTTAGTGGGGTTGCTGACCTGTCAGAAGCTATGTTATTGAAATTGGTTTGGGCAGCTACTTTTAACTCTTCACTTCTTTCAGAAAAATGCTGTTTCCTTTTAGTTTTTACATCTTGTTGTTTCAATTTGATCGTTATTAGCTGTCCCGAGATGTACGAACATAGGAGTCAGACTTCTGGCTCACAATGACTAGCCGCAGCTCTGCAGGGCTTCAGACTGAGGTTCCTCCAAGCACTGATGTGGAGATGCCAGGGACTGAACCGGGGGAGTTCCTCTATTGCAGGGGGTTGGACTAGATGGCCCTCAGGGTCGCTTCCAACTCCACAATTCTACCATTCTATGGAAAATGTGACGTAGACGCTCCACCGCTGAGCTGCTGTCCTTCACCTAAAAATAAGGGTGGGTCCAGTTAAAAAGCACAGGAGGTGGCCATATGCTATGTTGGAATGCTGGTGTATCCACCCTAATACTGTCTACACTGGCAGAGGCTCTCCAGGGTTTTGGGCAGAGGCTCTCCCAACCCCACCTGGAGATACCAGGGATTGAATCAGGATTTAAGGCAGATGGATTTAAGGCAGATGCTCTGCTATGGATCTAGATTCAGGTAGGTAGCTGTGTTGCTCTGACGCACTCAAATATATAATAATAATAATAATAATTGTCCAGTAGCACCTTAGAGATAGGGACGTGGGTGGCACTGTGAGTTAAATCACAGAGCCTAGGACTTGCCAATCAGAAGGTCGGCAGTTCGAATCCCCGTGACGGGATGAGCTCCCGTTGTTCTGTCCCAGCTCCTGTCTACCTAGCAGTTCAAAAGCACGTCAAAGTGCAAGTAGATAAATAGGTACCACTCCGACGGGAAGGTAAATGGCGTTTCCATGCGCTGCTCTGGTTCGCCAGAAGTGGCTTAGTTATTCTGGCCACATGACCCGGAAGCTGTAAGCCAACTCCCTCGGCCAATAAAGCAAGATGAGCGCCGCAACCTCATCAGGTTGGTCAGGGGTCCAACCCTATAATGGTCAGGGGTCCCTTTACCTTTACCTTACCTTAGAGACCAACTAAGTTTGTTCTTGGTATAAGCTTTCATGTGCATCTGAAGAAGTGTGCATGCGCACGAAAGCTCATACCAAGAACAAACTTTAGTTGGCTCTGCTATGGAGTTGCAGCTCTTTCCAATAGCTCTGCTGCAGAAAGCAGGCACTGCAAATGTTTTAAATAAACATATTTAAAAAGTATTTAAGTTAGTGCAAGGTTTTGAGAGGGTTAAGTCATGCAAGGGGTGGATGTGTGCTTTCCTCTAATGAAGGCCCTATATTTCTTGCAAAATCTTCACCCCTTTCCCCCTTTTTCATCTCTCCCCCCCCCCAGCTCCCATTAGGCCACTTTTAAAGCACTATGATGCCACTTAGGATAGTCGTGGTTTCCCCCAAAGAATTCTGGGAGCTGCAGTTTAGCAGGGAACTCTGGGAAATGCAGGTGAAGGGAATAGAGGTAGGGAGTCTCCTAACTAATTCTCAGCACCCTGAACAAACTACACCCTGAGCAAACTCCAGAATTCTTTGAGGGAAGCCATGGCTGCTAAAAGTGGTGATGCCTTTTGCTTGCCTGGGTGGAGGGAGGTGGGGGTGGGGTGTAGAAACCAGGCTACAAGTGAAATTTGCATTTGTTGCTCTGCCCCATTTTTTTGCTCTCTGGCCACGCCCACCCCTGATATGTGGCCCTTGGAAGCTTGTTCAGAACAGAATGTGGCCCTCGGGCTAAGAAAGGTTCCCCACCCCTGGACCAAGTTCCTAGGCACCAATGTTAATATATTGTCTCTGTCCTGAGTTTATAATTCTGCAACTCCGTTTGGGTACATTGCTGGATTGAAGCTGCCTTATACGTACAGACCAGACTGTTTTTCCACTTAGCCCAGCAAGCGGCTCCCAAGCATCTCGCCAGATCTTCTTGCTGGAGATGGCAGAGGTTAAACCTGGTACTTTATCCTTGTAAAGCAAATGTTCCATCACTGAGCTATGGCATTAACTGGGCCCTTGATTGGCTGTTTCTTTTTCATTAGTTTAAGACATCTGGTGCTGTTAGAATTTCCAGCTGAGCATCGAAGGGTATGGTTGACTCAGAAAGCTCAGAAATGATGTTGTAGTGTACCTTTGTACTTAAGCATTACCTGCATGAGTCCTTGCTTTCAAAAGCTGCGGGGAAGAGGTGCCTGTGCCAAAAAACAGCAGATACATCATAATGGTAATTGCTCACTTAACTGCTGTGTATACTGTGTTATGTCAGATCATGCTACAAAAGGAATACTGCTAAGCTCTGTTCCCCTATAAACAAGCAAGGTTAATACGCTGCCCAACCGATAGGGTCTTGCAAGCAGTCTTGTCTAGTTTTCTGGGTGTGCCTGTGATAATGATGCACATAGAGACCTATAAGCTCAGCTAACTAGCCAGGCTAGAAGCCTTTGTTGTTCCTGCATGTAGTGTCTCATTTGGCCTGTACTTCACATTTTTCTATGCAAATCTTCAGGTGTGCACTAGCTGAACAAACATAATGTGTGAGCGGGCCCTTTGGCACCAGCTTTAGCATGCTTTTGTTTTCGTTTTAGCAACGTAGAAAGCTCCCTTAGACTCAGTGAGACCATTCGTCCATCTAACTCAGTATTGTTTGCACTGACTGGCAACAGGTCTCCAGGGTTTCAGATTATCTTTTTATTGGGGATGTATTTTGAAACACATTCTTGACACAATAATAGTGTATTAGTTGTGGATTTATTATGCTTTAGTTTGTTCTGTGATGCTTCCCCAAGGCTACCACCAGGACATTTTTTTTCAGCTGGAACTAGCCAGAACCCAGTTCTGAGGAGAAAACAGTGCTCCAAAACCAGAGACACCCCCCGTCTCCTTTAATCAGCAAAGTAGCGGACACATGGTGTACAGTTCGTTGCTAGCTCCCTACCAATGTAAATTTAGCTCATTTAGAGCAAATCCAGCTTCCAGCAGTAAAAAATACACCATACAATATAATGCAAAAATGAAAGTTTTTATAAAAAAATACAGTCCAGTAAAAGGGGGGGGGGGATAGAAGAAGGAGAATAACAGTAGACAGTAGATATAGACTATCTCCAGAGCAAGTGTTGTAAACAGTCTTGTAAACAGCAGCTGTGCTGTTCTGGTAGCTCCTGCACTCAGAAAACTTCTTCCCTGACAACAAAGGTGGGACAAGAACAAAATGGACCATTTTTGCTCAGGATGGAAAGTTCTGTTAGTTCTGGATTTCTCAGTTTCTCAATTTTCCAATCTTAAATTTACTATTCCACATTTCTGCATAAATTTGTGATTTTCTTTTTAAAAAATACACTTATGAAAATTAATGAGCATTTTAATGGAAATTTGTCTCCTTTAGCACGTTTTTGTATGCAGTTTTGACTTATGTACACATTTTTGCAAGTAAATACCCTGAAGATAAAACAATTTGTATGTTAATTTTACCATTATATTTATTTTTATGCACGATTTCACCTCATGTAATCACTTTTGTAAACATCGCTTGGTTGGAGAACTGGATCACAAAGTTCAGAGAGTGTGAATTCCAAAGGACAGCTGTGTTTCAGTTCACGTGAGTGTGAATTTGGTAGATTTGGCTTTAAATAAGATAAAAATTAAGCTCTACCATCCCAGTGGAATTTCAACAGGAAGTTACAGGTGTCCTTTTCATTGTGCATTCATGATGATTTGTGCTCATGATGGTATTGGTGAAGTTATATGCTATGCTGCTTTCAACACCGTGTGCATCTGCAAACGTTTCAGGGCAGACATGGTTCCTTGGTTTCCAATCTGTCTGTGCTTTGTAGCTTCCTCCTGAAATTCTCTGAAATGTTCCAGGGTTGTTGGGGGTTTTTGGTCTCAGTTTCATTGCGCTGTAGTGCAAGAGTGTCCCTCTGAACAATACCAACGTGGTGACATCAGGGAAGCATTGCAGAACAAGGAAAAAAGCAGAATGATGTGTGGACAGTCTAGTATAAACCAACAACAACACACTATTACTGTTTCAATCGCATCAGAAGAAAACAGAGCAGAAAACCAGCATGGAGGGGCCCATAAGATGATTCTCTCTACTTTCCCCCCTGTCTGCCCTCCCCCCCCCTTCAGAGGGTGGGGAAATGGGATTCCTCTGGGAGTTAAAGGTGGCAATACAGAACATGGAGATTTGACTCCATACCAGATTAAAATGTAATACAACTTGGAGGTGCCCTCGAAATCTGGGTGAGTTGCCGACGACAGTTGGGGCGGCGGCGGGGGGGGGGGGAGACTGTGTGGATAACAGGTGAAATCTGCCCCACCCCCACTGTCAGTCCATCAAAAGATGGTTGCTCTATCTACATTCGGTTTCCTTCCAGAGATTTGCGAGGGAGCACTCTCTCCCCCCCCCCCACTCTAAGTCCTTTTGTCCATCCTTTGTAATGGAAAGAGTCCCCTCCTAAATCAATTCCATGACACTGTTATTGTTTCTCCACTAAGAGTTTTTAAACTTTCCCCCCTCCCGAGGTCAGGAATGTGGACAGTTGCTATTGGGGCGGTGGAGCCTGGGTGGTTGGGGGGGGGTGTTGAAGGGTCAGCCTGTCTCTGTGGGTCATATGACAACAAATCCTTTTGAGAATATCTACCCTTCATCACTGCCAATATTGTCTTTTGCCAGCAGGGTCCTGGCACGGACCTTGAATGGCTCTAGCTTCGGCCTCTGTCCACTGCATCGGTCAGCATCTGGGAATGGACAGAAGGGCATTGTGTGTGAAAATAGCTTTGTTTTTGGTCACAGCTGCCCGGGTTTGGACTAGGACTGACCGAAGTCCTGGTGGGTGGGAGAGAAAGGAGGGAGAGGGGGGATTGGGAAAGTATGGGTCAGTGCTTCCTAGAGGGTTTTCCCACCCCTCCAGGCCAAACACTTCTGTGTCCAGACTTTAGAGAGCCTAGCTGAAGAATTTGGAAGGGGTCCTTCACCCCTCCCCCCTCCTTTCCCCTCTTTCTTTTAAAGTGATGGAATTTATTAGGGGCGGGAAGAGCATATAAAGAAAACTCCTCCCATTATTATTATTTTTAAAAAAAAACGTTCAAAGAATTAGGCCAGATGCATAGAGGATCTGCAGAATTTAGAAACTTATGCTGCGAGTTAAATGAGGGATAAAACACCTTGAGCCACAAAGTACAATGAAGATATCAAACTGTCGCCTTCTTTTTAATTGAAGCAGTATTTTATGGAGAGCAAAGGGTTTTTGCATCAGATGGCGCAAGTCACTGTGAGAGTTTTCTGTGGGCCTGTAAGAAACCAGAAGAGTCTATCCTAAAGAAATGGAATGTATAAAAAGACTAAAGGATGGAAGTATTTACCCATCTTTCATACTTTCTTTTATCCTTTCTGAATCTTCTTACATTCAGCTCCATTGGATGTCCACAAGTTCTAGAGTGATGAACTGTGTGCCTTGTCACCTGTATGACTGCCTTGCTGCCCTCAGATGTAGTGGAGGATGCTACCCAATTAAGGACACACTGCCCTGTTGCTGCTCTTTGAATTATAAAACAGCCACCACTCCAGGTGGTGGAATTGGGGTGGGAGCACAATATTGTCCTTTGCCATAAGGGGCAAAATAGTTGAGCTGGTTCTGTTTTTAGTGTGGTTATTTCCATGCTACAGCCATGCCCCACTTTCCAGAGACCTATCAGGTTGGCACTGACCCAACAGGTTTTAAACTGTCAATATAGGCATGTTAAATTGAATTCAAGATGTTGTAACTGTGCAGAGATTGTGAAAAATTGACTCTCCTCTTTGTTGTCCTGTTTACAGTATAATATGGAGATATCTGGAACAGTATCTTACCGTCACTGTTTTTCTTTTCTTTTTAATCAAATCAACCAACAATTGATTGTTTTTAGCCAATAGCAATGGATATATAGTAGAAAAGGCATCTTCAAAGGTATGCCACAGGTTTCCCCCTGCAATATATTGGCTTTCTTTACTGATCGCTGATAGCATAGATCATGGGCCAGCCCTGTTGCATCCATAAATGCTCATGTGTCCGCAGGGGCCTTCCCTGGCACTCCCTCAGGGGTCCCCTCCTGCCAACTAAAATTAGGGTGTTGAATCCATTGTTAGTCCTACTCAAAGTAGACTCATTAAATTAATGAACTTGGCTAATGAGGGTTCATTAATTTCAATGAGTCTACTCTGAGTACAAATTCTTTCAATACAACCCTAAGCTTGAAAAAAACATTCTATTATAGCCGATAGAATAGCTTGTGGTTTCCTATGGTGTTTATTTACCTTTGTGTATTTAGAAATTTGGTTTCCCCTCCACTTTTGTATTTGTTAATAATTTGGAAAAACTGGGGTTTTTTTGTTTTTGTTTTTAAAATGAATAGCTTGCGGTTTATGCTTAGCTATGGTATGTGTATGTCATGCCATGATAGTTTCTCTAGTTTTCAAACCTTCTCAAAGACTCAAAATGGGTTGGCAACCCCTCATATAGATTTTGATATCCTGTACCCCATTGATCAAATTAATAATGTGTTTGGTCCCCCTTCGAATAATCTCTACTCCAAACAAGCCTGGGTGCTTCCAGATTGGACCTTAACGTTTAAAATGGGTCCGGAAGGGTAAATCAGGATTAAATGTTGGGGCAGAGGAGAGATACAAGCCGGTATTTTGATACCAATGACATTGTGCAGATAATAATAATAATAATAATAATAATAATAATAATAATAATAATTTATACCCTGCCCATCTGGCTGGGTTTCCCCAGCCACTCTGGACGGCTCCCAATCAAATATTAAAAACACAATACAGCATTAAACATAAAAAACTTCCCAAAACAGGGCTGCCTTCGGATGTCTTTTAAAAGTGGGATTGTTGTTTATTTCCTTGTCATTTGATGGGAGGGCGTTCCACAGGGCGGGTGCCACTACCAAGAAGGCCCTCTGCCTGGTTACCTGTAACTTCGCTTCTTGCAGTGAGGGAACCACCAGAAGGACCTCGGTGTCTGGGCCGAATGATGGGGGTGGAGACGCTCCTTCAGGTATACTGGACCGAGGCCGTTTAGGGCTTTAAAGACGCATTAGCAGCAGTACCCATCCCACTTGGAAGCACCCTCTGTATAGTTGATGGGGCTTTTCCAAAGGATGTGTCTGTGTTCAGGTCTGTTGTGCAACATGCCACTGATGCAATAATAGTACATTAGTGGCAGAATTGTCCTGGACCACCCACACAACATTCAGCTTTTTCCAGTTGTTCTGTGATGCTTCCTCAGTGTTGCTGCTTTGTTGCCGTCTTGAGAGATGGGTACTCTTGCACTTTAGCACAACAAAAGCAGGACCAATAATAATAATCTGGGACATCTGGCATGTGGAAAGTTACAGAATTTCAGGAGAAAGTTATGGGATGTGTTCCAATGCGGCTGCATGTTTACCCTGAAACTTTTGCAGGTGCAAATAGTATTGAAGGTAGGATTTTATATAAATGCACAGTAAAAAGGACGCGTGGAAGGAGGCAGAGACATTCTTCCAAGAAAGTCGTGACCAGCATTGTTTGGACATGCTTCGATGCTTGGCATATACTTAGAAATTTCGTTCCCCGATTTGTAATAATAGAACATCTTGACAATGTCATCCTCCTCAGATCATTATTCTCCTGTGTTCTTCTCTGGCTTCTTCCTGGAATCACCATCGTTTTTTGGAGAGGAGAGATCAGCAGAATTTACGTAACTGTAGGTTGCCTTGGTGCTTCTTTTCTGCTTATTTGAAGAGGCATTTCTGGTCCACCGCCATCTGAGCAACATATTTATTATTTGACGCTGCTTTTAAATGTGCACAAAAAAGTACACTGAGCATGATGGGAAAGGCGTGGGCTGTAACCTTTTTCCATCTTCAGCCAACAAATCATACCAATTACCATTAGATTTTGCAACAGATGAGCCCCATGCCTGGTCCAGCTGGGCTCTTTGTATCTGGGATGCTTTGACCTCTTGAAATATGTTGTATAAATTGATGGTGTGTTACAAAACATAATGTCCAGATCACAAGAAGCTATACAGTGGTACCTTGGGTTACATACACTTCAGGTTACAGACTCCGCAAACCCAGAAATAGTACCTCAGGTTAAGAACTTTGCTTCAGGATGAGAACAGAAATCGTGCAGCGGCGGCGTGGTGGCAGCGGGAGGCCCCATTAGCTGAAGTGGTGCTTCAGGTTAAGAACAGTTTCAGGTTAAGAACAGACCTCCGAAACGAATTAAGTACTTAACCCGAGGTACCACTGTAGTTCCATTCTATTTTGTGCTGGCCAGGTCACATTCAAAGTACTGGGACCAGTTCTATTTGCCCCATCTTAAGAACTTTGACAAACTGGAGTGTTTCTAGACTATGGTGATCAGGTGGTGATGTACCTTGTTACATCCTCTGAGGAACAGTTTAAAGAGCTGAGTATGTTTATCCTGGAGAAGAAAATATTAATATCAAAATGCCTGAAGGACAGTGGGCTAGTAGGTCCCATCCACAACAGTCATGCCACCCCTTTATCACTCCCAGGTTTCTGAATCTTCTTCCCTGTAGGGTTCCCCAGCTGGTTCCTTGCACGATTTATCTGCATCTAACCAGTCCATGACAGTTACTTACATTCCAGCCATTTACAGTTAGGGAGAGTCTAGCTTAACCCTGAATAGGTGACTATTTATATGGCAAATATGGGCAGTATGGGCAGGTGGGAGAGCTTAGATATTTGAAAGGGGTTATATTTGTAACAGGGATCGCTCTCTGATGATCCAGATGGAGAAGAGAATAAAACTCACCTAAAAATAACCTGAAAATGACATGGCGCCATTATCTTGACATCTCCAAAGAATATCCTTTGCCCAAGCCAGAGAGAAGGAAGAGGTTGGTGCTCAGCCAAAACTGAATAGATTTTCCAAAAATCTGGAGCAAGTTACAGTGGTACCTCGGGTTACATACGCTTCAGGTTACATACGCTTCAGGTTACACACTTCGCTAACCCAGAAATAATGCTTCAGGTTAAGAACTTTGCTTCAGGATAAGAACAGAAATCGGGCTCCGGCGGTGTGGCGACAGCAGGAGGCCCCATTAGCTAAAGTGGTACTTCAGGTTAAGAACAGTTTCTGGTTAAGAACGGACCTCCAGAACAAATTAAGTACTTAACCTGAGGCACCACTGTACTATATTTTGATTACTGCATCTTGCTCCTGCCTTCTGATCTTAGGAACGGTTGGATTGCAAGGCAGAACAGTTGAGGTGGACACTGTTGTGTTAGGATAACCAAGTGAATCCTTAGCAAATTGGGGTGGTGGTGTTCACTTGGTAAAGCTGTCCAAATGTCAAAACTGGTGATGGAAAAAGCTGCAGAAGGCAACTAGAGTGTTTCCTCCATACTTGGGTTGCTTCCAGGCTCAGGAGTAATACTGTAAATGGCTCACTGAGATGTTGCAAAGTGGCCTCCCCTCCTTTTTTATTTTAGTGTATTTCTACCAAAAAGAGTAAATCTGAATCTGAATTAAATTGGGGAGGGGCTGGCTTTTTGTTGCCAATGATGTCATACGGACGCTGCAAAAAACAACAACAAAAACAAAACGAAACTGCATTGTGGGAAGACTTGGAACTCCCACACTAAAAGCACCCTAGATACTTACAGTGGTACCTCGGGTTACTGACACTTCAGGTTACATACGCTTCAGGTTACAGACTCCGCTAACCCAGAAATAGTACCTCGGGTTAAGAACTTTGCTTCAGGATGAGAACAGAAATCGTGCAGTGGCAGCGCGGCAGCAGCAGGAGGCCCCATTAGCTAAAGTGGTGCTTCAGGTTAAGAACAGTTTCAGGTTAAGAACAGACCTCCGGAACAAATCAAGTACTTAACCCAGGGTACCACTGTACTATGAAATTACCAATCTTCCTGCTCCCCTGGTTTCTCTGGGGCATCTTCAGAATGTCATCCTCAATTTGTTCTCCTGTTCTTCTTCTGGTCTCTTTTTCCTGTGCTTTCCCTATGGTTTCCCTGTCCTTTTCCTGTTGCTTCTATAGGTTTACAAAACTATTTTGGGGGTGGAGATAGAAGAGACTGGCACCCCAAATTCTGCAGCTGTAAAAATGGAGGCAGACATCTTTCAGTACGTTCTGCAATCCTTCTGCTGGCATTGCAGTAAATCTGAATGTTTTGAGAATTCAAAATGTCTTATTCTGGATCTGGGACCGCAAAACGATGAACAAGAGAAAAATCTTGGTTCCCTAGCATGTTGAGATTTCCACCAGCAGGCATGCCTTGGACTAGTTAAACAATATATGCCTTTTAAACTGTGTGTGTTTGGGGAGTGTTGTTTTTGTGTGTTACTATGGAATATAGTTTTGTGCTTTTATATTGTAAACTGCCCTTGGATGAAGAGTGGCATAGAAATAATAGTAATAATGATGATGATGATGATGATGATGATGATGATGATGATGATGATAATAATAATAATAATAGATGATGGTGATGATGATGCAAGATGCCTGGGCATGCTTTTGACGTTGATATGCTTTTGGGGGAATAAAATGTGTTGGGTGGTCTGACATTTCAGTTGAGAAGAAGCAAATAAGTGAAAGGGGCTAAGACTAGTGCCTTCTTCCACACCACCACTGCTTTGCTCCCAATGCCACACAACTCATATGGGGTAAGATTTGTGAGCTCAGTCATCAAAATACAATGGTACCTTGGGTTACAGATGCTTCAGGTTACAGACACTTCAGGTTACAGACTCCGCTAACCCAGAAATAGTGCTTCGTGCGGCGACAGTGGGAGGCCCGATTAGCTAAAGTGGTACCTCAGGTTAAGAACGGTTTCAGGTTAAGAACAGACCTCTGGAACGAATTAAATTCTTAATCTGAGGTACCACTGTATGTAAGTCCTTTTGAGCACCTTTTAGAGAGTGTTTTTCATGCCTACGCTACACATAAACACGCAACACATGTCTGGCCTAAATTAGTATTGTGAGTTGGGGAGGGGGATCCCCCCAAACCCTAGAAATTAATAAATTGTAGGACTTTGAAGATGTGTCTTCAGCCAGCCTGCCCAAGATGGATCTCTGTTCTCTCCCCTCTTCTTCCCAGCACACCTTGCGAAAGGCCCTCTTTTCCTGTCACTTCCCACCCAGTTAGCACGGCAACCTTCTGTCTGCCCAGGCCCAAGATTTCTCTTAGATGGGTCATCAACACCTTTTGTCATGTTAACGCCTCTATCCCAGGTGAGGCCCAGGTTTGGAAAGGAAGCCTATATTTTTCCGCTGGCCTCCAATCTTCCCTTCGATACAATAATAAAAATCCTACCATTTATTAATTTCTAGGGTTAAGGAGGAGTCTCCCAACTCATTAACAATATGTTACTGTATAGTGATTAGTTCAATATGTGCCATTTTTGCAAGCCATCAGACTTGGGGACTTTGAACACAGAACTTTTTCTTTCTTTGCTACTTGCCTTAATTAAAGGAGCACTCTCATGTCCCTTTAATCTGTTATATTAGTACTATGTTTCTTTTTTCTAAACAAGAAAATAAAAGAATGTTCTTATTATTTGCATTTTTGTGAGCACTCTTGGGCCTCGTAGTGAAGGTGGAAATTAAATAATTTCAATTAATGAATGGATCCTAGTGGTCACTATGGCTCAGTCGGTAGAGCATGATACCCTTAATCTCAGGGTTGCAAGTTCATGCCACATGTTGGGCAAAAGAGACCTGCAGAACACACACAACACATTGCTGGACCCCTACTCATCAAGTGTAGAGTTAAGAGAGCAAGAGTAATAAAAAGAAATTGTTATTTAGGGGAATTGAATTTAATTCTAAATTATATTCCGGAACCGTGGGAGATTACAAGGGGTCCAAAAAAAAAAAAAAAAAAGGATTACTGTGCTATATTAGAAGCAAAAAAACTTGTTTTGATAAATTGGAAGAGCCACAAAAAGATTCCATTGAGCACATGGATTGACAATATGGACATATTAGCTACATACGAATGAATTGCATGTCAATGCAAATTAAGAATAGATAAATATGAAGAAATCTGGAAGGAATATTTAAGTGATAAGGCAGATAGTGGTGGGAAATAGGGGGAGGAGAGAGAAGTGGGAAAATATTGTTAAAAAGGTGTAGTCATAGGTATATCAGTGTATTCAAATCTGAATCGTCAAACTGTGTTATTAGTGTTGTTATGGTTTTTGTTGTATGTGCTTTTTGCGGTTGTTGTTTGTATTGAAAAAATGATTAAATAATTTTTTTTTTAAAGTGTAGAGTTAAGAGAAAGAATCAGATGCTTCCGATCCCCAGTGCCAGAGGCAAGAGTCACAGATAGATATATAAAATCTTAATGGCACGTCTTGCCTGATTGGATCCCTTTGGAACTGATGATTCTTCATGCAACATGTGTGTTGCTGGACCTGGTACATTAGCACCATCTACTGGTCCCAGATAGATGCACACCTGTTTCAAAATTCCTAGATAAAGAAGAGACAGATGAACTCTTACCAAATACTTAACTAACTGACCGATCACATCGGTTCTGTCCCCCCACAACAAAAATCCTGCCCACGCCCATGCTCTGTTGAGCTTCACATTGTTAAGAGTCCAATCTTCAATTCTATTGAGATATTGTTGAATTGCATTCCTGTTTTCTGAGGGGATAGCAATTCCTCCCTGTTCTGTGTCACAGAATCATGAAATCATAGAATTGTAGATTTGGAAGAGACCCAAATGGTCATCTGGTCTAATCACCTGTGATGCAGGAATCTCAGCTAAAGCATCCACGAGGCCATCCAACGTCTGCTTAAAAACCTCCAATGAAAGAGAGTTCAACAGGAAAGCAACAGGAAAACACACTGGGAAATGGCGTGATACGTCTTGCCTTGGTGTGACGCCATATAAATGCAAACAAATAAGAACAAATGCTCAAGTAAAAAGCAGATACCGTCTAACTTGCCTCACAAACTTTGTGCCAACCAGTCAATCAGGATAAATGCTCAAGAAATCCATTGCGTGGAAACAGCCTTTGGGGTGAAAATTAAACTCAAAGCAGGATGCAGTGGTGGTCACTAGATGGCAGCACCCTACTGGGAGAAGCATTTGCTGAACCCAAACATCATTTGAGGGAGGTGAGGGGTGAATTGGAAGAGCAGACGGGAAGAGTGTGGAACTAAGACACACACCCCCCCTTCTGAACAACCACTTAAAACAGGCCACTAAACCCGTGTTTTGCACAGAAGCTGGCGTGGTTAGATAGTAATATGTCAGTTCAAAAGCCCATCACAATTTTCTGCCACTCACACATAGTTTTTCCAGGTCACACCCATACTGGGAAGAAACCTGGGAACTGTAGTTTGCTAAGGATACTGGGGATTACTGCTCTGTGAGGTGTAAACTACCACTCCCAAGGTTATTTGAGCGAAGCCCTGTGCTTTAAATGTGTGTTAAGTGTTCTTCTAATGCTGTGCTCCTGCAATGGAGTGTCATATTCAAGTCTTAACTGGGCATGTGGCAGAATCAGGCGTCCGGAAGGGGTTTCCAAACTCAGGAAAGTGAGTGTGGTGGAGCAGGGAGCTTCAGTAATGATTCGGGTCAGACTGAGGGGGCTTCCAGACTTTTGCTGTTTTTAGGTGGGACGCAATCATGTGCCAGGAAATAAAGTTTGTGCATTTGTACTGGACTGGGTGGTCTTGTGGAAGGAACTGACATCTTCAAAAGATAGGAAAGGAAGGTAAGGAAAGTGGCGACAAAATGCAATGGAAGGTATGGGGTAAGTCAGCACCATCTAAACACTCAGCAAACAAAACTGAATGAATGCTCAATAAATAGCCAACGTTGTCTAGCCTCCATGCAAACAAATTAGTTTGATTGCTGAATAAACAGGTCATTTGGAAGAGCCAGAAGAGCTCCTATAGAAACTGGATAGACCCATGCCATCCTGGTTGTCAGCCAGCTTCTGATATGTGTTTCCATGAGCTTTCCCCAAGCACGTATGTCTGGCAGAAGGCCAGCCCACCCATGAGGCAAGGTGAAACGTCTGCCTCAGGCGGCAGGATCTACAGAGGCAGATCTGCCCTTCAAGGAATGCATCCCCTGCTGCCGCTGCTGCTGCCACCACAGTGTCTGTAGCATGGGTTGGCAAACTAAGGTCCGTGGGCCAGATCAGGCCCAATTGCCTTCTAGATCTGGCCCACGGATGGTCTGGGAATCCAGGCAGCCAACATAGCGTATGTTTGCGATGGTTTTGGTGACTCAGCCAGGCTTGGGGGTCAAAAGTGAGGCAGACGGCTGCTCGAGACCAGCCCATTCTCCATCCGTCGTGCACGCAGCAATATTTTCTTCTGGGGTGGGTGGTGGGGAAGAGGGAAAAGGAGCCACCATGGAGCTGCCGGCGACTGACCTCAGGAGAAGCAGTTGCGGAGGCAGGGGCTCGGAGGCATCTCAGGAGTGACGCCCGTCAGTGTCTGTGGTGGCAGTGCTCCCTGCCAAACGAAGTCTGAAGCAGTTCTGTGCTCTGCTGGGGAGGCCGCTTGTTAGCTACATGGTGCAAGCTATGGAAGGGTAAATAGCCGCTGCCACCTCATCTTCCCTCACACGGAGAAAAGAACGTTTTTGCTTGAGCAGCGCTGGCCTGACTTAGCGTGGACAACGGCTTTTCCCTTCACCCATGCATGCGCACACGCTCTCCAGGGCTGACAGGAATAGCACACTTATCTCAGCCCCCCACCCCGCCTTATGAGAGAACTAATAACTGTCAACACGTAAAACAAAAAAGGAAGCAGCGTGGGTGTATGAGGGAAACACCCCCCCATCACATTTGAGCAATGTTGGGGTTGGTCCCAATAAGGGCTTTTGCCAAAAATGTGGGTCATAATCATGGCGCATATAGTCCGGCCCCCCACAAGGTCTGAGGGACAGTGGACCAACTCCCTGCTGAAAAAGTTTGCTGACCCCTGGTAGTGTACTCCTTAGAGGCTGGATCTGCATGAAATCCACTCTCGACTCCGAGTATATTTCACTGGCAACGAAGTTGGGATTCTGCTGAGCTGACCGCCACACACAGCACCGCAGCTCGACTCAGTATATTTCAGTGGCTGTGATGCAGGGCCAGCCCAATACATTTTGGGTCCTGAGGTGAACAACAAAATGGCACCCCACCCCCTAGCCAGGGAAGAAGGGGTGAGTGGAGATCAACATTGGGAACAAGGGAGGGAGGAGGCCATCAGCACATTCTATTTGCCAAGAGGCTGCTGAGGGGCCTTTGCTGCTGTCATGGCGGCAGAAGTGGCAGGTGACGCATTCCTTAGGCAGGCATATCCAAAGTCCGTTTTGGGGGCCTTATCTGGCCCTCTGGTCCATTTAATCCAGCTCCCGTGGCAGTTTATCTCCTGAGGTAAAATCCTAAAAAAAAAAAAGCTCGGGAATGTAAGAAAGTGAAAAACTTCTGGGAAATGATATATAATGAGATGAAAAAGATGTTGAAATATACATTTATTTAAAAAACCAGAAGCATTTTTACTTGGCATTGTAGGAGAGGATATTAACAGAAAGGATTGTAAATTGTTTTTAAATGCAACAACAGCAGCAAGAATACTACTGGCACAAAAATGGAAGCAAGAAGAATTACTGATGAAAGAAGAGTGGCAAACGAAATTAATGGACTATGCAGAGTTAGATAAATTAACAGGAAGGGTTTGAAACCTTTGGGACCAGAGATTCTTACAAGACTGGAGTATCTGAACTACAGTGGTGCCCCGCAAGACGAATGCCTCGCAAGAAGGAAAATTCGCGAAACGAAAGAGTTTTCCGTTTTGGAGGTGCTTCGCAAAACGAATTTCCTATGGGCTTGCTTCGCAAGACGACAATGTCTTGTGAGTTCCTGCGGGTTTTTTCCCCTTCCCCCCCTTTTTCTAAGCCGCTAAGCCGCTTATCAGCTGATCCGATCAGCAGATTAGCCGCTAATAGCCGCTAATAGCGCTAATCCGCTAATCCTTCAATGGGCTTGCTTCGCAAGACGAAAAAACCGCTAGACGAACGGATTCTTTTCGTCTTGCGAGGCACCACTGTATTTGAAAAGCAGTTGTAACAAACAGATTACGCTAGTAGGACTGCAAGAAGTTCTGTAAGGAGGACTATGTGAAATATTGCAAGGAAGACTGAAGAGAATTATTAGTTAAGGATAATTAAAAGTAAAAAGAGAAATTAAGAAATGCAGAATAAGTGATAAAGAATAGGAAATCTTCAGAGGTTGTTGACGGAAGTCCAAAATATTGTATAAGATAACAAAGTATGTAAAATGACTGTTGGAAAGGATATGTTAAAAAAATAAAATAAAAATGTATAATAAAAAAAATAAATCCTAATAAAAGTTCAACAAGTTCAGTCCTAAAAAAAAGGTTAACAACTCTGGTCAGCCCTCACACATGTTTGCTTCATCAAATGTGGCCCTCTTTGAAAAAAAATTGGGCACCCCTGCCTTAGAGGCTGGAGGTGACTGCCCCTGTGGATCCTGCTGCCTGAGGCAGTCACCTTACCTTGCCTCATGGGTGGGTCTCCCTTGCTGTGATGCTTCTCTCTGGCTCTGGACTGCAGATGATGGTGTGTGTGTTAAACGGCCTCGGCCCAGTATACCTGAAGGAGCGTCTCCACCCCATCATTCTGCCAGGACGCTGAGGCCCAGCGCCAAGGGCCTTCTGGCAGTTCCCTCCCTGTGAGAAGTGAGGTTGCAGGGAACCAGGCAGAGGGCCTTTTTGGTAGTGGCACCTGCCCTGTGGAATGCCCTCCCATAAGATGTCAAAGAGATAAACAACTACCTGACATTCAGAAGACATCTGGAGGCAGCCCTGTTCAGGGAAGTTTTTAATGTGTGACATTTTATTGTATTTTTGGTCTTTGTTGGAAGCTGCCCTGAGTGGCTAGGGAAACCCAGCCAGATGGGCTAGGTAAAGGATAAAGGACCCCTGACCATTAGGTCCACTTGCGAATGACTCTGGGGTTGCAGCGCTCATCTTGCTTTATTGGCTGAGGGAGCCGGCGTACAGCTTCCGGGTCATGTGCCCAGCATGACTAAGCCACTTCTGGCAAACCAGAGCAGCGCATGGAAACGCTGTTTACCTTCCCGCTGGAGCGGTACCTATTTATCTACTTGCACTTTGGCATGCTTTTGAACTGCTAAGTGGGCAGGAGCAGGGACCGAGCAATGGGAGCTCACCCCATCGCGGGGATTCGAACCACCGACCTTCTGATCAGCAAGCCCTAGGCTCTGTGGTTTAACCCACAGCGCCACCCGCGTCCCTGATGGGCAGGGTACAAATAAATTATTATTACTATTATTATTATTATGTGTGCGTGCGCGCCAATGACCCATCTAGTGCTTCTTCACCCTCTTCTTACAAGGGCCAACCAGATGTCCCCGCAAGCAGGACTGGAGCGCAAAAGAGCACTTTCCCAACTCGTGGCTTCCAGCAACCGGTATTCCAAAGCATTCAGGCCCTGGGCTGACCTGGGGTGGGGGGAATCTCCCTGCCTGAAATTCAGGAAAGCCGCAGACAACATTGAGCTCTATGATTCAACATAAGGCGACTTACTAAAATGTTGGATTTCTCGGCCCCGCCCCCCCCCGTGTCCCGGGCCCGCCCCCTTGGCCCTCTCCTCGCCTCTCCCCTCCCAAACGTCGGTCTTCGCCCCCACCCTGCGCGCCCATAAGTTTTGCAGCCTCCGAGACATGGTTTCGCCCGCGGCCGCGTCTCTTCTCCCTTGCGCCCTGCTTCTCCTTCTGCGCTCCGGTTTGGGGGTCTCTTCCCCGCCCGGTGAGGAGGGGGAGGATGTTGAGAGGACGGGGAGCCCTGCCGGACCGCGGGAGGAGTTTCCAACCGTGGTGTTCGCTATTCTGGCTCGCAACTCCCAGCACTCTCTGCCCCATTACCTGGGGGCCCTGGAGCGCATGGATTACCCCAAAGAGCGCATCTCCATCTGGTAAGGGGCGCAGCAACTTTAAGTTGCGCTGACGCTGACTGGGGGGGGGGGGGAGGAGGCGGCGGCAAGCGGGGACAGGATGGAGTTTTGGGGGTTCCCCCTTCCCAGCCCAATTTAGGATTGATTCGAGAAGCCCTAGAAAATTGTTTATGAGCGTGAGGGTTAGTTGTGGGGGGAACCTAGTTAATTTTGGGGTGCTGGTAGGTATCCTCAATTGTAGTGAGAGTGCAAGGTTTGAACGTGCTTGAGCCTGTTTTGAACCTTGGGCAGGCCGTGCAAAGGTGTGCAGGACCTCAGCGTGGGGGGAGGGTGCATAGCTGTCAACTTTCCCCTTTTCTTGCGAGGAATCCTATTCGGAATAAGGGAATTTCCCTTTAAAAAAGGGAAACGTTGGCAGCTATAGGAGGGTGTCTAGGGAGGAGCAGAGACTCTGTTGCCCTGCAGGGCATGGTTTTGGGGTACTGTATATAGGTGAGCATGATTTGGGGCGAGCCCTGATTACTTCTGGTGTCTAGTGTGGGGGCACAGGAGCATGTACATTTCTGGAAGTCTTCTTTGGGGTGCCTGAACAAGGAGTGCTGAGTTTTGCACGGTATCTGGACTGTTTCCCAGAGTGTTAGTTTGTTGTTGCTGCTACTTGTGTTGACATGTTGTTGTTTTCGCAGGGCCAGCTGCCCATTTTCAGGGCAGACCTGGCCATTATCCTTCCAGACCCAATAGGATCTAATGGAGCTGTTGTTGTGTTGATCAGAGGTGAGGAACATGTAGTATAGCTGTCAACTTTTCCCTTTTCTTGCGAGGAATCCTATTTGGAATAAGGGAATTTCCCTTAAAAAAAAGGGAAACGTTGACAGCTATGACATGTAGCCCTTCAGTTGCTGAGGCCTCCAACATCTGAAAGGCTACACAGATGTTCCTCCTATGATGCAAATCAATGGGGAGAGCTGGTGCCCTGTTAGAAGACTTCATTTTATAGAGGTGGGCACTGATGAGGTCAGCTAATTGTTGGTGAATGCATCCCCCAACACTTGTTTTCTCTTTAATGTACCCCCTCCCTCTTTGAGGAGGGAAACCTCCCGTTGGAAGGAACAAAAATTCTAGAAGTTTTTGTGTGCATATAAGCCCTCTCTAAGGATACACAGGGGTGGTTGTAATCAAAAGCATTTGTAATACTTTGGGCTCCCATAAGCCCTTGCTACTGTGGCCAGGGGTGGTGGGAGTTGTAGGTCAGCAACACCCAGGTGACCACAGTTTCCTCATCCCCAGGCTAGCATGGCAAGTTTTTTAGTTACACTGGAGCTTCAGGAGAAAGAGCTGCAGGAACCACACCAGCATTTTAGGGTGGAGGCTTCTGTGGCAGGAATAAGAAACCTGTGGTCCTCTGGGTGTGGTTGGACTCCAGTTCCCATGAGTTCCTGCCAGCATGGCCAGTGGGCGGAGCTATGATGGGAGTTTGCATCCAGCGTAATACCTGCAAGGCTACACATTTGGGAAGGCTGGGGTAGCAGATCCTGAGCAGTGGCTGTTTCCCTTCACCTCTACCGCAGGGGTGGGGTAAACAGATAAACAAATGGAACAAAATGTAGTATGACCACTGTTCCATAAAGCCTGAAAGCAGCTATAATGAATTTCAGAGGATCATTAAGACACATAGCATGGAAGATTTGGAAGTCTCTCCAGATATGTCTTTGTATTTGTGGTGGTCTTTAGGCTTTATACCTTTAAAAAGTACGTTTCTAGTCTCTAGTCCTTATGGAGGCTACAGAAAGCTGTTTCAGCAGTGCATGCTGGCACTTGGTTGAACATGAAAACTTGCCTTTGGCCAGCAAGTGTGAAATTTCTTACTGTTTCTGTCCCTTCTCATGGTGTTCCTGCCTATTCTGGTCTAATTTTTCTTTGGTCACTCACAGTTGACATGTCAGTTTTTTCTGCCAGCCCGGTAGTCCGTATCCATGCAGACCATGAGTCAAATGACAGGCAGGTCTCCTGTTTTCCAACTCCTAGTTATTCCTTGTGGCCCTCTGGCTTTTCTAGGACTCCAGATCTTCCCTCCAACCCCAAAAGCCTGCATGGCCAAGGGCCAGAGATGATGGCAGCTGTAGTCCAACAACATCTGGAAGGTCACATGTCCCCCACCCCACCCCTGTTGAATGGCATCCAGAGAGCCCTCCGTGTTGCCTGCCTTTTTATTTCCAACCCCCTGATGCCCCATTTCCCTAACCTTGCTGGGACTGCTCCGCTCCAGCCTCCCACCCCATGTTTCAGTACTCTGCAGAGACAACAGAATTCCCTCCCTTTCTGTTCCAAAGCTTCTCCGCTTCAGGCGTGTTTTATAGCCTATTCTACGATCTTGTAGGAAACCTTACCCTGGTAGTATAAATCTTCTTTTTTAAGAGCTCATGAGCTGTTTTCCATCTGCTGTCTCTGTTAAACTGATGCACAAGCCTCTTAATGATGTCTCAGTCCAGTTCGGGAGAGACGGCATCCTAGACCTGCAATTTAATCTGCTATATATTAGCATCTGTTCTTTCTTTTAAACCAAGTTAATTTTCCTCGAGTTTCGTTCTTGGACCTGTGGCTCTTGGCTTGTTCAACACTGCTGGAGGGAGTCCGTGTGGCAGGGCAGAGAGAACTCCCTTTCTGGGATTCCTGTAGCGCATGCAGATGGAAGTCTGTTTTTTCAGATCCATGAAGTGTACAGTGGTACCTCAGGTTACAGATGCTTCAGGTTACAGACGCTTCAGGTTACAGACTCTGCTAAGCCAGAAATAGTACCTCAGATTAAGAACTTTGCTTCAGGATGAGAACAGAAATCATGCAGCAGTGGCAGCGGGAGGCCCCATTGGCTAAAGTGGTACCTCAGGTTAAGAACAGTTTCAGGTTAAGAATGGACCTCCGGAACGAATTAAGTTCTTAACCCGAGGTACTACTGTAATCCTAAATTTGCAAATGTATACACCAGCACGGTTGCCAAGAGAGAAGAGAAAGGATTGAGGTTGCAGGGAAACAACATGCCAAGGACTCTGGACCACAAAAGCGTCTGTCTTAATAAATTTGTGCCACAAGACTCTGGTATTTTTTGTCCTTTCTCTTTTTGCTGTGGTGGGCTGACAACACTCCCCTTCCGGAAACCAATCTAAGGAAGCAGATTCATGGGTTCTTCTTCGGATACCACACACCTTCCTTTGTTTTGGGGACATTTCACTACCTTGAGATACATTGGGGTTTGTTTCAGGATTGGAAAAAGTTTCCCAAATTGTCTGCATACATTTCTTTCTGAGATAGGAACTGAAGCAGTCTCGCCATATACCACTGGCTCTGCTGTGGCCTAACTGGGGATTTCTGAGCCCCGTTCAGATTCCTGCTTTTTATACATCAGGACATAAGGATTTGTTTTTAATTATGTAGCATGAGGCTTTATATGCAATGTTTAAATTTTTTAGTAAATGAATTCCATTAATCCATTCACAACCTCTTCCAGAGGTTTCCGTAAGATTATTTGAGGCAGTTTTTCCAACGAGCAGATATTATCACAGATGCTTGTTTTTGCAGTTCTCAAAAGTGTGAATTTGTGTCTGCAGAGATAACATGCCTTTCCTTCACAGGAAAAATGTTAAAAAATAAACATACAGAGTTGAGGGGAAAAAACCTTAATCCCATTGTTCCTTTGCAAATTTATATACACAGAGCCAGTAATTTTTGATATAACTGTAAAATTTATTATTCCACAAATGAAATCTTCATCTGGTTGTAAATATTCAGATTATACCAGCAAGAATGAGTCTTTGTTTAAAAATAAAGATTTAAATCAAGTCTTACTGACTAGTGATTTAAATCATGATTTAAACCAATTTGATTTAAATCAAATCCACCCTGCTTCATCATGTCATTGGGTGATCCACTTGGGGCTTGCAGACTAATTCACACTGGCTTCGATTACTGCTTTCGGATGCGCCCAATACAAGCCCCACTTGCCAAGGAGCAATATGGAGCACATTTTAAGGCATGGGCAATGGTCAGGGATGATAGGAGTTATAGACCAGTGGAGAGCCACAGATCCCCCAATCTCTGCTTTGGAAGGTCTGTTAAAAAGTGCCCATGCCAGCTAGTTCAAGTTTTGGCGAAGAATACATGCCACTAGCTATAAATATGCTCAGAGATGATGTGCTGGCATAGCCATGCTCTAGTCAGGAGCCCTTTGGGAAATTAACATGTAATTTTCAAGAACTGACTGGGTTGCAATAGCGTCTAAATTGCAGATTTCCTAGCCAGCACTGAGATGACCTTGCAGTAGATGAGAGGGTTTGTCAGCTTTCAAGTCCAGGTTGCCTTTATTCTAACAAAATAAAAAAGGGTAAACCCACACTGACCTGGCAAGTTTTCCATTTTTTGTTCCCAAATGTTCAAGTGGAGAATGGAATGGAGTGTGCTGGAAGAGGGCATGGCTGGCTGGCCCCCCCGAATAGGAGCCTTCCACAGTGCAGGTTCCACTTCTTCCTCCACTTGCATCATGCTGCCATCCCAGGGTATCAAATATACACAGGGTATATACACACCAGTAACGTGTATACAGTAATTATATTGGCTTATGTGGCATTAAACTGTTGGACTCCAGCTATCTGCAGTTCTAGTAGGTTTTTCTGCTGACATAAAGTGCCGATGTTTTGTGCATGGCAAACAGCAGCTGGACAAACCAATTGGAAGGCTACACACAACCTTGGATTTCTAGTTGGAAACCACCACCACCGGTCCCCTTTGAGATCCCTCTTTGCTGTTTCTGCCAGCTTTTGGGTAAAATTGGCCAGCGGTGAATTGAGGAGGAACAGATCCCTCATTTGCAATTTGGATTTTCAGGTGCGCCACTGACCACAATGTGGACAACACAACAGAAATACTGCATGAGTGGCTGACTGCTGTGGAAGGCCACTACCGGCACATTGAGTGGAGATCCATAGATGAGCCCAGGTAAGTTTGGAATACTCATGCCGACCTACTTGAATTTCATAAATAATTGAGAAGCATGCATAGGTCAGGAATCAAAGAAGATCACGGTGGATTTGGATACCCAGAAACAATTGCAGTACTTCTTAGAAGGTTGATGTGGTGCAGCTGTAACTTTGTGGAGAAGTTGTCAATAGAAAGATCTGTGTTCAGAGGCAATGCTAGTTGCTGCAGGAACAACTGTTGGTAGAATACCTTTAGACCCTCTTAAGGAACATAAATGGAGCCTTGAAGCCAGATCATGCCAAGGGGGACTGTACACCATGCTGCAACATTTTGTTGCCATTCCCCCTTGCTCTTAGGCTGTGAACCCTTTTTAGGGTGGAGACCTTGAGTTGGTTTATTCATGGGGATCTTCCCATCTACAGAACTCTTCTAATTCCCTCCAGTGAACCATTAAATGCTCTCCTGTGTTTCTTGGAACCACACTATGGAAGGGCTGTGCTAACCTGAAGCCTTGCATAAAATAGGCACCGCAGTGCAAAGGAAATGGGAGAGGAACAGGCCTTGCACTCTCTGCTTACCATCTTGCCTCTTGCAGCTCTTATCCTGACGAACACGGGCCCAAACACTGGAGCGACGCACGCTTTGAGCACGTAATGAGACTCAAACAGGAAGCTCTGAGCTTTGCGCGATCTGAGCGGGCCGATTACATTTTGGTAAGTCAGTCCGATCATCTGGAGGTGGGAAAATGTCCAACACGAGTCTCCTCCATTCTGTCCACTCCAGATGACACTTTTGGGTGCACCTGGTTCTCATCTACCTCAGCCTTCCTCAACATGGTGCTCTACAAATGCTGCGGCCACAATTTATTTATTTACTTATCACACTTATTTGTTGCTTGTCATCCGGAAGGTCTCCAAGAAACTTACCATAAAGAAAAACGTATGTATGCACATACATAATACCCTGAGGGAGGGAGGGCAAGATCGTACAATATGTTAATATTTCACATAATGTACAACTTTGTAAAACAGACGCAACATGCCAGCTCCATAAATGGTAGTGAACAACTTTAGCAAAACTTTAGTAATAATAATAATAATAATAATAATAATAATAATAATAATTTTTTATTTATACCCCGCCCTCTCCAGCCAAGGCTGGGCTCAGGGCGGCTAACAAGCAATAATAAAAACAAGTTGAATGATTACAACTTAAAACAAAATTAAAATACAACATTAAAATATTGAAACATTAAAATATTAAAATGCCTCATCGCAGGAGGAGAAGGAAAAGAAAAAAGAAAGGGGGGGGGGAATCAAATTGGCTCCAAGCCAAAGGCCAGGCGGAACAACTGTGTCTTACAGGCCCTGCGGAAAGAAATCAGATCCTGCAGGGCCCTGGTCTCATGAGGCAGAGCGTTCCACCAGGCCGGAGCCAGTGTTGAAAAGGCCCTGGCTCTGGTTGAAGTTAATCTAACTTCCTTGGGGCCCGGGACCACTAGGGTGTTGCTATTTATGGACCTTAAGGTCCTCTGTGGAACATACCGGGAGAGGCGGTCCTGTAGGTACGAGGGTCCTAGGCCATGAAGGGCTTTAAAGGTCAAAATCAGCACCTTAAATCTGACCCTGTACTCCACCGGGAGCCAGTGCAGCTGGAAAAGCACTGGGTGAATATGCTCCCATGGCAGAGACCCCGTGAGGAGCCTCGCTGCAGCATTTTGTACCCACTGGAGTTTCTGGGACAGCTTCAAGGGCAGCCCCGCGTAGAGCGAATTACAGTAGTCAAGCCTGGAGGTGCCAGTCGCATGGATCACTGTGGCCAGGTCAGGGCGGGAAAAATAAAAATTGTTTATTAAAGCAATACTCCTACCCACTAATTAGCAGATAAATGAAACCTGATTTTTGGCCATAGTGGCCACTGGGGCTGACTTAGTTTTCTTCAAATGTACATCTTGCCTCACACTTTCCAACCTTGACTGCTTGTTGCTGCTCTGCTTGGGCCCTTTTCAAATCCACTGGAGCACTTGGTGAGATTTTTCTATCCATGCAGGCAATTTTGCCTTGGAGGGATGCAGTTCAGTTGTGCCTGCCAGGCTCCCTCGGGGGTGGGGTTTAGTTTTCAGACATGGTTTCAGCCAAGATAAAAGTGTGCACTTTTAATTCTGTCCCCAGTTCACAGACACGGACAGCATCTTGACAAATAACCAGACTCTGAAGTTCCTCATTGCACAAAACAAATCTGTGGTTGCTCCCATGCTGGACTCTCAGACCTATTACTCCAACTTCTGGTGTGGGATTAGTCCTCAGGTAAGCCCGTTTGGTGGAGGTGCTTGAGCCCTCCAGGTAATGTAGGCCAATGGCCAGGGGTGATGGGAGTCATTGCTCAACATCTGGAGGACCACATGTGCACTACAAAGAGACAACAGAGTCAATTCAGCAAGTGAAAATGCATGCACCGTCAGAGCAATGGAAAAACAAATATATATCCTAAATACAGCCAGGCTTTGACTGAACTCACTCACTATTTGTTCTTTCTGGAAACAACTGAAGACATTTTTATTTCTACAGACATTTTTGTTTCAAAGCCTGTTTAAGTTATTCTTATTTTTGCAACATTTTAAAACTATGCTAAAATATATATATATATGTGAATCACATTGATGCTATTGCAGAAGGTGATTGATAAATGAATAAAACAGTGAATTTAAAAAGCAGGTTTAGAAAAACCACCAGCTACGTGAGCTAAGGTGGATTGAAAAAGCAACAAGTTTTATCTAACTAAGTTATAGTTGGGAGTGGACCTACTGAAGTTACGGGACCTAAGGAATGTCCATTAACTTCAGCCAGCCTACTGTGAATAGGACTTAGTTGGACATAACCCTATGTGTGTATGGCCTGCTTGAAAGAAAACTGGGATGGGGCCAAACCTGCCTCCTGGGGAAGGGAGTTTCATAGGTGAGGAGCCACCACCCAAAAGGCCCTGCCTCCTGTTCCCACCTGCTTGATAGGTAGGTCTGAAAGAAGGGGGTCTCCATAGCAGGCTCGTATGGGTACAAGTGGTTCATGGAATAACTTGGCCCCGGAGTATTTAGGTCTTCAAAGGTAAAAACCAACACTTTGCATTGTGTGCAGTTGATGTAAACCTAGTGTGCTCTAAGCATTGAGCTCCCTCCAGCATATGGACCTCTGCGTTCTGCGCCAGCTGAAGCTTCTGGACCATTGGATCATGGGAGTACATCCTTGGTGTTCCTTCCACTCTTGCCCATCTCCACTTACCTTTCCCAAAAGGCACAGCCCTGCTTGAAATTCCTTCAGGCCTCTTGGGTGACTGCTGAGGGGCAGAGACACACAGTAGGCAGAGCCAGAACGAATGAGAGGTGGAAGTTTGTCATTACAGTTTTGCCTACTGGAAGCGTTGCATCCAGCGCTAGTCCTACTCAGAGTAGGTCCACTAAAGCCAATGAACATTTTTTTATTTATTTACCGTATTTTTTGCTCTATATGACGCACCAGACCACAAGACGCACCTAGTTTTTGGAGGAGGAAAACAAGAAAAAAAATATTCTGAATCTCAGAAGCCAGAACAGCAAGAGGAATTGCTGTGCAGTGAAAGCAGCAATCCCTCTTGCTGTTCTGGCTTCTGGGATAGCTGCGCAGCCTGCATTCGCTCCATAAGACGCACACACATTTCCCCTTACATTTTAGGAGGGAAAAAGTGAGTCTTATAGAGCAAAAAATACGGTGATTTATTAAATTCGTATACCACCCTATAACCATAGAGCTCAGGGTGGTTCACAACATAAAACCACAATATAAAAAACACAGAATACATAATAAAAACAAATACAACCCAAACCCCCATCCACAACACATTTAAAATGACATCAGATGTCAATTTAGCCAAAGGCCTGGTATAAGAGGAACATTTTTGCCTGGCGCCTAAAGGTGTATCAGGAAAGCGCCAGGTGAACTTCCCTGGGGAGAGCATTCTACAGATGGGGAGCCACTGCAGAGAAGGCCCTGCTCTCATGTTGCCACCCTCTGGACCTCTTGGGAAGGAGGCACACATAGAAGGGCTTCAGAGGATGATCTCAGGGTCCGGGTAGGTTCAAATGGAAGGAGACATTCCTTGAGGTATTGCGGTCCTGAGCCGTTTGAGGCTTTATAGGTCAAAACCAGAACTTTGCGTTGGGCCCAGAAACCAATTGGCACTCCTTGAAATTCATCGGTTATAATAGCAGAGTCAAGATCACATTGGCACATTATTTTTCATGGGTCTGCTCTGAGTAGGATTTGGTTGGATACAACTCTTAAGGAGGATAAACAGGCAATGCTGCCCCCCCATCCCCGACCCCCGGGCTAATTTTAAGTAATATGCAGGTGGTGGATTTGGCAGCTGAGATTGGTGGACCAGCCTCCATTGCTGCAGGACCTTTCCTGTTTTGAGTTATGGTTTCCTAATTGGATGGCAGACAGTTATTGGCACAGCACTGGGCTATGTTGGGTTATTAGACTCTCTCGCACGTTCCAGGGTTACTACCGTAGGACAGCAGACTACTTTCCCACCAAGAACAGGCAGCGGGTCGGGTGCTTTGCTGTCTCCATGGTATACGCCGCCTTCTTGATTGATCTGCGGAAGAACGACACTGCTGACCTGGCCTTTCACCCGCCCCATCCCAGCTATACCTGGCCATTTGATGACATCATTGTTTTTGCGTACTCCTGCCAAACTGCAGGTGAGAGTGAAGAAGGAGAAGGGGGAGGCAGACCATCATGGCTAGCATTTGTATAGAGTTTCCACATGTCCAGAAAGTGCTTGATAATACAGTGGGCCCTCGAGTTACGTACCGCTCTGGATACGTAACTTTCGGGTTGCGAACACGGCAAACCCGGAAGTGTATACAGCAGTACCTCTGGTTGCGAACGGGATCCATTCCGGAGCCCCGTTCGCAACATGAACAGAACGCAACCCGCGTCTGTGTGGGTCGCGATTCCCTGCTTCTGCGCATGCCCCTAACGCCATTTTGCAGCGCATGCGCGAGCGGCGAAACCTGGAAGTAACCCTTTCCAGTACTTCCGGGTCGCCTTGGGAAGCAACCTGAAAAGACGTAACCTGAACCAAACATAACAAGAGGTATGACTGTACTTCCGGGTTTTGCCGCACACGCATGCGCAGAAGTGTTCTGTGCACTGCGCACGTGCACAGAAGTGGCGCCTCCAATTACAGACTTTTCAGGTTATGTACGGACCCCTGGAGCGAATTTAATTCGTATCCAGAGGGTCCACTGCAATAGGAGCCCTACTTTTCAGACCAGACGCCCTTCTAGTTCAGAGGTACCTGTGGCCAACCAGGTGCCTCTGGGAAGCCCCTCAAACAGCATGAAAGCAGAAGCCCTTTTCTGTTCCCTCTCCCTGCAGCTCGTGTTTAGCATTATACTGCTACTGGACATGGAGGCTCCGTTTCACCCTGATTTTTCCTAATGTTTGATTCAAACTGAGGCTAGAAAAAAAGGGAGATGGACAGGCCATGCTCTGTCTGCCAAGGTGTGCAGAAGAGCATGACGGTCTGGTGTTGCATTGGGTGAAGCAGAGGAATTCCACTGTCAAGGAGCCTGTGCTGGCGATTTGGGGCTCACAATTGTTTGGATTTTATCTTAAATGCTTGTTTATAGAACCATAGAATTGTTGAGCGGCATACTTTTAAGTTGTTCTTCTGTCTCCTGTGCAGGAGCCCAGATGTACTTGTGTAACCAGCAGCGGTTTGGATATATCAATGTCCCTGTGAAATCTCACCAGACGCTGGAGGATGAAAGCATCAACTTTGTGCACCTGATCCTGGAGGCAATGGGTGAGTTAGTGAACCTGCTCCAAATACTGCCCTAGCCCACAAGAGAATCTTTCTTGGGGGTTATTGTAGGGTGTTTTTCTTCCTGGCTGTGGGACCCTAATAGGCCTACGCTTGATGGCATGTACCCAGTGCTTTCTCTACTCAGAGCAAACCCATTGCAATTAATAGCCATGACTAAAGGAGTTTCCAGACCCTCACTATTTTCAGGTGGGATTCAGTCGCATGCTGGCAAATTCAGGCTGCATAATCAAATTCCATTGGGAGGGCTTGTGCTGCAAACCTGCTTCCCCAAAAGATCAGACTTTTTGCTGGTAAGGAAAGTGAGGGATCGCATTTGCTTTGGTGCAACAGCGTCTAACCTCCCTGCAAACAAATGGGGATGAATGCTCAGTAAGCAGGTTGTCTGGAAGCACCATAAGTTGCGCCCATTAATTTTAGTAGGTCTGCTCTAGGTAGAATTTTGTTGGATATGGCCCCCTATCTTTCTCTGGTTTACCTGAGAAAGATAGGTTTGAGCATATTATGCCAATTCTGGGCCAATTCAAAGTGCTGGTTTTGTTTTTTTATTTTATTAATATTTTATTAAGTTTTATCAGTAGAAAAAGTTCAGAAAAATACAAAAAAACAAAAAAAACAACAAAATTGCAAAATACAAAAATACAAACATTAAACACGAAAAAGAAGAAAAAAATAAAACACATATAAAAGAAAACAAAACTCCCTCTTTTTTAATTTCTCATCTTTAGTTAACTTATTTTCCTGACTTCCTCACGCCTCCCTTTTTTGTATCCCTTTTGAAAATTGGTTCAGCAAATTCATATCCTATTAGTTTATCTATTATCAATCCCATCTTACATTTTACCTTGTTGCTAGAACCCCTTCAATTCATTTCAATGTCATCAGCATCAAAGTGCTGGTTTTGACCTATAAAGCCTTCAGTGGCTCAGGACCACAATACACTAAGGACCACTTATCTCCATATGACCCCACCCGGGCCCTGAGATCATCCTCTGAAACCCTTCATGTTCTTCCTCCATGAGAGGTCCAGCGGGGGCAACATGAGAACGGGGCCTTCTCTGCAGTGGCTCCCCATTTCTGAAATGCTCTCCCCAAGGAGGCTCACTTGGTGCCTTCATTATACACCTTTAGGCACCAGGCAAAAACCTTCCTCTTCTACCAGGCCTTTGGCTGATTGACATCTGATGTCATTTCAAATGTGTTGTGGAAGGGGGGAATTACTGGATTGTCTTTGTTTTTGCTTTTATTATGTATTATGTGTTTTTTATATTGTGATTTTATGTTGTGAACTGCCATGAGATCTGTGGGTATAGGACGGTATACAAATTTAATTAAAAATAATATTAATAACTTAACCTTCTCAAGCTCAAGGGAAATTTGATCCTTAGAACCAAAAAGCTGGAGAGAGCCTTGTAGGCCATTTTGTCTGTCTCCTGCTTGATGCAAGAAATCCAAACCTGGAACCGTTTCTCCCTCTCCATTTACTACTACTTATAATTAATAATGCTAATAATTAACAACAACAACACAACGGAAGCCCTAAAGATAACAGCTATAAGCAATTCAAAGAGGGAAGGGGAGAAAATTTTGGGAGCTGGTTTGGAGTTATTGGCAGAATACACCAGCAAAATTACAGCAAGCTGTTTATGGAACTCACTTGCTGATAAGTACAGTACAGTGGTACCTCGGTTTACGAACTTAATCTATTCCAGAAGTCCGTTCTTAAACCAAAACCATTCTTAAACTGAGGCGCGCTTTCCCTAATGAGGCCTCCCGCCGCCGGTGCCCTTCCACCGTTCGGATTCCATTCTTAGACTGAGGTAAAGTTCTCAAACCGGGACACTACTTCCGGTTTTGCGGAGTTCGTAAACCGAATCATTCGAAAAACAGGACTGTTCTTAAACCGAGGTACCACTCTACAGGTTAAAAACCTGAGTAGTGACGTAGCCTCCTCTCCAAGCTTTACATCTCTCTTGCAGTGGATGGTACCCCAATGTTCCCCTCCAGCCATGTCTACCTCCCACCGAAGCATCCGACCAAAATTGGGTTTGACGAGGTACGCAAGTCTCTCTCTCTCTCTCTCTCTCTCTCTCTCTCTCTGTGTGTGTGTGTGTGTGTGTGTGTGTGTGTAAGAAAGAAATTGTCAGCGCCTGTGAGGGCTGTGAGTGAGTGACTGAGTCAGAATATGCCTGAATGCATGTGATGAATTTTGTGCGTTTTGAATGAGTGGAATCCTATTTTATGGCTTTTTTTTGAGCTTCATTGTTTTACATGTTCCACTTAAAATTCATTGTTAATTTCATTAGATTTTCTTTGTAAGCTTGCTTTTGTGATGAAAAGTGGTTTATATAAGTACTTGAAGAAAGGAATTGAACCTTCTGTTTTCCTTTTAGGTTTTCCTCATCAACTTGGCAAGGCGCCCAGACCGCCGGCAGCGCATGCTTAGTTCCCTCTTTGAGTTGGAGATAGAGCCCTTGGTGATTAACGCTGTCGATGGAAGGTGACTGGCTGACGCCTCTTTCTGGGGTGCTTGGTTTTGGTTTTTAGCATGAAATGGGGCTGCTGCAACTGGTGGACCTCTCTGCCACAAGGCTTAGATAGCTTTTAAAAAATGCAAATGTAATAGGAGAAAGGCCAAAATATGATGGTGATGATCATCATTATTATTATTTACAGTCATACCTCACGTTTGCTTCAGGTTACGTTCTTTCAGGTTACGTCCCACAGCGACCCAGAAGTACCAGAAAGGGTTACTTCTGGGTTTTGCTACTCGCGCATGCACACAAGCGCCAAGTCGCACTGTGCACCTGTGCAGGGACGCGGACTTATAAAAAATATTGGGGGGGGGGCCGGGAAAGCTCATGAATAATAAATAAGCTCATGAATATGCAAATAAAGTGGCGCCGCCTCCTCGTGAGCGAATAGGGGAGAGCGTGCTACGCCTATTAATCAGCTCCAAAGGAAATTGGGTGGAGCTTTTGCTCGGGAGGGAGGGCAGGAGGCATGCAGCCTGACCCTCCCTGTGCATTTTGGGCTGGGGGAGGGGCGGCGATGGCGCTCTGCTGGAGGGGCGCCGGAGATTATTGGGGGGGCGGAGCCCCCCAAACGAATTTTTGAGGGGGCTCGGGGCCCCTAAAGCCCCATGGAGTCGGTGCCTATGCACCTGTGCAAATACGGCGCTTCAGGTTGCGCTCTTTTCATGTTGCAAACGGGCCTCCAGAACGGATCCTGTTTGCAACCAGAGGTACCACTGTAAATAGATTTGAAGGAGCAAGTCCATTCAGGAAACAACTATCAAGTCCTTCTAGTCGTGATGGATTTACAGAAATTGCAGAACCAGTGTACGATGGAATATTAGTTGTTAGGTGAAGGGCAGTAGTCAGGGTGGGAGAAGCCACTCATCATCATCAACCTTTTTATTTGACCGTCAGTCAGGAAAAAGTACATTTGTCAATACACAGTTAAAACTCCAGGAAGATTTTAGAACTTAGCCAACACTAACATGGGCTAAACAGATAGCCCCATATCAATACAGTCAATTTTAGTCTTGCGACGCTTAAAAGCTAAGAAAAGAAATTTGGCCACCAAGGAAGGTATAGTTCTAGTGACGTTATTCAGCAAGTGTAAAACCTGGTTTTCTCCGGATAGGAAGCTAGATTGGCATAGGAGTGGGTCTGTAAAATTTTGTCTAAGCTCTGCATAAGAAGGGCAAGTCAAGAGAATGTGTTCGGTGGACTCAACCACACCCATGGCACAATGACAGGTTCTCTGGGCGTATGGTACTCCCCTGTACCTTCCCCACAATATCGCAAAGTCAAGGACATTTAATATAGCCTCTGTAAGAAGTCTACGGTATTCCACATAGTGAATTTCTGCAAGGTAGGGGGCTGGTATGGTCCGATAAATCTGGTCCCCTAGGAACATCCCTGGTTTTACCTGGGCTATGTCCTCTTCTCTGGCAATGTCACTCAGTCTCCGGGAGATCACAGCTCTAGCTTGATTGTACGTCATAGACTCAAAGTAAAGGTGTGACAATCCGCAGGATTGAACCTGGGGGAAGCCACTGCCTGCATGCCTCACTGGTGGCATTCCTGCAGGCATCTGCTTTGGTGCTGTGGAAACAGGATGCTCAACAAGATGGGCCTGTGGTCCAGAAGGACCATCTCCTCATGTTCCTAAATAGCCCGGCCTTTCCCTCTGCTGTGTGTGAAGCTTCTTTCATCAGTATCTTTAGTCATCTTTGTGAAGATAAACCTTTTTGCCCAGGCTTCCCCGACCCATAAGATCGGACCCTGCTTTTGCTGAATTCCTCTCTTTTTAATAAATACTCCCCCCCCCCATTTTTTTATTCATTTTATAACTCAACTAAACAACACAAACAGAAAAAACAAGCAATATGAACGGATTCTTGTCTTATCCTTATTTTTCCTAAACATTGTTAGGTGGGCTTCCCCAAGACCCCCCTATCTGATTTTCATTTTACCTCATCTTTAGCAGTTTACATATATCAAAATTGTTAACCGTTTTTTAAAAATCACGCTTACTTTTACCATAAAAATCTTCACATTTTATCACTTACAAATAATACTGTTTTAAAATACACTATCTTCTACTTCTAACCCTACAGCCTGTATCCACTTCCGAAGCTATTCTAAGATTTAAATATTAACATATTTTTTCAGATATTCTTCCAATCTTCTTCCACCGTCTCTTCTCTAAATACTTTTTTAATGCACTTTCTCTGTTTTTATTATGCTGTTCTTTGTACATGGCTTTCAGAACTTTTAACTAGAAATGCTCCTGAACAGATGCAATAAATCTACTTGCTGTATAGTTGTCTGAACCCCATTGCACCTGAAAGCTGGAGAGAGGAGCATGTGGGCTCCATGCCACCTACAGCTGATGTGAACTGGCACCCCAACAACACCTGGGGGACCCAAGGCTGGGTGGGATATCTATACGGGGCTGTGTCGCTCCATGCTGCCTGTCCTGGTTCTTGACCTGCGCTCTTGGGAGTTCTGCTTTGCTAACCTCTGTTATCTCCTCTGCCAGTGCCCTAAACAGCAGTGACATCAAGAAACTGGGTGTGGACCTGCTTCCAGGCTATTTTGACCCCTTTTCAGGCAGAACACTCACCAAAGGGGAGGTGGGCTGCTTCCTGAGCCACCATCATGTGTGGAATGAGGTAAGGGCTTGGGCTGGGTTGGACGAAAGGGTCAAGGGCTTGGGTTGGTTCGGTGCAGGGAAGGGCCATTGATGTGGTCAAGCAGAGCCTGCCCATCAGCTTCTCTCTCGTTGGCTACTCAAGATCTGGGCCCAAGCCCTGTGCAATGGTTATATAGGTATAGCCAGTGTGGTGTAGTGGTTAAGAGTAGTGGCCTTGTAATCTGGTGAACCGGGTTCGCGTCTCTGCTCCTCCACATGCAGCTGCTGGGTGACCTTGGGCTAGTCACACTTCTCTGAAGTCTCTCAGCCCCACTCACCTCACAGAGTGTTTGTTGAGGGGGAGGAAGGGAAAAGGAGATTGTTAGCTGCTTTGAGACTCCTTAGGGTAGTGATAAAGCGGGATATCAAATCCAAATTCTTCTTCTAGGTTCAGCTAGGCTCCTACTGTGTCTCTCAGGTTACCTGGTTTCCTGGGCTGAAGAGTAGGAGAGGCGTTTCTGGCTGTTGCTCGACATTGTACAACATAGCAGAGAGTGGGTGGAGAAGTGTCAGGAGGCTTGGGCGAGCCCAATCCTTGCAAATCCTGACACTGGTTGACCTGACCCCCACCTCCCAGATTGACGCATGCATCAGGAATTCATTACCCCCTCACTTTTGCACTTGGAATCATAGAGCTGAAGAGTAGGAAGGGTCCCTGGCAGTCATCTGATCCAAGCTGCAGCAGCACAGGAGTCAAACTCTTTCCCAATGTTCCAAAGTAGTTCTTTTGTTAGATAACTTAATATTTTTTCATTAATAACAATCCCATGTAAGCCACATTAATACAATATCAAATCACAATACAATTAAAAGAGCCAATTATCCAGTTCCAAATTAAACAATTTTGGGTGACTTCCCGTGTTCTGATTATCAGGAGATGATGTTATTCCTTGGTCGTGGCTCCAATCCTCCTAATTAATCCAAGCCTGTGAGCATATGATAAAATTTGCTCTCTGCCCTGCACTTTCCCCAAAAAGGTCTTTTGGATTTCTCAACAAGGTCTACACCAGGGATGCGGAACCTGTGGCTACCTAGATGTTGTTGGACTCTCATCAGCCCCACAGCTAATGGGAGCTGTAGATCTCAAGACATCTGAAGAGCAACAGCTTCTCCAGCTCTGAGCTGTGCTGTTATAGCATACACAGCAAGTTCCCTTGGTAAAGATGCTGATGTCCCTTTGCTTGCTGCAGTCCTGGGTGAGCTCTGTGATGGAACTTTAAGGTCTCTTTCACCCATACTCTCTAGTGCTGTTGTTTTCTCCCCCCTTTAGATTGTCGAACGGGGTCTGGCGAAGTCTGTGGTGCTGGAAGATGATGTGCGGTTTGAGGCATATTTCAAGAAGCGAATTCTGCGGCTGATGGATGAACTGGAGCAAGTACAGCTGGATTGGGACCTGATGTATGTTGGGTTAGCTGGTGGGGTTGGGCGAGGTCCTCAGCTGCAAAACAGCCCTAGTTGTTTGGCTACACTTTGGAATGCCAAAGTAACTATAGCTCAGTGGCAGTGCACCTGCTTTGCATGCAGAAGGTTCCTCCAGGAAGGTCTGGCAAAGTCTCCTGTTGGAAATCCTGGTGAGCTGCTGCCAGTCAGTGCAGGCAATATTGAGCTTGGTTGACATATGGCCTGACTCACCATAAAGCAACTTCCTGTGTTCCTGTTTGGTTCATCCCTTTATTCAGAACTGTGAGGGCTGGAATATTTAGTTTTAGGTGGAGGACAATGAATCAGTTGCTAAGAGTCTGTGCTTTGCATGCAAAAGTCTCTGGCTCAGTCCTAGGCAACTCCAGGTAGGGCTGGGAAAGAGATCCTGACTCTGTCTGAAATCCTACAGAATCACCAGAGGCAATGTTGAGCCAGATGCGCTAATAGTCTGAATCATTAGAAAGCTATTTCCTGTATTCACGTTTGTTTATTTCATAAAAATTATGCACTGCTTGAGCATAAAGCACCTCAAAGTGGTTTAAGGTAAAGGTAAAGGGACCCCCTGACCATTAGGTCCAGTCGTGACCGACTCTGGGGTTGCGGCGCTCATCTCGCTTTACTGGCCAAGGGAGCCAGCATACAGCTTCCGGGTCATGATTAAGCCACTTCTGGAGAACCAGAGCAGCACATGGAAACACCGTTTACCTTCCCGCCGAAGTGGTACCTATTTATCTACTTGCACTTCGTGCTTTCGAACTGCTAGGTTGGCAGGAGCAGGGACCAAGCAATGGGAGCTCACCCCGCCACGGGGATTCGAACCACCGACCTGATCGGCAAGTCCTAGGCTCTGTACTTTAACCCACAGCGCCACCGGCAAAAGAAAAAAATCTAGAAAAAGACCACAACACTGTTTCAAAACATGCAAAAGTTAAAATACTAAAACTGATTAAAATCACCTCAACCTTCCAAGCACCTGGGTAGGCTTGTCTAAACAGGAATGTTTTTAGCAGGTGCCGAAAAGAGCACAGTGAAGGCTTGATTTCAATAGGCAGGGAATTCCAAAGTGCAGTCGCTGTCACACTGACTGAGTTTTTACAAATGCTGAACAGGTATTATGTGGCACCTGTAAAGTAGTAGCAATTCCAATGATTGAAGTGATGGAGTGTGCACATTTGGTGTAAGGTGATCTCATAGGTTAACTGGTCCCAAGTTGCAAAGGGCTTTATATATTAACAGAAGCACTTGAACTTGGTGCAGTAACAAATCACCGGCCTCTGAGCTGGCAAGGCCTCACTCCTGTCAGCAATCGGGCTGCAGCATTCTGCGCTAGGTCATAAGCCAGCCCTCTGCACCTGCAGTCAATCTGCATCTTCTTGCTGCAGCGCAAAGCTGAGACAGAGCCGCAGCTATAGTTGTTTTAACTGTTTTAATTGTTTTAACTGTTTTTAATCTGTGGAAGGCTTGTTGTTGTTGTTTGTTTATATTGAGGGAGGGGAGATGTGTCTGGGAGGAGAGGAGCTGGGGAGACTGGGGTCATATGGTGTGGGAGGTGGAGCAGGCTGGGTAAGTGGCACATGGATAAGGGCCCTTCCTCTAACATGGGGATTTGTGGTTGTCTGCATGCTAAGCAAGTGCGCTGCCACTGGGCTGTGGATCCTCCCCACTGCCCCCAAATGGTGCCGCCTTATACTGGGTCAGGTGAGGGATCTGTCCAGCTTGGAACACTGTGCTTTGATTAGCAGCAGCTCCTTGAGGTCGGTCTGTTAATTTAGGGGTGGGGAACCTTCCAGCCCACCAGCCAGGTTTGGCCTGCCAGGTCTCCTCAGTTCTGCTCAGTTACTATCTCTCTCCATCCCCATGGGCCTGTTGGGATGCGTCCGGGGAGACAGGGGCATTTGGCAGGCCCCCAGCTGGCTCTGGCCACTGGCCGGCAGCCGGGGAACTCCAGTTCTCAGAACAGCATCAAAAACTGTGACTCAGGCCACAGAAGCCTTCAAAGCTTAAGCGCGCAAGCCAGCAGAGATAAGAACTCTTTGCAACGGAAGAGGAATATGTGCTGTGAGTATTCGCAGGGACCGGGCCCCAAGTGCAGTGAGTATTTGCAGGGACCAGGCCCCGGGTGCTGTGAGGCATATGTAAGCATATTTACATCATTTTATTCAGCAGCAGACAAAGGAAAACATGTCTGCTTCCCTTCGTGTCCAAGCAAACAGCATAGGCAAAAGCAATATACAAACAGAAGTTCCCAGCAAGCTGTGCTGGAATGTAAACAGACATGTGACATGCAACAATCCACATAGCTGTTTCTCTCAGGGTGGAACGGAACATCAATATCCTAACAGAGCCAACTTTTGACAGGTTGGTGGCACTGCCCAGGGGCTCATGTTGGCTTTTGGAGGTGGGAGATGATGATCTGGCTTTCTGGGGCAGAAAGGTCTCCCACTCTTGGCGTAGGCAGAAGGAAATGGGTGGACACTAAAAAGGCCGATTTGTCTTCTTCAGTTACCTGGGCCGGAAGCAAGTGAACGCTGAGGATGAGGAGCTGGTGGAGGATGTACGAAATCTTGTGGTGCCTGGATATTCCTACTGGACTTTAGCTTACATCATCTCACGGCGAGGGGCTCAGAAACTGATTGATGCACAGCCGCTGTCCAAAATCCTCCCTGTGGATGAATTCCTGCCCATCATGTATGACAAGCACCCCAAGTAAGGATCTTGAAATATTGTGGGTTTGTTTCAATTGGCTTGGAGTTCAGATGTAGTAATAACAGAACAGCAACCTTGCCTTGATGTTCTCATGGAAGTGCTGAAGAAGCACCCTGTCTGTATGGGAAAGTCTGTGGTGGATTTAATGTGTGAGTGGGACCTGCGACAAAATGTTGCAGTGTGGAACACTTGATGGAGGAGAGGGCTGTTAATGGCTAGCCATGGTGGCTATGTTGTGCCTCCACATGCAGAGGCAGTAACGCTTGTGGATTCCAGTTGCTGGAAACCACAGGGAGGGACAGAATTGCTCTTGTGCTCAGGTTTTGCAGGTTTCATACAGGCATCCGGTTGACCACTGTGAGAACAGGATGCTGGACTAGATGGGTCATGGGCCTGATCCAGCCTCAGGGCACTTACTGTATGTTCGTAATGCTTTTCTTCAGGGCCCGTCTAGACCCCATTTTTATTGTGAATTTGTGGTTGTTTGTTTTCATGGTGCTTTGGGGGCAGTTATGCACTATCCCACTTTCAGTTCTGTTTACACCTGCAAAAGTTTCAGGGCAGCCATGCTTGCTTTGTTTCCGTGTCGTACAGCTCCCTGCTGATAACTTTCTATACCACAAATACTCCTTTTGTTGCACTGCAGTGCAAAAGCTTAGTAATCTAGAGGGCAATAAAGCAGCAACATAGGAGGAAGTATCTCAAAACAGCTAATGACGGGGAAGGATGTTTGGACGGTCCAGTACAAATCTACAGCTATTGTACTCTTGTTGCACCAATGACATGGCTGTATATGTCTGGGAAAACCAAACAAGCACCAACCAGTCAGGGGTGGGAGGCTAAATCTCCAACAACAACAACAACAACAACAACAACAACAACAACAACAATTGTACCCTGTCCATCTTATTGGGTTTCCCCAGCCACTCCGGGCGGCTTCCACAAAGACCAAAAATACACTAATATATCATACATTAAAAACTTCCCTAAACAGGGCTGCCTTCAGATATCTTCTAAATGTCAGGTAGTTATTTTTCTCTTTGACATCTGATGGGAGGGTGTAACCTCACTTATCATGGTGAGGGAACCGCCAGAAGGCCCTCAGACATGGACCTCAGTGTCCGGGCTGAACAATGGGGATGGAGAAGCTCCTTCAGGTATACTGGACCGAGGCCGTTTTGGGCTTTAAAGGTCAGCACCAACACTTTGAATTGTGCTCAGAAACGTCAAGGCTGACACACACAGATAAGGCCTCCAGAATAAGTTGGGCAGGATCATGCCTTGTAAGCAAAGAAAAGAAGAAAAGCGCCTCTCTCCCTGCCCCGCACCAATTCCTGCCTTCACTGCTCCGGCATCAGTTAAGGGAAAACATCTGTTCCTATGACTTCACTCCCTCCAGCCTGCAGAAGTCTGTGGAAAAGAATAGTCAGCAAGCCCCCAGGAGGAGGAGGAGGAGGGTGTTGAGGTTTCTTGAACGGCCATTCGCTCAGTTTTCTGGAAGCATAATAGGAGCCAGGGAAATGTGGCTGATTGCCATGGCTTGGGACTGGGATGGAGACTCCCTGGTCCTCCTGATGCTCTAGGGCAGACGTCAGGGCATAGAAGAGGCAGTTTTCCACCGGGTCCTCATGTCCCTCACAAAACATCTTCCCTTGATGCTTGGGGTGCCCTCCCAAACATTGGGGGTTGGCATGGGGGGTGTTGCTGTTGGGGGAGGGGTATGTGAAAGTTGCCTCCCCTGTTGGTGAGGAAATGGCAGGAATGATGAACTCCCCTTTACCACCAGATCCTAAACCTCTGCTGTCTCGTGGCTCTAGTCATTCATGAGAAAGGTTTCAGGAGTAAACCCCAAGGAAAAATCCACACCTGATTCTTTGTGAGACACCTTCAGGGGAAGAAAAGGCTAAGCTAAGGAATAAACCCTACACAAATTCAGAGTGGAGTCCCTAAGGCAGTTGAATGGTGCCTTGTACTCCTCCTGCAGCCAAGCTGGTGTCAAACGTCTTGCTCCACTTTCCTTTAGACCACACCTGCAATGCCGAGAGGGGGGGGTCTTGTCTCCTGGGCAGCCCAGGACCTCATGCACACTGCCCAGGCTTGCACTTCAGAGTCACTCTGCTGCTGCAAACACAGTAGTTTGCCTTCACCTCTAGAGGTGCACTCCACTGTCTCTCAAGGCAGATGGATGCCGGCAACAACAACAAGGGGAACTTGTCCCCCCCCCCATATCATTTTTATTAATTTTACAATACAGTCATACCTCATGTTACATTTGCTTCAGTTTGAGCGTTTTCAGGTTGTGTCCTGCGGTGACCCGGAAGTACCGGAAAGGGTTACTTCCAGGTTTCCTCACTTGCGCATGCACAGATGCTCAAAATGAAGTCATGCGCATGCGCAGAAGTGGTGAATCACGACCCGCAGATGCGCAGACACGGGTTGCGTTCTGCTCATCTTGCGATTGGGCCTCCGGAATGGATCCCGTTCGCAACCAGAGGTACCACTGTAATGCTTTCCATTACAATCTCTCCTCTTATATTATACATTTTGGCTTTTTAGGGCCCTGACTTCCTTCAAACCTTCCTTGCGATTTTCTATCTTTCATTTCAAATTTCTGCATTTTCACTACTTAACCATTGCTTTCAAATCAAAAACATCAAAGCATATTTCTTATTCCTCTCTGCAGTGATTTTTATACCTTTCCTTACAAAGCTTCTTGCAATCCTACTAATGTGTTTGATTGACTACAATTGTCTTTCAAATAATTTACAAATTTAGTCCAGTCCTTGATGAACTTCTGGTCCCACTGTTCTCGGATTCTTCCTGTCATTTTGGCCAGTTCCGCATACTCTGTTAACTTCAGTTGCCATTATTCCTTTGTCGGTAATTCCTCGTTTCCACTTCTGTGCTAATAAAATTCGTGCTGCAGTTGTTGCATATAGGAAAAGCTTAGTATCTTGTCTGTTAATGTCTGTACCACAACAAGGGGAATTTGTGGCCCTCTAGATGTTGTTGGACTCCAACTCCCATCAGTCCTTGCTGATGCTGAGAATCCAACAACATCTGGAGGGCTTCAGGCTCCCTATCCCTGTTTTGACGGATGGGCTATTTTCCTGGCCTACCCAACTGTGTCAGTAGGCAGTGATTGGCTTTGACAGGCACAGACTAAGGCCCACGCTGTGGTAAGGGGCCCCACTGTTGACCTTCAGAGCCCTCCTCTCCTTCTGCCCTGTTCAGCCTTGCAGTTGCCACATGTTCGCCTTCCCTCTCAGTTGAGCAAGGAGGAGCATTGGCCTCCACTTGCCTTGCCCGCTTCCTCTGTACGCTGGTGTGGATTAGGCCCAGTGGGAGAGAGCAAGCAAATGGGCAACAGAGGCAGGTCTTGTTCAGCCCTCCTGCCCCTCCCCCCCCCAAAAAAATCTGGAGTCCATCACTGGGTCACCATAGTAAGCAATGCCGGCACGTGGGATGGAGCAGCCACGCTGTGCCCCAAATAGAAAGTGGGCTTGATAGGAGAAGCTTTTGTGTCTTGCTTGCTGCATGGCTTCCCACGAGCTACACTGGCTTCTGCTCAAGACACTTCGGGAATGTGATTTACAGGCAGCCGGCTGAGGCTGAGCCAGGATTCCTGGCTGTGTTTTCAGACTTTCCATCTGTGCCAGACTCTCGCTCCAAACCAGAATTTCACCTGGCCTTTTTTGGCTCTGTGTTTGCGTAATGCAAAATCAATCTCTTTCTTTCTTTCTTTCTTTCTTTCTTTCTTTCTTTCTTTCTTTCTCTCTCTCTCTCTCTCTCTCTCTCTCTCACACACACACACACACACAAAATATTGCTGGGTAGTCAATAACGCTTCCTTTGCTAATGGGGATGCATTTTGGCTCCCTTTGATCTCACTTCTCTCCCCACCTGCCCCAGTTTAGGACTGAGCTTCATGCATCTGATGAAGTGGATTCTTGTCAATAAGTGTTTATGCTAGGTTAGCCAACACTGGGTAGCCACAAGGTTGTTGTTGTTGTTGTGGTGGTGGTGGTGAATGACTTTTTAAAAAATGCTTTTACAGTACAGTATTGAATTTCCAAATTATTAACAAATACAGAAGAGAGAAAACAAATTTCTGAAACAAATTCCTAGAAACTCATTGAAAATGCATTTATTTTCAGCGTTAGGAACTAATGGTGTACTTATATCAGGTAAGTTGTAATACATTTTACAGTTGTTGCTGGACTCCCAACTCCCCACAGCTAACATAGCCAGTCGTCAAAGAAGATGAAAATTGGAGTTCACCAATGCCCAATGGGGGCACCACATTGGCTACCTTTAACAAATGTGCAAGGTTTTAAGATGCCACAAAGGAACGTGGGTGGTGCTGTGGTTAAACCACAGAGCCTAGGACTTGCTGATCAGAATGTCGGGGTTCGAATCCCCGTGGTAGGGTGAGCTCATGCTGCTCGGTCCCTGCTGCTGCCAACCTAGCAGTTCGAAAGCACATCAAAAGTGCAAGTAGATAAATAGGTACCACTCTGGCAGGAAGGTAAACGGCGTTTCCATGTGCTGCTCTGGTTCGCCAGAAGCGGCTTAGTCATGCTGGCCACATGACCCGGCCAATAAAGCAAGATGAGCGCCGCAACCCGAGAGTTGGTCACGACTGGACCTAATGGTCAGGGGTCCCTTTACCTTTACCTTTAAGGTGCCACAAGAGTGCCAAGTGGCTGAATTGGCTTGGAGTTCAGATGTCATAATGCAGAGCAGCCTTTGAGAATCACTGGTCAGAAGGATAGGCTGATGCTTCCTTCTCCTCCCTCTCTCTCAGTGAGGATTACAAAAAGCATTTCAGCAACCGGGACCTGCAAGCTTTCTCTGTGCGCCCCCACCTCGCCTACCCAACCCACTACACCGGCGACGCCGAGTGGATGAGCGACACAGAAACCTCCACCATCTGGGACGATGACTCACGCAAGACGGGCTGGAGCGGCTCGCAAAAGACACTGAAAGACACCCATGGCAGCGTAGGCACTTCAGGCCACTCCTTCCGCCCGGCCTCTCGGGATGAGCTATAACATCTGGCTGGTAAGTAAGGCCTGGGAAACAGCTGTGCAGCAGATGTGGAACCGCTTGGGCAGAGCCGTATGCTGTAGGGCAGTTGGCTGCAGGAAGCCTTTCCCAGAAATGATTGCTTCTCGCCCCCCACCCCACCCCCTGCCCTGCAACTCATCTACAGCATGATGGCATTTTATGTACAATTAACTTGCAAACTTGCACGGTTGAAAACAGACCGGTTGAAACTGTGAAAATTAAATGCACACCAGGTGGAGAGCTTGAAAGCTCTTTTTGAGCATGGAAGGAGCTGTTAAGCTGTCTGCCTTGCTTACTGGGCAGTGCCCAGTAAATGTTTTTATATTACTGTACACTGCCCTGATACCTTATGAGTGGGTAGTATATAAATACTTTTACTGCATGACCAAAATAAATAAATGAGCACCTTGCAAGGAGGCTCACCTTCATCACTGGGTAGGTGGTCTCCTGCAGGCCTGTATGCAGAGATGTGTGTATGTAACTTGCTGTTTGTTTGGACTCTTTGTGTATGTGTGTCCTCAACGTGTCATGGAGCTAACTGGAAAGGTTCCATCTCTTAAAAAGATAAATAAATCAAGAACTGTCTTACTGGAGCCACCAATTTTGCTGAGACATTGGGCGCCAGTTTGCTGAAGTCCAAAGTATTCATTCTTGCCAAGACACTTCAGTTCTGCCATCGTTGCTGTTTAGATTAAGGCAGCAAAGTAATAATTATCCTGGTGAGGGTTGTCAGTTGTTTGAAACTGGTTGCTACTCGTTGGACAGCCGCTTGAAATGCACTGATGTGTAAGTCTTTGTATTGAGCTCTACATCTTCACTTGCTCATTTCTGCAGATCTCTCTTAGAAAGCAGCAAGCCAGGCCTCTTGTTTGTTTTTCTGGCCATGTCTGTGTCCTGTGAGGCTCTTTCTCCCTCCATATTTATGGGGGGGGAGCAAAGTGGGTAGTTACCTGGGGTGGCACATTTGAGGAGGCAGTGCCTCCCCCAAAAGTTTGGCAAAGGGCTCACCCTAACCGAAGTGATCAAGAGGATGGAGCAACTCAACTATGAAGAAAGTGTTCGGGATTTTTTAGTTTATAGAAAAGACAAGGAAGAGGAGACAATGATAGAAGTTTATAGAATTATGCACAGCCAGTGAATCCGAATGTTGGAAGATTCAGGGAAGATAGAAGAAAGCACTTCTTTATGCAGGACACACGTCAAGCTGTGGAATTCCCACAGGAAGCAGCAGTGGTCAGCAACCTGGAGTGCTTTGGATTAGACCATTTCACGGGGGCCACTAGGGGGCGCATTGGAATATGGCCGACAATACCATCTCTCCGACCCACACGGGGTAATTAAGAGGCTGTTATGGGAGTAGGCAGCCTCCCTTGTTGCCCCAAGGAAATGGGGAACACTGCCCTTGCATGCTGTGCCCATAAATCACCCCCTAATTTGAAAGAAGGAGGTGAGGGCCCTAGGCAGAATGCCCCCGTGTGGACATCGGCTCTCCTGGTTGCTGTTTCTGATCGCGCACTAGTTGCAGCAATTTGGAATAATTAATTACAAAAAAAGCAAATGCATATATTTCAAGTGAAGAAGGGGAGTGAAGTCTGCCAATTTAAGTGACTTCTGCGAAAGAAGACGACGGGTTGGAGAAACAGGAATATTTTACGATGAAGATACACCAAAGGCTGGGTATGTTGACAACGGGACTGAATGGGGGGAAAACCTTTTTTACTTTCCTTCTATGTGATTTACAAGAACCCCTCCTCATTAGAATCGTCGGTTGAACTAACCCAAGCAGGATGATTAAGGTCTGTGTGGAGATAAACTTTAACCAAAAGTATGCTTTATGGAGATTGAGAAGCAATAAGAGCTTTTGGAATGGCGCAGCAATTAATTCGGAGTCGCCATCTTGCCAAAGGATTTATAGCCGGGAGGAAGAACGGACTTGTTTTCAGACTGCATTCCTGGTGAATCTCCTCAGAGGTTTTGAGAATGGAGGCAGATTGGTGAAGATTAATGACGCTAAGACTGTTTTGATGTATGGAAGTGATATTATATGGAAAACGTCTGGATATGGCTACTGGATAAAAAAATAATATCCACGCAGGATTACAAAATGTTCTAACCAGCTTGTGGAGACTATCAGAGGTCACAAAGAGAAAGGAAAAATATATGAAAATAACGAGATGTGGAAAAACAATAAGAAAGGACTGGATAGTACTGTGAACATCATAAGGTTAGATTTGTGGACATTAAAACAGCAGTAAGAAGCAAGAAGTTGATTGGATCCCCTTCAGAACTTGAAATATGGGTACCCCCAACAAATATTTAAAATTTGGCTGTGTAATTTGGAATTTATGTAATTTGGTTTGATTTGATGTGATTGGTCGGTTAATAAAAAATTATTCTAAAAAAAAAGAAAAAGGATTAGACCATTTCACAGAGCAGAAGGCTATTGACGGTTACTAGACAGGATAGCCATGCTCTGCCAGCATATTTGGAGGCAGCAATGTTTCTGAATACCAGTTATTGGAAACTTCAGGATTTTTGTTATTGTTCCATCTGGTTGGCCACTGTAGAAACAGAATGCTGGACTAAATGGGCCATTGGCCTGATCCAGCAGGACTCTTCTTATGTTCAGGCTCTGGAGCTGCTGCATTGGGCTGGTCAGTGGGGAGAACTAAGTTGCCACACCACCCAAGGGCAGGGTCCCCTATTCTGAAAGGGAAGATAGAGCAACTCCAGAACAGCGTCCCCCAAGTTGGAGGGCAAGGAGCCCCCTGGCAAAGCAGGTGGGAGGTGGGGCGCAGTCAAGAACACTCCTGCTTTTGTTCTGCATCCAGGAAGCAACCTCCCCCTTTCCACTTGCCCACCTCACTGCTTTTCTCACCACTTGTCTACTTGCCCCTAGCTGTGAAAGCAGGCTTTTCGCTCAAGACTCCCTCTGTGTGGGGCCTCATCTTGCTAAGGAGGATGTCTCCACCCCCTTTGCATGTCTCCCGCACACTGCATGCACTTGGTCATGATCCTCCTGCAGAGTCCTGTCTGTATCTACTCAGAAGTGAACCCCTCCCGTAGCTCAGAGGGGCTTGCTTCTTCCAAGTATGTGGGCCTATGACTGCAGTTTCCTCTAATCATGTATACAGTTTATTACTGAACGGAGTGGAAGTCGCTTCTGCTGTGGGTAGCAGAGCACACACCATAAATACTGCGTATGAATCAAAGAAGCAGAATAATACAGTGGTACCTCGGGTTACATACACTTCAGGTTACATATGCTTCAGGTTACAAACTCCGCTAACCCAGAAATAGTGCTTCAGGTTAAGAACTTTGCTTCAGGATAAGAACAGAAATCGTGCTCTGGCGGCGCAGTGGCAGCAGGAGGCCCCATTAGCTAAAGTGGTGCTTCAGGTTAAGAACAGTTTCAGGTTAAGAACGGACCTCCGGAACGAATCAAGTACTTAACCCGAGGTACCACTGTACAGAAAGCTGAAATATGTGTGAATTTTGCATTGTTTTCTCTGTCTGCCCCTAATTTGGGTGATTTGGAATCAGGTTGGGTTTCTTTTTTTATTTTATATTCTTCATTGAAAAATTAAAAGTACAAAAGTACAAGTGCACAGAGTAAGATAAGACACAAAGAAGAAGAAACAAGAAATCGTATCTATGTAGAAAACAAAACAGAAAAGGATATTGTGCACATTACAAAAAAGGGGGGCACTTGTTATTGTAGTTAAGCAGACTTTAATCTAATATGTTTCGGTTTCTTTTTACATTTATACCCAACCTTTCCCTCAAGGAGTTCAAGGTGGTGTACAAGGTTCTTTCCTTTCTCTGTTTTATCCTCACAACACCCCTGTGAGGTAGGGCCTTGAGCTGTGAAGGACTGACTGGTCCAAGGTCAGCCAGTGAATTTCATGGCCAAGTTCAAGGGGAGGATTTGAACCCAGGTCTCCCAGATCCTAGTCCAACATCCTAACCACTGCATAACACATCACGGATAAACAACCTTGTAAATGAAAACATCTGGCAGTTTTTAGTCCAAGGAAAGAGGGATGCATTCTCCACAAGCCCCACCCTCTGTCCCACTTCTGTGGATTTCTCTCTGATTTGTGCCTTGTTTGTGTGGGAGGTTTTAGCACTAGCAGGAGCCTGACATCTGGGCAAAACCTGCGACCCTCTAAAGAACCTGGAAACCAGAGAAAACTCAGCAGCTGGAACATGGCTCTGAATCCTCCTGCCCTTAGCCTGATTTCAGGCAGTTGGCCTCGGCTCCCAAAAGCCGCGTGGGCTTCCTCTGCTACTCTGGCTGACTCTTTCTCTTCCCTGGACGGCCTGTGTGTCTTGCAGAGCCTAAACAAGCAGGAGTTTCAAAAGACTCTGTCTAAGGACGTGTGCCGAGGCTCAGTGCTGCTTTTGTGAGTTCCCTGAAGCTGCTAGGACAGGAAATCCCGAGAAACTGCTCAGATTCCGAGGTAAACAAACAACGGCCCTGTGCTCCCTGCAGCTGGAGGTCAGGGAAGTCTGGCTTGCTTTGCTGTTAGCCAGCTGGTTCTCAGCTGTAGCCTCCGGCACCCCCACTTTTTGAAAAAGATCCTACATACTGGTGATGCACAGTTCAGGGAAAGGAAATGAAGCAGCAAAGCACTGCACTCGGAGCCCGCTTGCTGTTCCCTGTGTCAAGAATGCAACCACAGGATAATGAAAACCATGCAACGCAGGTCGCTATAAGCTGGATCGGTTTCCTGCAACGAAGATATTTCTGGGTCCCAGTTTGCATGTGCTGGTTAATGATTTGCCGCAGGAATGAGGAGCCTCAGACCCAGGAGCCAAATCTGACCCTCCTGGCCTCTCTGCGTGTGACTGTTCACTGGCTTCACCCATTACCAGCCTTGCTTTGGGACCTTCATGAGTGCTTTTGCCTGGCTGGAATATGTCTTTGAACTCTGATCATGCCTCTTGGTTGCCTGGACGGAGGATAATGTGCAATCTGCTCATGTGTACAGAAACTATTGCACAAAGGCAAAAAGCACATTCGTTGTCTACTCCCCCCCTTTTTTTTGGCCCTGCCCATCAGTGGCATGCTATGAAAATGTCTATTCCCCTCACAGACCTACAATCCCCAGTGTTTCCTGTGAAGAGGGATTGGTTGTTTAAGCCACCCTGGGAAGGGAACAGGGTATCCCTTATAAACTTTCAGCACGCTTAGCAAACTGCATCTCAAAGGAAGCTGTGTTTGTTTAAAGTGGTTTCATAGCACTTTAAATGTACAGTATGAATGTGGCCTTAATCTACCTTCTCTTACTATGATTGCTGCCATTGGGCAGGTTTATATGTTGAGAGTGTGTGCCTTGAAATTCCATGCAAGTCGCAGAGTTTTGTAATTTGTCAATAATGAGAATCTTGGCTTACATTTAAACAGCAACGAAGGACAAGTTCCTAGCCCCTGTGCCCTGAAACCAATCCCTGCAAAAACAGCAGCTGGTGGAATAAGCACCTTGCTTATCATTGCACACACGGCCTATGTCTCCAACTATAGCAGCAGGTCTATGCCAAAATGTTTTCTTCCTGCTCTCTATCAGTAGGTTTTACTCTAATAACACCCATCTCTTCCTTTTTCCCTCCCAGGTGTACCTGCTGCAGCCCATAAGCGAGAAGACGATGATAGATCAAGGATTGGTTCCCCCACTCACCACCTTGTATTAGGACACTCTGTTTGCTTGAGCTGTGTTGAACAGGGAAACGAATGCACTGTGTGCAAAACTTGCATCAAAGACCAGTTTGTGCTCTGCCAATGCCTCTGGAATTTCCCTTTTTGGATGACGGTGGAGTTTTGGGGTGCTGCAATATTTGTGCTCTCCTAGCAGCAAAAGCTTCCTTCACTTATACGATGGTTTGGAGCTGATATTGGCACCAGCTGTGTGCCTTTGGCTGTTTTCCTTTCTCCACAAACACGCACACGTGTACAGCAGTTGCAAGAGACCTAATTTCTGCACCCTGCTGAGATGTAGATTGGTTTGTGCAGATGTTTGCTGTCAGAACAGGCCATTCCAACTTTTTTTATAAAAAAGACTCTCCAATTTGGATAAATAATCTGCACAGCGATTGGAGTTTTCTGCACTGCCTGGCATTGCCATGGGGCACGGCTGGTTTAGAGAGACAGTGTCTTCATTGAACACCAGAGGAGGGGAGAACCTCTGGCCCTCAAGATCTTTCTATCAGGCCTTTGACATCCTCCTGAAGCCACACACCCCTTGAGTCCCTTCCCTGGGTGAAATGTGTTGTTCAGCAGGGATATTGTGGCTCTTGCTTACCAGGGTGGAGCAACAGGTGTGGATGTGTATATGGGAAAACTTCTCAACATTTGCATGGTTGGAATCTGGCTTATGGTACAAATGGCAGAAGTTATACCTGATGCTTCAGTCACTCTTGCCTCTGGCCCCACCCACTGCTGGCATGCAGCCCCCCCAGGAGGCTGCTAGTAAGTGAATGTTTCCCCTAAGCCATCTAGGAGACCTCAGGACTCTCTCTTTGACTTAAAACAACAACAATTTTCACAGTATAGCAAAATAGAAAACACCCATACAATCAAGAAGAAAGAACACTTCTCTCAGAAGAGTAAGATAACAAAGGCTAACCAAATGTACCTCACTATACATAGCTGGCCATGTCTTGCTGGAGGATGCATAACTGAAAGCATTTAAGATAACTAGGGTTTTTTTAGTTGTACATTCTTGGATTGCATGGGGTTAGACTAGATGACCCTTGGGGGTACTTTCCAGCTTTATGGTTCTGTGGCTCCAAGTTGTTTTCCATTTGTGGTACATTTAGTGCTTTTAATTGTTGGGTTTGCTTTTCCATAAGAGCTGCTGTGCAAACCTCCTGCTTCCAAACAGCCGACTGTAAATTATCCGAAGTTCTCCAGTTTTGAGTAATCTGTTGTTCAGCTGCCACCAGCAGGGATGGGACTAGTTAGGACCTCCACGTTGGCTGACAGACTGTGTTCTGCCTGTTGACTCTGGAGTTAGAATCATAGAATCATAGAATCATAGAGTTGGAAGAGACCACAAGGGCCATCGAGTCCAACCCCCTGCCAAGCAGGAAACACCATCAGAGCACTCCTGACATATGGTTGTCAAGCCTCTGCTTAAAGACCTCCAAAGTAGGAGACTCCACCACACTCCTTGGCAGCAAATTCCACTGTCAAACAGCTCTTACTGCCAGGAAGTTCTTCCTAATGTTTAGGTGGAATCTTCTTTCTTGTAGTTTGGCTCCTTGCTCCGTGTCCGCTTCTCTGGAGCAGCAGTTCTTCAGTTCCAGTTCTCTCTCCACTGTCAGCTTCCGCTGACACACCATTTCCTCAACTCTTTGTTGCATTTCTTAAAAAGGCAAAACTAGTAAATCAAACTGAAGATTAAATTTGATCTCTTATTTAAATGTACAGAGCCATATCTTCACTGTATTCTTGTTCCCCTCTCCAAAGCTATGGGGTAATATCCATTGGCCATAACCAGGGTAGACCCATTGACTTCAGGAATTTTATTTATTTCATTGGGTGTCCTCTCAATATGACTTGGCTGGATATCACCCATCATTGCCAACTTTTTCTGCCAATGTTCTTCTGCCCTTTAAAGCCCCTGTACAACAAACAGAGGGACGCGGGTGGCGCTGTGGGTTAAACCACAGAGGCTAGGACTTGCTGATCAGAAGGTCGGCGGTTCGAATCCCCGCGACGGGGTGAGCTCCCATTGCTCAGTCCCTGCTCCTGCCAACCTAGCAGTTCGAAAGCACGTCAAAGTGCAAGTAGATAAATAGGTACCGCTCCAGCGGGAAGGTAAACGGCGTTTCCGTGCGCTGCTCTGGTTCGCCAGAAGTGGCTTAGTCATGCTGGCCACATGACCCAGAAGCTGTACGCCAGCTCCCTCGGCCAATAAAGCGAGATGAGCGCCGCAACCCCAGAGTTGGTCATGACTGGACCTAATGGTCAGGGGTCCCTTTACCTTTACCTTTACAACAAACAGAAGTCCGGCCTATGATGTTTTCTCCACCAGCATGTCTCCATGCTGGGCAGGGCAGGGGACTTCACCAGCTGAATATAAGTTTGTACAGGTGTTAACAGCACAAGGCCCTGTGCAGGAGGGAAATCTGGCAACCTTGAACATTTAGGGTACATGCTAACCTGGAGCATTTGCACTTCAGCCGTTGTGGGTTCTAATGGTCAGGAATCTAGCATGTAAAACTAATGATGTGATGAGAAAATTGTAGCTGTGCTATGGGGCGGGGGAGGGGGCGGGATTACAATAAATGCATAAAGAAATTTGCATTCTTATTTTGCCTTGGTTATTTTAGTTATTTTTAAATATTGATGAAATTGCACATGAGTTGAAGGAGCAATAGACAGAGGCCTCTGCTCAATGCTCAAATCCTACACCAGTGCTTTTAAGTCAGATTAAAAGAAGCTGCTTTTATACCTGGCCAGAAAAGTGATAAATTTTGCGTTCTATAGGTCTTGTGACAAAACCATAAGCACAGACAATAATAAAATAAAAAAACAAAGCCTCTACTTGAACAAATGGGACCATGTAATGCAAGCGGGAGTATAAATGAGAAGCCTCCATGACTACATGCAGTATATTTAAATTTACTGCTGTTTTGTCTAGTTATTTCTTCCTAATCTTCCTTGCCACCAGAGCAAAAAGGGCCGCTTTGTCAGTCACAACGGTGTTAGAGTCACTCAACCACCTCAGTCAACCCCTCTCTGCCAAGGGGAGGCTGCTTTCTTGAACAAACGGGGTTTAGAAAGCACCTCCTAGGCTCTGTTTATAATGGACAATATAACAAATAATGAAGACTATATTCTACCTCTGGTTGCCCACATGGCTAGAAACTTGCAGAACCTTAAAATGAAAGTACCTGGTGGTGGGTGGCAGCAGCACAGGGTAGGCAGCCCCCCCCCCCCCCGCATTTTAACATCCTAGAATGTCCTAGAGCAACACTGAGCCCAGCCATGCCCAGAAATGCTGCGAGGGTGAACCTGGGCATCCTGCTTCTTATAACAAAGGCGGCATTTTTTCATCTCCGCCAAGCTAAGCAGTTGGCGCCTTACCTATCTCGCCCTGACCTAGCCACTGTGATCCATGCAACAGTCACCTCCAGGCTTGATTATTGTAACTCACTCTATGCGGGGCTGCCCTTGAGACTGAACCAGAAACTCCAGATGGTGCAGAATGCTGCGGCGAGACTCCTTACGGGGTCCTCACCGTGGGATCACATTCACCTGATGCTATACCAGCTGCACTGGCTCCCAGTGGAGTTTAAGGTTTAAGGTGCTGGTTTTAACCTTTAAAGCCCTATACGGCCTAGGACCCTCATACCTACGGGACCACCTCTCCTGGTATGCCCCACGGAGGACCTTAAGGTCCACAAATGACAACATTTTGGAGGTCCCAGGTCGCAAGGTGGTTAGATTGGTCTCAGGTAGCGCCAGGGCCTTTTCAGTACTGGCCCTGATCTGGTGGCACGCTCTGTCACAAGAGTCTAGGGCCCTGTGGGACTTGACATCTTTCTGCAGGGCCTACAAGACAGAGCTGTTCCACCAGGTCTTTGGCCAGGGCACAGTCTGACCCCCTTCTTCGGTAATGCTCACAGAACTCTAGCCCAATGGTTGCCATTAATTTGATTCTGAATTGATTTTAGAATGAATTGATTTTAGAATGAATTGATTTTAGAATGAATTGATTTTAGAATGCTGTGATACTTTTATTGTTGTTAACCGCTCTGAGCCCAGCTTCAGCTAGGGAGGGCAGGATAGAAATAAACTATTATTGTTGTTGTTGTTGTTAAGTGATAATTCCTTCCCACAGTGGGAACCAGGCCCTTGTCCACAGACTTCACTGTAAAGGAGAATCGAACCCTTGTTTTTTGTTTAATATTTTTATTAAAGTTTTCTTGGTTTACAAAGGTATGTGCAATGTCTCTTTTTTCAAGTTACATTTTCCATAGGTCAGTTTCATTTGTTGAGGGTTATATTAGGAAGAAAAAGTGGGGGAGGTGATGTTTCTAATTTGCTTAATGTATGTGTGGGGTTTTGTGTCAGCATTACTCGTGCCGGTTCTCTGCTGTTCGCTTGTGTTCCTTTGGTGGTGAGAGAGGTTGGGGTTGGCCTAGGGTGTGGTTGTTCATTTGGCTGTGGTGGTCTTTGTTTTCGTGTGTGAGTGAGGTGGGTGGGTGTTTTGGATCAGGTTAGCCATATTGATTTGTATGCTGTTGGTGGATTCTTGTCATTGTCTTCTTGGGCTGTGTATGTGATAAAGGGGAGCCATACCAGGGTGAAAGCATCTTCTATTTTCCCCCATGTCAGTTTCAGTTTACAGTGGTACCTCGGGTTACATACACTTCAGGTTACATACACTTCAGGTTGTAGACTCCGTTAACCCAGAAATAGTACTTCGGGTTAAGAACTTTGCTTCAGAATGAGAACAGAAATTGCGCAGTGGTGGCGCAACGGCAGCAGCAGGAGGCCCCATTAGCTAAAGTGGTTTCAGGTTAAGAACAGTTTCAGGTTAAGAATGGAACTCCAGAACAAATTAAGTACTTAACCCGAGGTACTACTGTACTCTATAGTAGTTATAGATTAGATTATAGATTATGGGTGTAGTGTGGATTTTATCTGGATCTATTTGCACATACAGTGGTACCTTGGGTTACATACACTTCGGTGTCTACATACAGACTCCGCTAACCCAGATATAGTGCTTCAGGTTAAGAACTTTGCTTCAGGATGAGAACAGAAATCGTGCAGCGGCGGAGCAGCAGCAGCAGGAGGCCCCATTAGCTAAAGTGGTTTCAGGTTAAGAATGGACCTCTGGAACAAGTTAAGTTCTTAACCCAAGGTCACACTGTATTGGTTAATTTTTCTGGTAGGGCTGTTTCCCAAACTATCCCTTCTAAACGAAAGGAAACTGCTTGTGGTGTCTTTGAGGGAGGTTTCCTGGCCCTTTAAGGTTTCATTCCAGATGGGCACGCCCCCCTTCCCACTGTTGCTATGTACATCTCCTCCACCCTAGTGACAGCACAACCATTCTGCCTCTGAAAGGGCCCTGGCGGCATTCCCTTTCGACCTCGCCATCCCTGAATCTCCTGCTCTCAGCAAGAGAAAACCCCGGCAACACCAATGGCGCCCAAAAAGAAAGGAGGAGGAGGAGGAGGGCGCAAGAAGGAAGAGGCTGCCAAGGAACCAGAGCTGGATGATGCTATCGTACCTGAGCACAGCCGGGAGTTTTACTTGATTCAGATCCGAGATCTGGAGGGGCGACTAGCCCGGTGGGTAAAGGGTGTGTGTGTGTGTGTGTGTGTGTGTGTGTGTGTGTGTGTGTGTGTACACTGTATTCTCTGAGGTGTATAGGGAAGGGCAGCTGGAACAGAGCATAGACACCAACTTCCACAAATCTTTGCTATGCATTTGCTCCTTAGATGGGGCATATAGAAAGCATCCCTTTTCTTGGTAGCCAGAGGTACCATCAGGGTAGGATTTAGGGGCTGAAGTATCAAAGAATCAGAGAGCTGGAAGAGACCACAAGGGTCATCTAGTCCAACCCCCTGCAGTACAGGAGTCTTTTTGCCCAATGTGGGGCTTGAACCGACGACCCTGAGATTTAAGGGTCTCGTGCTCTACCGACTGAGCCAACTCTACCTGGGGCCTCACTGTGCAGAAGGAGCACCCCACCACCACGCCACACACAACTGGAGCAGAGGCTGGATTCCTGCATGCTAAGGTGGTGCCCAATGTGAACCCTACTTGGAGTGCACCCATTGTAATGAATGGGCCATGGCCAACTTAAGCCCATTCATCTCAATGGCTCTGCTCATGGGTGTCAAGTTAGTTGGTTACAACCCGCTGCACTTGGAATGGGTTCTGGGTTCCTTCCTCTTGACTGATCTTCTTTTGCTTAGGTACCAGAAGAAATGGGACGAGATGCAGGTGAGCGAGGAGATCTTCCGCAATGAATACGATAAGATGCTCCATGACAACAAGGAGATTGTGTCCTTTCTGAAGAAGACGCTCAACCAGCGGGTCGACGAGATTGCAGAGTTGACGGAGCAGCTCCAGTTACTCCAGCAAGCCAAAGACACAGAGAAGGACGCCTTTGAGGCCCAGCTAGGCCAGCTGAGGCACGAGTTCCAGGAGACCAAGGATCAGCTGACTTCTGAGAATATGAACCTCAGTAAGGCTGCCAGGCCGCTTTTTGGAAAAAGCAAAGGGGAAGGAGGTTTAGGCTCCCCTGCTTAGCTGCACAGGCGGAGTGTGCCTGTGTAGAGCACACTAGAAAGGAATTGCTTTCAGTTGCTTTCCAGGACAGTGCCTGCCTTGGATCTGCAGCACTTTAAACTCTATTTTCAGTTAACTGAAAATAACACCAAGCTCCTGAAGCATGCTGAAGGTAAAATCAGAACATGTACTTCTGTTGTTCCTAATCTATGTGTACATAATTCCACAATCCAGGCTGCAAATGCCATTGGCTATGTGGTCAGAAAAGCACCACCCGTGTGCAAGAAGATGTGTGTCTCCTATCAAACCCCCACCTAGGTTGGCACTACCAGGAGCCTTGATGAGGCAGTTGCTTCAGCGGCAGAGAGGGGAGGGGCAGCAGGTTTGGATTTGGGGCCCCACCTGCCTCCCTGCCTTGCAGAGACCTCAGAAGTGCTCCAGGGGACGGCGCCAAGGAGAAGGACGTGGCTGCACCTCTCTTTCTTGCCCCTACTGATACCTCCTTTTAGCAACTGGGCACAAGGAAGGAGTTAAATCCCAAACAGGCTGAGAGGGGTGTGAGGATGGGTGGCAGCTGTCCTGGTGAGTCAGGCGGTCAGGCCAGGTGCAAGACCTGGGTGAGGGCACAAAGTTCTCCATGGCACTCCTGAGGTGAGGTCACTTGGGCGGCAAAAGGGTAGGTAGAGGCAGGCAGATAAGGAGGCGTGGGCAAACGAGTACCACCCTGGCACATGGAGGCTGCCTCAGATGAGCAGCCAAGTTGATCACCTGGCTGCCTGGCTGGGCTCTGTACTTAGAAAACCAAAGGGAAAGAGACAGAGCCCCCTGGTTCAGGGGCAGCCTACCTCTGCATAACAGGTTACAGGGATGGGCACTGTTTCCTTGTTCATTTCAGGTAACAAAATATATTGAGCTGGCTATGCTCATACCCCAGTATGATGACTGGGGCCTAAGGGGGGTGCCTAAAGTCAGAATTTCTGGTCACTAGGTGGCAAGCTGGCTGCCCTGGAGGATTTTAGGATCCACAAAGATGAGATCATGTCGAAGTTTGCCGAACTCGAGGCGGAACTGAAGAAGCAAGCAGAAGACCACAAGGATTACATCTATAACCTGGAGAGGAAAGCTGTGATTGATAAAGAGAGGTGTGTGCTGTGGGATGGGGGTGACCAGCCCTCGCCAACCTAGTGCCCCCTAGATGCTTTGAACTACAACTCCCATCAGCTGGCTGGGGCTGACGTAAGTTGTAGTCTGAAACATCTGGGAGACACCATGTTGGTGAAGGCTGGGATTGACCAAGGGCGCCATTGTGTCAGGTGTTCAGTAGGATGGAACACATGCAGACTACAGGCTTTGCAGACCTGTATTGTTCTTGTTCTTTCTTATTTATTTATTTATTTATTTATTTATTTATTTATTTGCAATGACCTCATGGTTCACCCAACTGGAGCTAGTAGCAATACAATGGCAGAGTAGTGAGGGGAAGAGCTACAGGCAAAATGGCGGGCCCAGGGGTGGAGACATGCTCTGCTGAGATGGCCTGCCTATCCAAACCCAGACATCCCCACTGTGAAACTACAGATCAGGGGTTCTAATGTAACCAAGATTCAGTATATGGAAAGGGACTAAATATCAAGTGGTGTGAGAGACCTGGAGAGCCAGTGCCTGTCAGAGCAGGCATTACCTGGCTTGGTGAAGGCAACCTCTCTTTTTGTTTCTTATTTATTTATTTCACCGGTTGTAAAAAACAAACAAAAACCCAGACAAACCTCAAAGTGGTTTACCACAAAAATAAAGCAGTAAAATCAAGAAAAATGTGTAACCCTACTTTCAAACATATGAAAGTTAAATTACCAGAACAGATTAAAATTACCTCTTCTTTCTAAGCATCTGGATAGGGTTGTTGAAACAGGAATGTTTTTAGCAGGCATTGAAAAGAGTACATTGAAGGCGCCTGCTTAATCTCAAGAGGCAGGGAGTTCCAAAGGGTAGGTGCTGACACACTAAGCGATTGATTTCTTACAAACGCAGAACAGGTATTATGTGGCACTTGTAGTAGTGCCAGTTTTGCCGACTGAAGTGGTCAAGTGGGCACATGCTGGGGTAAGGCGATCTCTCAGATAAGCTGGTTCCAAGTTGTTAAGGGCTTTATGTACTAATAGTAGCACTTTGAACTTGACCTGGTAGCAATCAGTGCAGACCTTTGAGCACAGCTGTTGTATGCTGACAAGGCCTCACTCCCGTCAGCAACTGCGCTGCAACATTCTGCACTAACTGCACCTTCCAGATCGAGTGTGAGGGAAGCCCCACACAGAGCACAGTGCAGAAATCCAGACTTTAAGTAACGGGTGCATGAACTATGGTGGCAAGTCTTTATCGGTCCAGGAATGGCCATAGCTGTTGAAAGGTTACCCACCCCTATTATAGGACAACAGTGTGATTTTAAAAAATGTGTATTTTGTCATTTCCTGGATTGCAAATTCCTTGACTCCTGTAATGCAGAAAAGCATGAAAACAGGCACCTGGTTTGCCATTGTGAGGATAGGACGTTGGATGAGTTGGGCCTTTGGCCTAATCCAGCACCCTTATGGTGGTACTGAAATTACAAATGAAATGAAATGGCACATGTTGCCTGGGGCAGTAGGATAGATGATCCTTGGATGCTTTCCAGAGGGCTTCCTACTGGACCAAGGTGGCTCAGACACTGGCCAATCCGCCTTTGCCACCTCCCAGCTGCAAGGCCAGGAGCTGTGCCTACTGCCAGCTCCTTGCTGGGATAGTGAGCCAGTGTGGTGTAGTGGTTCAGAGCGGTGGACTCGTAATCTGGTGAACCGGGTTCGCTTCCCCACTCCTCCACATGCAGCGGCTGGGTGACCTTGGGCTAGTCACACTTCTCTGAAGTCTCTCAGCCTCACTCACCTCACAGAGTGTTTGTTGGGGGGGGGGAGAAGGGAAAGAATATTGTTAGCCGCTTTGAGACTCCTTCGAGTAGTGATAAAGCGGGATATCACAACCAAACTCTTCTTCTCTTCTTCCTTTCTCTCTCTCTCAGGTTAAAGAAGGAGATGATGCACCGTGTGAATGCGGTAGCCGCTGAGTTCCGCAAGGTGGCCCACAGCCAGATGGCAGAGACCACTAAGCGCACCATCCGGGAGAATGTCACCATCAGCTTCCAGCTGACCAAGATAACCGAGCAGAGCCTCCAGCTCCTCCAAGAGAACGAACGGCTCAAGGAAGCCCACTCAGAAGCTCTGAAGCAGCTGGAGCTGCTGGAGGAAAACGAGACAAAGATGGCACAGAACAGCCTCAGCAACCAGAAGGTAAGAATTGTCCTTTGCAAAAGTGCAGGGCTGGGCCACAATTTATGCCTGGGGTGGCCAGCATGGTACCTTCTGAATGCCGTTAGACTCCGACTCCAATAACACAGTGGGTAATTCAGAAGTGCATGAAGTTCCCTTCAAAGTAGTCACAACGACACAACTTCACAGCTGCATCCACTTCTAAGATTATACAATCCTCTTTAAAAGATACAGTCCACTTCTTCATGTGGCATTTGGCTAAACTATGGAGCTTGCTTTCACGGGAGGCACCAACTTGGATGGTTTTAAAAAAGAACTGGACAAATTCGTGGGGGAGGAGAAGGCTATTGATGGCTTCTAGCCAGGATGGCCACACTCTGCTTCTACAGTTTGAGGCAGTGATGCTTCTCAATGCCAGTTGCTGGAAAGCTCAGGAGGGGAAAGTTGTTCTTGTGCTCAGGTCGTGCGTTCTGGTTTCCCTTTAGGTCACCTGTCTTGGCCACTGTGAGAACAGAATGCTGGAACAGATGGGCCATTGGCCTGATCCTGCAGACTCTTACGTTCTTACAACAATAATACAGTGGTACCTCGGGTTAAGTACTTAATTTGTTCCAGAGGTCCGTACTTAACCTGAAACTGTTCTTAACCTGAAGCACCACTTTAGCTAATGGGGCCTCCTGCTACTGCCGCACCGCCGGAGCACAATTTCTGTTCTCATCCTGAAGCAAAGTTCTTAACCTGAAGCAATATTTATGGGTTAAGGGAGTCTGTAACCTGAAGCGTATGTAACCTGAAGCGTATGTAACCCGAGGTACCACTGTAATAACTATCAATGAGAACCTCTATGCACTGCCTTCCAGCTAGATCTACTGTATTCTGATCATGTACCTGGACAAATTATTTGGAGTGCTCCAGTAGCTACAGGTGAAACTCGAAAAATTAGAAAATTGTGGAAAAGTTCATTGATTTCAGTAATCCAACTTGAAAGGTGAAACTAATATATGAGATTGACTCATGACATGCAAAGCGAGATGTGCTTCTACTTCTCAGAGGTCCACTCTTGCTCTATTTGCAATCCTTGTTTTGCTAATTTCCTTGAATATTCTAATTTTATGAGATGGTTAATTTGGGGTTTTCATCAGCTGTACGCCATGATCATCGCAATGATAACAAATCAAGGCTTGGCATATCTCGCTTTGCATGTCACAAGTCTATCTCATATATTAGTTTCACCTTTGAAGTTGAATTAGTGAAATAAAGGAACTTTTCCACAATATTCTAATTTTTCGAGTTTCACCTGTACTTTTGGAGGGACTGAAGTTGTGCTTTCCCTGAAGTTCCATTGTACATAACAGAACTTTCACACCATTCTCTTGAAACCGAAGCTCCTTTTGTTTTCAGTGTTGCTAAATGCTTAGCTTTGGAGCATGCCAGACTCCTCCTCCTTTGTGTCCTTCCTGCATACCTTCTCCAGAGTGACCCTGGTGGACCCTGGTGAGAATACTTATTTTCAGTGGTTAGAAAGCTCCCCTTTCATGCTTATTGGGCAGCCTTGGACCATGGCACTTCTGTACAATTCCCATCAGCCTCAACCACCATGGTCAATGGTCAGGGATGATGGGAACTGTAGTCCAAAACATCTGAAGGACCCTACATTGACTACCCATGAAAATAAAACAGCAGCTGACTCCCATGTTGCATTTTCTGCTCATCAGGATAACAAGAGCCAGTGACATGATCCAGGGCTGATGCTTTTGTGCACCACTTGAGTAAATCCACCCAGCCAATAGGCCCAGGTGTCTAAGCAAAGGGCATAATAAAGATATTTAATAAAATAAAATGATAATAAATAAGAATAAGAATAAGAATTTATTATTTATACCCCGCCCATCTGGCTGGGTTTCCCCAGCCACTCTGGGCGGCTTCCAACAAAACACTAAAATACAGTGACCTATTAAACATTAAAAGCTTCCCTAAACAGGGCTGCCTCTAACATCCCAACCTTGTGCCTCCCATGTTACTAGACTCCAACTCCCATCACCCCCAACTTTGCTCATGCTGGCTGGGGATGATGGGAGTTGGAGTCCAACATTACCAGAAGGGCATCAGGTTGTGGGAAAGCTGATATTAGTTACTATATTATATTCAAATGGTGCTGAGCCTTTCCACACCCAGCTGAAGGCAGAATGCAAGCTGATGATCACCTGTGTATGTGACAGGTATGCTCACATGTGCATGTTTGGTACACAGATGATCTGGATGCTCACCAACAAGTGCAAGGAGCTGCAGGCGCAGGTGGAAGAGTACATGGAGATGAAGAAGGTCATGGCCCAAACAAAGGAGACCAATGAGGTGCTGGAGCAGCAGAACGTGGCGCTAAAGTTAGTACAGGCATCTCTCTCTCTCTCTCAAGAGTCAGAGTCAGTTTTTTCACTGCCCTGGCTTCTTTCCTGGTTAGGTGCTGCTGGTTGTCGACTAACGGTCTTGTTTCTATTCCTGGCCTGGCCTTCTCCTGCTCCACTCAGAGAGGAGCTGACTCTGCAGAGGCAGGAGATGCAACGGAAAAGCAGTGAAGAGGAAAGCCAATCAAAGGCCCTTGAAGAGGAGCATCAGCTGCGGCTGAATGCTGAAAGAATCCTCAGGCACACTGCCCAGGGCCTCAAGGAAGTGCTGCTGGTGAGTGTCTGGGAATATTGGGACACTGCTGGGAGGGTTCTGAGACCTTTTGCCACATTAAGGAAATCCAAGTTGATTGGCCTTATGAGCTTTGGCTGATTTTTATGGGTCAATATTGCATCTATTTGCATTTGAGTTGTCTGTCTCGGGAGACAATGGAGGAGTGCGCCTTTGAGGGTGAAGTCAAACCATCAGAGAGTTACAGCACCTGCTGTGGCTGTGGAGACTGACATGGGAGAGACATGTTTTGTTGCAGCTGGGGCAAAGGAAGGTGTCCAGTTGTGCTGCTGCAGGTGCACCCAGGCATTTTTTAAAATATAATTTTTATTAATTTTCCAATATAAGATTATACAAACAAAACCTCCAATTTATCACCAACATCCTCCTTTTGGACTTCCATCAACATGTCTGGTAATTCTCCGTTTTACTCACTTCCACATTTCTCAGTTTAATATTGCACTACCTTAATATCTTATTTTACCTTATTTTTTAAACAATATTTCTATTATACATTCTCACAGAGCATCCTGAAAACTTACAAACATTATCTGATCATCACATATACTTTTCATATAATCTGTAAATTTATTCCAGTCTTCAGTGATTTTTTTGGTCTCAGCGGTTCTGGATCCTCCCTGTTAATTTATCAAGTTCTGCGTAGTCCATTAATTTCATTCTCCATTCTTCCATCGTAGGCAATTCTTCTTGTTTCCAATTTTGAGCCAACAAAATTCTTGCTGCTGTTACTGCGTACAAAAACAATTTCCATTCTTTTTTATTAATTTCATTTCCTATTATTCCTAATAGAAATGCTTCTGGTTTTTTAACGAATGTATATTTCAACATTTTAAAAAACTCATTATATATCATTTCCCAAAAGCATTTACTTTTTTACACTCCCACCACATATGGTAAAATGTTCCTTCTTTTTCTTTACACTTCCAACCTTTATTACTTACTTTATACATTTTAGCTAATTTCACTGGTGTTACATACCATCTATATATCATTTTCATCATATTTTCAGGTGCACCCAGGCATTTATTCTCTCTGCGCTCCTCCCAGCAGTCATTCCTTCTCTGGTTACTGCTAAGGATGCACGACCTGTCTGTCTGCAGGCACTGTGGTCGTTTGCAAGTGATTCCCACACGGTGGTGGTGATGTTTCCAGCCTTCATGTCACATTTGCAGAAATCTTTGTAACACAGAGTTGGTTTGCCAACAGGTCTCGTGCCTGAAACCATCTTTCCATAGAGAAGATCCTGCCATCTTCCATTCTGCGAACAGGATCAAGCTAGTAAAAGCCAAACTGTTGCTAATCTCCTTCTTTGTAGATCCTGCGTTGAGCAAGGGCTTGGCTACAGTTCTATAAGCTAACCTAAACTGTCTGCTTCCTGTATGCATTTGGGCTGGGTAAACTGGGATCACAAACTTGCCCACTTCAAACTTTGCATTTTATTTGAAGTGTGGGGAACAAATATGGTGGAAATCTAGGGGGGTTTTGCAGCCACATTCTTCCTCTTCACTCCCACAGGAACGCCCATCTGATGAGGATGAGGATGGCCACTTTGATGTGATGTTCCACTTAAGGCGCAATGATGTGCTGCAAGCCACCTTGAATCTCCTGAACAGAAGCATCGCACGCATCGAGGCCAATCAGCTTCTCCGCACTCTCTATGTAGAGAGCAAGGTGTTCAAACCTACCACCACGGAGGGCAGCAGGTAAGCGAAAAAGGGGATGAGATCCATGAGGGTTGGGAGGGGTGCCACCGCCTGTTAAAGGTAAAGGTACCCCTGGGGTTGTGGCGCTCATCTCGCTTTACTAGCCGAGGGAGCCGGCGTACAGCTTCCAGGTCATGTGGCCAGCATGACTAAGCCGCTTCTGGCGAACCAGAGCAGCGCACGGAAACGCCGTTTACCCTCCCGCCAGAGCGGTACCTATTTATCTACTTGCACTTCGACGTGCTTTCGAACTGCTAGGTTGGCAGGAGCAGGGACTGAGCAACGGGAGCTCACTCCGTCGCAAGGATTCGAACCGCCGACCTTCTGATTGAAGAGCCAGTGTGGTATAATGGTTAGGAGCGGTAGTCTCCTAATCTGGGGAACTGGGTTTGCGTCTCCGCTCCTCCACATGCAGCTGCTGGGTGACCTTGGGCCAGTCACACTTCTGTGAAGTCTCTCAGCCCCACTCACCTCACAGAGTGTTTGTTGTGGGGGAGGAAGGGAAAGGAGAATGTTAGCCGCTTTGAGACTCCTTAAAGGGAGTGAAAGGCAGGATATCAAATCCAAACTCTTCTTCTTCTTCTTGATCGGCAAGCCCAAGAGGCTCAGTGGTTTAACTCACAGGGCCACCCGCGTCCCACCACCGCCTGTTACGTTCTTGTAAAAGGACAAGCAGGCAGAGCTACTTAGTGAAAGGAAGCAATGCAATATAGATACCTGCCTCATAGGAATGGAAGAGGAAACTTGATTCAAATAGCACAGAAAGACAAAACTGCAGAATCCACACTTTCTTCCCCCACCATTAAATTTTTAATTTGTATACATAACAAGGGGGTTGGACTATATGAGCCTTGAGGATGCCTTCGAACTCTGTGATTCTAATATCCAAGGAAATAGTCTTACCAAAGACAATAATTCCAGTCTACCCAGTCTACAGCAATCATAGGTCATATGCAAATTCCCAATATAAGCTTAGCATTATAGGCACCAATTCTATAGGGCTGAGATGTATTCAGCCCCTGCAAAGTTTGTTGGGATGAGCCCCTTCAATCTGCAGGGGCCAGGGTCCTGCAGTAACAGCCCTTGTTGAGCCTTGTGGCAGCAGTGGGAGGCCTCAACAAACATCATGACGCCCATGATGGGAAACCCCCAATGTTGGGTGAAACTCTGTGCCTCTGCTTAGCGTGGAAGTTATCAGTCTACCTAATCGTATCCACAGGCATTCCTGAAAGAGGATGAAAAGGTCTCTCCCCTTTATTAGCGCATGCAAAAAAGGGGGGGAGCCACAGGTTGCCAAAATTCTATATGCAGTGCCTTGATCTGAAATGGCCACTTCCCAAACATTACAAGCCTGGCTGCTGTTAATAAAATGCAGATTGGCTCCTTATGCATATTAAAGTCTAATGAGGAGTGCAAGGGCCTGCTCCAAAGATGTACATGTGATTCAAATGTCTCATCCCAGAACTGTCATACTACTGTGTGGAAAAAGGAAGTCATGTATGGAAAAAGGAAGTCACATCACCACACTCCTTCCAGCACATGGGTTTTATTTGGGCTCCAGTGCAGCCTCAGTACAACCTTGAAAGTTGCACTTTCTGAAACAGTGCATGAACCGAAACGCAGCCACTCTTCAAAATTCACGCTTCTTTCAATTCTGCAGTGTAGTTCTCCAGCCAAAAATACATGTTCTAGAGAGAAAAGCGTGTGTAGAAACAGCATATACACCAGCAGAAAGCACATGCACAAAATGAACCCCAGGCCTTGGCAGGGGAGGGCGGGGTGTAAATAAAAATTATTATTATTAGACAGCAGCATTCTGGGGAAACGTGTGGGTTAGGCAGAATTGCATGTAGAAATGTTGAGTGTTAGGGGAAATTGGCTGGAAAATGCTGCTGAATTTCCACAGGAACGTTTTGTAAAATAAATAAGCAAATTCGCAAACTGGTATGGAACTGTAGATATCTGTTTCTCAGCCTCTCTGCTATCAAGCCTTCCCGCATCATGTCGCACATGAATGTTGCCAAGATCCCAGGGACCCATGCTGTCCACAGTATGCCATCTCTGAGCAACGTCTCCCAGGTCCGTGAGGATACTGTCCGGCCGTACGCTAGTGCCACAGAGGTGAGTGGGGAATCAGGACTTATTGGCCCCCAGGTGGGAAGCAATAACCAAAACCTAGGCAACAGCATGGCTTCCAGGAAGCAACTTGCAGAAATGAAGGCTGGAGCAATAATGCCTGACATGCCTGGAATTTGCTGCCACCGGTCTCTCAGCCAGGGTAGTTGCAAGGAAATTGAAAGAGAGAAGCGTGTATGCCAGCTTGAACTCTTAGGAGAAAAGGTGGGATTTAATTTAATAGTAAACAAACTGTCATGGCTGCCCCCAAAGATTCCTGGGAACCTCCATGTGTTATGGTTCTCTTCCCTAACAAATCTTGGCACCCTTAACAACTAGTTTCCAGGATGCTTTGGGGAGAAGCCACGGCTGTTGAAGTGGTATAATACTGCTTTAAAAATGCATGGTATGGATGTGACCTAACAAGCCTTTCCCTTCTGTTGGGGTGATAGAGCCGTATGGGCTGCACATAGCCTAGTGTTTATTTTATTTTCATTCATTTTTACTTTTCTATCCCACCTTTTATACCCTTTCCAAGGAACTTAAGGGGGCTTGTAGTTTTTATCCTCATTTATCCTCACAACAACCCAATGAAGTAGGGTCGCCTGGCCCAGATTCCCACCTTTTTTTCTTTAAAAAAACAAAATTTCCAAACCATCCTCAGATTTTCTATGCCAACAACAGTATATAAATGAGCCTGATAAATAAAGGTGTCCTGGTGCTATTCTGCCAAATCGTTTTGTGGAGAACTACCCTTCTCCTCTGCCTCAGGCACTGAAATGTATTGGGCTGGTCCTGTTTTTGAGTACATTTATCCGTGTTTTCCTCTGTGAAATTGTGAGGGGTGTGGATTTAACATCCCTAGCCTGAACACCTGCCCTTTCCCCCACAGCCTTTAATAGCAGCATGGAGAACGGAGCTGAAAGAGGAAGAGACCAAACCACAAGAGAAAGCTGTCTGTAAGAAACTGGCTGCACAGCAACCAACTGAGGAATAGTGAATGGAGAAGAAGCAACCCTTTATCCAGTATTCTCATTTTGCATCAGCACCTATCCCTCCAAGAGATAATGATACTCGGGGTGGAATTCTGAGGACTTTTATATCCCAATAGGTCAGTGCAGAACTGCCTGAGGCAAGTTACAGAGCCACTGAGCTGTTGAGTCAGAAACGGAAACCAAACAAAGGAGGAGGCACAAGCGGCCCTCCAACCCAACCACGTTCCAAGGCTGGGTGGATTTCCTAGGGCAAGACCACCACACTGCTCCCGCATGACAACAGGTCTTTGCGAAGTGGGATCCAGCTAGGATAGGAGGCCTCCGGCCTTTCTGGTAGCTGATATATGCTCCCACCTTCTTCTTCCTTTCTGAATTAAAGTGGAAGACACACTTCAACCCTTATACTCAAGGTTTACTCTTTAGAGGTGTGAGGATATTTCTGTATATAAAGCATTTAAAAACAAACAACAACCCGCCTGCCACTCCTCAGCCATAAAGGCTACCCCCAAAGAAAAATGGGGGAAGCTGTTTTGCACACACCCTCCTGTTTTCTGCATTATCAGGGAGCCTCGTCTATGGGTGAGTGCACTGGAAGCTCACAAAAAGCTTTTAAAATTATTTCATTCACATAGTACCCTGCAAGATGCCCACACTCTCTCATGCTACACAGATTAGGAATTACTAGGCTTGGAGATCTGGGACAAGTAATCACTGCAGCTTGTCATGAGGAGTAGGAGAAGGGGGGACGTTTCTCCCCACCAATGCACTTCCTCCCAATTAAGGTCTTTGTTGCAACAAAAGTGCATTGCAGTGGTACCTCGGGTTACAGATGCTTCAGGATACAGACTCCGCTAACCCAGACATAGTACCTTGGGTTAAGAACTTTGCTTCAGGATGAGAACAGAAATTGCATGGCAGCGGCACAGGAAGCCCCATTAGCTAAAGTGGTACCTCAGGTTAAGAACAGTTTCAGGTTAAGAATGAACCTCCAGAACAAATTAAGTTCTTAACCCGAGGTACCACTGTAATGGTGGAATTATACTAGACTGTTCACACATCATTCCACCTTGTTAGTTGTCCTGCAAAGCCTATGAGATGTTTTTGCAGAGGGCCCCCTTTGCACTGCAGCATAACAAAAGCAGGACAAAAACACCAACTTTGGAACATTTGTGGTATAAGAGGTTGCAGTTTTTCAGCAGGAAGCTACATGATGTGCACTGACTGGGAGCGAAACTGTATGTCCATCCTGAAACATTTGGAGGTGTAAACAGCCTTGAAAATGGGCTTATGTATATAACCACCCTCATAGTGTCATGGGCACAAATGATCAGGAACACACAAGAAAAAAAATACGACATATGTAGTGGCCCTGTGGCCCAGTTCTCATCCAAGGAGATCAGGGCTGAATACCGAGACCGAGCTTACGTGCCCCATCTTATCCTCACAGGAACCCAGCGAGGTTTCTCCAGTGGCACCCAGTGGACAGGGAAAATGGGAGTTGGGTGACCAGCAATATGTGGAGCGCTTTGGACCCAGTTTGGGCCCGAGTCGTCAATTCCTATTCCTATTCCTCACCCTAACCCGTTTTATTGCCTGCGCTTGACTTACCCAGAAAAGACATGGGAAGACATTGCCTATGACTCGACCCCCAGCCTAGACAAGAAAGAAGCATTGCCACAGGTTCAAGGGCACATTCCAGCCAGGCAAAAACACAAAAGGAAGCTGCAAAGCAAGGGTGGTGAAGCGAGAGTGGTCTGAAGAGGTTCAAGGGACAGATAAAGAGGCCCAAGAGGCTTTTGGGACTGAGGATTCCCATCCCTGTCCTAGGGGGAGCCCCCAGCCAGCTGTATTACTCAAAAGAAGGGTTAATATCTGGGCTTTTCTGAGTGGGAACTTGCTCCGAGGCAGCTGAAAGGAACAGGCGAGAGAAAGCGAACTTTGGACCTCCGCCCCATCACTCAAGTGTGGTACGCAGTCCACTCCAGTGATAAAACTGGTAAATCCCACCCTGACTCAATGTTCCAAGGGGTAGGGGGAATAAAAGAAGAAATTATGCAAATTAAACATGCATTTTCTTATTTTGCGCCATGTGTTCTCCCATCATGGAGGGGCAAGGTACAAAGCAAAGAACTGAAGCCCCCGCCCTCCAACTCCAGCTTTACCGAAGGCGAATTAGTAGTGACAACCAGGTGCTTGCTGCCCACGTGATTTCAATCCTGGCTTTCACGAGGGCTAGAAGGATTGTTTTCCCCCTGAAAGCTGTGATTTGGGGGATACTCCAGGTAGCAAGGCAGTGCATGGTAAGATCACGTAAACATGGAATATCCATAGCCTTAAGAGTTGCTGTTTCTCTGATAACATCCATTTGCTCGGTTCTGGCGGTTTGCCTTCCCCCCTCTCAGTTCCCTTCAGGAATCTTGGGCACTGCCTGCCCATCCTACTCCCAAGTAATTCTGGGTTCAGATGTGTTAATAGGTCACACGTTCTGGCCCATCCTGGCAATCAGAAGCCCCCAAATAGTTTCTTTCTGGGAACACAGGCTCACAAACACCCAAAGCATTCATGATTGCTATGCGCCTTCCATCCCAAGAGGTGTCTTGGCTGGTGCCCCAGAAGTTTCCGGGGTCCCTGGGCTGCTCTTCCTCTGCTGGATGTGTCCCAGCAGCATTGTGACTGCCTGCTCAAAGACTTGCGGTAAGATCTCTTGCTCAGCTCTGGTGAACCTGCCCAATACGTAGTGTTCCACGGCAGCTTCTCCCACTGGGCGGCCGATCCCTATCCTCAGTCGGACCATACGCTGAAGCGGGGAGAGAAAGAGGGAGAGACAGGGGGGAGTTAGTTTTGTTCTGCCCAATAACATACGCCAGAATTGCTGGTGTGGTGCTTACCAGTTATCATGTGTTTGGCTCCAACAGCAGACACACCAAACCATGGTTTGCCCTAACCACAGTTTCATAAGCCAAACAATGGTTATAGCTTCCAAATATACAACCACAGTCATACAACCTACAGTTCAGAACAGCTTGCTTGCTTGCTTTCATTTCCCACCTGCTCAGAGCTCTGGTCTTTGGTGTGGTGGCCTCCCAAGGTGAGGCAACTGTTGTAACGATTGTCAGTCAATTCAGACAGCACATCAAACCATGGTTTGCAAATTTCAAATACTGGCTTCAGAGTATGGTTTCCCACATGACTGTAAACCATGGTTTTTTATTTGATTTTTGGTCATTTCAGTCATCATGTGAAAAGACTGTTAAGCTTCCTTAACCATAGTTTGCTGTCGTGTCTACGTTGAGGCTGCGCATTTTGGACTGAACAGAAGTGACCCAATTCTTACGGTTTGAGAGTGGCAGCTGACAGTCTTGGTGTTTAACCTGTCCAACCCTCACTTGCTAGTGAGTGTGGGGCAGGGGAGATACATGAAAGAGGTGTATAAGATAGTTCCTAGCATGAAGAAAGTGCAGCGAGAAAGGTTTTTCTCCCTCTCTCACCAAACTAGAACTCTGGCACATCCAAGCAAGCTGATCGCTGGAAGATTCCGGACAGACAAAGGAAAGTGCTTCTTTACACAATGCAGAGTCCACCTAAGGAATATTTTACCCTGAGAGGCAGTGATGACCACCATCTTGGATGGCTTTAAAAGACACAACTTCATGGAGGATGAGGCTACCAGTGGCCCCTAGCTGTGATGGCTAAGTTCTCTCTCCACTACTTCTGAATGCCAGTGCTAGGAACCGCAAGTGGGGAGAATGCTGTTGCGCTCAGGTTCTGCTTACAGGCTTCCTACTGCAGCATCTGTTTGGCCACTGGGAGAGCAGGATGTTGGACATGACTGGGCATTGTCCCAATCCAGCAGCCAGGCTCTTAAGTTCTTATTATGCCCAAGTACTTTCTGGAGAAAAGCAATGACAAACCTAGACAGCATCTTAAAGAGCAGAGAAATCACCTTGCCGACAAAGGTCCATATAGTTCAAGCTATGGTTTTGTTCAGTTTCTGTTAATTGGTTCTCGTGGGAAACTTGCAGATTCTAGCTTCACCAATTAACTCAAGCTGGTGTCAATTTACTCTTGGCAGAAAGCCCAGATCTGCTTGACCTAGAAACTACTCACTCTGATTGGTTAACGACCAGCACTCAACTCTGTTATCAAGGGATTGTTAGCACAGTTTGGTGTGAGGTGTGTTAGGAGTTAGAAGTGCTGTGTATGGTTTTGAGAGAGAGAGAAAGAGAGGGTTTATTTTGCTTTTATTTGTATGCAGAAACTCTGCTGGTTTTTATTTTTTCCTTTTAATAAATCCTGTAAATAGTTATTCTGAGTCTAGCTGACTAGTCATTACCGCCGCGACTAGCTTCCTCGCTGTGCAGGAAAACTCTGCTACGTTTGGGCTAAAGCCAATAGGGCTATGCCTGACACTTCAAAGTTTCCATGAGGTTATGGGCATTGTGCTGCCAGCCTGAGTTGTGGTGGTGTCAGCATCAACGGTGTTGGTTCCAGTAGTCCCAGAAGTTGTTGTTCCTGTTGGTGCAGCAGATGGACACTGGCTGGTTCCTGACTGTGGTGAGCTGGTGACGCAGTGGACACAAGGACAACAGCTGCAGCGTGTGAGTGCTGGGTGCTGTGGTTCCTGTTTTCTCTCTCGGTGGTCGTGAGTAGCTGGTTCCGGGTTCCAGGGACATCGCTCTCAAGATGGCCTCACAACCAGGTCAGATGGCTTTTGAGCGTCTGAATGACTCCAATTACTTGCTGTGGTCGGAACGTATGCAGGCAGTGCTGCAGAGGGATCGTCTCTGGCAAGTGGTGAGTAAGTTTCCTACGAAGCCTGATGATGAAGACCTCGATAAAGACCAAAGAGCAAGGGCCACAATTGTCTTGGGGCTGGAAGATTCCCAGTTGCCGTATGTGAGGGGAATCAAGACAGCTAGAGGTGTGTGGCAAGCACTTAAAGAACTCCATGTGCGTGAGACAGCGGTTTCCAAGCTGTTCATTCGCAAGGCATTGTACAAGGCAATGTTACAGCCTGGGGTTACAATGCAGGAACACCTACACAGTTTACAGTTAAAGTTTGCAGCGCTACAGGAAAGAGACTGTGCGTTAGACCAGCAGGAGAAGGTGGCTATTATTTTGAGTTCTCTCCCGGAAAGCTGGGATAATTTAGTTTTGCCTCTAGAAGGCATACAGGAGCGTGATTTATCAGTCAGTTACATTACTGGGCGTTTGATTGAAGAATGGCAGAAGAGGCAAGAAAGGTCGTTGGCTGCAGAGGCTTCTACAGGTGGGCGGTTTGGAAGGAGTTCTCATGCCGTGCCAGAGGTGAAGCAGAAGCAGCGTACCGGTGAGGAGTCAGCGTTTGCTGTTAGGCGTTGTTTCCGATGTGGGTCTTCAGCGCATCTAAAACGACAATGTCCGGAGTTGGTCAAGTCTCAGTTGCCGGTGCAGGAGCAGAGACGAGATCAGCAGCAGCATCAGCAGCAGCAGCAGCGTAAAAAGAAATTCTTCAAACGAAAACAGTCGGCTCAGCTGGTGACCGGCGAGGTCAAGATTGCTGATGAGAAACAAGCGGTCTGGGTGGTCGATTCGGGAGCATCTCGCCACATCGTGAATTCAGATGAATTGTTTGTTTCCAAGAACTCAGCACAGCGCAGCCAGGTGGCTCTAGCAGACGGAAGTACTTCCGAAGTGATTTCGGGGGGTGCAGTTTTTGTTCCTTGTCTTCGTGAATGCCTGCAAAATGTACTTTGTGTGCCGTCATTAAGGAGCAATCTGATGTCTGTAGATTGTTTGCTAAAAGCTGGGTTTAAAGTGTATTTTGAAGGAGACAGTTGCATTATTAAGAAGGCTGGAGAGATTTTAGGCACTGCTAAGTCAGAGGGAGGCTTGTTTTGGCTTAAAGCAGGATCTCAAGTTGCAGCAGTAGTCAGTAAATCTCAGCCTGCAGTGAATAACAAAGCTATACATGACAACTGTGTGCACTTATTGCATAGGAAAATGGGGCATGCTTGCTGGAAAAGTGTACTAAAAATGTCTGAATTGGCTGATGGGGGTAATTTAAAGAGTTGTAACAAGTACCTTGATTGTAATGTGTGTAAAAAGGTTAAAACCCACAGAGTCTCTTACCCCAGAAGTGACAGAGTTAGTGAGTCACCGCTACAGCTGGTTCACATGGACGTAATTGGTCCATTTGCTGTAAGCAGGGGTGGATCGCGCTTTTCACTAACAATTGTGGATGACGCCACGCGTTACTCCTGGGTTTTTCCCATGAAGAATAAGGGTGACGTGTTCACTAAGTTTAAAGGCTGGGTGGCATCTGTGGAAAGATTTCTGTCCATTAAACTCAAAAGGATTCAGACGGACAGAGGTGGCGAATTTATGTCAAATGCCTTTAGAGATTGGTTACAAAAGCGTGGCATTGGGCATAGAAAAACGAACGCGTTTTCCCCAGAGGAGAATGGCATTGCAGAGCGAAAAAACAGATCTTTACAAGATATGATGTTTGCCATGCTTGATGATGCTGATTTACCCATGTCTTATTGGGGGGAGAGCATGCTCACCGCGTGTTATCTCCAAAATAGGCTCTTTCACCAAACAATAGGTACAACCCCGTACTTTAAATTGTTTCAGAAAAAACCTAAAATTGACCATTTGCATGTGTTTGGATCAAAAGCCTGGGTATTAATTCCGAAACAAATGAGAAAGAAGGGAGATCCTAAGACCAAACAGTTAGTGTTTGTGGGTTACCAGGAGCTGGGAAAAGGTTTCCGCTTTGCTGAAGGGACAAATGGCATTGTGATCTCCAGGAATGCCAGTTTTTGTGAACATAGTGGCTGGGAGAGACTACATGCCAATACTGAGGTTTGGTTTGAACCTTCCCAGGAGCTTCATGACTCTGAAGGTAGACACAGAGAGTCAGAGTCTGAGGGGGAGGAAAGTTCAGATAAGAGCTCTCAAGAAAGTGGAATTAGCCAGAGACCAGTTGCTAAGCAACAAAAGAGAGGTCGTAGTTCTGAGGAGGAAAGTGGGTCAGAAGAAAAATTTTCTCCCAGAAGATCTAAAAGACAAAACAAAGGAGTGCCTCCAGTGCGTTTTTCCCCAGATACTGCAAATGTGTTTAGTGTAATTGCAGAACCCAAAAGTTTTCAGGAGGTGTTAAAGTTACCAAAAGAGGAGGCAGAGCGCTGGAAACAGGCAATGGAGGAAGAGATGTCCTCTCTGAATGAACATAAGGTTTTTACACCCGTAGCAGCGCCTGAGGGGGCAAAGATTGTAGGCTGCAGGTGGGTGTACAAACTTAAACCTCTGGTGACAGGAGAGTATAAATACAAAGCTCGTTTAGTGGCTCAAGGATACTCTCAGAGACCTGGAAAAGATTATGACGAAACTTTTTCCCCTACTGCTAAGGGGGACAGTGTAAGGCTGATTCTAACGCTTGGAGCAAAGAGAAAACTCCTGTTAAACCATTTTGATATCCAGACTGCATATTTACATGCATCAATATCAGAAGACCTGTATCTAGCCGAACCGCCTGGTTATGAGACAGGTTCCAATAGAGTGTTAAAATTAAACAAAGCTCTATATGGTCTCAAACAGGCTGCAAGATCTTGGAACAAATGCTTCCATGAGGCTTTAGTGTCATTTGGTTTCAAGCAGAGTACAGCTGACAATTGTGTTTATGTACGTGGTACAGGCAGTGATCAAGAGTTTTGTCTGATTTATGTAGACGATGTATTGTATGCTTGCAAAACAGATAAACAAACTAAAAGGTTTGCCAAGCAATTGTCCAGTAAGTTCAAAGTGAAGGACTTAGGCCCGGTTAGGACATATCTAGGGTTGGAAGTGTGCTGGGCCCAAGATGGCAGCTGCCTAATTAGTCAGCAGAACAAAGTTAAACAACTACTGACTACATACAGGATGCAGGATTGCAAAGGGGCAGCGGTGCCTATGGATCCAGGTTTCATAAAAACACTTCATATAGATGAGAGTCCTGAATTTGAACATCCTGATGTATATCACTCTGTAATTGGAAGTTTATTGTATCTAGCACAGTGGTCCAGACCTGATATTAGCTATGCAGTAGGCATATTAAGTAGATTGGTCTCAAAACCCACACTAAATGCCTGGAAAGGGGTAAAACAAGTTCTGAGATACCTCAAACAGACAATTGGCTATATGTTACAATTAAATTCTTCCAAGGATGAAATGTTGAGTTGCTACTGTGATAGTGACTGGGGAAATTTGCCAGATAGAAAATCTGTCACAGGACTAGTCATAATGGTCGGTGGAGCTTTAATCAGCTGGCGGTCGCGCAAGCAAGACGTTGTAAGTGTGTCATCAACGGAATCAGAGTACGCCGCATTGAGTGAATTGTGCAACGAGGTGATTTATTTCAAGCATTTGTTAGCAGATTTAAATGTAAATTGTGGAGAACCAGTACAAGTTTACATTGATAATCAAGCTTGTATAACCTTAAGTAAAACAGAGGGTTTCAAATCGCGTTCCAAACATATCTCTGTAAAATACCAAAATGTACGTTGCTGTGTACAAGACAATGTAATCACCTGTACTTATGTATCAAGTGAAGAAAATGTAGCAGATGTATTAACTAAACCATTGGCAAAGATAAAGAACAAGCGAATGTGCAAGGGTTTAGGTTTGCTGGAAAAATAATCTCCTACATAGGTGTATTTGGTGTTAATTGTTCAGCAGAATCTGTGAGGGGGTGTTCAGTTTCTGTTAATTGGTTCTCGTGGGAAACTTGCAGATTCTAGCTTCACCAATTAACTCAAGCTGGTGTCAATTTACTCTTGGCAGAAAGCCCAGATCTGCTTGACCTAGAAACTACTCACTCTGATTGGTTAACGACCAGCACTCAACTCTGTTATCAAGGGATTGTTAGCACAGTTTGGTGTGAGGTGTGTTAGGAGTTAGAAGTGCTGTGTATGGTTTTGAGAGAGAGAGAAAGAGAGGGTTTATTTTGCTTTTATTTGTATGCAGAAACTCTGCTGGTTTTTATTTTTTCCTTTTAATAAATCCTGTAAATAGTTATTCTGAGTCTAGCTGACTAGTCATTACCGCCGCGACTAGCTTCCTCGCTGTGCAGGAAAACTCTGCTACGTTTGGGCTAAAGCCAATAGGGCTATGCCTGACACTTCAAAGTTTCCATGAGGTTTTCCCGGTGGTGATGTATGGAAATGAGAGCTGGACCATAAAGAAGGCTGATTGCCAAAGAATGGATGCTTTTGAATTCTGGTGCTGGAGGAGACTCTTGAGAGTCCCATGGACTGCAAGAAGATCAAACCTATCCGTTCTTGGGGAAGTTGGCCCTGAGTGCTCCCTGGAAGGACAGATCCTGAAGCTGAGGCTCCAAGACTTTGGCTACCTCATGAGAAGAGAAGACTCCCTGGAAAAGACCCTGATGTTGGGAAAGATGGAGGGCACAAGGAGAAGGGGACGACAGAGGACGAGATGGTTGGAGAGTGTTCTAGAATCTACCAGCCTGAGTTTGACCAAACTGTGGGAGGCAGTGGAAGACAGGAGTGTCTGGTGTGCTCTGGTCCATGGGGTCACGAAGAGTTGGACACAACTAAATGACTAAACAACAACAGCAACTTTCTTTCCATGCCTCTTCTAATAAGCTTGGGGAGGGGAGAGGAGAGGAGGGATAGAGACCCAGGGACAAGGAGCAGCTGCTTCTCTCAACCCTGCCCTACCCTCACTCATCTTCCCCGAGAGGCAATTTCCAAAATGTAACCTCCCCTCTCCGCCTCCTCCTTCCCACTCTGCTGTTACCTCCCAGGCAGCACAAGGGAGGTCAGGGGTTGCCTTTACTAATCAGCAGACTATTGGGGCAGGATTGAAGCTTTACTTCTAAGAATTATATAAGAATATAGGAAGAGCCTACTGGATCAGGCCAATGGTCCATCTAGTCTAGCATCCTGTTTTCACAGGGGCTGGACAGATACCTTTGGGAAAACCACAAGCAGGATACAAGCACAAGAGCAGCACTCTCATCTCACATGGTTAACTAGGTTAACATAGCTTAACTAGGTGCTGCTTAAAGAAGCACTTGCTTTCATCTGTCCTGAATCTTCCAACATTCTCCTAAGGTAGAAAGGTAAAGGACCCCTGGTCAGTTAGGTCCAGTCAAAGGTGACTCTGAGTTTGCGGTGCTCATCTTGCTTTCAGGCCGAGGGAGCCAGCGTTTGGCCACAGACAGCTTTCCGGGTCATGTGGCCATCCTGATGAAGCCGCTTCTGGCGCAATGGAACACCGTGACAGAAACCAGAGCACATGGAAATGCTGTTTACCATCCCACCACAGTGGTACCTATTTATCTACTTGCACTGGTGTGCTTTCGAACTCCTAGGTGGGCAGGAGCTGGAGCAGAGCAACGGGAGCTCACCCCGTCATGGAGATTTGAACCGCCGACCTTCCGATCGGCAAGCCCAAGCTTAGACCACAGCGCCACCTGCTTCAATTCACAGGTGTTTGCCCTGCAGGTGCTCTGCTACTGAGATTCAGCACTTCTCTTGGTGGGGTACCTGCATTGCTGTAATTTCAGGACAGGCTTTGCCTCCCACCTATCATCTCATACTTTTAAGGAATATCTGAAGTCTTTTTATTTGGTTTTCTGGGGCTGTTGTATTTTGCTGCTTTCATTTTTATTTTATTTTAAAGCACATAGGCTTAGATTTAGATAAAGATTATTGTGATTTGCTCGCCTTCAAGTTATTGGGACTTAAGTGAAGCCATGCTCAAATCTTCACATAGGAATCCCTGAATTAAAAAATGAAAACCATCTTAATGTGAATCCTATCAATAGAAAATTGTTTTCAAAGTCATTTGTGGCAAAAGAGAGGGGGGATTCAAATCCTATATGCAAGCTAAAAATAAATGAGTCAGATAGACGAGAAAGCAAATCCCTCATAAACCTGATGAAGTCAGTCAAATATCTGACAACTAGTATTAGAAGTAACAAGCTTTCAAGCCAACCCAACAGTCTTGAATTCATTCCATCTTTAAAAAGACACCAATAAAACAATAAAACCAGTATGGTCCAACAAAGGAATGGTTACAAGATTGGATTTTCCTCCTTTGATAGGAATTGTGAATAATTCCTCTATACAGGGTCTGTTATTCTCTCTGGCAGCGACTCTGTGGGTTTTGCAAGCTTGCAAAGTCTCCTCCAGCCTTTGCCCTTTGGCTAGACAGAAACTTTGGCTATGGCTTAGCAAGGAGACAGAGCAATCCATGAAGGCCGCAATGTTTTTTAGTTTGGCGTCCTGGGATTGCAGCCAGCCATCTGCTTCCAATTGAAATAACCTCCTTCCTCCACCACCCCCGGCCTGGGGCCAAGCATGAAACATGCAAGGGTTCTCGCCCGGTGTAAGCTGAGCTCCAGACAGACACAGCTGCTAATATGCGAGAATCCCATCCTTGAATGACTACCAAGACCTTATGTCACGGTAATAAATGAAGATCGGTCCTCTTTGGTGGTACACGGGCAAACCAAAGCGGCAACTCACATCAGATTTCAGGGAGCTGATGCAGGAACGGACTCCATTATGACCTCTGAAAGAAAAGAAGCAAGGCATCTAAGCCTCTGGTCAGTCTCTCTACAAAGGAACCCTACTCCTGACAGGGGCCAAGAAACATTTACTCAATGGTCCAGATTGTTTGTGTCTGACTTTGCAAGTCAGATGCTCATCCTCTGGGCCAGATGATTCCCAAAAATGCTGAACAAGCTGTTTGAGGACAGGGGTGGCTGTCCTTTTCCTAAGAGAGGCACTGTGTCTTGAAGCAGCCATCTAACAGTGCAGAAGTTTAACAGCTGTGGGCGGCTTCACTGCATCTTCCTGTCCAAAAAAAAGGCACACTGGCAAAATTTCTACTTTGTCCTGTGGCTGCCAAGACACAGAATCCCTTGTCAGAAACAAACAGTGGAAGCTGGTTGATTTGGGCAAATGGGGCACGGCCCCATGAACCTCGACATGCCCCATGCCAGACCCTACCTACTCACCATCTTACAACCAATCTAGGGGGCAGCATGGCTGGTCAGTTTCTTCCTGCTTAGCCTCACTTTTGTCCTTGCAGAACTCCAGAGGGAGGAGGATGGGGATGAAATTAGAATTAGCTGTCACTGCACTGGCACCATCCACTGCTGGCCTTTGTGTCCTTCCTGATGTTGCTGGACTCCAGCTTCTACCATCCCTGGCAATGCTGGCCTGGGCTACTGGGAGTTGGGAGTCCAGCAGCATCTAGACCAGCCTTTCCTCAACCTGTGGGTCCCCAGATGTTGTTGAACTACAACTCCCATCACCCCTAGCTAGCAAGGCCAGAGCTCAGGGATGAGGGAGTTGTAGTCCAACAACATCTGGGGACCCACAGGTTGAGAAAGGCTGGTCTAGAAGGACATACAGCTTCTCTATCCCCACACTTTTCTCATCCAGAAATCAACATCAGTCCCCCATCCACACACACTCCACTGATCTCACACACATGTTGCTCTTCCCCCTTGCATTAAAACAGGTTAATTCTGTGCCCAGGCCAACTGGACACAGCTCCATCTACTTGCCTGCACACTGTCTCGCCAGGCTGGTGCATGCTCTGGTTATCTCCCATTTGGACTACTGCTCTATGTGCGGCTACGTTTGAAGGTGACTCGGAAAGTACAACTAATCCAGAATGCAGCAGTTAGACTGGTGACTAGGAGTGGCCGCTGGAACCATATAACACCAGTCCTAAAGTATCTTCACTGGCTCTCAAGTGTGTTTCCAAGCACAATTCAGAGTGTTGGTGCTGACCTGTAAAGCCCGAAATGGCCTTGGCCCTGTAGCCCTGAAGAAGGGTCTCTACCCGCGCCCTCGTCTAGCCTGGACACTGAGACGCAGCTCCGAGGGCCTTCTGGCAATTCCCTCACTGTGAGAAGCCAAGTTACAGGGAACCAGACAAAGGGCCCTTTTGGTATTAGCACTCACCCTGTGGAATGCCCTCCCATGAGATGTCAAGGAGATAAATAATTATAAAAAATTTAGAAGACATCTGAAGACAGCCCTGTATAGGGAAGCTTTTCAAAGTTTAATGTTTTATTATGTTTTTGTATATGTTGGAAGCTGCCCAGAATGGGTATAAATAATAAAAAATATTATTATTATTATTATTCACTCTGTACATGGGGAGCTTCATAATTATGAAGAGTTACCTTGCGCTGCCTCCCAGCTTCAGGGCGACCTTTCCCAAGGACTTGTCCAGGTCATCGTGAACTAGGTAAATATCTTCAGCGCCCAGGTTGAACATCTCCGCTTTAAAAGAGAGAGAAAGTTCCAGGAGGTTCAGTCAAATGGGGAGTCAAGTAGATCTCTACTTGGCCAGAAAAAGATACAATGCAATCCAGAAGCAGCAGGCGAGGCTCGTTGAGGACAGGAGTCTGCTCTGCCTCACATCAGCGAACAAGCAACAGAATTTCAAAATGCCTCAAAAGAGGACATCTGTACCTGCTCCTCTCTTAAAGCCCTCATCTCCCTGTGTGAGAAAATCTCTTTCAAGGCTAACACAATGAACAAATGGCATTTCCAGATGAAAGCTCAATATTTGGCCAGCTACACTCTCATGGTATTGCAGGAACCAGGGTGGCTTGCCCTCTACTGGGCAGAATTAGAAAAACACAACCTGCGGCACAGAATGCAAATGGGAAGTTTGTGGCCCTCTGGCTACAGAATCATAGAACCATAGAGTTGGAAGGGACCCCGAGGGTCACCAAGTCCAACCCCCTACAATGCAGGAATCTCAACAGGTGATCCTCCATCCAATTTGAAACCACACCGGACCCTGCTTAGCTTTGCAAACACTCTAACAATTTTATTACTGCACCACTACAGTGGTACCTCGGGTTACATACGCTTCAGGTTACATACGCTTCAGGTTACACACTCCACTAACCCAGAAATAGCGCTTCAGGATAAGAACAGAAATCGGACTCCGGCGGCACGGCGGTAGCAGGAGGCCCCATTAGCTAAAGTGGTGCTTCAGGTTAAGAACAGTTTCAGGTTAAGAACAGACCTCCGGAATGAATTAAGTACTTAACCCAAGGTACCACTGTATTTTTAATTTCCATCAGCACCAAATAGTACAGCCAATGATCAGTGATGATAGGAAATGTGGTCCAGCAACATCTGGAGGGCAACAGAGCGGCCATCCTTGATGTGTTGGACTCTACTAGAGTTTACGTTTCCGGGCACAATTCAAAGTGTTGGTGCTGACCTTTAAGTCCCTAAACAGCCTTGGTCCAGTATACCTGAAGGAGTGTCTCCACCCCCATCGTCCAACCCAGACACTGAGGTCCAGCTCCGAGGGCCTTCTGGCAGTCCCTGCACTGTAAAAAGCGAAGTTACAGGGAACCAGACAGAGGGGCTTCTCAGCAGTGGCGCCCGCACTGTGGAACAGCCTCCCATCAGATGTCAAAGAAATTGAAATATACTCAGAGTCGCAAAGTGATTTCATGCTCTTTATTCAGCTCATAGTGGTGAGGAGGAATGAATGAAAGTCCCCTCACAGTATCTGCTTTATATACATTATTTACACAATGGGCTGCACATGATTGGCTAATTCCGGAATTCTACTGTAAGCCAATCAGGTTGTGGATTCACTTCTATCTGGAGCATGATTGGGTGGTTCCTGCCAACCAATCATACTGCTGCATTGTTCTTGGACCAATCAGACTGCTGCATTCTGAATCCTATTGTTCTAGGACCAATCAGACTGCTGCAATTTGGATCCTATTGTTCTAGGACCAATCAGACTGCTTCAGTTTGGATCCTATTCAACTCTGTACATAACAGAAATTAACAACTATTTGAATTTTAGAAGACATCTGAAGGCAGCCCTGTTTAGGGAAGCTTTTAATATTTGATGAATCATTGCATTTTAATATTCTGCTGGAAGCCACCCAGAGTGGCTGGGGAAACCCAACCAGATGGACAGGGTAATAATATTAATAATAATAATAATAATAATAATAATAATAATAATAATAATAAGTGTTGAAGTGCGGTTCAAATCCCAGCTCAGCTATGAGGCTGAAGAAGTGGCTTTGCATTGAGCCCCCGTCTACTTTACCCCACGAGGTTGTTGGGAGGATAAAACAGAGTAGCGCCATCAGTGCTGGAGGGAAGATCAATAGAAATAAATAAAAGGTGTCCGGTAGTTTCATGTTGACGAGAAATTGAGAAAATTTTAGGTGGGTAGTGGGAAGTGCTGTTCTTCCTCTTAACAGATGCACGCCAGCCTGGAGCAGAATGGCCCTTGCAGTTAGACTCACACACGGGGGCAGGGGAATCGCACAAACATGCTTTCCATTCTTCTAGCTGGACCTAACCTTGACAAGTGAACAAGCAGGAGAAGTGAACTTGCTGCCTCCCTCATGTCAGTTTCTACCTGTCTGCCATGTAGGCGTGTGTGCTTTACTGAGGGAGGGCAAGACGAGCTCTGCTGCACAGGTTAAGGAAAATAAAAAGGTTGTTTCTTACCAGCGCTGACTATGCAACGGCCGTTGATGTTCATGAAGCTACGAGGTTTCATCAGCACCAACTCCACCTCT